>NC_136067.1:1015288282-1015940043 GCF_964261635.1 Lissotriton helveticus
ACTTTTCGAAACTTGCCTTGAAAAGTGCTTACCACCAGCTCAAACTGGATGAGGAGAGCACAAATCTAACATTGTATATAACTATGGAGGGTACTTTTCGGTTCAGGAGGCTGCCATTTGGGCTGTCTTCTGCAGCCAGCGTATTTCAACGTATAATGTCAGAAGTATTGAAGGGCGTGCAAAATGTGACATTTTTCCAAGATGACATCCTAGTGTTCGGGGCGTCAATTGATGAACATAACAAATGTCTGAGAGATGTATTAGGTAGGTTGAGGGACGCTGGTCTAACCCTAAGAAAAGAGAAATGTAAGTGTCTGGTGGAGGAGATAGAGTATCTGGGTCATACTATCTCTGGTAATGGGGTCAGACCTAAATTTGACATGATTGAGGCAATACGTGATGATCCTGTGCCCAATGACAAGGACAAACTGAAGTTGTTTATGGGATTTAATCGAGTATTATGCTACATTTGTACTCTCTTTTGCCAGCAAAACTGAGGCACTAAGAACCTTGTTGAAAAAGAGGTGTTCTTTTACATGGGAAAACGAACAGCAGGCTGCATTTGAGCTCATAAAGAGAGAAATTTGTGAGTCAGGGGTCTTATCCCTCTTTAACACTAAACTCACTACTTACCTTACCGTGGACGCCAGTGCTTGCGGGCTGGGGGTTGTCTTGTCTCAAAACCTCAAGGGGCGGGAGAGAACAGTTGTATTTGCATCATGGACCTTGACAGAGAGCGAATGCAACTATTCAGTAATTGAGCGCGAAGCACTCGCTGCTGCATGGGCAGTGGAACATTTCAGAACCTTCTTGTGGGGTCAATACCCCCGCACAGACCATAAGCCCTTAATCAAGATCCTGAGCCCAGGGGGTGCTAGTAAGGGATCGGCACGGTTAGCAAGACTGGCCTCCCGGATGCAAGAACACAGATACAAGGTGACACCATACCGGGATTGCGTAATGCACAGGCAGACTGTTTGTCAAGATTGTCCCTATGCAAGGAAATCGATGTGAGCGCAAAGAAAGATTGGGAGCAAGAAGGGCCTGTAGCATCCTTGTGGGATGTGGCAGATTGTATAAGGGGGGCAGTGATTGCAGAGGAATGGAACTCAGGAATGGAGCAAGATTTGGTTCTCAAGGAGGTGGAGCGGATGTTGGTCATGGGGTCAAGAAGGGAAAGAGCTGTTGGGCCCAGTGTGAGACCATTTGTTAAAATCATAGACAAACTCAGGATGAGTGAGTCCAAAGAGCTTATGAGGGACGATAAATGTATCCCTCCCTATGCCATCAGAAGGAAAATTATAGCGTTGGTGCATGAGGGTTATCTGGGCCAAATGTTAACAAAGAAACGTGTCAGGGAAAACTTCTGGTGGCCCTGTATGGGTGAAGAAATCAATGAATGGGTGATTAAGTTTGAGGTGTGTGTCCAGAGCGAAAAGAGATTCAAGACTGGTCCCAAGGCAAATGTTGGCCATATTGAAGATCCAGGGTCTGCTTGGAATACTGTTTGTCTAGATTTCATTGGTCCTATGCACGGAGTAGAGGAGCACATGAAGAATGCCTTACTTATGGTGGATGTGCATTCAAAATGGCTCATTGTAAAGTTCATGTCTGAAGTCACAACCCAAAGTACTATCGAGGAACTTAAGATGGTCTTTCAGGAGGAAGGACTTCCTCGTGTCCTTGTCACTGATAATGGGACTCAATTGGTTTCAAAAGAAAGGAGACATTTCTTGGACAAATGCGGCATCACACACCACCGCACTAGTTTGTACAACCCACAGGCTAATGGTATGGTCGAGCGGGCTAATCGCCTGGTCAAAGGTACTATTTCCATGGTGGTACAGAGCCAAAAGAAAGTGGAATGGTGAACGAAATGGTGTGGGCGCATCGAGCGACTGTGCACAGCGTTACAGGGGTCTCCCCTTTTGAGAAAATGCATAGGAGGAAAGCAGGAACATAGCTTGTACCAGCTTGGCTCATGTCACGCAGTTCACTCTTGGAGCGAGATAATGGCTCAAATGATCACACATCAAGTATCTGTGTGGGTGACTTAGTTAAAATCAGAAATGGTAGGACAGTACATGGCCTGTCAAAGTTTTGGGGGCCATTCAAGGTAAAGCAAGTATTCCAGAACTATGTAGTTGTTGAGAATGGCAACAAATGGCAACAAATAAAATAAGCGCAGGGTTACAATATATTGCAAAGGAACGGAGGCTAAAAAGAAACCAGAAGGGACTAAGGTTAAAAAATCTGATGCATGTCCTAACGGTTTTGGCTTTTGAGTGATGTGGGTGTTGACACTAATGGAGGGAGGGACGGCGGAGCCCATCTCTGGTAATGCTAACAACTCTCTACAGGGTACCTCTGCTCCCTCCACTGCACCATCCTTAAGGATTGAGTCCTTTCGTCCCTGCCGAGACCGCAAACCATCTAGTTATTTGGCTGACTATGTACCTACCTGATTTCCTTTTTCCTACTACCTTGATTCCCTCCCCATTCCTCTTTCCTCCTCCCCTCTTCATTTTTTTTTTTACAGGGTGGAGGGAGGGGGTTGTCTGGTGATGTAAATTGATCCTTTTTGGACTCCTCAACGCCCACCAGGAAGAACAGTGGTCAAGAAGCGGGAAAAGTCCAGGCTCATCAAGAGTGTCACCCATCGGGGTGAGTAATGGTCTTCACATATTATATTTTTCACTAATCTCCATAAACAACACCCACCTGGAAGATCATTGAGATAAAAGAATGGGGTGAAAGAGTAACCTTACCAGATGAATTAGATGAATCAATGGGGTGAAATTGTGATTATACCAGAGGATCCTTTAGGCTAACGGTGGCTCCACAGCTGTGAGTTATTTGAATTGCATTAACATAGTATCCCATGCTGCTGCAATGGGCCGTTTCTGAATTCCACAGGCTCCTCTCAGTGCAGCCCAGTACTCTCTGCACCACGCAGTGGTGCAGAGCCCTACACCACCGGGCAAAGTATGGCACCCGCTGCTCCCACCAATGCATGGACAGTAAGTGCTTTCCCAAAAGGAGGGCCAGATTCAGAAAGCGTACCCACATCTTATGACTCTTCCTCCTGGAAAATATGCCAAATGCTGTAGCTTCCCAAGATGGAATTGTTATGAGCTCTGTGATAGTAGTCAGTACAGTGTATATAGAATGCCAGTATCCAGATACACTAGGTCAAGACCAAAGCATGTGCTGACTTCACATCTGGGGAAAGAGAGGTTGGCTGTTGCATACATGGGGTTCAACCATAACAGAGTAAGGTACACCATATGAAGTATCATATATTGTATATTTTTTTTAATCTTGCTCTTCTGGAGATGATATGAGGAGATTCAAGTGCCTGCACCCATTCCAATTCATGCAATAGCCACCCTAAATCTTCCTCCCATTCGTGCCGGAGACAAGCTAGTGGTACCACAGAACATTCCCGAATCTCTTTATAAAACCAAATAATAAAGTGCAATCCTCCTTCCAAGGTCGGCACTGTATGTATTACTTCATGGATGGGTGGCGTAACCTCAATCAAACCCCACAGTAATCTGAGGGCTCCAACCAAGTGTATATGTAAAAGACACCAATCTGGCTGAATGTTATAATCTGGGCATATTTGGTCAAACTGCAGTAAATGTGTGTCTTGGAGCAAGTTCCCAACCGTGTCAATAGAATGTTCATGCTAGCTAGCCAACTGGTCAGGAGAAAAGTGTCCTAAAGGACCAGGCAAATTCTGGAGAGGTGTGGCTGGTGAATAGGGATCATTTTTTTTTAGCTGCAGCACCCTTCTCACACATTTCCTAGCCAACCACACAAGGAGTGTCCACGAACTGCGTAGTTTCAGTGTGGGGTGTATAAATTGTTTTATTATATACAAAGGGAGTCACCCATCCCCTGTGCTGGTTTCATAATGATTGTTCCCCCCATTAACTATGTGGCTACCCATTGGAGTTGTGCAGCAAGATATTATGCCTCACAAGACTGCACCCCTAAGCCACTGTTTCTCACAGGCAATTGAAGCTTATTTAAGGCTACTCTATGTCTTCCATTATCCTAGAGTAGATCCCCTACTTCCCGATCCAGATCCACATAGAATCGACGTTTAGGAAATACTGGATCATTGAAAAAGTAGTATAGCATATGAGGGAGGACGATCATGTTAGAATGAGAGACCCTCCCCTCTAAAGCTAGCAGTAACTGCTGCCAAAATCGCATTTGTAATTTTAGGACCATCGCTACTCTTTGCAGATTACCTTCAAATAGGTTCTGCTGAGAGTGATAAAGACGGATTGCAAGATATCTAACCGCTGCAGTTGACCAAGTCAATGCATCTCCACCCAGTCGGATTACCTGTGGTGAAGCTTCTTGACTAAATGGGAATACAAAAGATTTCCCCAATTTACATGTAACCCCATAACCGGCTCAAAATCTTGGAAAGCTGCTGAGATGGGGTCCATGTTGCATGATGTGCCAGGGACTTATAGTAATACATCATCCACATATAGAGACACATTTACCACATCATCCAGGGGGATGCTGCAAGATCACCCCACCAATCGTAGTCTCCGTGCCAAAGGCTCGATCGCATGAGTAAACATGATTGGAGAAAGAGAACATCTGTACTGTGTTCCTCTGCCCACAGATTAAAATGAGTTTGAGATTAGTTTCCCTACATGCACTCGTGAAGTAGGATATGTGTACAATAATTGTGTGGAGGCTAAGAGACGCAGTCTCACTCCCCATGACCCTTAGAACACCAAACAGGTCCTCCCATGGGAAGGAATCAACAGCCTTTTTAAAAAACTAATATAAGGGGATAACGGAGAGAGGCCTGGTTCATAACATGAAAAAAATCATATGATATTATTTGATGTATTATGCCCAGGACAAATCCATTCTGGTCTGAATGGATCAGTGTAGGCAGCAATTGAACATAATGCTCTGCAAGTACTTTCCAGGGAATTTATAATCTGCACCTAATATAGGTATTTGCCTGTATGAAGAGAGCTGAGTGGGATCTTTATCCGGTTTGAGCAGTGGCACCAAAATGAACTCTTGTGGAGAATTTGAAAGCAAGCCTGTGGTAAGCGCCTCATTATACATTTCCACTAATTTGTGGGCTAGGAGAGTGGCAAATCGATCATAGTATCCTAACAGTAATCCTTCCAAGCTAGGGGTCTTATTTCTAGGCAGATTATGAATTGTACTCTTCACTTCCTCCACAGTGATTAATTCATCAAGCTCCTCGCATGCAATAGGAATGATGGAAGGTAAGGATAAGGGGACTAAAACCTGTTGGATGGCCTCCTCAGGAGGTGCAGGTAGAGTTCAATGTAACAGTTTATAGTAGCTGCTAAATGCTCACAATATGTCCACCTGAGCATGCATAGCTGGACCCATATCCTGCACAATTTCAGTGATTGGTGGACTTAGTACTTCCTGGTTAACCAGGCAAGTAAGCATGAATCCAGGTGCATCACCCAAAGCATGAATCAAAGTGGTGTATTCTGTATAATTATAGCAGTGGACCCATTATGTCAGTGCTGCGTAATGTGCTTTAGCATCAGTCAATGTGCAACATAGTACCTCATGTGGAGGGTGGTGATTGTCCATTCTAGCAACCTTCTCCTCTACTGCTTTCAAATCCTGAATCACCTCTCTGCGAACCCCAGCTATATTCTGAATACAGAACCCCTGGTCACCACCTCAATGGAGTCCCATACTACAGTCTGGGTAATTGCTGTAGCTTGATTATCTGCAAAGTAGTAGGTAATATGTATGGGCTGTGCCTCACAGAAGGCCGCATCATCTAATGTATCTTTTGAGGGTCACCATGTAGGAACCAGGGGATGTGGCTCCCCCCTCTGATGTCTACAAAATGGTCTGTGTGGTCAGAGATCACTTGCCCTACATAATCAGAAAACAACACGTGTGGGATAAGCTCAAGGGAACAGAGAAAACAGTCTAGTCATACGTAGAGCTCATATGGGGCCAAATAATAAGAATGAAGACGCAAGTCACAGTTATGAAATCTCCATGCATCTAGGAGGGGCAACCGCTGAGTCCACTGTGCAAACTGCTGTGAATGGGATGGTCAGGGGCACTCAGGAGCAGAGGGTGCAAGTGATTAAGGGAGAGGTCTAGGATGCTATTATCTCACCCCCCCAATGTTTACGGGAAGCCCACCCATTGCGCTAGGACCCTGGACAATGTAGCCCAAAAGTAGGGGTGGCCAGTGAACTTCACTCCGACTGGCAGAGTTCACAGAGTTTTTGCAACTCCATGCTCCACTTGGAGCACAGAGTTTGGTTGAAATAACTTCGCAACAGGTCATGGAGCAGAGTTTACTGGCGTGTTGGCATCGCTCACTTGCTCCCCCATACTCATTTCACTGCCGCCACAGAAGAGGGTCTCATGACAGGAGACACCTGGCAGCACACTACAAAAGCTGGAGCGCTAGCCTCCCAAACACTAGTGGCACACCAATGAGGAAGTGCAGACACCATGATGCTGCAGCGGGACCTCTGCACTGACCCGGATATTATATCAATGGGCTCTACCTTTGGCATCCTCAGCCCAGAGCTCCAGTTGTTGAACTCTGTCCTGCAAGTCTTGAGTGATCTTGACTTGGACTGCTAGCTGCAGCATGATGTCTGAGATGTTACGTTTAGCTTCTGTGACCCTGCAGCCTGGTTTCTGTTTGGATTCACAAAGGAGGCCAAAGTCTGCGCGGATATCTCTAATACATGACTCAACTGAGCTGCACAAAGTCTCAATAGCTTATAGTATGACATCAAACGTATCAGTAGTATCTTGAGTTGGCTGGCTTTGTGCAGATCCTTGGTTACAAGAGTCTGGTGAGTGCAGCTCTGGCTACGGCTGCTGGGATTGGCCCCTATGTGCTTTGATTCTACCTATGGTGATTCGATTTAGCTTCTGTGCCCTTGTAATCTACTCTTTGAAATTATGTTGGTGATATCAGCTTTTGAAATAAGTTGTGTAATGTATGACTTGTGTTTCCAACACCTGACTTATTATTAAATGTTTAAAATGCTACAAGACTATGTGGGTTTCGCAGTGTAGACCAGCTTTTTGCATTCTCATTATAGAAGTAGACCCTTTCGTATACCTTGCAGTGGGTAGTTGTTTTTCTTTAAAGTGCAATATATTGGCATAATTCAGTGAATTTTTAAATGACTGTTGTATTTATAATTCAGTTTTTATTTATTAATTGTAACCCAATTGTGTTTCACATGTGTGCTGATTTTTTTGCTCTTTTATGGTTATCCTTTTAATAACCGAATAAAGAAATGAATGATGTTGATGTGGATTCCAATTGCGTAGACTCTTTTGGTCTGGTGGAAGGCCTTCAGCAAGCTTTGTCTTATAGCAATACAGAGCAATACGCATTATTCAACTATAGCATTTTTCTCAACTCAGACAAAAGTCATAAAGTGCAGCATTGATTATGCCTTCATTTTGTTACTAGGTAAAGTGACCAATGCTTGATAAGAGCTCACATCTGCTTAGCATGGCAACGGGCCCATTGCACAGAGAACATCCATGTAGGTGTTTGACAAAGGTCCAACCCTGTAAATGAAAGCTGGTCAGGATGGCAACTCATGATGAAGAACAAATCCTGGAATTCAACAAGATCTTAAAGTGTCTGACTCACTCTGTATTTGTTATACAAACTGTGAGTGGTGCTACTTATGAACTCTCCAGTGAGGTGAAGAAGTCACCAGTTGTGAAGGAAGATAAGCAGCCTGCTCCAGGCAATACATAAGCCCCCACCAAGTGGAACCAGGGCATATTAATGCCCAAATGGCAAAATTCCCAGGACACAGACAGTGTTCTAAATGGATCACTGATGTATTTAAAGCTGTGCACATGATTACCCCAAAGGATCTCAGGCCAGGAGGGTGGCACATCTCTGTCCGAGATTCATTATAAACCATAATGGAGCGGGCTAGGGAAGACAGTCAAATAACTCCACAGCATAGTGTCTAGTGGAAAGGAGGACTATAAATACTGCAATGGAAGCAATGGATGTCACCCATCTAAATGTGGCATTTGTATGTGTCCGATACATTTTATACAGTATATAATTTACACTATTCATTTGCATCATGCAGATTTTTTAGATTATGTGGTGTGTGGTCACATTTTGCATTCACAAAGCTATGGCACTTTAGTAGAGATCTGCCTGCATACGCATGTTTGACTCATCTGTTCATTTCAATTCAAAGATTGCTTTTATTCAATTTTGATTGAAACCATAAAAGCACAATAAAAAACAGATTAAAAAAATTTACCAAAAAAGTTACATAAACATTACTATAGATCATCATAATACAATAAAAAAGCAGCTCATATTTTGAACACGGAAATATTAAACTAACTCAGACAGATAATTATGAATTAATTCATTGTAATCCTATATCTGATTACGGCTTTTAAAAATGACGACATGAGCAACATAATCAGTTCATTCTCCAGCATTTGAAGCCTCAAAAGTGCTGTTCTACATTGTCTAAATCCTCACGTTTTCAAGATAAATATTAAAAATCTTCTCCTTGGCAAATCATAAAATTTACAAAAAAGTAGGCAGTGTAACATTGATTGAACAGAAATGTCATCGCATGGATAAAGTGACAAATTTTTAGACCAAGAGTTTACCTCTGGGAATGTAACCAGTCCCAAAAAAGTCCCCCCACGAAAACGTGTAAGTAACATGCGTGAATAGCAACTTTGGATCTGTATTAGATAAGGTTGAATTCCCTGGCCTTGGAGCATCAGGTGGTTCTCCATAACTGAGGTCTTACATTTCTCTGTAAGCCAGCGCTTATTCTCTAGAAAATGTAAACAGGTTTCTTTCAAGCTCTTCCTTGATACAGTTTCTAGACAGTTTGGGGAATCAAAATATTCTGGGTAACCAATGTCATAAAATAATTTCTTTACATACTTAATCCAGGACATCCTGGTAACCCCCTCATAATTTAGGCAATCCTTAATATATCTCTGTTAAAACCGGTCTTGTCAGTTGACCACACCTTATGCCATATAAGAAGGGGATTAAGTTTAATGAGGTCCGATATATATGGCAGGCCAAGTTCTTTATGACATGCATAAGTAGAGGTGGAACCCGGGACGCCAAGGAGAAAGCGCAAAAACGCATTCTCACAAAGTTGTATTTTGTGAACTTCTGCTATTCCCCAGATCCCCGCCCCATATATCGCTGTGGATACACATTTAGATTTACATATGCCCACAAGCCCTGGAACTGGTCGTCCACCCAACTTGTTAGGAAAAATTACGAACAGCACCTATGGCTCTGGAGAAAGACAATTTTCTCGCATGTGGCGCGGATGACCAGGTGCCCGATTTCTCGAAGTTAATGCCCAGATACGAGAATTTATCAATCGTATCTATTTTCGTATTTGAAATAAAAGTTTTACATGTGGTGTTTTTATTTATAGTACAACACATAGTAAACGTTTTGCTTATATTTACTTTTAGACCTCTGTCATTCATATAATTTGAGAATTTGGTGATAGCTCTTTGGAGGCCTATCTGGGTCTGTGCCATTATTACTGCGTCATCCGCATAAACTAATATGGGGACTGAGGCGTTCCTGATCTGAGGGTAGTCCTGCTTATCCTGAACCAGGTGGGAACCTACACTGTTTATGTATAAGTTGAACAAGAACGGTGCGAGTATGCATCCTTGTCTGACTCCTTTGTTTATGCTGAACTTGGCTGTACACTCGCCCTGCTTCCCGTACCGCACCCTCGCCCTGCTTCCCGTACCACACCCTCGCCCCAGCCCCCCGGTATAACTCCTTAATAAATATGAGCAAATTTGGGTCCACACCCATTTGTGACAAAGTGCTCCAGAGTTTGTCGTGGTTTAAACAATCGAAGGTTGAACTCAGATCGACAAACGTTAAGAACAAATTTTCCCTTTTGGCCGATACATATTTAGCTATGATCAGCGCTAAGTTTAATCCTTGTTCTGTCATTCCGAGTCCTGCCATAAACCCATATTGGAACTTTGAAAGTATGCCCCTTTCTTCCACCCAAAGTTGTAATTTATTTAGTATGACCCTCCCAGCAACTTTCATGAGTGAGTCCAGTAATGATATTGGACGATAACACTTAGGTTCATTTTGGTCACCCTTTTTGAAGATGGGAATCACAATAGCCTCTGACCAGGTGGGAAAGAACCTATATTTATTACAGCTGCTCAAGACATTAGTTAGGAGTGGGGCCAATAACTCAGTGTTAGATTTATATATATCCACTGGCACGCCGTCGGGACCTGGGGCTTTCCCTGCCACACTCTCATTAATAGCAGTTAAAACTTCTGCAAGTGAGAATTCAATGTCCAGGATAAAAGACGCCCGATTCACATTTTCATCTCGTTCAATTATGCCAGTTCCCTTACTCTCAGTTGGATCATCTGCCTGATAGAGGTCCTTAAAATAGTTAACCAATCTATCTTCCGTAATTGCCACTTCAATTGCATCGGTTGCCCTATCTGCAAAAAAAGGAGCATTAACAGCCTTCCAGAAGCCTGTGTTGTCCTTGGTTAAGCAGGCTTGATGTGACGCCTGCCATGCTTCCAGTTTCAACTGACTCCTATGCTTTTTGACTACTCGTTGGTAGTCAGTTCTAGCCAGCCTCACTTCATCCTTGCTTCTCGCCTCACATTTTAATACCTTCAATAAGTGAGCATGGGCCTTGCTGCAATCCCTATCAAACCTCCCGTGTACCTTAATCGTGCCCTGTTTCTGTGTCCCTGTGAGGAGTTTTCGTATTTCCTCAGTAATTCTAAGGAAAGCCTAGGTGACTAGGGCATTTTCGCCTGTCTGCACTAGACATGTTTCGAATTCCTTATATTTATTTTTTACAAGGGTTTCAAAAAAGGCAGTGGGTTCCACTTTATTCCATTTTATGGCATATCCATTAGTCCTTGCGAGATTTAGTTTATAATTATATGTTTGTTCCATTACTTTAGATGTTTTTCTACTCCCTGCAAGAGAAAAAAGTAGCCTATTTGGAAGGTGGTCACTCGTCACTATGTCACATGTTTCACAAGTAGAAACATGACAAGAGTACCGATTTGACATGAGAACGAAGTCAATTACTGATTTGCACCCCCTCCTGATAAAAGTTGGCCTAAAAGGGACTGGGGGGATGCATAATTTGTTTGCAAAGCCCAGGTCAAATTGAAAGGTTAGTTCATTCAGCAAGTTGCCCAGAGTAGTGTGGGAAAAATGTGTTAGGGGGTCATCTTTGTCTGTGCCCAGACCACAAATGCCCAGATGGCTATATGGGCATAGAAAACAGTTGTAATCGCTGACCCTTATTACGCACATGTCCCCAGACAGATGTTCTTCAGTGTGCTTCAGGGTTTGACATAACTCTTCTAATACCTTATTAATTTCCGATTTCGGGATGTTATTATAAAAATGTATTCAGACTGTTTTCTTTTTTCCCTCATCGCTTACTAGCAGTATCTGATAATATTAAGATCCATTTTCAAATTTCACTGACAGATCGTTCAAAAGATTAGACACATAAGTACATAATCCCCCTTTATTCCATCCCCTTATGCTCGGACTGGCAGGGGTATGGAAAGTGCGGTAACCATTTATGTGTATGGCCTCGGTTGCCCATGATTCCTGCAAACAGATGATGGAAAAGTCCTGTATGAATGTTACCCAAGTGGGGTCCCTTACTCTGGAAGAAAGCCCCGCGATAATCCACGACATTAGCTTGAAAATACTACCCATTTCTGATTTATACATTTTTGGGCTAGCAGCTATTTGAGTGGTAACACCTCCTAATGGGCTCCTTATTTCACTATACCCTTCAGCTGTAATCAGTCTGTATTGACCAGAATCTCCTCCCTTTCTCCTCTTTTCAGAGTTATATTATGCTCGGGGTGAAGTTCACCCTGACTACGTGTAGGGTAGTTGATTTCAGTGGCAGCAATAACATATCCCGTTTCCTTACAGGCACAGTCTATATTATATTTGGTAAAATTTGCAGGCCCCCCAGAATACACATTGATCAGATTGTTGTCAGGTTGTTGCCTCGTAACCTCTGCTCCTCTGTCCAGAATGAGAACACTCTGGAGGTTAATAGTATTTGGAGTAAGTCAATCCACCATATCAAGTGCGCTGTACCTGTTGCTAAGGGAGATACTGGAGACAAAACCATAGCCATCTATCCCAGTCCCATTTCTGACATTATTTTCCCCAGAACCCCTTTCAAAGACATTTCCATTACAAACAGGATTCACTCGTTGTGTTTGGGGGGTATAAAAGTCAAGTGGCTGAATTCTAGTTCTTATGATATGGGTCCACCTCTCACAAATGTATTGCACTACTCGTATATCTCTAAAATGTATGACAATACAGTCACCTGGTATATCTTTCCTACTCCTGCCCACCCAGCTAACTCTACGTGCAAACAGAATTTGGCTGTGCATGTGTGAAGGGAGGGGTCTGTTGGCATTCAGCCAGTGAATTGTTTTATTTTTCAATTCAACAAACGATTCCACACTGCCCTTCTCTAATTCTGGGACCCCTGTCAGGACAACAACATAGGGTGTAGACTCTGGTGGTAAATCAATTTGTGGTAACGAATTCTTGTGCTCATCAATATTTAGAAGTCCCTTCCGTCCCCCCTGCATGGTTTTATCTATACCCCCTCCCCACACATGATGGTCTGTGATTTTACCCTTAACTGTGTCCATGGTTCCCTGAGAAACTACATCATCCTTTGAACTCAATCCGGTTCCAGCGCAGGCCCGCAAAGTACCTTCCGTGGTATCATGTTACGATATATGGGGGATCATGTTCCTTGTGCAACTTGACGACAAGTTCTTATCTTGATTGATTGTTGACAGGTTCTTCTTAGTACACTCAAGATTTGATATACTCAATTGTTCGAGTTTCTTTAATTTGTCTTCAATTGACGACAGTCTTGCCAGGGTGGGCTACATAGAGGACGTAATAAGTCCGCCTACTTTTAGCCAAAAACCCTCATCCAATATAACCGGAGTAACAACAGAAGTGATGTTAGATGAGGTACTTGGTGCCACCATCTGGTGTGCAGGAATAATGGATGCCGCACATGCTGAATTGCCCACATTCTTTGCTTTCGCCACCTTGGGGTATTTTCCCTTTGAAGCACCCCCGCCTCGCTTCATCTTTGGGATCGCTCCTGATATGTGCCCTGGTAGAGGTGGCGCAACCTCGAGAGCAATCATCGTGGATGCACGGGTGTATACCCCCCCAGGTGCAGTTATTGGTATGTTGATATTACTTTAGGCCTGCACACTGGGAGCCCCATGAGTCCTGGTATTCAACATGTCCTCTGATGTTACGCTACTGTTGTGACTTGATGTCACTAGTTCTATTCTAGCATTTGAGTGTCGCTCCGGGGTGGCAGACAACATTACATTTCCCAGAAAGGATCGTTTGCAAAATGCTGGATCTAGAGAGAGGCGGCGCTCTGTGAGTTCGATTTTGTGCGCCAAAACCGAAAAGGCCCTGTGATGAATTGGTCGAGTGTCCCGGCCACAGAACCTCCCGTTGCAGCCTTCCTCCCCTTCCCTGCGCGTCCAGCCATATCAGGCTTGTTGGAATACTACGATAATACAGATGAAATAATTTAAGAAACACACGCAGATAAGTAAACTTACTTTGTCTTTCAAGTTGTCGACTAAAGAGAGGGGGCCCAGCCCAGCCTCCAACAGGCTCAAACGGGCCCGCCCTTGGCCCGGGCGCGTGTCCCGCGTAGCGGGGGCCGTGCGGAGTGTTGTAGCGCTTGTGGGCGGGCGCGCGCGCGTATGCAGAGGGCTCCTGGACCTTTGTGTCCCGTCTGTGATCTGTTGCCCCAAACAAAGTTCCTCTCCTGCGAGCGGCACCAGTCTTATTCACCACCCTGCTGTCTCTGCAGCTCCTCTGCTGCTGCCGCTGCCATACACCGCACTTAGCTCCTTTAAAGTCTCCCCCTCCCCCACATCAATCTATTCAATTTGCCAAGACGCTGCTCCGGCTGCTTAGGCTCGAGCTTATGCCTCAGAAGGCGTCTGGTCGCCAAGAATACCGGGCTTCAAGGTACATTCTTACCAGTCAAGAGCTGTAGCCTTCGGTCTTCTGCCCTTCGCTGTTGTCAGCCCTCCGCGGCCTCCAACCCAGTCAACTCTCCTGACTGGAACTGGGACATGCAGCACTCTACTTGGTTCTTCACGGTCCTTGCTCGTCCCTCCATCTGTTCATTTGTTTTCCCATTGTTATACTAATGTACATGCGCACGTGCAGTGGCATGGAGCTGATATGATGGTGAGTGATGTATGCACACAATGGGCCCAATTCACAAACCACATTTTGTAGTAAGTTAACTAGTTTTACAGTAGTAATGATTACATACTGCAAAATACATTTCACAAACCTATGGCTGGAGGCCTTCACCTCAACCCCTCCTAGAATTATTTTAAATTAATTTAATTATCATTAAAAAAACTTTCGATTTCATTAGGTTAGTAACAAACTTTATAATAGCATATTTATTTTGTATTTACACATATATTTTTAACATCAAATGACATTTATATATATTTTTATAAAGTCAAACAAATTAATTTAGTGTGTCATTATTTTCTATGGGATTCCATTGTAAGTATGTGTCTCCATTATTTTCTGTGGGAGGGTGTTGCAGTACCAGTAGTTGGCCATGTGTGGTGCTGGACGTATTCTACATCTGAACAGGAGGGAACGTAGTACTGTTGTGGGTAATGTTTTACTGTAGTTACTTTAAAAGTGCAATTTGTGAATAGGAATGGGCTAACTCTTATGCGGGTGGATGCATATCTCTCTCTAAACTCATGCTTAGACCGCCTTAAACACCTTATTACTCCTCACCAAATCCCTCCCATTTACACTAAATAGTCTCCATTTCCCATCCAGTCCCCCGTCCCTCTATCACAATTACTATTAAGATGTATACATATATGTGCAGAGATCCCCGCAGTTGGAGTGGAAATCTCTTGCACATAAAAGACAGAAGAGGCTGAGATAAAGCCTTCCTCACGTAGATTGAAAAAAAGCATTTTTTACTGCGAGTAGTATATTTGTAGTAATATTAAACATATTACAAAATGCAGTTTGTCAATAGGCCACATTGTGTATAATCAATTATTTGCAGCACGACTGTCTCTTTACTGCAACCAGTTCTGAAACTTCATCAGTGTGTTCTGGTTTAGATATTAAGCAACTCAGCTCCTATTTACTTAAGTCAGGAAATAAGGGAAGTTACTGGATAAAAGTTATTCGTGTCTTCCGGATCTGCGTTGAAAATATTTTTCAGGGGCGAAGGACATTTCTTGTCCTAACTTAGGCCTTCTGAGAAAGCACCCTGATTCAGCAATGATTTGATTTTATACGTTTAATATAATATAGAGTCATCCCAGCACTTATTGGGGCTGGACCATGCAACTGGGTCCCTGACTTGAGAGGAAGGTTGACTGTTCATTATTATTTTGGTCACTTTATTTTGGGAAACCTCTTGGAAGGAAGCCAGGTCTCTGAAGATTTCCTAGTTGACTGCTGGTAGTCACTACCCTGAGAGGAGTTTCAGGTGGTAGAGAGGTCCCATTTATCTTTATTTTTGCTGAAAAGAAATATGAGAACTCCTCAATCCTTTCTTTGGTGTTTTTCATCATAGGGGGAGTTAATGGTTTGAAATGAAATGAAAATGAAAAAGGAACTTAATTAAGCGCACTGTGGCCAAGCGGCTTCCTGGCGCTGGGGGTTAGGGGAGGAACAAGGTGGGGGGGGGGGGAGGGGAAGAGGAAAGGGAAAGGAGGGAGAAAAAAAAACGGTTTCGACACTGCAAACAGAGGGGCTAGCCAGGGAAGGCCTGAAGGAAAAGAAAAGTTTTTAGTGCTTTCCGGAAAGCCAGGTAGGTGGGAATTGATCGGATGGAAAATGGAAGACTATTCCAATACTGCGGGGCTAGCACCGAGAAGCGGGTGCCGCCGATGCGAGCTTTACGGTAGCGGGGGATTTGAAGAAGAAGTTGAGAGGACGAGCGAAGAGTGCGAGAGGGAATGTAAGGAGTGACCAAAGAGACAATAAACAAAGGGGCAGAGTGGGTGAAGGCTAAGAAAGCTAAGCAAGCTAATTTGAAAGAAGAACGGAAGCATACAGGAAGCCAGTGAAGGGACTTAAGGACAGGCGTGATGTGGGAGAATTTGGGGAGATGAAAAATGAGTCGGGCGGCCTGGTTCTGAATGGCCTGGAGTCGGCGCATTTCATAAGCGGGGATGCCGGAGAAGAGGGCATTCCCGTAGTCGAGACGGGAGGTGATAAGAGCTGAAATGATAGATTTAAGGGCGTCAGTGGAAAAAAAGCGGGATATCTTACGAATGAGGCGGAGGGATAGAAAGCAAGATGAGATTACAGCACTAACTTGTGAATGAATGGAAAGGTCACTGCTGACTTTAAGGCCTAAAGTACGAACAGTGGGAACTGGGGTAGGGGGAGTGCCAAGAGGGAGGGGACAGTAAGAAGGGGACCAGGGATTAGAGGGACCACCAGTGAGGACAAGCTCCGTCTTGTCAGGATTTAATTTGAGGTGGTTCATGATCATCCAGTCCGAAATAAAAGTTAAAGTGGAACTAAAAAAAGAAGAAGAGTCAGGAGTGGAAAGATCAAAGATGAGCTGGAGGTCATCAGCGTAATTATACACGGAGACCCCCAGCTCACGGAGAGAAAAAATAAGAGGGAAGATGTAGAGATTGAAAAGAAGCGGGGAGAGGGAGGAACCTTGGGGGACCCCACACACCAAGGGGCGGGGAGGGGCAGAAAAGCCGGCGAACTGAACTGCCTGGGACCTACCCTGAAGGAAGGACTTCAGCCAGGATAGTGCAGGCCCCCTGATGCCGGCTGCGCTGACACGGTCGAGAAGGATGGTATGATCAACCGTGTCAAACGCAGCCGACAAATCGAGGAGCACCAGCGCCTGGGGGAGGTTGGAGTCAGCCCTTCCCTTAAGTTCATCCAGGACAGCAGTGATGACCATCTCGGTCGAATGACCCGGGCGGAAACCCGCCTGGTGAGAGGCCAAGAGGCCATGTCTCTCGATGTAAGAGGAGAGGCAAGAGGTGACATGGCTTTCCACAATCTTCCCCAGGTAGGGGAGGAGAGAGATAGGCCTGAAATTAGAGGGTGAAGAAGGATCAAGACCAGGTTTTTTTATTATAGGAAAAACAGAAGCTATTTTGAAAGAGGAGGGAACAGATCCTAGGGCCAGTGATGAATTGAGAAGTGTGAGAGGGGGTCCAGGGGAGTGAGAAAAAAGAGTTTGAAGGATCCGGGCCGGCGCAACGTCAGCTGGCGATCCCGATTTGACCTTGGCCAGCAGAGCAGAAAATTGTTCAGTGGTAATGGGGGGAAAGAGATCTAACGAAGGTCTGTTTGATGATTTCCAATAGTTTGTTCAGTTTATTTGTTACTCAATTTCTTTTCTAAAGAGTTGTATTTTTAGTGTCTGCACTACTGGTGCTTTAGATTCATACTTCTTATTGAAGATGTTTGGCTTCAGATGTGTTACAAAACGTATTTAATATCCTGTATCACTAGGATTTTGGCAAATAAATTATGCAAAGCAACAAATTAACAAATGATAAACAAAATGACACCAACATGAAATGAAATTAAGCACGGAATATTGTCAATAATATATTGCGAGGCAGTGCAAATAATACCATATCAAGGGAACACACAGGACTGTCATGTAACATTTAACAAAAAAAGGATTAACAAAGTGTATCAAGACTGTAATACATTAAATGTGAAATACAGTACACAGATTAACATAAAATACATAATTGACTCAATATGCTGTCAGTGGAATATATATATATGTTGGAGCAGGTATTCTTTTTAGCTTGGATGTGTAGTCTGTTCGACAAAGGTTAGGAGCACCTCTAATTATCGCTGAAGTTTCGACCTATTAAGGTTATGGGTTTATATCAAACATCACTGCGGGTCTTCTACAGGACTGGGAAACGAAAAAACAGCCTGTAGTTAGGGTGAGGCAGCCTCAATAGCAGGCATCCTGTTCAAACAATAAACATTGTATCAATCAGGGAAAAGGCCCTTGAGCTTTGAGAATGGGTAGCTTGGGTCCCTTGGGACGGTATGTAATGGTAGAGAGAACGATTAGACTTCCATGAGAATATGACGTAATCGGCAATACTTTGTAGATAGCACTGTCGCAAACCATGCGAGAGTGTCTCCCAGGGTACTGGCAATAACTGCTGAAACCTTCAGCTCAATTTCTCAGTGAAGTTTGTCAATAAAGTTTTGTTCATAAACAGTTTCAATTATACAAAAAACTTTCTTCCTTTGGTTTTTCCATCAAGGTATTTTATTCATACTTTGTATTTTTATCAGTATCTTTGCAAATCACCATTACAGTGATGTTTCAATATCGTATTTGGTTTATTCTCTTCATTTTTCATTTTTCAATCATGAAATGAAATTACAATCCGTGAATATTCCGATGCATTTCGCCCAGCGGGCTTCATCAGGGAAATCTACAACGTGAAAATATATCTATCACCAATCAGTAATCAATGACATGTTAAATAGCATAAATCAAAAGTATTCTAAAATATGATACAATTTAATAAATACTGAGTATAATATGCTCTGTACTGCAGTTCAAACGATGTTATCCTCCCTTAGAGTCTAAAGGTTAAATGTCAGACCATGTCCTACAAAGGTCGATCATATGTTCCTAATAAGACGTATCAAAAACGTATTCAGATCCCTATGGCTAACGGTTATATTACTTAAAGTGGCGCGCCTTCATATGTATAATAGCCAATCCTGAACCAACTATATACATGTGTCTATAAGTGCCATGTCGGTTTACGCTGCCTCCTGATGCTCATAGTAACATTTATACTCGACGTGCTTAAAAAAAGACATGTTAACGTGTGCGTTTATACAATAGGTAGTAGCATTCTCATGCGCTAGTCGCCATGAGCTCCGTAGGGGCTGTCTATCTGAAATGGACTTCTGGGGTACAATCCGCTGTACCTTAGTGCTTAAAAATATATTCAAAAGCAAGTCGCTTACGCGCACGTTACAAAAGTAAAGCATCCTGACAGCTCTAAGGTCGGTGCTATCTGTTCTTACCCGGAAAAATTCATAAACTCGCGCTTGTTCTCCCGTGTGTATCTATGGCGTACACCGTTTCTTCTCAAGCCGATAGCGTGTGACGCGCTAACCGGAAGTGTGTGTGCTAGCAAACTCTCAGGTATTTAAAGGGACCTACGCACTATTACGTGGTATGAAACATAGTGGCCATGATTGTAACTCATAAAGCTCTAATATGAACTCTGTAAGTACATGAACACGCTAATACTTAATCATGTGTCAATAAAGAAACACAAATCATATTAAAAGTTAAATTACAAACAGAATTAAATTTGTGATGGAAGCATGTCTCAGCACAAGTCCTTCAATTACAAATAACAACTATATTCAACCCTTTCATTGATTCCATGTGGGGTCAAACTCTGTAGATAAAATATCCAGTGGTTTTCACGCATGAGTAAGGCTTTTTTATTGTCTCTGCCCTCTTTTTTATCGACAATTTCAAGGATACAGGCTTTTATTTGATTTACTTGATGTCTCTGTTCCACGAAATGTGTAGCTACAGCAGATTTCATTACTTGCGTTCTAATGTTACTTTTGTGTTCTGTAAGTCTTGTTTTAACTTTGTGCTCCGTTTGGCCAACGTACACTTTGCCACAGGGGCATTTGATTAGGTAAATAATGTTCTTGGTGTCGCAGGTCCCAGTGACCTTTAATTTGATTTTATTGCCTTTCATTGGATGCATGATGGTGTTGCCTTCCATTATATTGTGGCAGTTGCTGCAGTTCCTGCATGGAATTGTACCTTTATAGGTTTTTCTGTCTTCTACAGTAGTGGGATGTTTAATTATTTCCCCCAAATTTTTTGCACGAGTGTATGCAAATACAGGTTCATCCATGAAGATATTCTGGAAATCTGGTTCGGTTTGCAGCATTGGCCAGTGTTTTTTAATTGCTTTCTTAACCAAGTGACTTACTGTAGAAAATGTACTAACACAGGTAATTTTCACCTCCTTTTTGGCTGGATTTGAGTTCAACAATGTCTCTCTTGATTTAATTTGAGACCTCTCCAAAGCAGTTTTTAATGTGCTCTCCGGGTATCCTCGCTTTTTGAAGCGTTGTAAAATTTTTTGTGTTTGCGTCATTGATTCCTGTGGGTTTGAGACAATTCTTTTAACTCGCAGTAACTGGGAGTACGGTAAATGTTGTTTAAGAGGGCTGGGGTGGAAGCTCTGGTATATCAATAGGTTGTTGCGGTCCGTTTTTTTAGTGTATACTGTGGTTTCCAAACGGTTATTTTTGATGATGGTTACATCCAAATAATTGATCTGACTATGATGGATCTCAGATGTAAATTGAATGCGAGGATCTATTGTGTTTAATTGGCTGATGTTCTTGATTAGGTTTTCTTTCTCACCTTTCCATAGTATGAATATATCGTCGATATATCTTAGATACATACGCAGTCCTTGTTTCCACTGATTGTTTTGTAGTATGTGTCTCTGTTCGTATTGGTGCATAAAGATATTCGCGTACGATGGAGCAGCCGGATTTCCCATGGATGTTCCCGACTTTTGAAGATACCAATGTTTATCCCATTCAAAATAACTGTGCATCAAAACAAAATTCAACAACTCCAGTAAGAAGACTTTCATTGGTTCTTCATATTCCATATGGAGCAACGCTTCCTCCACTGCTTCTATTCCCATCAAATGTGGTATGGAAGTATACAAGGCTTGGACATCGATGGTACATAGGATGATCTCTTCTTCTGGTGTTAAGTTAATTGCCTCAAGTTTCAATAGAAAGTCAGTGGTGTCTTTCACAAAGGAGTCCATTGTGGTTACAAAGGGCTGCAGGTATCTGTCAATAAGTTTTCCCACAGGTTCATGAACGCTCCCACATGTCGAAACTATGGGTCCACAAGGGGGCCTGACCGGATCTTTGTGTATTTTTGGCGTAAGATAAAACTTTGGGGTTTTTGGATACTCGGTGGTGAGATATTTTTTATCTTTTTCATCTATGCATCCTCTTAACACACCTTCTCGAATGATGGTTTCTAAGACAGTTTGAATTTCTCTTGTGGGGTTTGAATTCAATTTCATATATGTATGGTCATCTTGAAGATGTAATGCAACTTGTGAATCATAGTACTCTTTGTCCAATATTACCAGGGCGCCGCCCTTATCAGCTCTTTGGCACACGATGGTAGGGTTATTTGCTATTGCTTTTAATGTGGCATATTCTTTTTGTGTGAGATTCTTGGTTGTGGATTGTTTTCGGTAATTGATCTTATTCAAATCTTGTTTAACCAATTGTTCATATAGATCTAAGGTCTTGTGACTGATGGGAGGCATATAGGTGCTGGTCATAGAGAGGCCTTTGAGGAGATCTTCTCTTTGTTCCTGTTTTTCTGTTACTATGTTGGAAAAGAAGTGTCGGAGTCTTAACTTTCTCATTAATTTGAAGAAACTGATATTTACTTCTAATTGGTTGGTATGCGCAGTAGGCACAAATGAAGTCCCTTTTTGTAATGTTTTTATCTGTGTCGTGGTGAGATGAATTTTCGAAATATTAATAACCAAGTTGTCTATGTCCGGTTCTTTTTCCTGTCCTTCTTTGATGTTATCTGCCGTGTTTGAGGCGGTTCTTGCTCCTTCTCCGATGTTGGTCTTCCTTATTGACCTCCTGGGTCGTCCCCTGCGTTGGGGCCTACTTCTAAAAAAGGCTGTCCAGCCTTAGAAGTGCTTGCGGTGGATTTCGCTGGCAAAGGTCCTCTTCTGTTACTTTCCGATGTGGTATCTGTATCGGATGATGATGTATCCGTTTGCTGAGTATAAGGACGATTTTGTCGCTTTCTCGCATATACTTCCGCCCAATTATAAACTTCGCCTAGTTTATAGTCGATAGTGTCTCGACGGTATTTACGAAGTTTTCTTTCGTTTACTTCTTCAGAATGTTTTGAAAATTGTGACTTAATATCTTCCAATATAGTATTGAGTTCCTCGGCTGTCATGGATTTACTCAACTCCTCTTTTACATTGAGAATATCCTTCTCTAATTCCTCCAATATTTGGGAAAGCTCCTCAATTATAAGTAAAATTAAATCTAATGAACACTTGTTCAGAATAGCGTACCATTTATCAGTGAACTTTTTTGAATTTTTGCATAAAGATGGTCTCAGTAAGATTCTCAATCCCCGTGGGATTCTTGACGCTTTATGGTATCTGAGCATTGTGCTGGCATGCAACCTTTGATTAATGATTTTCCGTGATAGATATAAAAGTTGTTTCACTTGTTGATCTTTTGATTTTAAAGTGGTATATTCACATGTTTCCTCTTGAATCAGGGAATAGATTTTAGTGGTTTCTTCATTTGAATATGCGAATGTATCCGCCCTTGTTTCTGGAGCGCAAACTTAAAACAAGACTTACAGAACACAAAAGTAACATTAGAACGCAAGTAATGAAATCTGCTGTAGCTACACATTTCGTGGAACAGAGACATCAAGTAAATCAAATAAAAGCCTGTATCCTTGAAATTGTCGATAAAAAAGAGGGCAGAGACAATAAAAAAGCCTTACTCATGCGTGAAAACCACTGGATATTTTATCTACAGAGTTTGACCCCACATGGAATCAATGAAAGGGTTGAATATAGTTGTTATTTGTAATTGAAGGACTTGTGCTGAGACATGCTTCCATAACAAATTTCATTATGTTTGTAATTTAACTTTTAATATGATTTGTGTTTCTTTATTGACACATGATTAAGTATTAGCGTGTTCATGTACTTACAGAGTTCATATTAGAGCTTTTTGAGTTACAATCATGGCCACTATGTTTCATACCACGTAATAGTGCGTAGGTCCCTTTAAATACCTGAGAGTTTGCTAGCACACACACTTCCGGTTAGCGCGTCACACGCTATCGGCTTGAGAAGAAACTGTGTACGCCATAGATACACACGGGAGAACAAGCGCGAGTTTATGAATTTTTCCGGGTAAGAACAGATAGCACCGACCTTAGAGCTGTCAGGATGCTTTACTTTTGTAACGTGCGCGTAAGTGACTTGCTTTTGAATATATTTTTAAGCACTAAGGTACAGCGGATTGTACCCCAGAAGTCCATTTCAGATAGACAGCCCCTACGGAGCTCATGGCGACTAGCGCATGAGAATGCTACTACCTATTGTATAAACACACACGTTAACATGTCTTTTTTAAGCACGTCGAGTATAAATGTTACTATGAGCATCAGGAGGCAGCGTAAACCGACATGGCACTTATAGACACATGTATATTGTTGGTTCAGGATTGGCTATTATACATTTGAAGGCGCGCCACTTTAAGTAATATAACCGTTAGCCATAGGGATCTGAATACGTTTTTGATACGTCTTATTAAGAACATATGATCGACCTTTGTAGGACATGGTCTGACATTTAACCTTTAGACTCTAAGGGAGGATAACATCGTTTGAACTGCAGTACAGAGCATATTATACTCAGTATTTATTAAATTGTATCATATTTTAGAATACTTTTGATTTATGCTATTTAACATGTCATTGATTACTGATTGGTGATAGATATATTTTCACGTTGTAGATTTCCCTGATGAAGCCCGCTGGGCGAAATGCATTGGAATATTCACGGATTGTAATTTCATTTCATGATTGAAAAATGAAAAATGAAGAGAATAAACCAAATTCGATATTGAAACATCACTGTAATGGTGATTTGCAAAGATACTGATAAAAATACAAAGTATGAATAAAATACCTTGATGGAAAAACCAAAGGAAGAAAGTTTTTTGTATAATTGAAACTGTTTATGAACAAAACTTTATTGACAAACTTCACTGAGAAATTGAGCTGAAGGTTTCAGCAGTTATTGCCAGTACCCTGGGAGACACTCTCGCATGGCTTGCGACAGTGCTATCTACAAAGTTTAACATTTACTCCCGAGCGGGGAGTAATCCCAAGGAGCACGGCATCCACTTTAAGGATTTTTGGTTGAACTAGCAGTGCACAGTCTTCAATTGTAATCGGCAATACCACAGAGATCCGAAACTGATTGGTGTATAAGTGAATATATCACGTCTTGCTGGCCACCAACTGTAAACATGCAACATGCAGTATCCAGTCGTAGAGCATCTGTTGCAATGCAAAGTAAGAAAATGTAGGTAAGCCAGTTCTTTAAATTGGCCGGTACCGTCCGGTACTGAGTACAGGCACTTTTTTATTTTGAGAGGGAAAGTAAATGCACTTCTCAAGCAAAACGTAATATTTTTAATTGGGGAGTACATGCACTCTTCAGAAACAAACAGGTACTCTGGTACAGAGTATTTGCACTTCCATTTTTCCATTTCAACCACTGAGGTAAGACCAAAAAACGCATGTTGCAACTTCTCTATAATTCTTCTATGACATGCATATCCCCTTC
Organism: Lissotriton helveticus; assembly: GCF_964261635.1. Classification (NCBI taxonomy): domain Eukaryota; kingdom Metazoa; phylum Chordata; class Amphibia; order Caudata; family Salamandridae; genus Lissotriton; species Lissotriton helveticus. The sequence goes on from NC_136067.1 coordinate 1,015,312,922, forward strand.
CAGTACAAGACATACCTAAAAGAAGCCAAGAACTAATTCGGCATTCAGCTCCCAGCAAACCCTCTTAATCTTTCCACCCTCGAACTTGGATGGAGATGTGAAGCCCTTTGTCCCTGTGCCATAGCAAATTGCAGGCCTACACAAAACACAGCGACCAGCTGAGAGGAGCGTCACCGAAGGCCAGCCTTGCATTGTAGCATCCAAGACCTTATAATTCCGAACAGCGTCCTTTTGTTGAAAACTGCTGCTTGAATCAGTTGGCTCGGAGTGATATTTAGCTGCTATTTAAAGGACTTACCTTACTAAAGTATTCATTTGGCTGCAAAAATGCTTTGCTCATATAATTTCAATCAAATGGGTTTTTTGTGAACACAATAGGCAAAGGCGTCAAAGAGGCACAGGCAACCTATGATTTGATTTAATGGTGTTAATTTACTGAGATCCCCTCCTTTGTAATATTTAGCATCCTAGTCCAGAACAAAATTTGCAACTCTATTTTTCACTTACTAAATTTAATTCTGATTTCTAATAGCTACGTGGGACTTCGGAGCATAGGAGGACAAGCGCCAGAAACCTAGGCATAAGATCTCTAGATGAGTATAAAGCCTGGTGTTGCCACTTCTATTTTATTACATTTTATGTAGTGTATCGATGACTGACAGGTTAAGATCTAACAATTAGCAACATCTGCACATCAAACAATTATCTAAGTTTGCTCCATAATTAATTTTCGGGCCATTTCACAGAGGTGGGAACAAAAATGTGCAAAACAGTTTGCTAGATGAGAGTGGCAAAGTGCTTGTACAGTTCCAGTACACGCAGGTGTCGATTCACCAGTGCTTAACATGTGAAATAATAAGTGCCCCGGCTCAAAGTTTTGCTCAGAAGCCCAAGGCTGGTGCTGTTAAAGGTTGGGGTGCCGAACACCAAGAATAGTAGCGCTGACACTTCTCATGCTTCCTTAACCTTCCACCTACACCCCCTTCCTCTCTATTGCAGTGGTGCTGGGTTTTTTTAATCCCTTTTTTCTGCTTCTGACAGCTTTTCCGTCTTTCTCTTCCTCTTTCTTTAGCACATTTGTGTTTGTCTCTCTCTTGCGCTGGCTCAGAGTAAAAATAAGCGTCAGGCCCCAGAAATGAGTGCCGGTTGGCCCCCAGGAAATCACCAGCTCAAATTAAGTACTGTGATTGTTATATTATATTGCATCATATAGCACACTAATCATCAAGATGGTATTCAGGCCTTTGGGCAGGTGTGTAAGTATGAGGTGTCCAAGGTGCTTCAATGAAGAGCCAAGTCTTCAGCTTCTTGTGGAACTCAAGAAGCGAGGCGAACGCTTTGATGTGTTGAGGGAGAGTTTTCCACATCTTGGGTGCAAAGTGCGTCTTCCAGTTTTGCTTTTGCGGATGCAGAGGATGTGTGTGAAGGAGAGTGAGGCAGAGCACAGGTATCTTCTGTGTTGGTGAAAGTATGAGCAGCTGTTCAGGTATTCTGGTCATGTGTAGTGTTGGGCTTTGTATGTGTGCTTGAGAAGTTTTATTTGGCTGCGCTTGTGAATGGGGAGCCAGTGAAGCTTCTTGAGGAGCAGTGTAATGTGGGTGCAGCGTGGGAAGTTGAGAATGAGTCTTGCAGCGATGTTGTGGATGGTCTGGAGTCTTTGTAGGAGTTATTTGGAGATTCCGGGGCAGAGATTGTTGCCGTAGACCAGCCTGCTTGTGATGAGTGCTTGCATGACGGTCTTCCTGGTGTTCCGAGGCAACCATTTAAAGATCTTTCCTGGCATGCATAGGATGTGGAAGTAGGAGGTGCACACTGCATTGACTTAAGCTATCATGTTAAGCTTGCCATCTAGGATGTTCCCTAGATTTCTTGCATGGTCTGTGGATGTGGGTGTTGGTCCTAGTTCTTATGGACACTAGGTGGAGTCCCATGTGGAGGTCTTGTTGCCAAAGCCTAGTACTTCTGTTGTGTCAGAGTTGAGCTGCAGGCAGTTGGTTTGCATCTAGTCTGCTACCATGGCCATGCAGTTGGTGGAGTTGGTCCTGTTGGGGGTTGTCATGTCTATCAGGGAGAGGATGAGTTAGATGTCATTGGGGTAGGAGATTACAGTGATGTCTTGTGATCGGATGATGTTGGCGAGCGGTGTCATGTATATTTTGAAAAGGGTGGGACTGAAGGATGATTCCTGTGGGACTCCACATATCAATTTCTTGGTCTCTGATGTGAAGGATGCCAGCCTGACCCATTTGGGTTCTTCCTGTGAGGAATGAACAGCTTCATTTGAGAGCAGATGTTTGTATGCCAATTCTTGTGGAGTCTTTTGATGAGGGTGTTATGGGAGACAGTGTTGAAAGTCACGGAGAGGTCGAGCAGGATAAGGGCCACTCTTTCTCCTCAGTCCAGGATGAATCGAATGTCGTCAGTGGCCCAATGAGTGCTGTTTTGGTGCTAGAGTTCTTTCTGAATCCGATTGAGTGTTGTTTAGAAGATGGTGAAGTTCGAGGTGGGATGTGAGTTGCTTGTTGAAGGCCTTCTCAGTCACTTTGGCTGGATAGGGGAGCAGGGTGATGGATCAGAAGTTGCTTAGTTGGTTCGGGCCAGCTGTGGGCTTCTTGAGGATGGTGTTGATTTCTGCAAGTTTCCATTAATCTGGAAATGTGGGAGACAGGATAGAGGTGTTGATGATGTGTGTTAGGGTGGTACTGATTGGTATTGTTCCAAGGCTATAGATGTAGTGGAGGCATGGGTCTGTTGGGGCCACTAAGTGAATGGTCGCATAATTACATCTGTGTCGTTTCTGTTGAGGGTTGTCCATTGGGTCAGGTGGCAGTCTTGGTTAGTGGTGGGTGGGTTAGCAATGAGTTCTCTGGGGTTGGGTTTGTGTGCGAAGTTGTGTAGATGCCTGCGATTTTGCTGTGGAAGATGCTAGATACGTTGTCACTGAGCTGTTGGGAGGCAGTGATTTTGTTGACTGTGCCTAAGGGCTAGGCAAAATTTTAACGATCGATAAAATCTTGCAGCTATTGAAACTTCCTTCAATACTGTCCACTAGAGCTTTTTTTCTAGGAGTCTCTTATTTGCTGGTGATAGAGTCTTAGAGTAGTCTGGTAGGTAGTTCTGTCTGTGGTGTTGTGGCTGGCTCTTCATTTCCTTTCAAGATGTTTACAGTGTTGTTTGTTGTCTCTGAGATCTTCTGTGTACCAGCTGGCCTGCTTTTATTTGATCTACTATGCTTGTTACATTTGTTGGTTGCAAGGAAGTCTGTGTAGTGCTTGATCCATTTGTTGAAGTTGTTGATTTCCTTATCAAGGTTTTCTGTGGGGTAGGTTGATCCGTGCTGAGGGTGCTGAGCCAGTCTGCTTCAGTGATTTTGCCCCACCTGCAACTTGGAATGCTGAACTCGGATGGGGTGTTGACTTGAGGTGTATTGATTTGGACGTGAATGATGGAGTAGTCAGTCCATGTGAGTGGTCTGGTGGAGTTGTATTTGATGCAGTCACTGGTGGCAAAAATGGGGGTCCAGTATGTGTCCTACGGTGTATGTTGGCTCTGAGGTGGGCTGAGTGAGTCTGATATTGCTCAAAGCTTTCAGGTGTGCTGTGGAGCAAGGGTTGTTTTAGTCTTCCATTTGAAAGTTGAGTTTACATCGGAGAATGTAGGCTCTGGATTCGATGGTGAGCAGAGCAACGAATTTGGTGATGAGGTTGGTAAAGTTGGCTCGTGGTCAGTATGCGCGGGTTCCGTTCAGGGTGAGGTTTTTATAGATTTGCAGCTTGAAGCACAGGTGTACCATAAATGGTGTGATGTTCTTTGTGGATGTTGGCCATTTGATGGATTCCTTAAACATGATGGCAAGTCCTCCTCATGGCTTGTGAAGGTGCTCCTATTGAGTAATATTGTAGCCCCTTGGATTGCCGTGGTGATGTCAGGAACCAACGAGGGGTTGGTCCAGGTCTCTGTGATGAAGAGGATGTCGGTGTGTGTCACTACTCAGCATGCTCCATATTGCAGTTGTGTGTTTGCCGAAGATAGTGTGTTTAGAAACATGCATGTGAGTCGGTGTTGAAGTGTGGGATTGCTGTGGTGTGTTTTGTAAGGTATGGGTGTAGGCATTGTTGGTGCTTGTGCATTGGGAGGGGGTTTTGTGGGTGTTGTTAGTATTTGCATGGGGATGTGGGTGGGTCGCTGCTGGAGAACCAGCAGTGAGTGCTGGTCAAACCTCCTACCGTAGTGTGAGGTATGTCACAAAAGCAGTTGGGGAAAAGGTGTGTGGGGTCTAGCATACTAAGGAGTGTTGCGGAGTATCACTGGGCAGTGACTGGACCAGGGTTTCCAGCACTGGACGGAGTCCGGGCATGGACAGGCGCAGACAGGCTCGCCTTTGGTGTGCCTTCTGCGTGCCAGCAGCATGTCTCTGTTACAACTGCCCTTAAGTAGATCCTTGGAGGGGGGAAAGAGTACAAGGTGCCAGTATGTCAATTCCTGTGCTGAGGGGTGATAGGAAATGAAGTCTTCTTGCTTGGCTTCTTCTTTTAAAAGTTGGTTTTGGTGGGAAAATCAGTGAGGTCATGATTCACTAAGGACCCTGCTTGCAGAGTTGTGAATGTGATGCTCTTCATGAATGGCAAATGATTGTGGGGCATATTTACTAAGGGTCACTCAGAACAAAGTGCAAACCATGCTGCATTTAGTTGCTAAGCGATACAAAAGGGGATGATGAACAAAGCTAAAGAATGGTGATGGATTAAACCCAGATCAGTTAACTGGGGGGTGAGTGTTTGATTTGCTCAAAAGCTCCGTCCATCATCCCCTTTTGGTATGTCTTTGTTCGTCCTAAGTTGGCAGGGTATGCCCAGTCGTGGGTCCCTTGCTCACTTTGCCCCTGGATTCAAGATAGCCTGGCTGATGAGGTTTATGAATCCGAAACCGGTCCAAGGATGCATGTTTCCGGTCCAGGGAAGACATGGCTTGGCAGTTCGGGCTGGACTATTCCCATGAGGTACAGTGTCAGACTGAATTACACATGGTCATGTCTTAACTGGGGTGGTGGAGTGAGCTAAATAATGATGATGGATTAAACCCAGATCAGTTCACTGGGGGTGAGTGTTTGATTTGCTCAAACGCTCCGTCCATCATCCCCTTTTGGTATCACTTTGTTTGCCCTAAGTTGACAGGGTATGCCCAGACGTGGGTCCCTTGCTCACTTTGCCACTGGATTCAAGATAGCCTCAATGAACCTGAAACCGGTCCCAGGAGGCTTGTTTCTGGTCCAGGGAAGACATGGCTTGGCAGTTTGGACTGGACTGTTCCCATGATACTTATGTCAACAATGGTCTAGGTAGAGGCCCAAGGGGTCCTCTGGTAGCCTGGGCTGAATTATTTTCCAATAGATTAAATCAGGTAAACAATTTTGTGAGGAGTCCTTGGAGGACTAGGATATTTAGTATGCATGGACACAAGGTTTTTTGTTTTTATGACAACAAATTTATTAACTTCATAAATTAACTATCATATACTTTCTACGTAGTGTTGAGTGTTATGTTATGTTATGTTATAAATGGATTTGTATCGCGCACTGTTACTCAAGAGTGTCCTGGCGCGTGGAGAGAACAATGACAGATTAAGCAGGGGGTCTAGACCACTTGTTGAAGCAGATGTGTTTTCAGGAGTTTTTTAAAAGTGGTCAAGTCAGTCGTATGCCTCAGAGGGTCTGGCAAGGCATTGCACATATTGGCAGCTCTTACCGCCAGGGACTGACCACCCAGGTGTGTTTTTTTGAACCTAGGGATAACCAGTCGTCTATGAGCAGCCGAGCGTAGCTGGCGTGTCGGCTGGTAGAACGAAAATCTGGCACTCAAGTAAGATGAGCAAGGACCATGTAAGGCTTTGTGAGTCAGGACCAAGGCTTTGAAGCACACTCTTTGAGCCACCGGGAGCCAATGAAGGTCATAAAGCTGTTTGCGGACACTTAGTCTCCTAGGGATGTCAAAGAGGAGCCTAACAGCTGCATTTTGTACTACTTGAAGTTTCCCCAAGAGAAAGCCAGGAGAGCCGATGTAAAGGGCATTGGCGTAGTCCAGGCGCGAAAGTATGAGTGCCCTGGCTACTGCCTCCTTGGCTGCTCGGGGAAGCAGGGGGAAGAACTTCCTTAGGGTTTTTAGTGTGCCGAAGCATGCTCCTGACAGTCTCGTGATCTGTTCGCGAAAGCACAGGTCAGCCCCGAACCAAATCCCTAAGTTCTTAGCTACCCCGTAATCACCTTTAGGACATGGTGACCCTTTGGGCCATAGAGATTCTTTGAAGGCCACCGGGAATTGTCCGTATAAGAGAATTTCTGATTTGTCCTCGTTACATTTCAGGCTGGCCTGAGCCAGCCAGGCAAATATTGAGGACAAACATTGCTGGGCTTCATCAGTCTGCAGGTCATCACCTTTCCAGGTGAAGAGGAGTTGGGTGTCATCGGCATAGGCCATAATTTTGGCACCCCACCTTTCCGCCAGATAGATGAGGGGGGTCAAATAAACATTAAAAAGCAAGGGGCTCAACGTAGACCCCTGCGGGACCCCAGTTTCCACTTTGTTGTCGGATGAGTGGAAGGGGGGCATCCACACTTGTTAGAAGCGATCTTTGAGAAATGATTTGACCCAGCCTAGGGCAGTGCCCGTGATGCCGATGTCCAACAACCTAGAGAGGAGCTGGAGATGGGGTACCGTGTCAAACGCGGCAGAGAGGTCCAATAGGATCAGTGCCGCCCTGCCGCCCCCATCTAGACACTCTCTGATGGCTTCGGTGACCTCAACAAGCACCGTCTTGGTGCTGAATGATGTTCTGAAACCAGATTGTGCAGAATGCAAGGCACCCGAGGATTTCACAAATTTTTCAAGCTGTCTAAAGGCCACCTTTTCACACACCTTGGGAAGGGCTGGGAGAAGGGAGATGGGACGGTAGTTAGATGGAAGCAGTGGGTCAGCCGTAGGCTTCTTGACCAGGGGAAGGATTTTTGCGTGTTTCCATTGGGGGGCCATCACACCTGACTGAAGAGATTCGTTGACCAGGGTCCCTACTAGAGGAGCAATTATGTCCGCCACCCCGCTTAAGACCCTCGCAGGACAGGGATCCGCTGGTGACCCTGACTTTAGTGATTTCAGGATGGCCGTCACGTCCTTCACCTCTACTCGTTCAAAGCATGTAAAGAGCTGGGCCAGCTTGTTACTGCCCTGTGACACCTGAGTGGATGGAGGTTGGACCAGGGCAGGTAGCTTAAGGCTAGCCTGGATTTTTTGACTCTTATCAGTGAAGAAGGAGGACAGCTTCTCACACCAGCCAGAGGAAATGGGAGCGGCTGAGAGTTCCGCCACTGGTGATGTAAAATTACGAACAATAGCGAAGATTTCTCTGCTGTTGTTTTTTGCTCTCGAAATTCTCTCAGCGAAAAAGTCGCCTTTAGCTGACTTAATAGCGGCATAGTATTCTCTTTGTGCCGTGCGGAGTTCCGCCTTGGCTTGGGGACAATACTCCCGGCGCCAGGTCCGTTCCAGTATTTTACATCCCAGCTTCAAAGTTTTTAAATGGTCAGTGTACCAGGGATATGATGGAGAGACTCGAGGACGGCTATTCCCTTAAGTATGAGGAAGTGCGTTGATGGTTGTGCTCATCTACTCCGAAAAATTCTAAACTGCGCCCTCTAGATTACTGGCGTCAGAGGGGAGTGTCTGGGGCAGTGCGGTGGCCAGAGCTGGGATGTTGATTTTTTTCAGGGGGGGGGCGGGGTTTACTTTACCCGGTATGCGGGGGCTGTCAATGCCCCATGAAAAGCTGACCAGGTAGTGGTCGGACCAAGTAACAGGGCGGGGAACCTCCACTTCAAGACTAAAGTTGGAGCAAACTAGATCAAGCCGATGACCCCCTGAGTGGGTGGTATCGTGCACCTGCTGGGTAAGGAGAGTTAGTTCACAGAGATCCAATAAATCTCTTACTCCAGGTGCTAAGGGGTTCTCCACATGTATGTTGAAGTCTCCTAGCAAAAAAAAATTTGAAAACCTCAGTGCTCTTTGAGTAATGACCTCCTCCAGTGATTTGATAAAGGTGCCTGGGGGGGCAGGGGGGCGGTAGATCAGCATCTCTCCCAGGCTAAAGTGTGGGGAAAGGGCAATGGAGAACTCCATCGCTTCTCCATCCAAAATATCCCCTATACATTCCTTCACTAGTGTCCATCTATCTCTATAAACCACGGCAATGCCTCCTCCTCTACCTAAGCTACGGTCAAGTCTGGCTATCTTGTAATCCCGTGGAGTAGCTAGCTCAATCACCGGAGCACAAAAATCAGGTAGCCATGTCTCCGTAATAAACAAGAGATCGAGCGACTCGTCCACAATCAGCTCGTGGACCTCCTCAGTATGTTTGACCAGCAAGCGGGCATTAATAAGTGCAGCGCGAATGTTGGTGCAGTAGTCGACGCTAGTAAGAGAGGGTGAGGTAGATGTATAGGTTTGAAACTGAAAATGGCAGACGGGGCAGATTCGTGCCATAGAGTGTGGTACCTCCCAATGCTTGTTGGAGCTGCATGGATTATTATTAAGCAGGAGCAGCGCCTCACGACTGTAACCTATTACTACACCCCCTGTCTCTACCTCAATAGATGTGAAAGTAACAACCTAGGCCATTAACAATGAGCTTGTAATTAATAAAAGAGTGAGAGGTCAAGAATCAAATGACATAAGAGATACTTGCTTTTTTATTAGTTCCGTAGATTTGAAAAACAAATTAAAACAGTAAAAATTATTCTACTTTATAAAAACATTAACCTATTCACAAAATAAGGTACAATAATCAATAAAATTCATAAATTTATACAATTATATCAAAAAAGGAAAAAATTAATATAACAAGAAATAAGTGGCATAGTATTGTTATCTCGACGCGCGTTTCGGCGACCAGCGCCTTCCTCAAGAGTAGCCACGTTTTATCTGTGAATATAACAAAAATATAATTCAACAACTTTTTATTGACATTCATATAATTCCTAAACAAAGAAAACCTAAATTAAAAAATATACATGATTCAGTTGTAACAAAAAGCAATTCATTTAATATCTAGCCTCTCATTTTACAAGCAAGAAAAAAACAGCAAAATTTGCCTCGTTCTAGAACATTTCATTGCTCAGAGCATCTTTGATACTGAAAAAAGGGGGACCTACCTCAATAGAGCCAGCCTTTCTGGCCCTGTGCGCAGCCGGTGCGCGGATGGGCGCAGACGGGCTTACCTTAGGCGCACCTTCGGCGCGCCATCGTTGTGCCCGCTGCACGCGTCCGCTGCGCGCCCGGGGACACATGTGCAATTTATGTCCTGCCTCCCTAGAGAAGCTAGACCGCTAACTCCGGCCCAACCTAGCTCTGGGATACACAGCCCAAGATGGCGCTTCGCCCTCCACACAATCGGCACAATCAGCCGCGGTGGAACGGGGCGAGGGAGGCCACAGGGAGAACGAAAATGCTCAAGTTATTCAATGTAGTAAAAACAGTGCTCGAAAATGGTAAGTGTCCATTTTTTTAAATAAATTCGGCGCCAGCATCTAAATCATGCTGGTGCTGTCAGCGTAGTCTGAACAAGTTCTTTAAAAAGATTTTGCGAGCCCCAAAGGTGTAGCTGCCCACGCTGTCACTGAATCCCCCAGCGGACCTCAGGAGCTGCCACCACCTGATAAGTCCACAAAGGGCTTTAGAAGTGTGTGAAGTGAAGGTGTGTAGGTGACATTTTAAATACAATCATGATTGAAAACGGTAATGGAGTTTTTGTTGGGAAGGTCGACGGCGTTTCGATCTCAAGTTACTGAGATCCTCATCAGGACATGAGCCTGTGAGCACTGATAATCCAGTCTAAAGTGGCAGCATAGGGAGCTTATGTAAGTAAGGCACGATGGCTATATTCAGCCCAGGCTACCAGAGAACCCCTTGGGCCTTTACCTAGACCATTATTTACATAAGTATCATACATTACCCCGGCTCTTACTGCTGGGGTCACCTTGTTACCTAAAACAGACTGTTCCCATGAGGCATAGGGTCAGACTAATTTGCACATGGCCATGTCTGAACTGGGGTGGTGGAGTGAGCTAAAGAATAATGATGGATTAAACCTAGATCAGTTGACTTGGGGTGTGTGTTTGATTTGCTCAAACGCTCCGTCCATCATCCCATTTTTTTTTTTGTTTAAATATTTTTATTAAGGTTTTACATTACAGATTCCCATGTGAGACTTCGGACATATCACAGTTTAAACATTATGTAAGCAATTGTTGAGCATCAACGATAGTTACAGAATAACAATTCCATTTAGTTTCTAATATTCCATCATCCCCTTTTGGTATCGCTTTGTTCCATCTAAACCATGGCATACAATGAGTAATGCACATCAATGTTGAACGGCCATTAGTATTCCAAGGTAACCATAGTTGTCCATACATGTCCTATACACGTCATGCTCTTGTGCATAACTTGCCAGGTTTAGCCCCCAAGGTATGCTGGAACAGGGCTTCACATTTTCTAATTGTTCCCCTTCTGTCTAGGTGGACCCACAATAGAAGGCATTGCCAGCCACCCGCACGAAGATGTCCTTCAACTCAGATGGTTCAAATCATTTTTATTGCGCTTGTCAATAAATCATTAACTGATTTACACTGTGAATCTATTCAAAATAAAGCACCACTCCACAATGAACATACAGTAAATTTAGTTATACAAATGCAACACAGCTATTCTTCAAATGAAAAATATATTATATTCTCAAGCTTTCAGTCTCCCATAGATTTTAGACACCTTGTTTATAATGAGAGGGAGTTACAACTTGGAAAGGGCAAACAAAGAGAATTGAATAAGCATATAGCACAAAATTATAGGATGATCAAGTCAATGCATCTCCACCTAGTCGGATTACCTGTGATGAAGCTTCGTGACTAAATGGGAAAAACAGAAGATTTCCCCAATTCACCTCTAACCCCACACCGGCTCAAAATCTTGGAAAGCTGCTGAGACGGGGCCCATGTTGCATGATGTGCCATGGACTTATAGTAACACATCATCCACATATAGAGACATATGTACCACATCATCCAGGGTGATGCTGCAACATCGTCCCCCCAATCGTAGTCTCTGTGCCAAAGGCTCCATCACAAGAGTAAACATGATTGGAGAAAGAGGACACCTGTACTGTGTTCCTCGGTCAACAGAAAATGAGTTTGAGATTAGTTTCCCTACATGCACTCGTTAAGTAGGGTACGTGTACAATAACTGTGTGTAGGCTAAGAGACACAGTCCCAATCCCCATGACACTTAAAACACCAAACTGTTACTCCCATGAGAAGGAATAAAAGGCCTTTTCAAAAACTAATATAAGGGGATAACGGAGAGAGGCCTGGTTCATAACATGAAAAAAATCATAGGATATTATTTGATGTATTATGCCCAGGACAAATCCATTCTGGTCTGAATGGTTCAGTGTAGGCAGCAATTGAACATAACGCTCTGCAAGTACTTTCCAGGGAATTCATAATCTGAACCTAATATAGGTATTTGCCTGTAAAGAGAGCTGAGTGGGATCTTTATCCGGTTTGAGCAGTGACAAAAGAGACTCTTGTGGAGAATTAGAACGCAAGCCTTTGGTAAGTGCCTCATTATAAATTTCCAATAATTTGTGGGCTAGGAGGGTGGCAAATTGATCATAGTATCCTAACAGTAATACGTAATACGTACTCTTCACTTCCTCCACAGTCATAAATTCATCAAGCTCTTCGCATGCAATAGGAATGATGGAAGGTAAGGATAAGGGGACTAAAAAATGTTGGGTTGCCTCCTCAGGAGGTGCAGGTAGAGTTCAATGTAACACTTTATAGTAGCTGCTAATTTCTCGCAATATATCCACCTGAGAATGCATAGCTGGACCCACATCCTGCACAATTTCAGTGATTGGTGGACTTCCTGGTGAACCAAGCAAGTAAGCATGCGTCCAGGTTCATCACCCAATGCATGAATCAAAGTGGTGTATTCTGTATAATTATAGCAGTGGACCTATTCGGTCAGTGCTGCGTAACATGTTTTAGCATCAGTCAATGTGCAACATATTACCTCATGTGGGAGGGTGGTGATTGTCCATGCTAGCAACCTTCTCCTCTGCTGCTTTCAAATCCCGACTCACCTCTCTGCGAACCCCAGCTATATTCTGAATACAGAACCCCCTGGTTATCACCTTATTAGAGTCCCATTCTACAGCCTGTAGGTTGATTATCTGCAAAGTAGTTGGTAATATGTATGCTCTGTGCCTCACGGAAGGCTGCATCATCTAATGTATCTTTTGAGGGTCACCATGTAGGATCCATGGAATGTGGCCCCCCCATCTGATGTCTTACAAAATGGGCAGTGTGGTCAGAGATCACATTCCCTAGATAATCAGAAAGCAACTCACGTGGATAAGCTCAAGAGAGCAGAGAAAACAGTCTAGTCAGACGTAAAGCTCATATGGGGCCAAATAATAAGAATGCAGACGCTAGTCACAGTTATGAGTTCTACATGCATCTAGGAGGGGGCCACCGCTGAGTCCACTGTGCAAACTCCTGTGAATGTGATGGTCAGGGGCACTGAGAAACAGAGCATAAGCAGAGGGTGCAAGTGATTAAGGGAGAGGTCTAGGATGCTATTATCGCACCCCCCCAATATCTACGGTAAACCCACCCATTGCGCTAGGACCCTTACAATGTAGCCCAAAAGAAGGGGTGGCCGGTGAACTCCACTCCGACTGGCAGAGTTCACAGAGTTTTTGCAACACCATGCTCCGCTTGGAGCATTGAGTTTGGCTAAAATAACTTTGCAAAAGCTGGTGGAGCAGTGTTTACTGGCGTGTCGGCATTGCTCACTTGCTCCCCCATACTCATTTCACTGCAGCCACAAAAGAGGGTCTCATGCCAGGAGACACCTGGCAGCACAGTACAAACACTGGAGCACGAGCCTCTCAACCACTAGTGGCACACACATGAGGACGTGCAGACACCATGATGCTGCAGCGAGACCTCTGCACTGACCCGGATATTATATCAATGGGCTCTACCTTTGGCATCCTCAGCTCAGAGCTCCAGTTGTTGAACTCTGTCCTGCAAGTCTTAAGTGATCTTGACTTGGTCTGCTAGCTGCAGCATTATATCTGAGATGTTACGTTTAACTTCTGTGATCCAGCAGCTTGGTTTCTGTTTGGATTCACAAAGGAGGCCAAAGTCTGCACGGATCTCTCTAATACATGATTCAACTGAGCTGCACGAAGTCTCCATAGCTTATAGTATAACATCAAACTTATCAGTAGTATCTTGAGTTGGCTGGCTTTGTGCAGATCCTTGGTTACAACAGTCTGGTGAGTGCAGCTCTGGCTACGGCTGCTGGGATTGGCCCCTATGTGCTTTGATTCTTCCCATGGTGATTCGATTTAGCTTCTGTGCCCTTGTAATCTACTCTTTGAAATTATGTTGGTGATATCAGCTTTTGATATAAGTTGTGTAATGTATGGCTTGTGTTTCCAACACCTGACTTATTATTAAATGTTTAAAATTCTACAAGACTATGTGGGTTTCGCAGTGAAGACCAGCTTTTTGCTTTCTCATTATGGAAGTAGACCCTTTTGTCTACCTTGCAGTGGGTAGTTTTTTTTTTTAAGTGCAATATGTTGACTTAATTCAGTGAATTTTTAAATGACTGTTGTGTTTATAATTCTGTTTTTATGTATTCTTTGTAACCCAATTGTGTTTCACATGTGTGCTGAGTTTTTTGTTCTTTTATGGGTATCCTTTTAATAACCGAATAAAGAAATGAATGATGTTGATGTGGATTCTAATTGCATACACTCTTTGGGTCTGGTGGAAGGTCTTAAGCAAGCTTTGTCTTATAGCAAAACAGCAGCAATATGCATTATTCAACTATAGAATTTTTCTCAACTCCAACACATATCATAAAGTGCCGCAATGATGATGCCTTCATTTTGTTACTAGGTGATGTGACCAATGCACGATAAGAGCTCACATCTGCTTAGCATGGCATCAGGCCCACCTCACAGAGAACAGCCATGTCTGTGTTTGACAAACGTGCCAGCCTGTAAATGAGACCTGGTCAGAATGGCAACTCATGTTGAAGAACAAATCCTGGAATTCAACAAGATCTTAAAGTGTCAGACTCACTCTGTATTTGTTATTCAAACTGTGAGTGGTGCTACTTATGAACTCTCTCCATAGAGGTGAAAAAGTCACCAGTTGTGAAGGAAGATAAGCAGCCTGCCACAGGCAATACATAAGCAGACTATATGGAGTGATACTTCAGTAGGTCAATCTTCTGTTTCTTTAAGCACGAGAGCAGCTTTATTGCTGGCAATGTGCATGTATCACAATATGCCAACCAAAACTGCCAACCAACATGGCTGGAATAGTCCTTCTGTGATTTTCACAGCCCCACTATGTAAATCGTCGCTCTACATGGCCCCACGTCTACCGGGACGCCGCGCAGAGCCAGAACAAGTCACTGACATGTCGGTACTGGTAAGAAAATGACTTGCATCCAGTTGAAGTCCTCGGCTAAGGTAAGAGATATGGCAATTCTACTCTTGCCCTTTACAGAGCAAAGCCTTTTACCGCTCCGCGGCATCCTGAAGAATGGAATAATGATACATTATAAAGGTAACCGCTTTGGTTTATTTATTACCGCTAACTCCCAGAGTTGATTCTTCCGTTTCTGCTAAGTGCATGAAGCCTCAATGAATAAAATAGAAACTACCTTCACCCTAAATATAAATGTGATGATAACGATCGTCCGCGGGGTCTCAGCAATGTTGTTACTAACAGATTTGGCCTCTTAAGGACTTATACCCCGGCGATTAATCACCAGAACGCCATTAGTCGCACAAGGTCACTTCCTGCCTCAATACTAGTTTAACCCGTGCAAGTACAACCAAATAAGTTTGCACTTACTAATACAATACCGGCCATATATGTTAATTTTAAACAGTCATGCCACCTCGTATGCCGTCTTAATAGGGTTTAACAAGGTGTTTTAAAGTTTTTTATTGTGAACAATCTGCATTTTGAAACGCAATAGCATCATTTATATACCGGTGATACCAAAGAATATTACCTCAGACATACAGGGCGTGGATTTAAAAAGTATGATACTATGTATATCTTTTCTTGTTTGCAATTCCAGATACTACAGATCTGAAATCACAATGAAAGTGGTAAGTTAACCACTACAATTAGGGGCTACAACAAGCATCCTAAATATTTTGGTCCTGAAGAAAGTCTCCAGAATTTACAAGAAGGCTGAAACATGTCAACCCAATAGTTCCGTAGACTGGTAACAGGGTCTACAAATGAACGTTTTTGTTTTTATTTTCTCACATCACTTTTCTCAAGAATAAAATATTCACGCCATATTGTGAGGTAGAGCATTTTAATTCACAGCACTTGAGCACCTGCACTGTTTTCACTGTTTGCATATTTTTGGACACTACTGAAAAATCAGTTTGTCTACCTCCAGGTGGAGGATAGCATACAAACTATCCAAGAACCCTAGGATGATGCTGTAACGTTACACCCAGGCGGAGAATCAAGATATACCGCCACAGGCCTGTGTACGTTTTATGAGGGTTTCTAATTGGTTCCAATCTGATAAAGACCCTGCTTTCACAGGACAAGTGATCCATTCTCCCCCTGATTATTACAATACATACGCCCCCCCCAAGTGGAACAAGAGCATATTAATGCCCAAATGGCAAAATTCCTAGGACACAGACAGTGTTCTAAATGGATCACTGATGTATTTAAAGTTGTGCACATGATTATGCCAAAGGATCTCAGGCCAGGAGGGTGGCACATCTGAACTGGGGTGGCGAAGTGAGCTAAAGAATGATGATGGATTAAACCCAGATCAGTTGGCTGGGGGTGAGTGCTTGCAATGTTCAACAGTCCGTCCATCATCCCTTTTGGTTTTGCTTTGTTCGCCCTAAGTTGGCGGGGTATGCCCAGACGTGGGTCCCTGGCTCACTTTGCCACTGGATTCAAGCTAGCCTGGCTGATGACGGCTGATTAGCCAGAACCCGGTCCCAGGATGCTTGTTTCCGGTCCAGGGAAGACATAGCTTGGCGGTTCGGCTGGACTGTTCCCATGAGGCACAGGGTGAGACAGATTTGCATATGGCCATGTCTAAACTGGGGTGACGGAGTGAGCTAAAGAATGATGATGGATTAAACCCAGATCAGTTGACTGGGGGTGAGTGCTTGCAATGTTCAACACTCCGTCCATCAACCCCTTTGGTTTTGCTTTAGGTGGCACACCTCTGTCTGAGATTATTATAAACCATTATGGAGATGGCTAGGGAAGACAGTCAAATAGCTCCACAGCATAGTGTGCAGTGGAAAGGAGGAC
The DNA here is from genome assembly GCF_964261635.1 of Lissotriton helveticus. Taxonomy (NCBI): domain Eukaryota; kingdom Metazoa; phylum Chordata; class Amphibia; order Caudata; family Salamandridae; genus Lissotriton; species Lissotriton helveticus. The sequence goes on from NC_136067.1 coordinate 1,015,329,363, forward strand.
TATAAATACTGCAATGGATGTCACCCGTCTAAATGTGGCATTTGTATGTGCCCGATACATTTTATACAGTACATATTTTACACTATTCATTTGCATCATGCAGATTTTTTAGATTATGTGGTCACATTTTTCATTCACAAAGCTATGGCACTTTAGTAGAGATCTGCTTGCATACACATGTTTGACTCATTAGTTTATTTGTTTTCCCATTGTTGACATTGGTATACTAATGTACATGCACACATGCAGTGTCAATGAGATGATATGATGGTGAGTGATGCATGCACACAATGGGCCCAATTAAAAAACTACGTTTAGTAGTAAGTAAAAAAGTACTACAGTAGTAATGATTACATACTGCAAAATACAATTCACAAACCTATGGCTGAAGGCCTTCACCTCAACCTCTCCTAGAATTATTTTAAAATAATTTAATTATCATTAAAAAAAGTTTGATTTCATTAGGTTAGTAACAGATTTTATAATAGCATATTTATTTTATATTTCACATATATTTTTAACATCAAATTACATTTATATATATATTTTCATAAAGTCAAGCAAATTAATTTAGTGTGTCAATATTTTCTATGGAGTTCCATTGTAAGTATGTGCCTCGATTATTTTCTATGGGAGGGTGTTGCAATACCAGTGGTTGGCCATGTGTGGTGCTTGACGTATTCTATGTGTGAACTGGAGTAAACTTAGTACTGTTGTAGGTAATTCTTTACTGTAGTTACTTTAAAAGTGCAATTTGTGAATAGGAATGGGCTAACTCTTATGCGGGTGGGTGCTTATCTCTCTCTAAACCCATGCTTAGACCTCCTTAAACACCTCACCAAATCCCTCCCATTTACATTAAATAGTCTCCATTTCCCATTCAGTCCCCCGTCCCCCATCACAATTTCTATTAAGATGTATACATATATGTGCAGAGATACCTGCAGTTGGAGTGGCAATCTCTTGCACATAAAAGACAGAAGAGGCTGAGATAAAGACTTCCTCACGTAGATTGAAAAATAGCATTTTTTAGTGCGAGTAGTACATTTGTAGTAATGTTAAACATAATACAAAATGCAGTTTGTCAATAGGCCCCATTGTGTATAATCAATTATTTGCAGCACAACTGTCTCTTTATTGCAACCAGTTCAGAAACCTCATTAGTGTGTTCTGGTTTAGATATTAAGCAACTCAGCTCTAATTTACTTAAGTCAGGAAATAAGGGAAGTTACAGGATAAAAGTTATTCATGTCTTCCGGATCTGCGTTAAAAATATTTTTGGGGATGCAAAGGACGTTTCTTGTCCTAACTTAGGCCTTCTGAGATAGCACCCTGATTCACCAATGATTTGATTTTATAAGTTTAATATAATATAGAGCCATCCCAGCACTTATTGGGGCTGGACAATGAAACTGGGTCTCTGACTTGAGAGGAAGGTTTAGTGTTTATTATTATTTTTGTCACTTTATTTTGGGAAACCTCTTTGAAGGAAGCTAGGTCTCTGAAGATTTCCTAGTTGACTGTGGGTAGTCACTACCATGAGAGGAGTTTCAGGTGGTAGAGAGATCCCATTTTCAAGGGCGTAACACAGGCCCCTGCAAGGGGGGGGCCTCACCCTCCAGGGGGGCCTGTCAGCACCACACATCTGCTGGGAAGCTCTAGATTGAGTCCGGAGGAGGCCCCTTCACGTACCCTGCAGGGGGGCCCCCTCAAGGTTCGTTACGCCACTGCCCATTTTTCTTTATTTTTGCTGAAAAGAAATATGAGAACTCCTCAACTCTTTCTTTGGTGTTTTTCGTCATAGGAGGAGTTAATGGTTTTGTGGTCTGTTTGATGATTTATAATAGTTTGTTCAGTTTATTTGTTACTCAGTTTCTGTTCTGAAGAGGTGGATTTCACTTTAAACATTAGGATTTTTAGTGTCTGCGCTAATGGTGCATTAGATTCATACTTCTTATTGAAGATTTTTGGCTTCAGATGTGTTGTGAAGCCCTAACTAACATCGGGAAAAAGTTTTGTTTACCATGGAGCTGATTTCTTCATCTTTTGAAGGTTGCCTAATATTTCCAACATGTCTCATTGGAGTGCATCACAATTGTGTTGATCCCTTGTCTTTGAGTGCAGTGAGGGCAGGTATTGATGTGTTTAGTGTATCGAATCCAGATTTATGGTTTCTTGGGTTCACTTGGACACAGTTTTAGAGATTGCAGTGGCAAATTCGTAACAAACAGATGTTTTAACCAGTCATTCGGGATTTCCATCAGGCCATCATTAGCTACCAGAAGATCACAAATTGAACCTTTCTTGTGTGTCAATGTGTCACAGACCTTTTGCAACTCATTGGTGGCAAGTAATGGGGAATATTGTGAGACCACTATGTCTTCACAGTGCAGGTTGGAGTCACCTAAGAAGACATTGTTAGAAATAGGCAGTGAGTAAGTTGTGATTACAGCCAATAGTTATTCCAAGGAAGGGTTGAGTGTGCTTGGAGGGTTGCAAAAAGGGTGATTTCGTTTTGTGTCAGTGGTATCTGTTGCTTTTTGTTCAATTACCAAGTATTAGAATGTTTTGGCAGGGTCTTTTCAGATCTTTAATTTGGATATATTGTATATGTAAAGTGTCATTCTGCCTTCTGTGTTTTTCTCCCAGTCAAATTGGATAATAGAGTAGTCTACATTTTTAGAAATGTTTATGAGTTATGTGTACTACCTGGGTCTTTAGCTATACTATTATTGAAGCAGTTGTTGGTGTTACAGTTTATACATTTATGAAGTACGTACGATTTGGCTTCCTACAAATGTATGTTCTATCTTCAGGTGGTATTAATGTGACATGTGGAGTCAAGGCTAACAGGATTGTTGGGAATTGGCAATATCATAGAAGCTTTTCTTCACATCTTGCTGCTTGAGTGCTGGTTTTGAAAATCAGAGGTGCTGTGGTCACACATAATGTCTCTACTGCATGTGGCAGGAATGTAGATAGTACTTGGGACCCACCCACCCCCAACTATTTCTGTACCTACGCTCAGAGAGGAGTGTATTACCTATAGATGAAGTTCACATTATAAAGCGCTGGTATAGCACATGACTTCCTCCTGTTGGCTCAAGATAGGGTGCAGTATGTTCCAGAGTCCACACTATTATGTCTCCATCTAGCCTATAACTTTGTTTGAAGTGTCATTTTCACATATTTTATTTTTTCATTGTGCAGCATTTCCATGGTGTCATTTTCCCCCTTCGCAGCAATTGCAGTCTCCATCAGCAATTCAGAAAATGTTTTTACCCGCTTCATTTCACACAATTCTTTCAGGCAATTTACACCAGAAATTACTTACGCTACTTTGCTTGATTTATAGTGTAGCATTGATGCCTACGTGTAGTTGCACAAAGGGCCGGCGCTAGGCATGGACAGCATGGGCAGCAGCCCAGGGCCCCGCTCTGAGCCCTCTACCAACTTAGGGCCCAGCACCAGGGTTCACCACCCCACCATGGGCCTCTGACCTATTCAGCAGCACAGAATTGTCCGTATTCAGCTGCAAACACTTAGCCACCATCCATTCTGTGACAGCCATCATACCTTTTTGGACATTGACCAGATCCAATGAGGGAGTGCCAGAAAAAGAGAAAATGACCCGAAGGCAGCCCAGAGCTGGGTCAGGGGTGGCAAAACAATGCATAAAGAGCACCTGAGTACTGATTTATTTAAAAAGCCAGGTTTTAATACCTTTCTGAAAATGTAGCTCATTCTCTGTAGCTTGAATGTTATGTTATGTTAATATGATTTCTAAAGCGCACGAATACCCGGAGGTGTTTTGGCGCTGGACCTAAGTAGCCTTGAGAGAAGAAAAAGAAAGAGAATGGATACAGTGAACTTAGTTAAACAACCAGGTTTTCAGACTTTTTCTAAAGGTGATGAGTGAGTTGGCCGCTCGTATGTCTGCTGGAAGAGTGTTCTAGAGTTTGGCTGTACAGTAGCTTATACTTCGGCTTCCCCAATTTGCCGTACGAATTTTAGGTACCAGCATCAACCTGGCGTTGGTAGACCTTAAACATCTACCTGGGTGATACCATGCAAACAAACTTTTCAGTGGTTCTGGCCCAATGTTGTTCAATGCCTTGTAAGCAAGGCACAGTACTTTAAATTTAATGCGCTGAATCACTGGTAACCAGTGGAGTTTCCGTATATCCTCTGAGACAGATTGATATTTTGGTACATCCAGCAAGAGCCTAACAGCGGCATTTTGTACCATTTGCAATTTTTTCAAATGCTGCTTTTGTAACCCAGGATAGAGGCCATTGCAATAATCTAATTTCGAAAGCAGTAACATTGTTACCATTGTCCTCCTAAGATCTGAAGGGATGAAGGGTATAATCTTTTTCAGTTTTCTTATCAGGTAGAATGCAGCGGACACTGTTGAATTAGTTTGCTGAGAAAAGGTAAGTTTGTTATCAATCCACACCCCGAGGTTCTTTGCCTTTTCTACCGGCTTCGGGAGTTCTCCAATATCCACCGGCCACCATAAGTCATCCCATATGGGTTGGAGGTTGCCAAAGATAACTACCTCGGTTTTGTCCGAGTTCAATTTGAGGCAGTGTCTACCCATCCAATGACTAACTTCCCTCATACAATTCTGTAATTGTGAAGCAGGTGGAGCTTGATCTTTATGCACCTCTACAACAATTTGAGTGTCATCGGCATATGATGTTAGATTGAAGCCGAATTTTTGAACCACGGGGGCCAACTCTGACACATAAATGTTGAACAGGGATGGACTTAACGATGACCCCTGAAGGACCCCACAAGGGAGTACGTAAGGGGCAGCTTGAAACTGATCAAGGGTCCCAGTCTGTTTCCTGTTTTTTAATGAATGATGCTATTAAGGAGAGAGCTGATTTATTTACTCCTATCTTTCCCAGACGCTGGAGCAGTATATCATGGTGCACAGAATCAAAGGCAGCCGACAAATCGAGGAGAATCAGAACAGCTGCACCTCCCTGATCCATAGCTGCCCTGATCTCCTCGGTAGCCTTAATTAGTGCCATTTCCGTACAGTGCCCTGACCGGAAACCAAATTGAGAGGGGTCAAGTAGATCCTTTTCTTGAATGAACTGAGTAAGTTGTTTGCTCATTATTTTCTCAGCTATTTTCGTCGGGAAAGGTAGTCAAGCAATTGGACGATAATTATTTGTTATCGTTATATCCTGGTTAGCCTTCTTTATCAAAGGAAGAATGGCTGTGTCCTTCCAGATGGCCGGGAATGAGCCTGATAGGAACATACTGTTAAAAATATTGGTCAATATAGGACTCACCTCCCTTGCTATACTTTTTAATACTGCAGGGGGGCAGGGATCCAACGGGGAGCCAGATTTTGTTTCTTGAATGAGTTTTTCCAAGAGTTCACTATGCACCTGAGAAAAACTAAAAACATCATTCTCTTTGATTTTAGAGATGGGATAAACTGAGATTGGAGGATTGGGGATGGCGGAGATATTATTAGAGATGTCATAGACTTTATTCCTGAAAGTGGTTGCAATGTTATCACAGAGAATTTGACTACTTCCAGCTGTAGATTTATTAGATATGACTGTTAGCTTGTCTACCACCCCAAACAATTCTTTAGTTGAGTTTTTAGTTTGCTCAATTTGTTTGGTGAAATAAGTCTTTTTTTTCCTTAATCATAAGGGATTTATAATTGGCTAGTGCATATTTGTAGCTATTTTTATCCTTAGCCTCATATTTTATTCTCCAGCACCTTTCTAGCCTGCGACAACTTTGTTTCTCTAGTCGCAAAACTTCAGCAAACCATGGAGCTGATGAGTGCAATTCCTGTTGTTTCTTATTTCCGTTGGTGCAGTAGCCTTAAAGGCATCATATAACCAATTGGTATAATCCTCTGCAGCCTGATCCACCTGTTTGTTCGTAGTTGGCTGTGTCTGCCCTAGTTGGGTTTTTAACATGCTTTTATCTATCTTGTTACATGCTGTGTATATGTTTTGCTGCATTTTATCAACCCAAGCTTCAGAGACAGTTTGAGCTGGGTAGTCAAAAGTGATTAAGAAATGATCTGACCAAACGATAGGGTACATTTCCTTCGCTGCTAGGCCAGGTACTGAGGAAAAAAAAACATCCAGCGTATGGCCAGCCTCGTGAGTGGTCCTATTTACTATCTGTGTTAGCCCCAACATACTCAGGGTCTCTATGAGAATAGTTGTGTCCTTATCTCGAGGTGTAAATTAAAATCACCCAAGATGGTAAATGTTTTTGTAGTAAGGAATGGTTCTAAAAGTGAATCTAGTTTTGCAGTGAAGCTAGCTCTTGACCCGGGGGGGCGGGGGGGGGGGGGGCGGTATATCAACGTGCCCTTGAAGGTATTTCTTGAATTCAGTTCTATTTGGAAGTTGAGCCCTTCATAATGAGTGTCTGATGCTGGAGCAAAAATTCCTTTAAAGTGATCACGATAAATTACCGCTAATCCTCCCCCTCTCTTAATGGGTCAATCCAATCTAGATGAAACAAATCCTTGAGGGACAGCCACCACAAAATCAGGGTCTGATGTTGGATCTGCCCATGTTTCTGTAAGAAATAGCACATCTAATTTATAGTGTTAAATAATGTCTGCTATTTCGTATTTGTGTTTCCCTAGTGACCTTACATTAATCAGGCCACGGGGTAGGCGCGGACGGGCGCGGACGGGCGCAGACGGGCTTGCCTTTGGCGTGCCCGCTGCGCGCGTCCGCTGCGCGTACGTTTCATTGCGATTTTTAACTATCGTGGTGGTGGTAAAACTAGACCGCACACCAGCGGAAGTGGGCCTAAAGGGCTTAACCGGAAGTGAGTGAGTGAACAATTCCCCGCCCTCCGCTCAAACGGCACACAGCCGCGGCGGACTAGGGCGCAATTCACCACAATTACAATTAAATAAGCAATATATAAAAAGCGCAATTTATTTAAAAGTGTCTTCCAATTTTAAAATGCAGTAAGATAAAACTCCCTAAAACAGTATTAAAGCAGCATAAATAAACGTGCAAGAGCTATACTAAAATGCGAGTGCTGTAGTTCGAGAAACTCCGTAATTAAAAGCAAATTAGCAGCATCAGGACAGAGAGAAGAGCTTACTTGGTCCGCTGCGCGTTCGTATCCAGGAGCCTTTAAACTATCGTGGTGGCAGTAAAACTAGACCGCACACCAGCGGAAGTGCGCCTAAAGGGCTTCACCGGAAGTGAGTGAGTGAACAATTCCCCGCCCTCCGCTCAAACTGCACACAACCGCGGCGGACCAGGGCGCAATTCACCACAATTACAAGTAAATAGGCAATATATAAAAAGCGCAATTTATTTAAAAGTGTCTCCCAATTTTAAAATGCAGTAAGATAAAACTCCCTAAAACAGTATTAAAGCAGCATAAATGAACGTGCAAGAGCTATACTAAAATGCGAGTGCTATAGTTCGAGAAACTCCGTAACTAAAGGCAAATTAGCAGCATGAGGACAGAGAGCAGAGCTTACTTGGTCCACTGGGTGTTTGTATCCAGGAGCCTTTAAACTATTGTGGTGGCGGTAAAACTAGACCGCACACCAGCGGAAGTGGGCCTAGAGGGAGGGAATTCCAGAGCTTTGCTATATTAAAACTAAATGACCGAACACCTCTTCTAGCTCTTTTAATAGTTGGGGTGGTGGCAAGATAAAGGGCCCGATTCCCAAAAGTAATCTGAGACAAAATCCTAACTTTACAACTTTCGGTATTCACAAAAGGCATTTAGGAGTAGTAAAGTTACGATTCCTAGCTTCCTCGTTTGGATCGCGCTGCATTTCAGCAGCTTTTTAAATATCCCGTTTTGTCTGCTTAATTGCATTTTTCTTTTTTTCTGATTTTATATTTCTACCCTGTTTTTAAAAGACGTTAAAATTGGCCTACAACTTACTGCACTCTGCCCCGCTCACTGCATATAAATTGGACATCAAGCACCGCGCTTTGCGGGTCCCTGCCCACGTCTCGGATTAGTGGCCATCTTAGGTGGGGCTGACGACGCCAGGCGTTCTGCGCGGTCTAGTCTCTGAGGCTGGACGCACATTTAAGCGAGCCATGTTGACGCGCAGCGTCATCGCGCAGCGTGATCGCCGGACTTCCGCCGGAGTTACGCCTGAGTTCAGCCCGTCTGCGCCCGTCCGCGCTGAGGACGGGCTGCAGGACGGGCTGCCTTCTGTTAACATGTTCTCAGGTATGCTATCCCGGGATGATCGAGTACATTACACCTCTATGGCACTACATTCACTGCGATCCCCCACCCCCACTACTTGTACCCTATGCACTCTGCCCTCTCATTACTTTACATGTGCTGGTTGTGGTTTTTCCACCGGCAAAATGCAGCTTTCTACGACGCAGTTAAACTTAAAGCATTACCGGGGGAAAAGAAAGCCTACCAAGGGCTATACCTCTTCTTTTTCTCCTCTCCATTTTTGGAGCTTAAACTGTAGATCGCTTCCCAAGAACAAATTAAACATCTATGACTTCATAAGTGATGAATCTCCTGATGCACTGTTCCTGACCGAGACCTGGCTACATGTTAGCTCAGGTCCGGATATTGCTGCAGCCATCCCTCCCAACTATGTTGCGTTGCATCAGGATAGACCCTCCGGTAAAGGTGGTGGAGGAATTGCAATCATTTTTAAATCTATTTATCAATGTAAACTGGAATATTTACATCTTCCAGGTAGTGAGGCAGCATTATTTAAATTAAGGATTAACCCCCGATCGACGCTTTCCGGTCTGCTAATTTATCGGCCGCCCGGGAATGCAGCTTCGTGGATTCCCTCACTTGTTGATTGCCTTTCAGCAACACTATTGAAGTCGAACAATTTCACTATTCTTGGTGATTTAAACATCCACTTAGAAGATGTTAATAACCCCCTGAATAAATCTTTTTTATCTGATCTTGAGGTTTTTAATCTCAAACTTTGTAATTCAGGGGCTACCCATATTGCAGGCCACCTTTTGGACCCTATTATTTCTACTCTTTCGTTCGATTGTACTCAATCAGCGCGTCCGCTACATTGGTCTGATCACTATGCGATACACTTTATGCTACCATCTGGTCTTTTTTCGGCCAGTGTTCATGTGGAGGAAATTAGATCGTCCTACCGATGGGACAGGCTCGACATGGTTGCTTTTAATCAGCGTTTGACGGAGTCAATCCCAGCCTCTATCAAGACAGACCAGGATCTGAACATTCCCATTTCCTGTTGGCTGACAGATGCCGTGATAGCTCTTACCCCTCGCTCTAGTAGCAAATACAGATCCCTACGCCCCCCTGCACCTTGGTTTTCGGACGAGTTGAAAATCCAACGTGCTAAATGCAAAGCCCTGGAGAGGAAATGGAGGATTTCATATTCCGCCCCTTGCAAGGTGACTTACAAAGATGAGTTGAAAGTCTACCATGCAAATTGCAAACGTGCCAAGGCCACTTACATTGCTTCTACCATTACCCAAGCGCAAGATTGTCCTCGGACTCTTTTCACTACTGTAAAGAAACTCACAGGAGCAGATACTATCCCCTCCTTGCCGGCTTTGAATGGCACACAATGTAATGCCATCGCGGATTTCTTCATATCCAAGGTTGAAGGTATTTATCAATCTTTGGCTTCTCTTTCATTGCCAACTGATTCCCCCCAACCTGGCTCCTCTTGCAGTGTTTTTTTCTCTCCCACTGTGTTTATCCATAACTGGTTACCATTTGATGATTCCTCTTTCCTGTCCTGTCTAAATAGTATCAGGTCAGGTTCCCCTCGGGACCCAGTTCCTATGAAGATACTAAAACAACTAGACCTTGAACCACGGAGATTCTTAATGAGGCTACTAAACATCTCTCTTATTGAATCTCGGGTGGCACAGGATTGGAAACATGCCATGGTTGTTCCTTTGCTCAAAAAATCTGGCGCTGACATTACAAACCTCGCCAACTTTAGGCCCATATCCCTGCTGCCAGCTTGCTCCAAATTATTGGAACGTCATGTTAACACCCAACTTAATGAGTTTGTTGAAAACGTGGGATATCTCCATCCATCCCAATCAGGCTTTCGCGCTAATTACTCCACCGAATCCGCACTCCTTGGGGTGACTGAGCGACTCCGACACGGTATCGATTGCGGTGAGACCTTTGCGCTTATTCTTCTTGATTTAAGAGCTACATTCGATACCGTGTCTCATTCCATTCTTTTGGAGTCCCTCCGTTCCCTTGGTGTGGATGGATCTGCGCTTGCCTGGGTGGCCTCATTTCTTAATGAGCGCACCTTTCAGGTTTTCTCAAACAAGGCTGAATCTGCAATTCATTCTTCAGCTTACGGCGTCCCTCAAGGGTCTATATTAAGCCCATTGTTGTTTAATATTTACATCAGACCTCTTGCCTCCATCGTAGAGGACGCCGGTCTGTCTATATATTCATATGCAGACGACACGCAGATTGTGTTTTCTCTTTCTAGCAGCAGGGTTCAGGAAGTTTCTGCCCTTAAAGTTGGCCTATCTTGCGTTGCAGCTTGGATGCAGGACCATCTGCTGAAGCTAAACGGCGAGAAGACGGAGGTTATTATATTAGGCAAGCATAAAGATCTGTGGGGCTCTAGACACTAGCCATGTGACATGGGTCCTCTGCCTATCCCAGTGCCTGTTGCTCGTAACCTCGGAATCCTGCTTGATGACAAACTTTCGATGAGGCAGCAGGTGACCAAGGTCGCTGCAGTCTGTTTTAACACCTTATGATGGCTGCAGAAGATCCTATGGATGCTGCCTGAGTCCACCCGAAGAACTGTCGTACAGGCCCTTGTGATGTCTCGCATTGACTATGGCAATGTGCTTTATCTTGGAGCGGATAAAGCAACAATCCATAAACTCCAAGTGGTACAGAATTCAGCTGCTCGCCTCTTGCGTAATGTTCCACGGAGAACGTCCGCAATGCAAGCCTTGCATGACTTGCACTGGCTGAGAATTTCAGATCGTGTGACTTTCAAAACACTGTGTTTTTTGTTTAAGATCCGTCAGGGTTCTGCCCCTACCTACCTGCATAACCTTGACCAGCCTTATTTACCTGGCCGTTCTTTAAGGTCATCCAATAATGGCAATTTTCTGATTCCAAGAATCCGATTGGCAAAAATGGGAGGCCGTTCATTCGCATATCTTGGGCCAAAGATGTGGAATGCTCTCCCGCTGGCGTTAAAAACAGAAACTAATCTTCTGGCCTTTCGTAAAAAGTTGAAGACTTTCCTGTTTTGATTTCCTTCCTTTCGTGATCTCTTTTCTGCACCTGCTTGATTTCTCTCTCCAGTCTGTCCCTGGCGCCGGGAAACCCATTGCGGGTAGCTGAGCGCAATACAAATTCAATAAAATAAAAATAAAATAAATACTACTCCTAAACTGAGACAAAATCGTAACTTTACATTTTTCAGCATTCACAAAAGGCATTTAGGAGTAGTAAAGTTAGGAATCCTAACTTTACTACTCCAAAATGCCTTGTGTGAATACCCATCCCAATTAAAGCAACACACTAAAGTATACAAAACCGTGATGGATGGAATTCCTGAATTAATCTCAGGCAATGTTGAGGCTAGTTCCCCCCAGAGATCAATTGAAGCCCACCATGGGGGCCCCCCACTAATTTGAAGGCCTCTGCTTACACCATTTGTCTTTATATTTGTTTAACTTCGATTTTGAAAGCTTTTACTTATTTGACGAGGCAAGGATTTCTTGTTCTATATTGTTATGTCCCAAGAAGTTCTGTTGAGAATTTTTGCTCCTTTGCTCTGGTTTACACATGAAAATACTGTCAACGAGAGTAAAATGCTTACCAGATACAACCTTAGAGGCCCGGTTTCCCACCCCTGGGCCTTGCAGCAATAGTCCAGCACTGTGTGCCCTAAGAAAATGGGCCGGTTAGTGGGCCACGCTCACATCAATATTTAATTGCATTTGAAAGTGTGCTTTTCAGGTGTTGTTCAAAATATGGAGAAATCAAATGAAAGGAGGTGTATCTCAAATGTGTTAACTGAATCTGCGTAATGCTCATTTACAAAATGATTTGCACTCTGGGTCCATGTAAATGTATACTAGTCATTAGTATCAGAACAGTTAAAGGATTCAATGACTTTGATAGGAGTGGGGTAGCCTTGGCTCATGGCACACGGCATCAAATCCTTTTAGCCTACATATGATTGTATTTTGAGAGTTTCTAGTATTTTACAGTGACTTGGGTGATGTCTTTCATACACGCCAAGCTGCTTTCAACTGCTTTATTTTCTCTCATAACATTTTCTAGCACTTACCTGATTTTGCACTAGGTATCTGGGGAACTATCTTGGAATTTCAATTCACACTAGTCCCCCCATTAAGGGCATTCTATATGCGGCAGCACACAACTCACTAGGTCATGGAGAAATATGACCACATCATTCCACCATGATTAAACTCCAGTTTCCCCATGCCAGCCCGCACAATCTTCAAACCCAGCTGCATCATCTACAAAGCCATCACAATGCATTAACAAACCAGCTACATTTATGATCACTCCTGGACTTTGCGCATGCGATTGACTCTGTACCATGCTCCACTGCCTTTTGACTAGGTTTGCAGTATATGACTGACACCCAGGGCCGGACAGGGAACCCAAAGCAGCCCTGGCTATTTTTTCGGACATCCCCTGGGAAAGCACTGCCAGACCCAAGGAGGCTGGAAATGCTTGCCTGCTACTTTTGTAACTGGGGGCTGGCACTGCCGCAAAACCAGCCCCCAGCAACAAAACTGGACCACAATGCTGCAAAACCGGCCCCCACCCTGACAGCCTCCTGGGGGAATGCTTGATGCCCGGTGCAATCAGTCTGGCACATCTGCCTTTTTTGATGAGAAGTTCACCAACTCCAGTGGATCTCCACACACCCACATCAAGGACACCTTCAGATGGATGAAAATCTGCTAAAAAGAGAAACAAACAAGACAGAGTCCTTTATTCATCAAGAATCTGGAATGAAATCGCCATATCCATCCAGGCAGCTTGAAGCCAGTTCCACTTCAGAAAACAGCTGAATACTCAATTATTTTTTTTAATGACATCATGATGCCGTTACAGTCCACAAACCGTCTATTCCTCCTATCACATGTTGACTGTGTCTTTGCCTTTGACCTTGTACAGTGCTTTGAAGCCTTTCCGCTAGGTTCGTGCTATAAAAAAACTTGATACCTATCAAATGCACTAATCTGTAAACAAATTGTTAGCATTGGATTACATTTATAAGTTTTGAAGAGACGTAAGCCATCCCTTTTCATCAAGCATGACAAATATAATGTATTTCTGCTTAATTAAAAATGTAAATATATGTACGAATTTTAGTAGTGTGAAAAGTAAAGTTTTTATTAATTTATTGATTGATATCCACACCAAGCAAGTTGCTTCATGCAAAGCCGCTCAAGAATAGTCAATTGATGGCACTTCCTGCGAACTTCACCCTGTATGTAAATTAGAGGGGCCTCACACATTTACTTGGCCAACCAAAAGTCCGAGAACTAACCCCGGTTGTGCAGTTCCTGCCAGGTCTCGCCCACTTTGCATACATCATTGCATTTTCACTTAATGTAGTCCAAAGCAGTTTGGCACGGCCCTCGTGTCAGCTCAAAACTTATTTTTTGCATCAAAGCTGACCAACACTAACGTTTATGTTGTGCAAGTGCCTCACAAGCTTTATTAAACACTAGCACCCGTCCCGACGTTGTCCGGGTATGAAATAGAATGTGTGTAATGTGTGTATTTGGCAAGGGCAATTCTTTTTAAAATCTCGCGGTAGACAATATTTTTTGTTTCATTAGAAGGGACGGAGAAGGCCCAGCTGCAGCCCTGGTTGATGTTAGCAGGCACGTGTAATGTCGTTGAATGAGAGAGTTATCAGCCGTGGGTAAATCCGTTTAATGAGAGAGTTGAGTGACAGCGAGTAGGAGAGGCTGCAGTAATTGTCCCTGCAGACACGCTCATTTGCGTGTTCCCCGCTTGAGGCCCAGATGCAGGCCTGTTTGATGTCAGGAGGCACGTGTTCCCCCACTTGAGGCCCAGCTGCAGCCCTGGTTGATGTTATCAGGCGCGTGTAATTAGTGTACTGATCCGCCGACTGAGCCCGGCTAGAGCCCTGGTTGATGGTAGCAGGCGCGTGTAATTTCGTTGAATGAGAGAGTTCAGTAACAGCGCGCAGGAGAGGCTGCAGTAACGTTACTTACCAGGCCTCCAGGTGAACGCATTTGTCACATCCCCAGCACACGGCCACAGCAGACGATCTTCTGATTAATGTACGACCCACATGGCATGGAGGGCGGAACGTAGCACACGCCCCCAGCGTTTCTCACGCCCCCAGCGTGCCCCTTGATGCGGCGCAATTGCGTTCACATGGCATGAAGGCCGGACACACGCCCCCAGCATTTCTCACGCCCCCAGCGTGTAACGCCCCCAGCGTGTCACGCCCCCAGCGTGCTCCTTGATGCTGCGCAGCAACGTAATTGGCGCTTGTATGTATGACTCACATGGCATGAAGGGCGGACACACGCCCCCAGCGTTTGTCACGCCCCCAACATTTGTCACGCCCCCAGCACACACCCAGACACTACGATGTGATGGCCGTACCACACGCCCCCAGCGTTGGTCACGCCACCAGTCCACGCCCACAGCACAACGCAGACACGCCCACAAGGGACTACTTTGCTGGCACGGTTCTTTTACCTTTTAAATGTATAGAGGAGATGGCCTAACGGCTAAGGCGCTCGACCTCGGACCTGGGGATCTGGGTTCGAGTCTTGGTAACGATGCCAAACATCCTGTGATTCTGGGCAAATCACTTAATCTCCACGTGCCTAACAAAAATGAATGCGTGTCCTCATGTAACGTAACTGGTGCTATGTAAAGCGCTCTGATACCTGATTCAGTTCGGGTCAAGTTCGCGCTATATAAAACTCTGCAAAAAAACTAAATAAAATATATATATATCGTGGCCGTCTGTATATCCTATGTCCTTTTGCTGCAACTGCCCTTTCCAACGCTGTATTGGGTGTTGTGATTGGTGCTGTGGTTACTGAGATTACCCGCCTCAAAGGTTTGGGCTCTCTCTTTATAATATTAGTATGGATATGGATGCATGCTTTGCTGTACCTGGCTTCCACATCCCTCATCGGTTATGAGACGCGGTCTGTGGGAAAGGGCTATGTCATCAGGTATCTACGTCACTGCGAATCCTCTGTGGCGGAAAGATGCTCCCAGATACAAACATGCAGTGCCCCCAAGTCCACACCCTAGCTCAAACGTTACACAGGGTGCATATGAATGAACGTAAAACAATATGTATACATGCATCGCATTCAGCGCAATGTATTTTTTGGATCTACACATTCGCAAAATGTACTGTGCTAGTGACAATTTAGGAAATGATTTTGTAAATCGATGCTTTTTATAATAAAAATTTACCATAAACATTATTCCCGAAAATATAATTACAACAGCTATTTTCTCAAATTGTTGATAAGACTTATTTTACCACTGAAGTTAAACTTGAGTGAGCTCAGTGTCAGTTCTAATTAACAAATCTCAGCTACTTTTTTTTATTCCTATGAAAATAATTGGCCCTTCTTTGTCACAGATTTTACATTTTCCTTAATCATAAAATCTTCAAAGTTGTTTATGTAGGTGATAATTCAGTGTTTAGGGGATCAAAATGATACAGTTCTCACTTTTGCCACGATTATTAAATTAGTTGTAGCCAAGAAATGACTTGTGCTGCAAAAATGTTTTATTCGATAACATCTTCTACGGTGCTGTTACTTCATACAATAATAATGATAGCACAGTGGTTACGCAACAATCATAGATGTTTGTGTCTAGTGTTGCTAAATGTATTGATTTATATTCACTAAATGCTGCTGCAGCAAAAATGAAATGAACATTTTTACTTAATGCACTTGCTGATTTTTTAAAGACTTTTGCTGCAACTTTAGTAAATCTGATTATGCTATTGCAAAGAGTTTCCTCAACTAAAAGCAATAAAGGAGGACATGATTGTGCTAGTTGAACACTTTATTCCATTATAATCACACTGAGGTGGCACTCAGTGGCAAAGCGACCTTCATCTGCAGTACAAAAGATACCCATAGCCTGAAAACACTAACCTTATATTATCGTAAAATAATGTTCTAGTGAATACAAATATGAACCCTACTCCTAGATTAACTAATTGTTTTACAACAAATTATACTACATTGTTATATATACGTGCTTTTATAACCACTTAAATAACTATTTTATAACAATTTCATGAACATTAAGTTGTTAAGGTAGTCTCTGCAGCTGCTTCTCTTATACCAAGGATCCCTAGAATTATGCGATTCGCAGAGGCGCAGCTTTTTCCACATACTTATGGATTTGCATATTGGCACATTATCTGCTGCAAACTCTGCACATTTCAAGAACAAGAAATTATTTCTACAAATGGGGGTGGGGTCGCACACCGGCGGTGTCGCCCCTTAGGACTCTGGTCAATGTAGTAAAGTGTTCGAGATGCATCATCTTTCGATCTTCTGCTATCTTCGCTGTCTTCGCCATCCCTGGACACGTGTTTCGGGGTATTACCCCTCATCAGCAGGGATAGGCCGTGTACTGGGGTTGCCGATGGCTGCCAATATCTGCCAGGTATAGTACCACTCAGGCGCGTAGGTGCGGGATCCCAGGCTCGTCAGCCCGCTGCTCAAGGGAGCTTTAAAGTTACAAATGGGGGTGGGGTCGCACACTACTCACACACCGGCGGTGTCGCCCCTAAGGACTCTGGTCAATGTAGTAAAGTGTTCGCGATGCATCATCTTTCGATCTTCTGCTATCTTTGCTGTCTTCGCCATCCCTGGACATGTGTTTCGGGGTATTACCCCTCATCAGCAGGGATAGGCCGTATACTGGGGTTGCCGATGGCTGCCAATATCTGCCAGGTATAGTACCACTCAGGCGCGTAGGTGCGGGATCCCAGGCTCGTCAGCCCGCTGCTCAAGGGAGCTTTAAAGTTACAAATGGGGGTGGGGTCTCACACTACTCACACACCGGCGGTGTCGTCCCTAAGGACTCTGGTCAATGTAGTAAAGTGTTCGCGATGCATCATCTTTTGATCTTCTGCTATCTTCGCTGTCTTCGCCATCCCTGGACACGTGTTTCGGGGTATTACCCCTCATCAGCAGGGATAGGCCATGTACTGGGGTTGCCGATGGCTGCCAATATCTGCCAGGTATAGTACCACTCAGGCGTGTAGGTGCGGGATCCCAGGCTCGTCAGCCCGCTGCTCAAGGGAGATTTAAAGTTACAAATGGGGGTGGGGTCGCACACTACTCACACACCGGCGGTGTCGCCCCTAAGGACTCTGGTCAATGTAGTAAAGTGTTCGCGATGCATCATCTTTCGATCTTCTGCTATCTTCGCTGTCTTCGCCATCCCTGGACACGTGTTTCGGGGTATTACCCCTCATCAGCAGGGATAGGCCGTGTACTGGGGTTGCCGATGGCTGCCAATATCTGCCAGGTATAGTACCACTCAGGCGCGTAGGTGTGGGATCCCAGGCTCGTCAGCCCTCTGCTCAAGGGAGCTTTAAAGTTACAAATGGGGGTGGGGGTCGCACACTACTCACACACCGGCGGTGTCGCCCCTAAGGACTCTCGTCAATGTAGTAAAGTGTTCGCGATGCATCATCTTTCGATCTTCTGCTATCTTCCCTGTCTTCGCCATCCCTGGACACGTGTTTCGGGGTATTACCCCTCATCAGCAGGGATAGGCCGTGTACTGGGGTTGCCGATGGCTGCCAATATCTGCCAGATATAGTACCACTCAGGCGCGTAGCTGCGGGATCCCAGGCTCGTCAGCCAGCTGCTCAAGGGAGCTTTAAAGTTACAAATGGGGGTGGGGTCGCACACTACTCACACACCAGTGGTGTCGCCCCTAAGGACTCTGGTCAATGTAGTAAAGTGTTCGCGATGCATCATCTTTCGATCTTCTGCTATCTTCGCTGTCTTCGCCATCCCTGGACACGTGTTTCGGGGTATTACCCCTCATCAGCAGGGATAGGCCGTGTACTGGGGTTGCCGATGGCTGCCAATATCTGCCAGGTATAGTACCACTCAGGCGCGTAGGTGCGGGATCCCAGGCTCGTCAGCCCGCTGCTCAAGGGAGCTTTAAAGTTACAAATGGGGGTGGGGTCGCACACTACTCACACACCGGTGGTGTCGCCCCTAAGGACTCTGGTCAATGTAGTAAAGTGTTTGCGATGCATCATCTTTCGATCTTCTGCTATCTTCACTGTCTTCGCCATCCCTGGACACGTGTTTCGGGGTATTACCCCTCATCAGCAGGGATAGGCCGTGTACTGGGGTTGCCGATGGCTGCCAATATCTGCCAGGTATAGTACCACTCAGGCGCGTAGGTGCGGGATCCCAGGCTCGTCAGCCCGCTGCTCAAGGGAGCTTTAAAGTTACAAATGGGGGTAGGGTCGCACAATACTCACACACCGGCGGTGTCGCCCCTAAGGACTCTGGTCAATGTAGTAAAGTGTTCGCGATGCATCATCTTTCGATCTTCTGCTATCTTCGCTGTCTTCGCCATCCCTGGACACGTGTTTCGGGGTATTACCCCTCATCAGCAGGGATAGGCCGTGTACTGGGGTTGCCGATGGCTGCCAATATCTGCCAGGTATAGTACCACTCAGGCACGTAGCTGCGGGGTCCCAGGCTCGTCAGCCCGCTGCTCAAGGGAGCTTTAAAGTTACAAATGGGGGTGGGGTCGCACACTACTCACACACCGGCGGTGTCGCCCCTAAGGACTCTGGTCAATGTAGTAAAGTGTTTGCGATGCATCATCTTTCGATCTTCTGCTATCTTCGCTGTCTTCGCCATCCCTGGACACGTGTTTTGGGGTATTACCCCTCATCAGCAGGGATAGGCCGTGTACTGGGGTTGCCGATGGCTGCCAATATCTGCCAGGTATAGTACCACTCAGGCGCGTAGGTGCGGGATCCCAGGCTCGTCAGCCGCTGCTCAAGGGAGCTTTAAAGTTACAAATGGGGGTGGGGTCGCACACTACTCACACACCGGCGGTGTCGCCCCTAAGGACTCTGGTCAATGTAGTAAAGTGTTCGCGATGCATCATCTTTCGATCTTCTGCTATCTTCGCTGTCTTCGCCATCCCTGGACACGTGTTTCGGGGTATTACCCCTCGTCAGCAGGGATAGGCCGTGTACTGGGGTTGCCGATGGCTGCCAATATCTGCCAGGTATAGTACCACTCAGGCGCGTAGGTGCGGGATCCCAGGCTCGTCAGCCCGCTGCTCAAGGGAGCTTTAAAGTTACAAATGGGGGTGGGGTCGCACACTACTCACACACCGGCGGTGTCGCCCCTAAGGACTCTGGTCAATGTAGTAAAGTGTTCGCGATGCATCATCTTTCGATCTTCTGCTATCTTCGCTGTCTTCGCCATCCCTGGACACGTGTTTCGGGGTATTACCCCTCATCAGCAGGGATAGGCCGTGTACTGGGGTTGCCGATGGCTGCCAATATCCACCGGTGTGTGAGTAGTGTGCGACCCCACCCCCATTTGTAACTTTAAAGCTCCCGTGAGCAGTGGGCTGACGAGCCTGGGATCCCGCACCTACGCGCCTGAGTGGTACTATACCTGGCAGATATTGGCAGCCATCGGCAACCCCAGTACACGGCCTATCCCTGCTGATGAGGGGTGATACCCAGAAACACGTGTCCAGGGATGGCGAAGACAGCGAAGATAGCAGAAGATCGAAAGATGATGCATCGCGAACACTTTACTACATTGACCAGAGTCCTTAGGGGCGACACCGCCGGTGTGTGAGTAGTGTGCGACCCCACCCCCATTTGTAACTTTAAAGCTCCCGTGAGCAGTGGGCTGACGAGCCTGGGATCCCGCACCTACGCGCCTGAGTGGTACTATACCTGGCAGATATTGGCAGCCATCGGCAACCCCAGTACACGGCCTATCCCTGCTGACGAGGGGTGATACCCCGAAACATGTGTCCAGGGATGGCGAAGACAGCGAAGATAGCAGAAGATCGAAAGATGATGCATCGCGAGCACTTTACTACATTGACCAGAGTCCTTAGGGGCGACACCGCAGGTGTGTGAGTAGTGTGCGACCCCACCCCCATATGTAACTTTAAAGCTCCCGTGAGCAGTGGGCTGACGAGCCTGGGATCCCGCACCTACGCGCCTGAGTGGTACTATACCTGGCAGATATTGGCAGCCATCGGCAACCCCAGTACACGGCCTATCCCTGCTGACGAGGGGTGATACCCCGAAACACATGTTCAGGGATGGCGAAGACAGCGAAGATAGCAGAAGATCGAAAGATGATGCATCGCGAACACTTTACTACATTGACCAGAGTCCTTAGGGGCGACACCGACGGTGTGTGAGTAGTGTGCAACCCCACCCCCATTTGTAACTTTAAAGCTCCCGTGAGCAGTGGGCTGACGAGCCTGGGATCCCGCATCTACGCGCCTGAGTGGTATTATACCTGGCAGATATTGGCAGCCATCGGCAACCCCAGTACACGGCCTATCCCTGCTGATGAGGGGTGATACCCAGAAACACGTGTCCAGGGATGGCGAAGACAGCGAAGATAGCAGAAGATCGAAAGATGATGCATCGCTTACACTTTACTACATTGACCAGAGTCCTTAGGGGCGACACCGCCGGTGTGTGAGTAGTGTGCGACCCCACCCCCATTTGTAACTTTAAAGCTCCCGTGAGCAGTGGGCTGACGAGCCTGGGATCCCGCACCTACGCGCCTGAGTGGTACTATACCTGGCAGATATTGGCAGCCATCGGCAACCCCAGTACACGGCCTATCCCTGCTGACGAGGGGTGATACCCAGAAACACGTGTCCAGGGATGGCGAAGACAGCGAAGATAGCAGAAGATCGAAAGATGATGCATCGCGAACACTTTACTACATTGACCAGAGTCCTTAGGGGCGACACCGCCGGTGTGTGAGTAGTGTGCGACCCCACCCCCATTTGTAACTTTAAAGCTCCCGTGAGCAGTGGGCTGACGAGCCTGGGATCCCGCACCTACGCGCCTGAGTGGTACTATACCTGGCAGATATTGGCAGCCATCGGCAACCCCAGTACACGGCCTATCCCTGCTGACGAGGGGTGATACCCCGAAACACGTGTCCAGGGATGGCGAAGACAGCGAAGATAGCAGAAGATCGAAAGATGATGCATCACGAGCACTTTACTACATTGACCAGAGTCCTTAGGGGCAACACCGCCGGTGTGTGAGTAGTGTGCGACCCCACCCCCATTTGTAACTTTAAAGCTCCCGTGAGCAGTGGGCTGACGAGCCTGGGATCCCGCACCTACGCGCCTGAGTGGTACTATACCTGGCAGATATTGGCAGCCATCGGCAACCCCAGTACATGGCCTATCCCTGTTGACGAGGGGTGATACCCAGAAACACGTGTCCAGGGATGGCGAAGACAGCGAAGATAGCAGAAGATCGAAAGATGATGCATCGCGAACACTTTACTACATTGACCAGAGTCCTTAGGGGCGACACCGCCGGTGTGTGAGTAGTGTGCGACCCCACCCCATTTGTAACTTTAAAGCTCCCGTGAGCAGTGGGCTGACGAGCCTGGGATCCCGCACCTACGCGCCTGAGTGGTACTATACCTGGCAGATATTGGCAGCCATCGGCAACCCCAGTACACGGCCTATCCCTGCTGACGAGGGGTGATACCCCGAAACACGTGTCCAGGGATGGCGAAGACAGCGAAGATAGCAGAAGAACGAAAGATGATGCATCGCGAGCACTTTACTACATTGACCAGAGCCCTTAGGGGCGACACCGCCGGTGTGTGAGTAGTGTGCGACCCCACCCCCATTTGTAACTTTAAAGCTCCCGTGAGCAGTGGGCTGACGAGCCTGGGATCCCGCACCTACGCGCCTGAGTGGTACTATACCTGGCAGATATTGGCAGCCATCGGCAACCCCAGTACACGGCCTATCCCTGCTGACGAGGGGTGATACCCCGAAACACATGTTCAGGGATGGCGAAGACAGCGAAGATAGCAGAAGATCGAAAGATGATGCATCGCGAACACTTTACTACATTGACCAGAGTCCTTAGGGGCGACACCGACGGTGTGTGAGTAGTGTGCAACCCCACCCCCATTTGTAACTTTAAAGCTCCCGTGAGCAGTGGGCTGACGAGCCTGGGATCCCGCATCTACGCGCCTGAGTGGTATTATACCTGGCAGATATTGGCAGCCATCGGCAACCCCAGTACACGGCCTATCCCTGCTGATGAGGGGTGATACCCAGAAACACGTGTCCAGGGATGGCGAAGACAGCGAAGATAGCAGAAGATCGAAAGATGATGCATCGCTTACACTTTACTACATTGACCAGAGTCCTTAGGGGCGACACCGCCGGTGTGTGAGTAGTGTGCGACCCCACCCCCATTTGTAACTTTAAAGCTCCCGTGAGCAGTGGGCTGACGAGCCTGGGATCCCGCACCTACGCGCCTGAGTGGTACTATACCTGGCAGATATTGGCAGCCATCGGCAACCCCAGTACACGGCCTATCCCTGCTGACGAGGGGTGATACCCAGAAACACGTGTCCAGGGATGGCGAAGACAGCGAAGATAGCAGAAGATCGAAAGATGATGCATCGCGAACACTTTACTACATTGACCAGAGTCCTTAGGGGCGACACCGCCGGTGTGTGAGTAGTGTGCGACCCCACCCCCATTTGTAACTTTAAAGCTCCCGTGAGCAGTGGGCTGACGAGCCTGGGATCCCGCACCTACGCGCCTGAGTGGTACTATACCTGGCAGATATTGGCAGCCATCGGCAACCCCAGTACACGGCCTATCCCTGCTGACGAGGGGTGATACCCCGAAACACGTGTCCAGGGATGGCGAAGACAGCGAAGATAGCAGAAGATCGAAAGATGATGCATCACGAGCACTTTACTACATTGACCAGAGTCCTTAGGGGCAACACCGCCGGTGTGTGAGTAGTGTGCGACCCCACCCCCATTTGTAACTTTAAAGCTCCCGTGAGCAGTGGGCTGACGAGCCTGGGATCCCGCACCTACGCGCCTGAGTGGTACTATACCTGGCAGATATTGGCAGCCATCGGCAACCCCAGTACATGGCCTATCCCTGTTGACGAGGGGTGATACCCAGAAACACGTGTCCAGGGATGGCGAAGACAGCGAAGATAGCAGAAGATCGAAAGATGATGCATCGCGAACACTTTACTACATTGACCAGAGTCCTTAGGGGCGACACCGCCGGTGTGTGAGTAGTGTGCGACCCCACCCCATTTGTAACTTTAAAGCTCCCGTGAGCAGTGGGCTGACGAGCCTGGGATCCCGCACCTACGCGCCTGAGTGGTACTATACCTGGCAGATATTGGCAGCCATCGGCAACCCCAGTACACGGCCTATCCCTGCTGACGAGGGGTGATACCCCGAAACACGTGTCCAGGGATGGCGAAGACAGCGAAGATAGCAGAAGAACGAAAGATGATGCATCGCGAGCACTTTACTACATTGACCAGAGCCCTTAGGGGCGACACCGCCGGTGTGTGAGTAGTGTGCGACCCCACCCCCATTTGTAACTTTAAAGCTCCCGTGAGCAGTGGGCTGACGAGCCTGGGATCCCGCACCTACGCGCCTGAGTGGTACTATACCTGGCAGATATTGGCAGCCATCGGCAACCCCAGTACACGGCCTATCCCTGCTGACGAGGGGTGATACCCCGAAACACATGTTCAGGGATGGCGAAGACAGCGAAGATAGCAGAAGATCGAAAGATG
This sequence comes from Lissotriton helveticus, assembly GCF_964261635.1. Taxonomy (NCBI): domain Eukaryota; kingdom Metazoa; phylum Chordata; class Amphibia; order Caudata; family Salamandridae; genus Lissotriton; species Lissotriton helveticus. Next base: position 1,015,353,250 of record NC_136067.1, read on the forward strand.
ATGCATCGCGAACACTTTACTACATTGACCAGAGTCCTTAGGGGCGACACCGACGGTGTGTGAGTAGTGTGCAACCCCACCCCCATTTGTAACTTTAAAGCTCCCGTGAGCAGTGGGCTGACGAGCCTGGGATCCCGCATCTACGCGCCTGAGTGGTATTATACCTGGCAGATATTGGCAGCCATCGGCAACCCCAGTACACGGCCTATCCCTGCTGATGAGGGGTGATACCCAGAAACACGTGTCCAGGGATGGCGAAGACAGCGAAGATAGCAGAAGATCGAAAGATGATGCATCGCTTACACTTTACTACATTGACCAGAGTCCTTAGGGGCGACACCGCCGGTGTGTGAGTAGTGTGCGACCCCACCCCCATTTGTAACTTTAAAGCTCCCGTGAGCAGTGGGCTGACGAGCCTGGGATCCCGCACCTACGCGCCTGAGTGGTACTATACCTGGCAGATATTGGCAGCCATCGGCAACCCCAGTACACGGCCTATCCCTGCTGACGAGGGGTGATACCAAGAAACACGTGTCCAGGGATGGCGAAGACAGCGAAGATAGCAGAAGATCGAAAGATGATGCATCGCGAACACTTTACTACATTGACCAGAGTCCTTAGGGGCGACACCGCCGGTGTGTGAGTAGTGTGCGACCCCACCCCCATTTGTAACTTTAAAGCTCCCGTGAGCAGTGGGCTGACGAGCCTGGGATCCCGCACCTACGCGCCTGAGTGGTACTATACCTGGCAGATATTGGCAGCCATCGGCAACCCCAGTACACGGCCTATCCCTGCTGACGAGGGGTGATACCCAGAAACACGTGTCCAGGGATGGCGAAGACAGCGAAGATAGCAGAAGATCGAAAGATGATGCATCGCGAACACTTTACTACATTGACCAGAGTCCTTAGGGGCGACACCGCCGGTGTGTGAGTAGTGTGCGACCCCACCCCCATTTGTAACTTTAAAGCTCCCGTGAGCAGTGGGCTGACGAGCCTGGGATCCCGCACCTACGCGCCTGAGTGGTACTATACCTGGCAGATATTGGCAGCCATCGGCAACCCCAGTACACGGCCTATCCCTGCTGACGAGGGGTGATACCCCGAAACACGTGTCCAGGGATGGCGAAGACAGCGAAGATAGCAGAAGATCGAAAGATGATGCATCGCGAGCACTTTACTACATTGACCAGAGTCCTTAGGGGCAACACCGCCGGTGTGTGAGTAGTGTGCGACCCCATCCCCATTTGTAAATTTAAAGCACCCGTGAGCAGTGGGCTGACGAGCCTGGGATCCCGCACCTACGCGCCTGAGTGGTACTATACCTGGCAGATATTGGCAGCCATCGGCAACTCCAGTATACGGCCTATCCCTGCTGACGAGGGGTGATACCCCGAAACACGTGTCCAGGGATGGCAAAGACAGCAAAGATAGCAGAAGATCGAAAGATGATGCATCGCGAGCACTTTACTACATTGACCAGAGTCCTTAGGGGCGACACCGCCGGTGTGTGAGTAGTGTGCGACCCCACCCCCATTTGTAACTTTAAAGCTCCCGTGAGCAGTGGGCTGACGAGCCTGGGATCCCGCACCTACGCGCCTGAGTGGTACTATACCTGGCAGATATTGGCAGCCATCGGCAACCCCAGTACATGGCCTATCCCTGTTGACGAGGGGTGATACCCAGAAACACGTGTCCAGGGATGGCGAAGACAGCGAAGATAGCAGAAGATCGAAAGATGATGCATCGCGAACACTTTACTACATTGACCAGAGTCCTTAGGGGCGACACCGCCGGTGTGTGAGTAGTGTGCGACCCCACCCCCATTTGTAACTTTAAAGCTCCCGTGAGCAGTGGGCTGACGAGCCTGGGATCCCGCACCTACGCGCCTGAGTGGTACTATACCTGGCAGATATTGGCAGCCATCGGCAACCCCAGTACACGGCCTATCCCTGCTGACGAGGGGTGATACCCCGAAACACGTGTCCAGGGATGGCGAAGACAGCGAAGATAGCAGAAGATCGAAAGATGATGCATCGCGAGCACTTTACTACATTGACCAGAGCCCTTAGGGGCGACACCGCCGGTGTGTGAGTAGTGTGCGACCCCACCCCCATTTGTAACTTTAAAGCTCCCGTGAGCAGTGGGCTGACGAGCCTGGGATCCCGCACCTACGCGCCTGAGTGGTACTATACCTGGCAGATATTGGCAGCCATCGGCAACCCCAGTACACGGCCTATCCCTGCTGACGAGGGGTGATACCCCGAAACACATGTTCAGGGATGGCGAAGACAGCGAAGATAGCAGAAGATCGAAAGATGATGCATCGCAAACACTTTACTACATTGACCAGAGTCCTTAGGGGCGACACCGACGGTGTGTGAGTAGTGTGCAACCCCACCCCCATTTGTAACTTTAAAGCTCCCGTGAGCAGTGGGCTGACGAGCCTGGGATCCCGCATCTACGCGCCTGAGTGGTATTATACCTGGCAGATATTGGCAGCCATCGGCAACCCCAGTACACGGCCTATCCCTGCTGATGAGGGGTGATACCCAGAAACACGTGTCCAGGGATGGCGAAGACAGCGAAGATAGCAGAAGATCGAAAGATGATGCATCGCTTACACTTTACTACATTGACCAGAGTCCTTAGGGGCGACACCGCCGGTGTGTGAGTAGTGTGCGACCCCACCCCCATTTGTAACTTTAAAGCTCCCGTGAGCAGTGGGCTGACGAGCCTGGGATCCCGCACCTACGCGCCTGAGTGGTACTATACCTGGCAGATATTGGCAGCCATCGGCAACCCCAGTACACGGCCTATCCCTGCTGACGAGGGGTGATACCCAGAAACACGTGTCCAGGGATGGCGAAGACAGCGAAGATAGCAGAAGATCGAAAGATGATGCATCGCGAACACTTTACTACATTGACCAGAGTCCTTAGGGGCGACACCGCCGGTGTGTGAGTAGTGTGCGACCCCACCCCCATTTGTAACTTTAAAGCTCCCGTGAGCAGTGGGCTGACGAGCCTGGGATCCCGCACCTACGCGCCTGAGTGGTACTATACCTGGCAGATATTGGCAGCCATCGGCAACCCCAGTACACGGCCTATCCCTGCTGACGAGGGGTGATACCCCGAAACACGTGTCCAGGGATGGCGAAGACAGCGAAGATAGCAGAAGATCGAAAGATGATGCATCGCGAGCACTTTACTACATTGACCAGAGTCCTTAGGGGCAACACCGCCGGTGTGTGAGTAGTGTGCGACCCCACCCCCATTTGTAACTTTAAAGCTCCCGTGAGCAGTGGGCTGACGAGCCTGGGATCCCGCACCTACGCGCCTGAGTGGTACTATACCTGGCAGATATTGGCAGCCATCGGCAACCCCAGTACATGGCCTATCCCTGTTGACGAGGGGTGATACCCAGAAACACGTGTCCAGGGATGGCGAAGACAGCGAAGATAGCAGAAGATCGAAAGATGATGCATCGCGAACACTTTACTACATTGACCAGAGTCCTTAGGGGCGACACCGCCGGTGTGTGAGTAGTGTGCGACCCCACCCCCATTTGTAACTTTAAAGCTCCCGTGAGCAGTGGGCTGACGAGCCTGGGATCCCGCACCTACGCGCCTGAGTGGTACTATACCTGGCAGATATTGGCAGCCATCGGCAACCCCAGTACACGGCCTATCCCTGCTGACGAGGGGTGATACCCCGAAACACGTGTCCAGGGATGGCGAAGACAGCGAAGATAGCAGAAGAACGAAAGATGATGCATCGCGAGCACTTTACTACATTGACCAGAGCCCTTAGGGGCGACACCGCCGGTGTGTGAGTAGTGTGCGACCCCACCCCCGTTTGTAACTTTAAAGCTCCCGTGAGCAGTGGGCTGACGAGCCTGGGATCCCGCACCTACGCGCCTGAGTGGTACTATACCTGGCAGATATTGGCAGCCATCGGCAACCCCAGTACACGGCCTATCCCTGCTGACGAGGGGTGATACCCCGAAACACATGTTCAGGGATGGCGAAGACAGCGAAGATAGCAGAAGATCGAAAGATGATGCATCGCGAACACTTTACTACATTGACCAGAGTCCTTAGGGGCGACACCGACGGTGTGTGAGTAGTGTGCAACCCCACCCCCATTTGTAACTTTAAAGCTCCCGTGAGCAGTGGGCTGACGAGCCTGGGATCCCGCATCTACGCGCCTGAGTGGTATTATACCTGGCAGATATTGGCAGCCATCGGCAACCCCAGTACACGGCCTATCCCTGCTGATGAGGGGTGATACCCAGAAACACGTGTCCAGGGATGGCGAAGACAGCGAAGATAGCAGAAGATCGAAAGATGATGCATCGCTTACACTTTACTACATTGACCAGAGTCCTTAGGGGCGACACCGCCGGTGTGTGAGTAGTGTGCGACCCCACCCCCATTTGTAACTTTAAAGCTCCCGTGAGCAGTGGGCTGACGAGCCTGGGATCCCGCACCTACGCGCCTGAGTGGTACTATACCTGGCAGATATTGGCAGCCATCGGCAACCCCAGTACACGGCCTATCCCTGCTGACGAGGGGTGATACCAAGAAACACGTGTCCAGGGATGGCGAAGACAGCGAAGATAGCAGAAGATCGAAAGATGATGCATCGCGAACACTTTACTACATTGACCAGAGTCCTTAGGGGCGACACCGCCGGTGTGTGAGTAGTGTGCGACCCCACCCCCATTTGTAACTTTAAAGCTCCCGTGAGCAGTGGGCTGACGAGCCTGGGATCCCGCACCTACGCGCCTGAGTGGTACTATACCTGGCAGATATTGGCAGCCATCGGCAACCCCAGTACACGGCCTATCCCTGCTGACGAGGGGTGATACCCAGAAACACGTGTCCAGGGATGGCGAAGACAGCGAAGATAGCAGAAGATCGAAAGATGATGCATCGCGAACACTTTACTACATTGACCAGAGTCCTTAGGGGCGACACCGCCGGTGTGTGAGTAGTGTGCGACCCCACCCCCATTTGTAACTTTAAAGCTCCCGTGAGCAGTGGGCTGACGAGCCTGGGATCCCGCACCTACGCGCCTGAGTGGTACTATACCTGGCAGATATTGGCAGCCATCGGCAACCCCAGTACACGGCCTATCCCTGCTGACGAGGGGTGATACCCCGAAACACGTGTCCAGGGATGGCGAAGACAGCGAAGATAGCAGAAGATCGAAAGATGATGCATCGCGAGCACTTTACTACATTGACCAGAGTCCTTAGGGGCAACACCGCCGGTGTGTGAGTAGTGTGCGACCCCATCCCCATTTGTAAATTTAAAGCACCCGTGAGCAGTGGGCTGACGAGCCTGGGATCCCGCACCTACGCGCCTGAGTGGTACTATACCTGGCAGATATTGGCAGCCATCGGCAACTCCAGTATACGGCCTATCCCTGCTGACGAGGGGTGATACCCCGAAACACGTGTCCAGGGATGGCAAAGACAGCAAAGATAGCAGAAGATCGAAAGATGATGCATCGCGAGCACTTTACTACATTGACCAGAGTCCTTAGGGGCGACACCGCCGGTGTGTGAGTAGTGTGCGACCCCACCCCCATTTGTAACTTTAAAGCTCCCGTGAGCAGTGGGCTGACGAGCCTGGGATCCCGCACCTACGCGCCTGAGTGGTACTATACCTGGCAGATATTGGCAGCCATCGGCAACCCCAGTACATGGCCTATCCCTGTTGACGAGGGGTGATACCCAGAAACACGTGTCCAGGGATGGCGAAGACAGCGAAGATAGCAGAAGATCGAAAGATGATGCATCGCGAACACTTTACTACATTGACCAGAGTCCTTAGGGGCGACACCGCCGGTGTGTGAGTAGTGTGCGACCCCACCCCCATTTGTAACTTTAAAGCTCCCGTGAGCAGTGGGCTGACGAGCCTGGGATCCCGCACCTACGCGCCTGAGTGGTACTATACCTGGCAGATATTGGCAGCCATCGGCAACCCCAGTACACGGCCTATCCCTGCTGACGAGGGGTGATACCCCGAAACACGTGTCCAGGGATGGCGAAGACAGCGAAGATAGCAGAAGATCGAAAGATGATGCATCGCGAGCACTTTACTACATTGACCAGAGCCCTTAGGGGCGACACCGCCGGTGTGTGAGTAGTGTGCGACCCCACCCCCATTTGTAACTTTAAAGCTCCCGTGAGCAGTGGGCTGACGAGCCTGGGATCCCGCACCTACGCGCCTGAGTGGTACTATACCTGGCAGATATTGGCAGCCATCGGCAACCCCAGTACACGGCCTATCCCTGCTGACGAGGGGTGATACCCCGAAACACATGTTCAGGGATGGCGAAGACAGCGAAGATAGCAGAAGATCGAAAGATGATGCATCGCGAACACTTTACTACATTGACCAGAGTCCTTAGGGGCGACACCGACGGTGTGTGAGTAGTGTGCAACCCCACCCCCATTTGTAACTTTAAAGCTCCCGTGAGCAGTGGGCTGACGAGCCTGGGATCCCGCATCTACGCGCCTGAGTGGTATTATACCTGGCAGATATTGGCAGCCATCGGCAACCCCAGTACACGGCCTATCCCTGCTGATGAGGGGTGATACCCAGAAACACGTGTCCAGGGATGGCGAAGACAGCGAAGATAGCAGAAGATCGAAAGATGATGCATCGCTTACACTTTACTACATTGACCAGAGTCCTTAGGGGCGACACCGCCGGTGTGTGAGTAGTGTGCGACCCCACCCCCATTTGTAACTTTAAAGCTCCCGTGAGCAGTGGGCTGACGAGCCTGGGATCCCGCACCTACGCGCCTGAGTGGTACTATACCTGGCAGATATTGGCAGCCATCGGCAACCCCAGTACACGGCCTATCCCTGCTGACGAGGGGTGATACCCAGAAACACGTGTCCAGGGATGGCGAAGACAGCGAAGATAGCAGAAGATCGAAAGATGATGCATCGCGAACACTTTACTACATTGACCAGAGTCCTTAGGGGCGACACCGCCGGTGTGTGAGTAGTGTGCGACCCCACCCCCATTTGTAACTTTAAAGCTCCCGTGAGCAGTGGGCTGACGAGCCTGGGATCCCGCACCTACGCGCCTGAGTGGTACTATACCTGGCAGATATTGGCAGCCATCGGCAACCCCAGTACACGGCCTATCCCTGCTGACGAGGGGTGATACCCCGAAACACGTGTCCAGGGATGGCGAAGACAGCGAAGATAGCAGAAGATCGAAAGATGATGCATCGCGAGCACTTTACTACATTGACCAGAGTCCTTAGGGGCAACACCGCCGGTGTGTGAGTAGTGTGCGACCCCATCCCCATTTGTAAATTTAAAGCACCCGTGAGCAGTGGGCTGACGAGCCTGGGATCCCGCACCTACGCGCCTGAGTGGTACTATACCTGGCAGATATTGGCAGCCATCGGCAACTCCAGTATACGGCCTATCCCTGCTGACGAGGGGTGATACCCCGAAACACGTGTCCAGGGATGGCAAAGACAGCAAAGATAGCAGAAGATCGAAAGATGATGCATCGCGAGCACTTTACTACATTGACCAGAGTCCTTAGGGGCGACACCGCCGGTGTGTGAGTAGTGTGCGACCCCACCCCCATTTGTAACTTTAAAGCTCCCGTGAGCAGTGGGCTGACGAGCCTGGGATCCCGCACCTACGCGCCTGAGTGGTACTATACCTGGCAGATATTGGCAGCCATCGGCAACCACAGTACATGGCCTATCCCTGTTGACGAGGGGTGATACCCAGAAAAACGTGTCCAGGGATGGCGAAGACAGCGAAGATAGCAGAAGATCGAAAGATGATGCATCGCGAACACTTTACTACATTGACCAGAGTCCTTAGGGGCGACACCGCCGGTGTGTGAGTAGTGTGTGACCCCACCCCCATTTGTAACTTTAAAGCTCCCGTGAGCAGTGGGCTGACGAGCCTGGGATCCCGCACCTACGCGCCTGAGTGGTACTATACCTGGCAGATATTGGCAGCCATCGGCAACCCCAGTACACGGCCTATCCCTGCTGACGAGGGGTGATACCCCGAAACACGTGTCCAGGGATGGCGAAGACAGCGAAGATAGCAGAAGATCGAAAGATGATGCATCGCGAGCACTTTACTACATTGACCAGAGCCCTTAGGGGCGACACCGCCGGTGTGTGAGTAGTGTGCGACCCCACCCCCATTTGTAACTTTAAAGCTCCCGTGAGCAGTGGGCTGACGAGCCTGGGATCCCGCACCTACGCGCCTGAGTGGTACTATACCTGGCAGATATTGGCAGCCATCGGCAACCCCAGTACACGTCCTATCCCTGCTGACGAGGGGTGATACCCCGAAACACATGTTCAGGGATGGCGAAGACAGCGAAGATAGCAGAAGATCGAAAGATGATGCATCGCGAACACTTTACTACATTGACCAGAGTCCTTAGGTGCGACACCGACGGTGTGTGAGTAGTGTGCAACCCCACCCCCATTTGTAACTTTAAAGCTCCCGTGAGCAGTGGGCTGACGAGCCTGGGATCCCGCATCTACGCGCCTGAGTGGTATTATACCTGGCAGATATTGGCAGCCATCGGCAACCCCAGTACACGGCCTATCCCTGCTGATGAGGGGTGATACCCAGAAACACGTGTCCAGGGATGGCGAAGACAGCGAAGATAGCAGAAGATCGAAAGATGATGCATCGCTTACACTTTACTACATTGACCAGAGTCCTTAGGGGCGACACCGCCGGTGTGTGAGTAGTGTGCGACCCCACCCCCATTTGTAACTTTAAAGCTCCCGTGAGCAGTGGGCTGACGAGCCTGGGATCCCGCACCTACGCGCCTGAGTGGTACTATACCTGGCAGATATTGGCAGCCATCGGCAACCCCAGTACACGGCCTATCCCTGCTGACGAGGGGTGATACCCAGAAACACGTGTCCAGGGATGGCGAAGACAGCGAAGATAGCAGAAGATCGAAAGATGATGCATCGCGAACACTTTACTACATTGACCAGAGTCCTTAGGGGCGAAACCGCCGGTGTGTGAGTAGTGTGCGACCCCACCCCCATTTGTAACTTTAAAGCTCCCGTGAGCAGTGGGCTGACGAGCCTGGGATCCCGCACCTACGCGCCTGAGTGGTACTATACCTGGCAGATATTGGCAGCCATCGGCAACCCCAGTACACGGCCTATCCCTGCTGACGAGGGGTGATACCCCGAAACACGTGTCCAGGGATGGCGAAGACAGCGAAGATAGCAGAAGATCGAAAGATGATGCATCGCGAGCACTTTACTACATTGACCAGAGTCCTTAGGGGCGACACCGCCGGTGTGTGAGTAGTGTGCGACCCCACCCCCATTTGTAACTTTAAAGCACCCGTGAGCAGTGGGCTGACGAGCCTGGGATCCCGCACCTACGCGCCTGAGTGGTACTATACCTGGCAGATATTGGCAGCCATCGGCAACCCCAGTATGCGGCCTATCCCTGCTGACGAGGGGTGATACCCCGAAACACATGTCCAGGGATGGCAAAGACAGCAAAGATAGCAGAAGATCGAAAGATGATGCATCGCGAGCACTTTACTACATTGACCAGAGTCCTTAGGGGCGACACCGCCGGTGTGTGAGTAGTGTGCGACCCCACCCCCATTTGTAACTTTAAAGCTCCCGTGAGCAGTGGGCTGACGAGCCTGGGATCCCGCACCTACGCGCCTGAGTGGTACTATACCTGGAAGATATTGGCAGCCATCGGCAACCCCAGTACACGGCCTATCCCTGCTGATGAGGGGTGATACCCCGAAACACATGTCCAGGGATGGCGAAGACAGCGAAGATAGCAGAAGATCGAAAGATGATGCATCGCGAACACTTTACTACATTGACCAGAGTCCTTAGGGGCGACACCGCCGGTGTGTGAGTAGTGTGCGACCCCACCCCCATTTGTAACTTTAAAGCTCCCGTGAGCAGTGGGCTGACGAGCCTGGGATCCCGCACCTACGCGCCTGAGTGGTACTATACCGGGCAGATATTGGCAGCCATCGGCAACCCCAGTACACGGCCTATCCCTGCTGACGAGGGGTGATACCCCGAAACACGTGTCCAGGGATGGCGAAGACAGCGAAGATAGCAGAAGATCGAAAGATGATGCATCGAGAGCACTTTACTACATTGACCAGAGTCCTTAGGGGCGACACCGCCGGTGTGTGAGTAGTGTGCGACCCCACCCCCATTTGTAACTTTAAAGCTCCCGTGAGCAGTGGGCTGACGAGCCTGGGATCCCGCACCTACGCGCCTGAGTGGTACTATACCTGGCAGATATTGGCAGCCATCGGCAACCCCAGTACACGGCCTATCCCTGCTGACGAGGGGTGATACCCAGAAACACGTGTCCAGGGATGGCGAAGACAGCGAAGATAGCAGAAGATCGAAAGATGATGCATCGCGAACACTTTACTACATTGACCAGAGTCCTTAGGGGCGACACCGCCGGTGTGTGAGTAGTGTGCGACCCCACCCCCATTTGTAACTTTAAAGCTCCCGTGAGCAGTGGGCTGACGAGCCTGGGATCCCGCACCTACGCGCCTGAGTGGTACTATACCTGGCAGATATTGGCAGCCATCGGCAACCCCAGTACACGGCCTATCCCTGCTGACGAGGGGTGATACCCCGAAACACGTGTCCAGGGATGGCGAAGACAGCGAAGATAGCAGAAGATCGAAAGATGATGCATCGCGAGCACTTTACTACATTGACCAGAGTCCTTAGGGGCAACACCGCCGGTGTGTGAGTAGTGTGCGACCCCATCCCCATTTGTAAATTTAAAGCACCCGTGAGCAGTGGGCTGACGAGCCTGGGATCCCGCACCTACGCGCCTGAGTGGTACTATACCTGGCAGATATTGGCAGCCATCGGCAACTCCAGTATACGGCCTATCCCTGCTGACGAGGGGTGATACCCCGAAACACGTGTCCAGGGATGGCAAAGACAGCAAAGATAGCAGAAGATCGAAAGATGATGCATCGCGAGCACTTTACTACATTGACCAGAGTCCTTAGGGGCGACACCGCCGGTGTGTGAGTAGTGTGCGACCCCACCCCCATTTGTAACTTTAAAGCTCCCGTGAGCAGTGGGCTGACGAGCCTGGGATCCCGCACCTACGCGCCTGAGTGGTACTATACCTGGCAGATATTGGCAGCCATCGGCAACCCCAGTACATGGCCTATCCCTGTTGACGAGGGGTGATACCCAGAAACACGTGTCCAGGGATGGCGAAGACAGCGAAGATAGCAGAAGATCGAAAGATGATGCATCGCGAACACTTTACTACATTGACCAGAGTCCTTAGGGGCGACACCGCCGGTGTGTGAGTAGTGTGCGACCCCACCCCCATTTGTAACTTTAAAGCTCCCGTGAGCAGTGGGCTGACGAGCCTGGGATCCCGCACCTACGCGCCTGAGTGGTACTATACCTGGCAGATATTGGCAGCCATCGGCAACCCCAGTACACGGCCTATCCCTGCTGACGAGGGGTGATACCCCGAAACACGTGTCCAGGGATGGCGAAGACAGCGAAGATAGCAGAAGATCGAAAGATGATGCATCGCGAGCACTTTACTACATTGACCAGAGCCCTTAGGGGCGACACCGCCGGTGTGTGAGTAGTGTGCGACCCCACCCCCATTTGTAACTTTAAAGCTCCCGTGAGCAGTGGGCTGACGAGCCTGGGATCCCGCACCTACGCGCCTGAGTGGTACTATACCTGGCAGATATTGGCAGCCATCGGCAACCCCAGTACACGGCCTATCCCTGCTGACGAGGGGTGATACCCCGAAACACATGTTCAGGGATGGCGAAGACAGCGAAGATAGCAGAAGATCGAAAGATGATGCATCGCGAACACTTTACTACATTGACCAGAGTCCTTAGGGGCGACACCGACGGTGTGTGAGTAGTGTGCAACCCCACCCCCATTTGTAACTTTAAAGCTCCCGTGAGCAGTGGGCTGACGAGCCTGGGATCCCGCATCTACGCGCCTGAGTGGTATTATACCTGGCAGATATTGGCAGCCATCGGCAACCCCAGTACACGGCCTATCCCTGCTGATGAGGGGTGATACCCAGAAACACGTGTCCAGGGATGGCGAAGACAGCGAAGATAGCAGAAGATCGAAAGATGATGCATCGCTTACACTTTACTACATTGACCAGAGTCCTTAGGGGCGACACCGCCGGTGTGTGAGTAGTGTGCGACCCCACCCCCATTTGTAACTTTAAAGCTCCCGTGAGCAGTGGGCTGACGAGCCTGGGATCCCGCACCTACGCGCCTGAGTGGTACTATACCTGGCAGATATTGGCAGCCATCGGCAACCCCAGTACACGGCCTATCCCTGCTGACGAGGGGTGATACCCAGAAACACGTGTCCAGGGATGGCGAAGACAGCGAAGATAGCAGAAGATCGAAAGATGATGCATCGCGAACACTTTACTACATTGACCAGAGTCCTTAGGGGCGACACCGCCGGTGTGTGAGTAGTGTGCGACCCCACCCCCATTTGTAACTTTAAAGCTCCCGTGAGCAGTGGGCTGACGAGCCTGGGATCCCGCACCTACGCGCCTGAGTGGTACTATACCTGGCAGATATTGGCAGCCATCGGCAACCCCAGTACACGGCCTATCCCTGCTGACGAGGGGTGATACCCCGAAACACGTGTCCAGGGATGGCGAAGACAGCGAAGATAGCAGAAGATCGAAAGATGATGCATCGCGAGCACTTTACTACATTGACCAGAGTCCTTAGGGGCAACACCGCCGGTGTGTGAGTAGTGTGCGACCCCATCCCCATTTGTAAATTTAAAGCACCCGTGAGCAGTGGGCTGACGAGCCTGGGATCCCGCACCTACGCGCCTGAGTGGTACTATACCTGGCAGATATTGGCAGCCATCGGCAACTCCAGTATACGGCCTATCCCTGCTGACGAGGGGTGATACCCCGAAACACGTGTCCAGGGATGGCAAAGACAGCAAAGATAGCAGAAGATCGAAAGATGATGCATCGCGAGCACTTTACTACATTGACCAGAGTCCTTAGGGGCGACACCGCCGGTGTGTGAGTAGTGTGCGACCCCACCCCCATTTGTAACTTTAAAGCTCCCGTGAGCAGTGGGCTGACGAGCCTGGGATCCCGCACCTACGCGCCTGAGTGGTACTATACCTGGCAGATATTGGCAGCCATCGGCAACCACAGTACATGGCCTATCCCTGTTGACGAGGGGTGATACCCAGAAACACGTGTCCAGGGATGGCGAAGACAGCGAAGATAGCAGAAGATCGAAAGATGATGCATCGCGAACACTTTACTACATTGACCAGAGTCCTTAGGGGCGACACCGCCGGTGTGTGAGTAGTGTGTGACCCCACCCCCATTTGTAACTTTAAAGCTCCCGTGAGCAGTGGGCTGACGAGCCTGGGATCCCGCACCTACGCGCCTGAGTGGTACTATACCTGGCAGATATTGGCAGCCATCGGCAACCCCAGTACACGGCCTATCCCTGCTGACGAGGGGTGATACCCCGAAACACGTGTCCAGGGATGGCGAAGACAGCGAAGATAGCAGAAGATCGAAAGATGATGCATCGCGAGCACTTTACTACATTGACCAGAGCCCTTAGGGGCGACACCGCCGGTGTGTGAGTAGTGTGCGACCCCACCCCCATTTGTAACTTTAAAGCTCCCGTGAGCAGTGGGCTGACGAGCCTGGGATCCCGCACCTACGCGCCTGAGTGGTACTATACCTGGCAGATATTGGCAGCCATCGGCAACCCCAGTACACGTCCTATCCCTGCTGACGAGGGGTGATACCCCGAAACACATGTTCAGGGATGGCGAAGACAGCGAAGATAGCAGAAGATCGAAAGATGATGCATCGCGAACACTTTACTACATTGACCAGAGTCCTTAGGTGCGACACCGACGGTGTGTGAGTAGTGTGCAACCCCACCCCCATTTGTAACTTTAAAGCTCCCGTGAGCAGTGGGCTGACGAGCCTGGGATCCCGCATCTACGCGCCTGAGTGGTACTATACCTGGCAGATATTGGCAGCCATCGGCAACCCCAGTACACGGCCTATCCCTGCTGATGAGGGGTGATACCCAGAAACACGTGTCCAGGGATGGCGAAGACAGCGAAGATAGCAGAAGATCGAAAGATGATGCATCGCTTACACTTTACTACATTGACCAGAGTCCTTAGGGGCGACACCGCCGGTGTGTGAGTAGTGTGCGACCCCACCCCCATTTGTAACTTTAAAGCTCCCGTGAGCAGTGGGCTGACGAGCCTGGGATCCCGCACCTACGCGCCTGAGTGGTACTATACCTGGCAGATATTGGCAGCCATCGGCAACCCCAGTACACGGCCTATCCCTGCTGACGAGGGGTGATACCCAGAAACACGTGTCCAGGGATGGCGAAGACAGCGAAGATAGCAGAAGATCGAAAGATGATGCATCGCGAACACTTTACTACATTGACCAGAGTCCTTAGGGGCGAAACCGCCGGTGTGTGAGTAGTGTGCGACCCCACCCCCATTTGTAACTTTAAAGCTCCCGTGAGCAGTGGGCTGACGAGCCTGGGATCCCGCACCTACGCGCCTGAGTGGTACTATACCTGGCAGATATTGGCAGCCATCGGCAACCCCAGTACACGGCCTATCCCTGCTGACGAGGGGTGATACCCCGAAACACGTGTCCAGGGATGGCGAAGACAGCGAAGATAGCAGAAGATCGAAAGATGATGCATCGCGAGCACTTTACTACATTGACCAGAGTCCTTAGGGGCGACACCGCCGGTGTGTGAGTAGTGTGCGACCCCACCCCCATTTGTAACTTTAAAGCACCCGTGAGCAGTGGGCTGACGAGCCTGGGATCCCGCACCTACGCGCCTGAGTGGTACTATACCTGGCAGATATTGGCAGCCATCGGCAACCCCAGTATGCGGCCTATCCCTGCTGACGAGGGGTGATACCCCGAAACACATGTCCAGGGATGGCAAAGACAGCAAAGATAGCAGAAGATCGAAAGATGATGCATCGCGAGCACTTTACTACATTGACCAGAGTCCTTAGGGGCGACACCGCCGGTGTGTGAGTAGTGTGCGACCCCACCCCCATTTGTAACTTTAAAGCTCCCGTGAGCAGTGGGCTGACGAGCCTGGGATCCCGCACCTACGCGCCTGAGTGGTACTATACCTGGAAGATATTGGCAGCCATCGGCAACCCCAGTACACGGCCTATCCCTGCTGATGAGGGGTGATACCCCGAAACACATGTCCAGGGATGGCGAAGACAGCGAAGATAGCAGAAGATCGAAAGATGATGCATCGCGAACACTTTACTACATTGACCAGAGTCCTTAGGGGCGACACCGCCGGTGTGTGAGTAGTGTGCGACCCCACCCCCATTTGTAACTTTAAAGCTCCCGTGAGCAGTGGGCTGACGAGCCTGGGATCCCGCACCTACGCGCCTGAGTGGTACTATACCGGGCAGATATTGGCAGCCATCGGCAACCCCAGTACACGGCCTATCCCTGCTGACGAGGGGTGATACCCCGAAACACGTGTCCAGGGATGGCGAAGACAGCGAAGATAGCAGAAGATCGAAAGATGATGCATCGAGAGCACTTTACTACATTGACCAGAGTCCTTAGGGGCGACACCGCCGGTGTGTGAGTAGTGTGCGACCCCACCCCCATTTGTAACTTTAAAGCTCCCGTGAGCAGTGGGCTGACGAGCCTGGGATCCCGCACCTACGCGCCTGAGTGGTACTATACCTGGCAGATATTGGCAGCCATCGGCAACCCCAGTACACGTCCTATCCCTGCTGACGAGGGGTGATACCCCGAAACACATGTTCAGGGATGGCGAAGACAGCGAAGATAGCAGAAGATCGAAAGATGATGCATCGCGAACACTTTACTACATTGACCAGAGTCCTTAGGTGCGACACCGACGGTGTGTGAGTAGTGTGCAACCCCACCCCCATTTGTAACTTTAAAGCTCCCGTGAGCAGTGGGCTGACGAGCCTGGGATCCCGCATCTACGCGCCTGAGTGGTACTATACCTGGCAGATATTGGCAGCCATCGGCAACCCCAGTACACGGCCTATCCCTGCTGATGAGGGGTGATACCCAGAAACACGTGTCCAGGGATGGCGAAGACAGCGAAGATAGCAGAAGATCGAAAGATGATGCATCGCTTACACTTTACTACATTGACCAGAGTCCTTAGGGGCGACACCGCCGGTGTGTGAGTAGTGTGCGACCCCACCCCCATTTGTAACTTTAAAGCTCCCGTGAGCAGTGGGCTGACGAGCCTGGGATCCCGCACCTACGCGCCTGAGTGGTACTATACCTGGCAGATATTGGCAGCCATCGGCAACCCCAGTACACGGCCTATCCCTGCTGACGAGGGGTGATACCCAGAAACACGTGTCCAGGGATGGCGAAGACAGCGAAGATAGCAGAAGATCGAAAGATGATGCATCGCGAACACTTTACTACATTGACCAGAGTCCTTAGGGGCGAAACCGCCGGTGTGTGAGTAGTGTGCGACCCCACCCCCATTTGTAACTTTAAAGCTCCCGTGAGCAGTGGGCTGACGAGCCTGGGATCCCGCACCTACGCGCCTGAGTGGTACTATACCTGGCAGATATTGGCAGCCATCGGCAACCCCAGTACACGGCCTATCCCTGCTGACGAGGGGTGATACCCCGAAACACGTGTCCAGGGATGGCGAAGACAGCGAAGATAGCAGAAGATCGAAAGATGATGCATCGCGAGCACTTTACTACATTGACCAGAGTCCTTAGGGGCGACACCGCCGGTGTGTGAGTAGTGTGCGACCCCACCCCCATTTGTAACTTTAAAGCACCCGTGAGCAGTGGGCTGACGAGCCTGGGATCCCGCACCTACGCGCCTGAGTGGTACTATACCTGGCAGATATTGGCAGCCATCGGCAACCCCAGTATGCGGCCTATCCCTGCTGACGAGGGGTGATACCCCGAAACACATGTCCAGGGATGGCAAAGACAGCAAAGATAGCAGAAGATCGAAAGATGATGCATCGCGAGCACTTTACTACATTGACCAGAGTCCTTAGGGGCGACACCGCCGGTGTGTGAGTAGTGTGCGACCTCACCCCCATTTGTAACTTTAAAGCTCCCGTGAGCAGTGGGCTGACGAGCCTGGGATCCCGCATCTACGCGCCTGAGTGGTATTATACCTGGCAGATATTGGCAGCCATCGGCAACCCCAGTACACGGCCTATCCCTGCTGATGAGGGGTGATACCCAGAAACACGTGTCCAGGGATGGCGAAGACAGCGAAGATAGCAGAAGATCGAAAGATGATGCATCGCTTACACTTTACTACATTGACCAGAGTCCTTAGGGGCGACACCGCCGGTGTGTGAGTAGTGTGCGACCCCACCCCCATTTGTAACTTTAAAGCTCCCGTGAGCAGTGGGCTGACGAGCCTGGGATCCCGCACCTACGCGCCTGAGTGGTACTATACCTGGCAGATATTGGCAGCCATCGGCAACCCCAGTACACGGCCTATCCCTGCTGACGAGGGGTGATACCCAGAAACACGTGTCCAGGGATGGCGAAGACAGCGAAGATAGCAGAAGATCGAAAGATGATGCATCGCGAACACTTTACTACATTGACCAGAGTCCTTAGGGGCGACACCGCCGGTGTGTGAGTAGTGTGCGACCCCACCCCCATTTGTAACTTTAAAGCTCCCGTGAGCAGTGGGCTGACGAGCCTGGGATCCCGCACCTACGCGCCTGAGTGGTACTATACCTGGCAGATATTGGCAGCCATCGGCAACCCCAGTACACGGCCTATCCCTGCTGACGAGGGGTGATACCCCGAAACACGTGTCCAGGGATGGCGAAGACAGCGAAGATAGCAGAAGATCGAAAGATGATGCATCGCGAGCACTTTACTACATTGACCAGAGTCCTTAGGGGCAACACCGCCGGTGTGTGAGTAGTGTGCGACCCCATCCCCATTTGTAAATTTAAAGCACCCGTGAGCAGTGGGCTGACGAGCCTGGGATCCCGCACCTACGCGCCTGAGTGGTACTATACCTGGCAGATATTGGCAGCCATCGGCAACTCCAGTATACGGCCTATCCCTGCTGACGAGGGGTGATACCCCGAAACACGTGTCCAGGGATGGCAAAGACAGCAAAGATAGCAGAAGATCGAAAGATGATGCATCGCGAGCACTTTACTACATTGACCAGAGTCCTTAGGGGCGACACCGCCGGTGTGTGAGTAGTGTGCGACCCCACCCCCATTTGTAACTTTAAAGCTCCCGTGAGCAGTGGGCTGACGAGCCTGGGATCCCGCACCTACGCGCCTGAGTGGTACTATACCTGGCAGATATTGGCAGCCATCGGCAACCACAGTACATGGCCTATCCCTGTTGACGAGGGGTGATACCCAGAAACACGTGTCCAGGGATGGCGAAGACAGCGAAGATAGCAGAAGATCGAAAGATGATGCATCGCGAACACTTTACTACATTGACCAGAGTCCTTAGGGGCGACACCGCCGGTGTGTGAGTAGTGTGTGACCCCACCCCCATTTGTAACTTTAAAGCTCCCGTGAGCAGTGGGCTGACGAGCCTGGGATCCCGCACCTACGCGCCTGAGTGGTACTATACCTGGCAGATATTGGCAGCCATCGGCAACCCCAGTACACGGCCTATCCCTGCTGACGAGGGGTGATACCCCGAAACACGTGTCCAGGGATGGCGAAGACAGCGAAGATAGCAGAAGATCGAAAGATGATGCATCGCGAGCACTTTACTACATTGACCAGAGCCCTTAGGGGCGACACCGCCGGTGTGTGAGTAGTGTGCGACCCCACCCCCATTTGTAACTTTAAAGCTCCCGTGAGCAGTGGGCTGACGAGCCTGGGATCCCGCACCTACGCGCCTGAGTGGTACTATACCTGGCAGATATTGGCAGCCATCGGCAACCCCAGTACACGTCCTATCCCTGCTGACGAGGGGTGATACCCCGAAACACATGTTCAGGGATGGCGAAGACAGCGAAGATAGCAGAAGATCGAAAGATGATGCATCGCGAACACTTTACTACATTGACCAGAGTCCTTAGGTGCGACACCGACGGTGTGTGAGTAGTGTGCAACCCCACCCCCATTTGTAACTTTAAAGCTCCCGTGAGCAGTGGGCTGACGAGCCTGGGATCCCGCATCTACGCGCCTGAGTGGTACTATACCTGGCAGATATTGGCAGCCATCGGCAACCCCAGTACACGGCCTATCCCTGCTGATGAGGGGTGATACCCAGAAACACGTGTCCAGGGATGGCGAAGACAGCGAAGATAGCAGAAGATCGAAAGATGATGCATCGCTTACACTTTACTACATTGACCAGAGTCCTTAGGGGCGACACCGCCGGTGTGTGAGTAGTGTGCGACCCCACCCCCATTTGTAACTTAAAGCTCCCGTGAGCAGTGGGCTGACGAGCCTGGGATCCCGCACCTACGCGCCTGAGTGGTACTATACCTGGCAGATATTGGCAGCCATCGGCAACCCCAGTACACGGCCTATCCCTGCTGACGAGGGGTGATACCCAGAAACACGTGTCCAGGGATGGCGAAGACAGCGAAGATAGCAGAAGATCGAAAGATGATGCATCGCGAACACTTTACTACATTGACCAGAGTCCTTAGGGGCGAAACCGCCGGTGTGTGAGTAGTGTGCGACCCCACCCCCATTTGTAACTTTAAAGCTCCCGTGAGCAGTGGGCTGACGAGCCTGGGATCCCGCACCTACGCGCCTGAGTGGTACTATACCTGGCAGATATTGGCAGCCATCGGCAACCCCAGTACACGGCCTATCCCTGCTGACGAGGGGTGATACCCCGAAACACGTGTCCAGGGATGGCGAAGACAGCGAAGATAGCAGAAGATCGAAAGATGATGCATCGCGAGCACTTTACTACATTGACCAGAGTCCTTAGGGGCGACACCGCCGGTGTGTGAGTAGTGTGCGACCCCACCCCCATTTGTAACTTTAAAGCACCCGTGAGCAGTGGGCTGACGAGCCTGGGATCCCGCACCTACGCGCCTGAGTGGTACTATACCTGGCAGATATTGGCAGCCATCGGCAACCCCAGTATGCGGCCTATCCCTGCTGACGAGGGGTGATACCCCGAAACACATGTCCAGGGATGGCAAAGACAGCAAAGATAGCAGAAGATCGAAAGATGATGCATCGCGAGCACTTTACTACATTGACCAGAGTCCTTAGGGGCGACACCGCCGGTGTGTGAGTAGTGTGCGACCCCACCCCCATTTGTAACTTTAAAGCTCCCGTGAGCAGTGGGCTGACGAGCCTGGGATCCCGCACCTACGCGCCTGAGTGGTACTATACCTGGAAGATATTGGCAGCCATCGGCAACCCCAGTACACGGCCTATCCCTGCTGATGAGGGGTGATACCCCGAAACACATGTCCAGGGATGGCGAAGACAGCGAAGATAGCAGAAGATCGAAAGATGATGCATCGCGAACACTTTACTACATTGACCAGAGTCCTTAGGGGCGACACCGCCGGTGTGTGAGTAGTGTGCGACCCCACCCCCATTTGTAACTTTAAAGCTCCCGTGAGCAGTGGGCTGACGAGCCTGGGATCCCGCACCTACGCGCCTGAGTGGTACTATACCTGGCAGATATTGGCAGCCATCGGCAACCACAGTACATGGCCTATCCCTGTTGACGAGGGGTGATACCCAGAAACACGTGTCCAGGGATGGCGAAGACAGCGAAGATAGCAGAAGATCGAAAGATGATGCATCGCGAACACTTTACTACATTGACCAGAGTCCTTAGGGGCGACACCGCCGGTGTGTGAGTAGTGTGTGACCCCACCCCCATTTGTAACTTTAAAGCTCCCGTGAGCAGTGGGCTGACGAGCCTGGGATCCCGCACCTACGCGCCTGAGTGGTACTATACCTGGCAGATATTGGCAGCCATCGGCAACCCCAGTACACGGCCTATCCCTGCTGACGAGGGGTGATACCCCGAAACACGTGTCCAGGGATGGCGAAGACAGCGAAGATAGCAGAAGATCGAAAGATGATGCATCGCGAGCACTTTACTACATTGACCAGAGCCCTTAGGGGCGACACCGCCGGTGTGTGAGTAGTGTGCGACCCCACCCCCATTTGTAACTTTAAAGCTCCCGTGAGCAGTGGGCTGACGAGCCTGGGATCCCGCACCTACGCGCCTGAGTGGTACTATACCTGGCAGATATTGGCAGCCATCGGCAACCCCAGTACACGTCCTATCCCTGCTGACGAGGGGTGATACCCCGAAACACATGTTCAGGGATGGCGAAGACAGCGAAGATAGCAGAAGATCGAAAGATGATGCATCGCGAACACTTTACTACATTGACCAGAGTCCTTAGGTGCGACACCGACGGTGTGTGAGTAGTGTGCAACCCCACCCCCATTTGTAACTTTAAAGCTCCCGTGAGCAGTGGGCTGACGAGCCTGGGATCCCGCATCTACGCGCCTGAGTGGTACTATACCTGGCAGATATTGGCAGCCATCGGCAACCCCAGTACACGGCCTATCCCTGCTGATGAGGGGTGATACCCAGAAACACGTGTCCAGGGATGGCGAAGACAGCGAAGATAGCAGAAGATCGAAAGATGATGCATCGCTTACACTTTACTACATTGACCAGAGTCCTTAGGGGCGACACCGCCGGTGTGTGAGTAGTGTGCGACCCCACCCCCATTTGTAACTTTAAAGCTCCCGTGAGCAGTGGGCTGACGAGCCTGGGATCCCGCACCTACGCGCCTGAGTGGTACTATACCTGGCAGATATTGGCAGCCATCGGCAACCCCAGTACACGGCCTATCCCTGCTGACGAGGGGTGATACCCAGAAACACGTGTCCAGGGATGGCGAAGACAGCGAAGATAGCAGAAGATCGAAAGATGATGCATCGCGAACACTTTACTACATTGACCAGAGTCCTTAGGGGCGAAACCGCCGGTGTGTGAGTAGTGTGCGACCCCACCCCCATTTGTAACTTTAAAGCTCCCGTGAGCAGTGGGCTGACGAGCCTGGGATCCCGCACCTACGCGCCTGAGTGGTACTATACCTGGCAGATATTGGCAGCCATCGGCAACCCCAGTACACGGCCTATCCCTGCTGACGAGGGGTGATACCCCGAAACACGTGTCCAGGGATGGCGAAGACAGCGAAGATAGCAGAAGATCGAAAGATGATGCATCGCGAGCACTTTACTACATTGACCAGAGTCCTTAGGGGCGACACCGCCGGTGTGTGAGTAGTGTGCGACCCCACCCCCATTTGTAACTTTAAAGCACCCGTGAGCAGTGGGCTGACGAGCCTGGGATCCCGCACCTACGCGCCTGAGTGGTACTATACCTGGCAGATATTGGCAGCCATCGGCAACCCCAGTATGCGGCCTATCCCTGCTGACGAGGGGTGATACCCCGAAACACATGTCCAGGGATGGCAAAGACAGCAAAGATAGCAGAAGATCGAAAGATGATGCATCGCGAGCACTTTACTACATTGACCAGAGTCCTTAGGGGCGACACCGCCGGTGTGTGAGTAGTGTGCGACCCCACCCCCATTTGTAACTTTAAAGCTCCCGTGAGCAGTGGGCTGACGAGCCTGGGATCCCGCACCTACGCGCCTGAGTGGTACTATACCTGGAAGATATTGGCAGCCATCGGCAACCCCAGTACACGGCCTATCCCTGCTGATGAGGGGTGATACCCCGAAACACATGTCCAGGGATGGCGAAGACAGCGAAGATAGCAGAAGATCGAAAGATGATGCATCGCGAACACTTTACTACATTGACCAGAGTCCTTAGGGGCGACACCGCCGGTGTGTGAGTAGTGTGCGACCCCACCCCCATTTGTAACTTTAAAGCTCCCGTGAGCAGTGGGCTGACGAGCCTGGGATCCCGCACCTACGCGCCTGAGTGGTACTATACCGGGCAGATATTGGCAGCCATCGGCAACCCCAGTACACGGCCTATCCCTGCTGACGAGGGGTGATACCCCGAAACACGTGTCCAGGGATGGCGAAGACAGCGAAGATAGCAGAAGATCGAAAGATGATGCATCGAGAGCACTTTACTACATTGACCAGAGTCCTTAGGGGCGACACCGCCGGTGTGTGAGTAGTGTGCGACCCCACCCCCATTTGTAACTTTAAAGCTCCCGTGAGCAGTGGGCTGACGAGCCTGGGATCCCGCACCTACGCGCCTGAGTGGTACTATACCTGGCAGATATTGGCAGCCATCGGCAACCCCAGTACACGTCCTATCCCTGCTGACGAGGGGTGATACCCCGAAACACATGTTCAGGGATGGCGAAGACAGCGAAGATAGCAGAAGATCGAAAGATGATGCATCGCGAACACTTTACTACATTGACCAGAGTCCTTAGGTGCGACACCGACGGTGTGTGAGTAGTGTGCAACCCCACCCCCATTTGTAACTTTAAAGCTCCCGTGAGCAGTGGGCTGACGAGCCTGGGATCCCGCATCTACGCGCCTGAGTGGTACTATACCTGGCAGATATTGGCAGCCATCGGCAACCCCAGTACACGGCCTATCCCTGCTGATGAGGGGTGATACCCAGAAACACGTGTCCAGGGATGGCGAAGACAGCGAAGATAGCAGAAGATCGAAAGATGATGCATCGCTTACACTTTACTACATTGACCAGAGTCCTTAGGGGCGACACCGCCGGTGTGTGAGTAGTGTGCGACCCCACCCCCATTTGTAACTTTAAAGCTCCCGTGAGCAGTGGGCTGACGAGCCTGGGATCCCGCACCTACGCGCCTGAGTGGTACTATACCTGGCAGATATTGGCAGCCATCGGCAACCCCAGTACACGGCCTATCCCTGCTGACGAGGGGTGATACCCAGAAACACGTGTCCAGGGATGGCGAAGACAGCGAAGATAGCAGAAGATCGAAAGATGATGCATCGCGAACACTTTACTACATTGACCAGAGTCCTTAGGGGCGAAACCGCCGGTGTGTGAGTAGTGTGCGACCCCACCCCCATTTGTAACTTTAAAGCTCCCGTGAGCAGTGGGCTGACGAGCCTGGGATCCCGCACCTACGCGCCTGAGTGGTACTATACCTGGCAGATATTGGCAGCCATCGGCAACCCCAGTACACGGCCTATCCCTGCTGACGAGGGGTGATACCCCGAAACACGTGTCCAGGGATGGCGAAGACAGCGAAGATAGCAGAAGATCGAAAGATGATGCATCGCGAGCACTTTACTACATTGACCAGAGTCCTTAGGGGCGACACCGCCGGTGTGTGAGTAGTGTGCGACCCCACCCCCATTTGTAACTTTAAAGCACCCGTGAGCAGTGGGCTGACGAGCCTGGGATCCCGCACCTACGCGCCTGAGTGGTACTATACCGGGCAGATATTGGCAGCCATCGGCAACCCCAGTACACGGCCTATCCCTGCTGACGAGGGGTGATACCCCGAAACACGTGTCCAGGGATGGCGAAGACAGCGAAGATAGCAGAAGATCGAAAGATGATGCATCGAGAGCACTTTACTACATTGACCAGAGTCCTTAGGGGCGACACCGCCGGTGTGTGAGTAGTGTGCGACCCCACCCCCATTTGTAACTTTAAAGCTCCCGTGAGCAGTGGGCTGACGAGCCTGGGATCCCGCACCTACGCGCCTGAGTGGTACTATACCTGGCAGATATTGGCAGCCATCGGCAACCCCAGTACACGGCCTATCCCTGCTGACGAGGGGTGATACCCAGAAACACGTGTCCAGGGATGGCGAAGACAGCGAAGATAGCAGAAGATCGAAAGATGATGCATCGCGAACACTTTACTACATTGACCAGAGTCCTTAGGGGCGACACCGCCGGTGTGTGAGTAGTGTGCGACCCCACCCCCATTTGTAACTTTAAAGCTCCCGTGAGCAGTGGGCTGACGAGCCTGGGATCCCGCACCTACGCGCCTGAGTGGTACTATACCTGGCAGATATTGGCAGCCATCGGCAACCCCAGTACACGGCCTATCCCTGCTGACGAGGGGTGATACCCCGAAACACGTGTCCAGGGATGGCGAAGACAGCGAAGATAGCAGAAGATCGAAAGATGATGCATCGCGAGCACTTTACTACATTGACCAGAGTCCTTAGGGGCAACACCGCCGGTGTGTGAGTAGTGTGCGACCCCATCCCCATTTGTAAATTTAAAGCACCCGTGAGCAGTGGGCTGACGAGCCTGGGATCCCGCACCTACGCGCCTGAGTGGTACTATACCTGGCAGATATTGGCAGCCATCGGCAACTCCAGTATACGGCCTATCCCTGCTGACGAGGGGTGATACCCCGAAACACGTGTCCAGGGATGGCAAAGACAGCAAAGATAGCAGAAGATCGAAAGATGATGCATCGCGAGCACTTTACTACATTGACCAGAGTCCTTAGGGGCGACACCGCCGGTGTGTGAGTAGTGTGCGACCCCACCCCCATTTGTAACTTTAAAGCTCCCGTGAGCAGTGGGCTGACGAGCCTGGGATCCCGCACCTACGCGCCTGAGTGGTACTATACCTGGCAGATATTGGCAGCCATCGGCAACCCCAGTACATGGCCTATCCCTGTTGACGAGGGGTGATACCCAGAAACACGTGTCCAGGGATGGCGAAGACAGCGAAGATAGCAGAAGATCGAAAGATGATGCATCGCGAACACTTTACTACATTGACCAGAGTCCTTAGGGGCGACACCGCCGGTGTGTGAGTAGTGTGCGACCCCACCCCCATTTGTAACTTTAAAGCTCCCGTGAGCAGTGGGCTGACGAGCCTGGGATCCCGCACCTACGCGCCTGAGTGGTACTATACCTGGCAGATATTGGCAGCCATCGGCAACCCCAGTACACGGCCTATCCCTGCTGACGAGGGGTGATACCCCGAAACACGTGTCCAGGGATGGCGAAGACAGCGAAGATAGCAGAAGATCGAAAGATGATGCATCGCGAGCACTTTACTACATTGACCAGAGCCCTTAGGGGCGACACCGCCGGTGTGTGAGTAGTGTGCGACCCCACCCCCATTTGTAACTTTAAAGCTCCCGTGAGCAGTGGGCTGACGAGCCTGGGATCCCGCACCTACGCGCCTGAGTGGTACTATACCTGGCAGATATTGGCAGCCATCGGCAACCCCAGTACACGGCCTATCCCTGCTGACGAGGGGTGATACCCCGAAACACATGTTCAGGGATGGCGAAGACAGCGAAGATAGCAGAAGATCGAAAGATGATGCATCGCGAACACTTTACTACATTGACCAGAGTCCTTAGGGGCGACACCGACGGTGTGTGAGTAGTGTGCAACCCCACCCCCATTTGTAACTTTAAAGCTCCCGTGAGCAGTGGGCTGACGAGCCTGGGATCCCGCATCTACGCGCCTGAGTGGTATTATACCTGGCAGATATTGGCAGCCATCGGCAACCCCAGTACACGGCCTATCCCTGCTGATGAGGGGTGATACCCAGAAACACGTGTCCAGGGATGGCGAAGACAGCGAAGATAGCAGAAGATCGAAAGATGATGCATCGCTTACACTTTACTACATTGACCAGAGTCCTTAGGGGCGACACCGCCGGTGTGTGAGTAGTGTGCGACCCCACCCCCATTTGTAACTTTAAAGCTCCCGTGAGCAGTGGGCTGACGAGCCTGGGATCCCGCACCTACGCGCCTGAGTGGTACTATACCTGGCAGATATTGGCAGCCATCGGCAACCCCAGTACACGGCCTATCCCTGCTGACGAGGGGTGATACCCAGAAACACGTGTCCAGGGATGGCGAAGACAGCGAAGATAGCAGAAGATCGAAAGATGATGCATCGCGAACACTTTACTACATTGACCAGAGTCCTTAGGGGCGACACCGCCGGTGTGTGAGTAGTGTGCGACCCCACCCCCATTTGTAACTTTAAAGCTCCCGTGAGCAGTGGGCTGACGAGCCTGGGATCCCGCACCTACGCGCCTGAGTGGTACTATACCTGGCAGATATTGGCAGCCATCGGCAACCCCAGTACACGGCCTATCCCTGCTGACGAGGGGTGATACCCCGAAACACGTGTCCAGGGATGGCGAAGACAGCGAAGATAGCAGAAGATCGAAAGATGATGCATCGCGAGCACTTTACTACATTGACCAGAGTCCTTAGGGGCAACACCGCCGGTGTGTGAGTAGTGTGCGACCCCATCCCCATTTGTAAATTTAAAGCACCCGTGAGCAGTGGGCTGACGAGCCTGGGATCCCGCACCTACGCGCCTGAGTGGTACTATACCTGGCAGATATTGGCAGCCATCGGCAACTCCAGTATACGGCCTATCCCTGCTGACGAGGGGTGATACCCCGAAACACGTGTCCAGGGATGGCAAAGACAGCAAAGATAGCAGAAGATCGAAAGATGATGCATCGCGAGCACTTTACTACATTGACCAGAGTCCTTAGGGGCGACACCGCCGGTGTGTGAGTAGTGTGCGACCCCACCCCCATTTGTAACTTTAAAGCTCCCGTGAGCAGTGGGCTGACGAGCCTGGGATCCCGCACCTACGCGCCTGAGTGGTACTATACCTGGCAGATATTGGCAGCCATCGGCAACCACAGTACATGGCCTATCCCTGTTGACGAGGGGTGATACCCAGAAACACGTGTCCAGGGATGGCGAAGACAGCGAAGATAGCAGAAGATCGAAAGATGATGCATCGCGAACACTTTACTACATTGACCAGAGTCCTTAGGGGCGACACCGCCGGTGTGTGAGTAGTGTGTGACCCCACCCCCATTTGTAACTTTAAAGCTCCCGTGAGCAGTGGGCTGACGAGCCTGGGATCCCGCACCTACGCGCCTGAGTGGTACTATACTGGCAGATATTGGCAGCCATCGGCAACCCCAGTACACGGCCTATCCCTGCTGACGAGGGGTGATACCCCGAAAACACGTGTCCAGGGATGGCGAAGACAGCGAAGATAGCAGAAGATCGAAAGATGATGCATCGCGAGCACTTTACTACATTGACCAGAGCCCTTAGGGGGCGACACCGCCGGTGTGTGAGTAGTGTGCGACCCCACCCCCATTTGTAACTTTAAAGCTCCCGTGAGCAGTGGGCTGACGAGCCTGGGATCCCGCACCTACGCGCCTGAGTGGTACTATACCTGGCAGATATTGGCAGCCATCGGCAACCCCAGTACACGTCCTATCCCTGCTGACGAGGGGTGATACCCGAAACACATGTTCAGGGATGGCGAAGACAGCGAAGATAGCAGAAGATCGAAAGATGATGCATCGCCGAACCACTTACTACATTGACCAGAGGTCCTTAGGTGCGACACCGACGGTGTGTGAGTAGTGTGCAACCCCACCCCCATTTGTAACTTTAAAGCTCCCGTGAGCAGTGGCTGACGAGCCTGGGATCCCGCATCTACGCGCCTGAGTGGGTACTATACCTGGCAGATATTGGCAGCCATCGGCAACCCCAGTACACGGCCTATCCCTGCTGATGAGGGGTGATACCCAGAAACACGTGTCCAGGGATGGCGAAGACAGCGAAGATAGCAGAAGATCGAAAGATGATGCATCGCTTACACTTTACTACATTGACCAGAGTCCTTAGGGGCGACACCGCCGGTGTGTGAGTAGTGTGCGACCCCACCCCCATTTGTAACTTTAAAGCTCCCGTGAGCAGTGGGCTGACGAGCCTGGGATCCCGCACCTACGCGCCTGAGTGGTACTATACCTGGCAGATATTGGCAGCCATCGGCAACCCCAGTACACGGCCTATCCCTGCTGACGAGGGGTGATACCCAGAAACACGTGTCCAGGGATGGCGAAGACAGCGAAGATAGCAGAAGATCGAAAGATGATGCATCGCGAACACTTTACTACATTGACCAGAGTCCTTAGGGGCGAAACCGCCGGTGTGTGAGTAGTGTGCGACCCCACCCCCATTTGTAACTTTAAAGCTCCCGTGAGCAGTGGGCTGACGAGCCTGGGATCCCGCACCTACGCGCCTGAGTGGTACTATACCTGGCAGATATTGGCAGCCATCGGCAACCCCAGTACACGGCCTATCCCTGCTGACGAGGGGTGATACCCCGAAACACGTGTCCAGGGATGGCGAAGACAGCGAAGATAGCAGAAGATCGAAAGATGATGCATCGCGAGCACTTTACTACATTGACCAGAGTCCTTAGGGGCGACACCGCCGGTGTGTGAGTAGTGTGCGACCCCACCCCCATTTGTAACTTTAAAGCACCCGTGAGCAGTGGGCTGACGAGCCTGGGATCCCGCACCTACGCGCCTGAGTGGTACTATACCTGGCAGATATTGGCAGCCATCGGCAACCCCAGTATGCGGCCTATCCCTGCTGACGAGGGGTGATACCCCGAAACACATGTCCAGGGATGGCAAAGACAGCAAAGATAGCAGAAGATCGAAAGATGATGCATCGCGAGCACTTTACTACATTGACCAGAGTCCTTAGGGGCGACACCGCCGGTGTGTGAGTAGTGTGCGACCCCACCCCCATTTGTAACTTTAAAGCTCCCGTGAGCAGTGGGCTGACGAGCCTGGGATCCCGCACCTACGCGCCTGAGTGGTACTATACCTGGAAGATATTGGCAGCCATCGGCAACCCCAGTACACGGCCTATCCCTGCTGATGAGGGGTGATACCCCGAAACACATGTCCAGGGATGGCGAAGACAGCGAAGATAGCAGAAGATCGAAAGATGATGCATCGCGAACACTTTACTACATTGACCAGAGTCCTTAGGGGCGACACCGCCGGTGTGTGAGTAGTGTGCGACCCCACCCCCATTTGTAACTTTAAAGCTCCCGTGAGCAGTGGGCTGACGAGCCTGGGATCCCGCACCTACGCGCCTGAGTGGTACTATACCGGGCAGATATTGGCAGCCATCGGCAACCCCAGTACACGGCCTATCCCTGCTGACGAGGGGTGATACCCCGAAACACGTGTCCAGGGATGGCGAAGACAGCGAAGATAGCAGAAGATCGAAAGATGATGCATCGAGAGCACTTTACTACATTGACCAGAGTCCTTAGGGGCGACACCGCCGGTGTGTGAGTAGTGTGCGACCCCACCCCCATTTGTAACTTTAAAGCTCCCGTGAGCAGTGGGCTGACGAGCCTGGGATCCCGCACCTACGCGCCTGAGTGGTACTATACCTGGCAGATATTGGCAGCCATCGGCAACCCCAGTACACGTCCTATCCCTGCTGACGAGGGGTGATACCCCGAAACACATGTTCAGGGATGGCGAAGACAGCGAAGATAGCAGAAGATCGAAAGATGATGCATCGCGAACACTTTACTACATTGACCAGAGTCCTTAGGTGCGACACCGACGGTGTGTGAGTAGTGTGCAACCCCACCCCCATTTGTAACTTTAAAGCTCCCGTGAGCAGTGGGCTGACGAGCCTGGGATCCCGCATCTACGCGCCTGAGTGGTACTATACCTGGCAGATATTGGCAGCCATCGGCAACCCCAGTACACGGCCTATCCCTGCTGATGAGGGGTGATACCCAGAAACACGTGTCCAGGGATGGCGAAGACAGCGAAGATAGCAGAAGATCGAAAGATGATGCATCGCTTACACTTTACTACATTGACCAGAGTCCTTAGGGGCGACACCGCCGGTGTGTGAGTAGTGTGCGACCCCACCCCCATTTGTAACTTTAAAGCTCCCGTGAGCAGTGGGCTGACGAGCCTGGGATCCCGCACCTACGCGCCTGAGTGGTACTATACCTGGCAGATATTGGCAGCCATCGGCAACCCCAGTACACGGCCTATCCCTGCTGACGAGGGGTGATACCCAGAAACACGTGTCCAGGGATGGCGAAGACAGCGAAGATAGCAGAAGATCGAAAGATGATGCATCGCGAACACTTTACTACATTGACCAGAGTCCTTAGGGGCGAAACCGCCGGTGTGTGAGTAGTGTGCGACCCCACCCCCATTTGTAACTTTAAAGCTCCCGTGAGCAGTGGGCTGACGAGCCTGGGATCCCGCACCTACGCGCCTGAGTGGTACTATACCTGGCAGATATTGGCAGCCATCGGCAACCCCAGTACACGGCCTATCCCTGCTGACGAGGGGTGATACCCCGAAACACGTGTCCAGGGATGGCGAAGACAGCGAAGATAGCAGAAGATCGAAAGATGATGCATCGCGAGCACTTTACTACATTGACCAGAGTCCTTAGGGGCGACACCGCCGGTGTGTGAGTAGTGTGCGACCCCACCCCCATTTGTAACTTTAAAGCACCCGTGAGCAGTGGGCTGACGAGCCTGGGATCCCGCACCTACGCGCCTGAGTGGTACTATACCTGGCAGATATTGGCAGCCATCGGCAACCCCAGTATGCGGCCTATCCCTGCTGACGAGGGGTGATACCCCGAAACACATGTCCAGGGATGGCAAAGACAGCAAAGATAGCAGAAGATCGAAAGATGATGCATCGCGAGCACTTTACTACATTGACCAGAGTCCTTAGGGGCGACACCGCCGGTGTGTGAGTAGTGTGCGACCTCACCCCCATTTGTAACTTTAAAGCTCCCGTGAGCAGTGGGCTGACGAGCCTGGGATCCCGCATCTACGCGCCTGAGTGGTATTATACCTGGCAGATATTGGCAGCCATCGGCAACCCCAGTACACGGCCTATCCCTGCTGATGAGGGGTGATACCCAGAAACACGTGTCCAGGGATGGCGAAGACAGCGAAGATAGCAGAAGATCGAAAGATGATGCATCGCTTACACTTTACTACATTGACCAGAGTCCTTAGGGGCGACACCGCCGGTGTGTGAGTAGTGTGCGACCCCACCCCCATTTGTAACTTTAAAGCTCCCGTGAGCAGTGGGCTGACGAGCCTGGGATCCCGCACCTACGCGCCTGAGTGGTACTATACCTGGCAGATATTGGCAGCCATCGGCAACCCCAGTACACGGCCTATCCCTGCTGACGAGGGGTGATACCCAGAAACACGTGTCCAGGGATGGCGAAGACAGCGAAGATAGCAGAAGATCGAAAGATGATGCATCGCGAACACTTTACTACATTGACCAGAGTCCTTAGGGGCGACACCGCCGGTGTGTGAGTAGTGTGCGACCCCACCCCCATTTGTAACTTTAAAGCTCCCGTGAGCAGTGGGCTGACGAGCCTGGGATCCCGCACCTACGCGCCTGAGTGGTACTATACCTGGCAGATATTGGCAGCCATCGGCAACCCCAGTACACGGCCTATCCCTGCTGACGAGGGGTGATACCCCGAAACACGTGTCCAGGGATGGCGAAGACAGCGAAGATAGCAGAAGATCGAAAGATGATGCATCGCGAGCACTTTACTACATTGACCAGAGTCCTTAGGGGCAACACCGCCGGTGTGTGAGTAGTGTGCGACCCCATCCCCATTTGTAAATTTAAAGCACCCGTGAGCAGTGGGCTGACGAGCCTGGGATCCCGCACCTACGCGCCTGAGTGGTACTATACCTGGCAGATATTGGCAGCCATCGGCAACTCCAGTATACGGCCTATCCCTGCTGACGAGGGGTGATACCCCGAAACACGTGTCCAGGGATGGCAAAGACAGCAAAGATAGCAGAAGATCGAAAGATGATGCATCGCGAGCACTTTACTACATTGACCAGAGTCCTTAGGGGCGACACCGCCGGTGTGTGAGTAGTGTGCGACCCCACCCCCATTTGTAACTTTAAAGCTCCCGTGAGCAGTGGGCTGACGAGCCTGGGATCCCGCACCTACGCGCCTGAGTGGTACTATACCTGGCAGATATTGGCAGCCATCGGCAACCACAGTACATGGCCTATCCCTGTTGACGAGGGGTGATACCCAGAAACACGTGTCCAGGGATGGCGAAGACAGCGAAGATAGCAGAAGATCGAAAGATGATGCATCGCGAACACTTTACTACATTGACCAGAGTCCTTAGGGGCGACACCGCCGGTGTGTGAGTAGTGTGTG
The DNA here is from genome assembly GCF_964261635.1 of Lissotriton helveticus. NCBI lineage: Eukaryota > Metazoa > Chordata > Amphibia > Caudata > Salamandridae > Lissotriton > Lissotriton helveticus. The sequence continues at coordinate 1,015,386,384 of NC_136067.1, forward strand.
ACCCCACCCCCATTTGTAACTTTAAAGCTCCCGTGAGCAGTGGGCTGACGAGCCTGGGATCCCGCACCTACGCGCCTGAGTGGTACTATACCTGGCAGATATTGGCAGCCATCGGCAACCCCAGTACACGGCCTATCCCTGCTGACGAGGGGTGATACCCCGAAACACGTGTCCAGGGATGGCGAAGACAGCGAAGATAGCAGAAGATCGAAAGATGATGCATCGCGAGCACTTTACTACATTGACCAGAGCCCTTAGGGGCGACACCGCCGGTGTGTGAGTAGTGTGCGACCCCACCCCCATTTGTAACTTTAAAGCTCCCGTGAGCAGTGGGCTGACGAGCCTGGGATCCCGCACCTACGCGCCTGAGTGGTACTATACCTGGCAGATATTGGCAGCCATCGGCAACCCCAGTACACGTCCTATCCCTGCTGACGAGGGGTGATACCCCGAAACACATGTTCAGGGATGGCGAAGACAGCGAAGATAGCAGAAGATCGAAAGATGATGCATCGCGAACACTTTACTACATTGACCAGAGTCCTTAGGTGCGACACCGACGGTGTGTGAGTAGTGTGCAACCCCACCCCCATTTGTAACTTTAAAGCTCCCGTGAGCAGTGGGCTGACGAGCCTGGGATCCCGCATCTACGCGCCTGAGTGGTACTATACCTGGCAGATATTGGCAGCCATCGGCAACCCCAGTACACGGCCTATCCCTGCTGATGAGGGGTGATACCCAGAAACACGTGTCCAGGGATGGCGAAGACAGCGAAGATAGCAGAAGATCGAAAGATGATGCATCGCTTACACTTTACTACATTGACCAGAGTCCTTAGGGGCGACACCGCCGGTGTGTGAGTAGTGTGCGACCCCACCCCCATTTGTAACTTAAAGCTCCCGTGAGCAGTGGGCTGACGAGCCTGGGATCCCGCACCTACGCGCCTGAGTGGTACTATACCTGGCAGATATTGGCAGCCATCGGCAACCCCAGTACACGGCCTATCCCTGCTGACGAGGGGTGATACCCAGAAACACGTGTCCAGGGATGGCGAAGACAGCGAAGATAGCAGAAGATCGAAAGATGATGCATCGCGAACACTTTACTACATTGACCAGAGTCCTTAGGGGCGAAACCGCCGGTGTGTGAGTAGTGTGCGACCCCACCCCCATTTGTAACTTTAAAGCTCCCGTGAGCAGTGGGCTGACGAGCCTGGGATCCCGCACCTACGCGCCTGAGTGGTACTATACCTGGCAGATATTGGCAGCCATCGGCAACCCCAGTACACGGCCTATCCCTGCTGACGAGGGGTGATACCCCGAAACACGTGTCCAGGGATGGCGAAGACAGCGAAGATAGCAGAAGATCGAAAGATGATGCATCGCGAGCACTTTACTACATTGACCAGAGTCCTTAGGGGCGACACCGCCGGTGTGTGAGTAGTGTGCGACCCCACCCCCATTTGTAACTTTAAAGCACCCGTGAGCAGTGGGCTGACGAGCCTGGGATCCCGCACCTACGCGCCTGAGTGGTACTATACCTGGCAGATATTGGCAGCCATCGGCAACCCCAGTATGCGGCCTATCCCTGCTGACGAGGGGTGATACCCCGAAACACATGTCCAGGGATGGCAAAGACAGCAAAGATAGCAGAAGATCGAAAGATGATGCATCGCGAGCACTTTACTACATTGACCAGAGTCCTTAGGGGCGACACCGCCGGTGTGTGAGTAGTGTGCGACCCCACCCCCATTTGTAACTTTAAAGCTCCCGTGAGCAGTGGGCTGACGAGCCTGGGATCCCGCACCTACGCGCCTGAGTGGTACTATACCTGGAAGATATTGGCAGCCATCGGCAACCCCAGTACACGGCCTATCCCTGCTGATGAGGGGTGATACCCCGAAACACATGTCCAGGGATGGCGAAGACAGCGAAGATAGCAGAAGATCGAAAGATGATGCATCGCGAACACTTTACTACATTGACCAGAGTCCTTAGGGGCGACACCGCCGGTGTGTGAGTAGTGTGCGACCCCACCCCCATTTGTAACTTTAAAGCTCCCGTGAGCAGTGGGCTGACGAGCCTGGGATCCCGCACCTACGCGCCTGAGTGGTACTATACCTGGCAGATATTGGCAGCCATCGGCAACCACAGTACATGGCCTATCCCTGTTGACGAGGGGTGATACCCAGAAACACGTGTCCAGGGATGGCGAAGACAGCGAAGATAGCAGAAGATCGAAAGATGATGCATCGCGAACACTTTACTACATTGACCAGAGTCCTTAGGGGCGACACCGCCGGTGTGTGAGTAGTGTGTGACCCCACCCCCATTTGTAACTTTAAAGCTCCCGTGAGCAGTGGGCTGACGAGCCTGGGATCCCGCACCTACGCGCCTGAGTGGTACTATACCTGGCAGATATTGGCAGCCATCGGCAACCCCAGTACACGGCCTATCCCTGCTGACGAGGGGTGATACCCCGAAACACGTGTCCAGGGATGGCGAAGACAGCGAAGATAGCAGAAGATCGAAAGATGATGCATCGCGAGCACTTTACTACATTGACCAGAGCCCTTAGGGGCGACACCGCCGGTGTGTGAGTAGTGTGCGACCCCACCCCCATTTGTAACTTTAAAGCTCCCGTGAGCAGTGGGCTGACGAGCCTGGGATCCCGCACCTACGCGCCTGAGTGGTACTATACCTGGCAGATATTGGCAGCCATCGGCAACCCCAGTACACGTCCTATCCCTGCTGACGAGGGGTGATACCCCGAAACACATGTTCAGGGATGGCGAAGACAGCGAAGATAGCAGAAGATCGAAAGATGATGCATCGCGAACACTTTACTACATTGACCAGAGTCCTTAGGTGCGACACCGACGGTGTGTGAGTAGTGTGCAACCCCACCCCCATTTGTAACTTTAAAGCTCCCGTGAGCAGTGGGCTGACGAGCCTGGGATCCCGCATCTACGCGCCTGAGTGGTACTATACCTGGCAGATATTGGCAGCCATCGGCAACCCCAGTACACGGCCTATCCCTGCTGATGAAGGGTGATACCCAGAAACACGTGTCCAGGGATGGCGAAGACAGCGAAGATAGCAGAAGATCGAAAGATGATGCATCGCTTACACTTTACTACATTGACCAGAGTCCTTAGGGGCGACACCGCCGGTGTGTGAGTAGTGTGCGACCCCACCCCCATTTGTAACTTTAAAGCTCCCGTGAGCAGTGGGCTGACGAGCCTGGGATCCCGCACCTACGCGCCTGAGTGGTACTATACCTGGCAGATATTGGCAGCCATCGGCAACCCCAGTACACGGCCTATCCCTGCTGACGAGGGGTGATACCCAGAAACACGTGTCCAGGGATGGCGAAGACAGCGAAGATAGCAGAAGATCGAAAGATGATGCATCGCGAACACTTTACTACATTGACCAGAGTCCTTAGGGGCGAAACCGCCGGTGTGTGAGTAGTGTGCGACCCCACCCCCATTTGTAACTTTAAAGCTCCCGTGAGCAGTGGGCTGACGAGCCTGGGATCCCGCACCTACGCGCCTGAGTGGTACTATACCTGGCAGATATTGGCAGCCATCGGCAACCCCAGTACACGGCCTATCCCTGCTGACGAGGGGTGATACCCCGAAACACGTGTCCAGGGATGGCGAAGACAGCGAAGATAGCAGAAGATCGAAAGATGATGCATCGCGAGCACTTTACTACATTGACCAGAGTCCTTAGGGGCGACACCGCCGGTGTGTGAGTAGTGTGCGACCCCACCCCCATTTGTAACTTTAAAGCACCCGTGAGCAGTGGGCTGACGAGCCTGGGATCCCGCACCTACGCGCCTGAGTGGTACTATACCTGGCAGATATTGGCAGCCATCGGCAACCCCAGTATGCGGCCTATCCCTGCTGACGAGGGGTGATACCCCGAAACACATGTCCAGGGATGGCAAAGACAGCAAAGATAGCAGAAGATCGAAAGATGATGCATCGCGAGCACTTTACTACATTGACCAGAGTCCTTAGGGGCGACACCGCCGGTGTGTGAGTAGTGTGCGACCCCACCCCCATTTGTAACTTTAAAGCTCCCGTGAGCAGTGGGCTGACGAGCCTGGGATCCCGCACCTACGCGCCTGAGTGGTACTATACCTGGAAGATATTGGCAGCCATCGGCAACCCCAGTACACGGCCTATCCCTGCTGATGAGGGGTGATACCCCGAAACACATGTCCAGGGATGGCGAAGACAGCGAAGATAGCAGAAGATCGAAAGATGATGCATCGCGAACACTTTACTACATTGACCAGAGTCCTTAGGGGCGACACCGCCGGTGTGTGAGTAGTGTGCGACCCCACCCCCATTTGTAACTTTAAAGCTCCCGTGAGCAGTGGGCTGACGAGCCTGGGATCCCGCACCTACGCGCCTGAGTGGTACTATACCGGGCAGATATTGGCAGCCATCGGCAACCCCAGTACACGGCCTATCCCTGCTGACGAGGGGTGATACCCCGAAACACGTGTCCAGGGATGGCGAAGACAGCGAAGATAGCAGAAGATCGAAAGATGATGCATCGAGAGCACTTTACTACATTGACCAGAGTCCTTAGGGGCGACACCGCCGGTGTGTGAGTAGTGTGCGACCCCACCCCCATTTGTAACTTTAAAGCTCCCGTGAGCAGTGGGCTGACGAGCCTGGGATCCCGCACCTACGCGCCTGAGTGGTACTATACCTGGCAGATATTGGCAGCCATCGGCAACCCCAGTACACGTCCTATCCCTGCTGACGAGGGGTGATACCCCGAAACACATGTTCAGGGATGGCGAAGACAGCGAAGATAGCAGAAGATCGAAAGATGATGCATCGCGAACACTTTACTACATTGACCAGAGTCCTTAGGTGCGACACCGACGGTGTGTGAGTAGTGTGCAACCCCACCCCCATTTGTAACTTTAAAGCTCCCGTGAGCAGTGGGCTGACGAGCCTGGGATCCCGCATCTACGCGCCTGAGTGGTACTATACCTGGCAGATATTGGCAGCCATCGGCAACCCCAGTACACGGCCTATCCCTGCTGATGAGGGGTGATACCCAGAAACACGTGTCCAGGGATGGCGAAGACAGCGAAGATAGCAGAAGATCGAAAGATGATGCATCGCTTACACTTTACTACATTGACCAGAGTCCTTAGGGGCGACACCGCCGGTGTGTGAGTAGTGTGCGACCCCACCCCCATTTGTAACTTTAAAGCTCCCGTGAGCAGTGGGCTGACGAGCCTGGGATCCCGCACCTACGCGCCTGAGTGGTACTATACCTGGCAGATATTGGCAGCCATCGGCAACCCCAGTACACGGCCTATCCCTGCTGACGAGGGGTGATACCCAGAAACACGTGTCCAGGGATGGCGAAGACAGCGAAGATAGCAGAAGATCGAAAGATGATGCATCGCGAACACTTTACTACATTGACCAGAGTCCTTAGGGGCGAAACCGCCGGTGTGTGAGTAGTGTGCGACCCCACCCCCATTTGTAACTTTAAAGCTCCCGTGAGCAGTGGGCTGACGAGCCTGGGATCCCGCACCTACGCGCCTGAGTGGTACTATACCTGGCAGATATTGGCAGCCATCGGCAACCCCAGTACACGGCCTATCCCTGCTGACGAGGGGTGATACCCCGAAACACGTGTCCAGGGATGGCGAAGACAGCGAAGATAGCAGAAGATCGAAAGATGATGCATCGCGAGCACTTTACTACATTGACCAGAGTCCTTAGGGGCGACACCGCCGGTGTGTGAGTAGTGTGCGACCCCACCCCCATTTGTAACTTTAAAGCACCCGTGAGCAGTGGGCTGACGAGCCTGGGATCCCGCACCTACGCGCCTGAGTGGTACTATACCTGGCAGATATTGGCAGCCATCGGCAACCCCAGTATGCGGCCTATCCCTGCTGACGAGGGGTGATACCCCGAAACACATGTCCAGGGATGGCAAAGACAGCAAAGATAGCAGAAGATCGAAAGATGATGCATCGCGAGCACTTTACTACATTGACCAGAGTCCTTAGGGGCGACACCGCCGGTGTGTGAGTAGTGTGCGACCCCACCCCCATTTGTAACTTTAAAGCTCCCGTGAGCAGTGGGCTGACGAGCCTGGGATCCCGCACCTACGCGCCTGAGTGGTACTATACCTGGAAGATATTGGCAGCCATCGGCAACCCCAGTACACGGCCTATCCCTGCTGATGAGGGGTGATACCCCGAAACACATGTCCAGGGATGGCGAAGACAGCGAAGATAGCAGAAGATCGAAAGATGATGCATCGCGAACACTTTACTACATTGACCAGAGTCCTTAGGGGCGACACCGCCGGTGTTTGAGTAGTGTGCGACCCCACCCCCATTTGTAACTTTAAAGCTCCCGTGAGCAGTGGGCTGACGAGCCTGGGATCCCGCACCTACGCGCCTGAGTGGTACTATACCGGGCAGATATTGGCAGCCATCGGCAACCCCAGTACACGGCCTATCCCTGCTGACGAGGGGTGATACCCCGAAACACGTGTCCAGGGATGGCGAAGACAGCGAAGATAGCAGAAGATCGAAAGATGATGCATCGAGAGCACTTTACTACATTGACCAGAGTCCTTAGGGGCGACACCGCCGGTGTGTGAGTAGTGTGCGACCCCACCCCCATTTGTAACTTTAAAGCTCCCGTGAGCAGTGGGCTGACGAGCCTGGGATCCCGCACCTACGCGCCTGAGTGGTACTATACCTGGCAGATATTGGCAGCCATCGGCAACCCCAGTACACAGCCTATCCCTGCTGACGAGGGGTGATACCCCGAAAAACATGTCCAGGGATGGCGAAGACAGCGAAGATAGCAGAAGATCGAAAGATGATGCATCGCGAACACTTTACTACATTGACCAGAGTCCTTAGGGGCGACACCGACGGTGTGTGAGTAGTTTGCGACCCCACCCCCATTTGTAACTTTAAAGCTCCCGTGAGCAGTGGGCTGACGAGCCTGGGATCCCGCATCTACGCGCCTGAGTGGTACTATACCTGGCAGATATTGGCAGCCATCGGCAACCCCAGTACACGGCCTATCCCTGCTGACGAGGGGTGATACCCCGAAACACGTGTCCAGGGATGGCGAAGACAGCGAAGATAGCAGAAGATCGAAAGATGATACATCGCGAACACTTTACTACATTGACCAGAGTCCTTAGGGGCGACACCGCCGGTGTGTGAGTAGTGTGCTACCCCACCCCCATTTGTAACTTTAAAGCTCCCGTGAGCAGTGGGCTGACGAGCCTGGGATCCCGCACCTACGCGCCTGAGTAGTACTATACCTGGCAGATATTGGCAGCCATCGGCAACCCCAGTACACGGCCTATCCCTGCTGACGAGGGGTGATACCCCGAAACACGTGTCCAGGGATGGCGAAGACAGCGAAGATAGCAGAAGATCGAAAGATGATGTATCGCAAACACTTTACTACATTGACCAGAGTCCTTAGGGGCGACACCGCCGGTGTGTGAGTAGTGTGCGACCCCACCCCCATTTGTAACTTTAAAGCTCCCGTGAGCAGTGGGCTGACGAGCCTGGGATCCCGCACCTACACGCCTGAGTGGTACTATACCTGGCAGATATTGGCAGCCATCGGCAACCCCAGTACACGGCCTATCCCTGCTGACGAGGGGTGATACCCAGAAACACGTGTCCAGGGATGGCGAAGACAGCGAAGATAGCAGAAGATCGAAAGATGATGCATCGCGAACACTTTACTACATTGACCAGAGTCCTTAGGGGCGACACCGCCGGTGTGTGAGTAGTGTGCGACCCCACCCCCATTTGTAACTTTAAAGCTCCCGTGAGCAGTGGGCTGACGAGCCTGGGATCCCGCACCTACGCGCCTGAGTGGTACTATACCTGGCAGATATTGGCAGCCATCGGCAACCCCAGTACACGGCCTATCCCTGCTGACGAGGGGTGATTCCCCGAAACACGTGTCCAGGGATGGCGAAGACAGCGAAGATAGCAGAAGATCGAAAGATGATGCATCGCGAGCACTTTACTACATTGACCAGAGTCCTTAGGGGCGACACCGCCGGTGTGTGAGTAGTGTGTGACCCCACCCCCATTTGTAACTTTAAAGCTCCCGTGAGCAGTGGGCTGATGAGCCTGGGATCCCGCACCTACGTGCCTGAGTGGTACTATACCTGGCAGATATTGGCAGCCATCGGCAACCCCAGTACACAGCCTATCCCTGCTGACGAGGGGTGATACCCCGAAAAACATGTCCAGGGATGGCGAAGACAGCGAATATAGCAGAAGATCGAAAGATGATGCATCGCGAACACTTTACTACATTGACCAGAGTCCTTAGGGGCGACACCGACGGTGTGTGAGTAGTTTGCGACCCCACCCCCATTTGTAACTTTAAAGCTCCCGTGAGCAGTGGGCTGACGAGCCTGGGATCCCGCATCTACGCGCCTGAGTGGTACTATACCTGGCAGATATTGGCAGCCATCGGCAACCCCAGTACACGGCCTATCCCTTTGTGTGGCCCTCACCGATGTGTTTGTGGTGGTTGGCTACTTGAAGCACCATTTTGCGTGGGGTCTAGCATAGTGCAGTCCGCTATAAGCAGCATTGCCTCTTCGAGACATATTACCATCTGGAATTTGAACGTAAGATCGGCGGTCAAGCATTATCAGGACATTGCTGACCTTATGGACAATGACCCCCCTGACATCTTTTGTCTGACAGAGACATGGCTGCAGGATACCGATTCTACGGTATTGAATCTCGCTTTTCCTGCTGAGTATGCCATCTACACGCTCAACCGCTCTTCCAGAGGGGGCGGAGTCGCTCTTGCAGTAAAATCTTGCTACTCCTGCGCCTGGAAAGCGCAGAATATTGCTGGATGCGAAAGCGCCCTGTTCAAGGTTGCCGTTACATCGCACTTTACCTTGTCAAGGCTGCTTATTTACCGTCCACCTGGTAGCTCCGTGGCATTCCGGGAGGCCCTTCCTGAGGCATTTAGTTCACTAGCAGTAGGGTCTGCCAATTTCTCCATCGTAGGAGACTTGAATCTCCATTTTGATACCCTGTCTCTTACCTCAGTGGGTGGGATGGTGGCGGACCTCGAGGCCCTTCAACTGTTCCAGCTGGTCTCGGACCCCACTCATAGTGGCGGCCACATTTTGGACCCCCTCTTTTCCAACTTAGAGGGGGCTACAGTGGCCTCCCCCCTCCCCCTGACTTGGTCAGACCACTCGCTCGTGACTATTTACTGTCCTCTCATAGAGGCCCCACTTAAGGCGTCGCTGCGAGCCATGCCCAGACAGCGTTGGAGCAAGTTAAAGGCGGAAGATCTCTATCGCCTTCTCACTGACGATCCACTGGGTGTAGCGGAGAACGTGGAATCTGGTTATGACCATTTTTGCGGATGGGTAACCAGAGCTCTCGACTCCCTTATCCCGATGGTTTCAAGTAAGTGTGGTCTCCGCGCCCCCAGCCCCTGGTATGATGGCAATCTGCGGGCCTTGAAAAGTGTCTGCAGACGGGCGGAGAGAGACTGGAGGAAGAGGTATGACAGCAGCAAAAAAATCCTGTACACCGCTGCTGTCAAGTCTTACCACCGTGCGGTCTGTAGAGCTCGGGCTGCATATTACGCTCTGGAGTTTCGCAGCAGTGGGAATCCGGTTAAAACCATCTTTAAAGCTCTTAAGGACCTTATGGCAAGGAAGCCTGCCGGTAATTCTATCAGCTCCAATACCCATTGTGAAGCGCTGGCGGCTTTCTTCCTGGAGAAGGTCCAGACCATCTATAGGGCCTTTCCCACTGCTGCACAAACCAGCGCGGGGTCATCCATCCTGCCAGATCTGGTGGTATTAGACTCTTTCCCCTGTCTCTCCTCGGAGTCCTACACGGCCTTGGCTCTTCGAGTCAAGTCTGGGTCGCCGGCTGACCCGCTCAAGCCACTAATGTTCAGAGACCAGACTTTTGCTCGCCCGGTCTGTGACTTAATCAATATGTCATTATCATCTAGCCAGGTGCCTCTGAAATGGAAGCATGCGGTAGTGATGCCCATTTTGAAAAAACCATCTCTCGACCCTACAAAATCGGAGAACTACCGCCCGATCTCGCTTCTCCCGTGGCCAGCCAAACTCGCGGAGGTGCACGTTAACACCGCCCTCACTGATCATCTGTCGCGTACCAACATTCTGGACGATACCCAGAACGGTTTTCGGGCTGGCCACAGCACGGAGACAGCATTGTTATTCATGGTCGAGCACCTGCGGGCAGTTCTGGATGCAGGTCAAACGGCGGCGCTTGTTTTGTTAGATCTAAGCGCCGCCTTTGACACGGTCTCCCATGAAATTCTCCTGCAGCGTCTTGTGGAGATAGGGGTGACCGGCACTGCACACCAGTGGTTTCGTTCGTTTCTCATGGACCGTTCCTTCTGTGTGGCTGCCCCGCCCTATCAGTCCAAACGTCATCCTCTGTCTCTTGGGGTCCCACAGGGTTCCTCGCTGAGTCCCACGTTGTTTAACATCTACGTGAGGCCGCTGGCTGAGGTTGTGAAGCTCTGTGGTATGACCATGGTGTCGTACGCAGATGATACCCAGCTAGCGGTCACGATCAGCGGGGACTCCGGGGTGGATGCCCCAAGATTCAGACAAGGACTTCGGGCGGTGGCTGGTTGGATGACGACCAACTGTCTCCAACTAAATGCCAAAAAAACGGAGGTGATGGTCTTTGGCAAGCGGACGGAACTATGGGGAGATACTTGGTGGCCTCCTGAGCTTGGTCCCACCCCCACTCCGGTTGTGGAGATCAAGAATCTGGGGGTTTGGCTGGACCCCTCCCTTAATTTTGTGGGCCACACCAAAAGGACGGCGGCGTGCTGCTTTGGCATCTTGCGCAATTTGAGACCTGCTCTTAAGTACTTCGATGCCGCAACCCGTCAACTCGTGGTACAAGCAACGGTTCTGGCTCGGCTGGACTATGCCAGCTCCCTTTTTATAGGGCTAAACCAGGCCGAGTTGACCCGTCTTCAAAGAGTGCAGAACGCAGCGGCCAGAGCGATCGTAGGTCTTCCTAGGTTTTGCTCGGCCACTCCAACTCTGCGAGCCTTGCACTGGTTACCCGTTAGGCAGCGGATCCACTTTAAAGTGCTGTGCATGTCTTTTAAGATTCTGAAGGGTTTGTCACCTCCCTTATTGCGTCAACTCTTGTGCCCTTACATCCCGAGCCGCACTCTGCGCTCTCTGGATCAAGAATTGGCAGTAACCTCTCGTTTCAAACTCAGTCGGGCGGGGGGTCGCTCCTTTAGGGTGTGGGCAGCCGCACTTTGGAACACTCTCCCCTTGAAAATCCGGACTCTTGGCGACTTGCTCTCCTTCCGCAAGGCCGTTAAAACCTTTTTGTTTTCCCAGCTTTGTTAAATTTTAAACTCCTTTTTAATATTTTCTGTCTCCTGTTGTGTTATGTTCGCCACCTTGTCGGTGCGCCGGGACGCTCCTTCGCTGGAGCAGAGGTGCGCAATACAAATAGCACTAACATAACATAACATAACATAACGAGGGGTGATACCCCGAAACACGTGTCCAGGGATGGCGAAGACAGCGAAGATAGCAGAAGATCGAAAGATGATACATCGCGAACACTTTACTACATTGACCAGAGTCCTTAGGGGCGACACCGCCGGTGTGTGAGCAGTGTGCGACCCCACCCCCATTTGTAACTTTAAAGCTCCCGTGAGCAGTGGGCTGACGAGCCTGGGATCCCGCACCTACGCGCCTGAGTGGTACTATACCTGGCAGATATTGGCAGCCATCGGCAACCCCAGTACACGGCCTATCCCTGCTGACGAGGGGTGATACCCCGAAACACGTGTCCAAGGATGGCGAAGACAGCGAAGATAGCAGAAGATCGAAAGATGATGTATCGCGAACACTTTACTACATTGACCAGAGTCCTTAGGGGCGACACCGCCGGTGTGTGAGCAGTGTGCGACCCCACCCCCATTTGTAACTTTAAAGCTCCCGTGAGCAGTGGGCTGACGAGCCTGGGATCCCGCACCTACGCGCCTGAGTAGTACTATACCTGGCAGATATTGGCAGCCATCGGCAACCCCAGTACACGGCCTATCCCTGCTGACGAGGGGTGATACCCCGAAACACGTGTCCAGGGATGGCGAAGACAGCGAAGATAGCAGAAGATCGAAAGATGATGCATCGCGAACACTTTACTACATTGACCAGAGTCCTTAGGGGCGACACCGACGGTGTGTGAGTAGTGTGCGACCCCACCCCCATTTGTATCTTTAAAGCTCCCATTAGGAGTGGGCTGACGAGCCTGGGATCCGGCACCTACGCGCCTGAGTGGTACTATACCTGGCAGATATTGGCAGCCATCGGCAACCCCAGTACACGGCCTATCCCTGCTGACGAGGGGTGATACCCAGAAACACATGTCCAGGGATGGCGAAGACAGCGAAGATAGCAGAAGATCGAAAGATGATGCATCGCGAACACTTTACTACATTGACCATAGTACTTAGGGGCGACACCGCCGGTGTGTGAGTAGTGTGCGACCCCACCCCCATTTGTAACTTTAAAGCTCCCGTGAGCAGTGGGCTGACAAGCCTGGGATCCCGCACCTACGCGCCTGAGTGGTACTATACCTGGCAGATATTGGCAGCCATCGGCAACCCCAGTACACGGCCTATCCCTGCTGACGAGGGGTGATACCCCGAAACACGTGTCCAGGGATGGCGAAGACAGCGAAGATAGCAGAAGATCGAAAGATGATGCATCGCGAGCACTTTACTACATTGACCAGAGTCCTTAGGGGCGACACCGCTGGTGTGTGAGTAGTGTGCGACCCCACCCCCATTTGTAACTTTAAAGCTCCCGTGAGCAGTGGGCTGACGAGCCTGGGATCCCGCACCTACGCGCCTGAGTGGTACTATACCTGGCAGATATTGGCAGCCATCGGCAACCCCAGTACACGGCCTATCCCTGCTGACGAGGGGTGATACCCCGAAACACATGTCCAGGGATGGCGAAGACAGCGAAGATAGCAGAAGATCGAAAGATGATGCATCGCGAACACTTTACTACATTGACCAGAGTCCTTAGGGGCGACACCGACGGTGTGTGAGTAGTGTGCGACCCCACCCCCATTTGTAACTTTAAAGCTCCCGTGAGCAGTGGGCTGACGAGCCTGGGATCCCGCATCTACGCGCCTGAGTGGTACTATACCTGGCAGATATTGGCAGCCATCGGCAACCCCAGTACACGGCCTATCCCTGCTGACGAGGGGTGATACCCAGAAACACGTGTCCAGGGATGGCGAAGACAGCGAAGATAGCAGAAGATCGAAAGATGATGCATCGCGAACACTTTACTACATTGACCAGAGTCCTTAGGGCGACACCGCCGGTGTGTGAGTAGTGTGCGACCCCACCCCCATTTGTAACTTTAAAGCTCCCGTGAGCAGTGGGCTGACGAGCCTGGGATCCCGCACCTACGCGCCTGAGTGGTACTATACCTGGCAGATATTGGCAGCCATCGGCAATCCCAGTACACGGCCTATCCCTGCTGACGAGGGGTGATACCCAGAAACACGTGTCCAGGGATGGCGAAGACAGCGAAGATAGCAGAAGATCGAAAGATGATGCATCGCGAACACATTACTACATTGACCAGAGTCCTTAGGGGTGACACCGCCGGTGTGTGAGTAGTGTGCGACCCCACCCCCATTTGTAACTTTAAAGCTCCCGTGAGCAGTGGGCTGACGAGCCTGGGATCCCGCACCTACGCGCCTGAGTGGTACTATACCTGGCAGATATTGGCAGCCATCGGCAACCCCAGTACACGGCCTATCCCTGCTGACGAGGGGTGATACCCCGAAACACGTGTCCAGGGATGGCGAAGACAGCGAAGATAGCAGGAGATCGAAAGATGATGCATCGCGAGCACTTTACTACATTGACCAGAGTCCTTAGGGGCGACACCGCCGGTGTGTGAGTAGTGCGCGACCCAACCCCCATTTGTAACTTTAAAGCTCCCGTGAGCAGTGGGCTGACGAGCCTGGGATCCCGCACCTACGCTCCTGAGTGGTACTATACCTGGCAGATATTGGCAGCCATCGGCAACCCCAGTACACGGCCTATCCCTGCTGACGAGGGGTGATACCCCGAAACACATGTCCAGGGATGGCGAAGACAGCGAAGATAGCAGAAGATCGAAAGATGATGCATCGCGAACACTTTACTACATTGACCAGAGTCCTTAGGGGCGACACCGCCGGTGTGTGAGTAGTGTGCGACCCCACCCCCATTTGTAACTTTAAAGCTCCCGTGAGCAGTGGGCTGACGAGCCTGTAATCTCGCACCTATGCGCCTGAGTGGTACTATACCTGGCAGATATTGGCAGCCATCGGCAACCCCAGTACACGGCCTATCCCTGCTGACAAGGGGTGATACCCCGAAACAAGTGTCCAGGGATGGCGAAGACAGCGAAGATAGCAGAAGATCGAAAGATGATGCATCGCGAGCACTTTACTACATTGATCAGAGTCCTTAGGGGCGACACCGCCGGTGTGTGAGTAGTGTGCGACCCCACCCCCATTTGTAACTTTAAAGCTCCCGTGAGCAGTGGGCTGACAAGCCTGGGATCCCGCGCCTGAGTGGTACTATACCTGGCAGATATTGGCAGCCATCGGCAACCCCAGTACATGGCCTATCCCTGCTGACGAGGGGTGATACCCCGAAACACGTGTCCAGGGATGGCGAAGACAGCGAAGATAGCAGAAGATCGAAAGATGATGCATCGCGAGCACTTTACTACATTGACCAGAGTCCTTAGGGGCGACACCGCCGGTGTGTGAGTAGTGTGCGACCCCACCCCCATTTGTAACTTTAAAGCTCCCGTGAGCAGTGGGCTGACGAGCCTGGGATCCCGCACCTACGCGCCTGAGTGGTACTATACCTGGCAGATATTGGCAGCCATCGGCAACCCCAGTACACGGCCTATCCCTGCTGACGAGGGGTGATACCCCGAAACACATGTCCAGGGATGGCGAAGACAGCGAAGATAGCAGAAGATCGAAAGATGATGCATCGCGAACACTTTACTACATTGACCAGAGTCCTTAGGGGCGACACCGACGGTGTGTGAGTAGTGTGCGACCCCACCCCCATTTGTAACTTTAAAGCTCCCGTGAGCAGTGGGCTGACGAGCCTGGGATCCCGCATCTACGCGCCTGAGTGGTACTATACCTGGCAGATATTGGCAGCCATCGGCAACCCCAGTACACGGCCTATCCCTGCTGACGAGGGGTGATACCCAGAAACACGTGTCCAGGGATGGCGAAGACAGCGAAGATAGCAGAAGATCGAAAGATGATGCATCGCGAACACTTTACTACATTGACCAGAGTCCTTAGGGGCGACACCGCCGGTGTGTGAGTAGTGTGCGACCCCACCCCCATTTGTAACTTTAAAGCTCCCGTGAGCAGTGGGCTGACGAGCCTGGGATCCCGCATCTACGCGCCTGAGTGGTACTATACCTGGCAGATATTGGCAGCCATCGGCAACCCCAGTACACGGCCTATCCCTGCTGACGAGGGGTGATACCCCGAAACACGTGTCCAGTGATGGCGAAGACAGCGAAGATAGCAGAAGATCGAAAGATGATACATCACGAACACTTTACTATATTGACCAGAGTCCTTAGGGGCGACACCGCCGGTGTGTGAGTAGTGTGCTACCCCACCCCCATTTGTAACTTTAAAGCTCCCGTGAGCAGTAGGCTGACGAGCCTGGGATCCCGCACCTACGCGCCTGAGTGGTACTATACCTGGCAGATATTGGCAGCCATCGGCAACCCCAGTACACGGCCTATCCCTGCTGACGAGGGGTGATACCCCGAAACACGTGTCCAGGGATGGCGAAGACAGCGAAGATAGCAGAAGATTGAAAGATGATGTATCGCGAACACTTTACTACATTGACCAGAGTCCTTAGGGGCGACACCGCCGGTGTGTGAGTAGTGTGCGACCCCACCCCCATTTGTAACTTTAAAGCTCCCGTGAGCAGTGGGCTGACGAGCCTGGGATCCCGCACCTACGCGCCTGAGTGGTACTATACCTGGCAGATATTGGCAGCCATCGGCAACCCCAGTACACGGCCTATCCCTGCTGACGAGGGGTGATACCCCGAAACACGTGTCCAGGGATGGCGAAGACAGCGAAGATAGCAGAAGATCGAAAGATGATGCATCGCGAACACTTTACTACATTGACCAGAGTCCTTAGGGGCGACACCGACGGTGTGTGAGTAGTGTGCGACCCCACCCCCATTTGTAACTTTAAAGCTCCCGTGAGCAGTGGGCTGACGAGCCTGGGATCCCGCATCTACGCGCCTGAGTGGTACTATACCTGGCAGATATTGGCAGCCATCGGCAACCCCAGTACACGGCCTATCCCTGCTGACGAGGGGTGATACCCAGAAACACGTGTCCAGGGATGGCGAAGACAGCGAAGATAGCAGAAGATCGAAAGATGATGCATCGCGAACACTTTACTACATTGACCAGAGTCCTTAGGGGCGACACTGCCGGTGTGTGAGTAGTGTGTGACCCCACCCCCATTTGTATCTTTAAAGCTCCCGTGAGCAGTGGGCTAACGAGCCTGGGATCCCGCACCTACGCGCCTGAGTGGTACTATACCTGGCAGATATTGGCAGCCATCGGCAACCCCAGTACACGGCCTATCCCTGCTGACGAGGGGTGATACCCAGAAACACATGTCCAGGGATGGCGAAGACAGCGAAGATAGCAGAAGATCGAAAGATGATGCATCGCGAACACTTTACTACATTGACCAGAGTCCTTAGGGGCGACACCGCCGGTGTGTGAGTAGTGTGCAACCCCACCCCCATTTGTAACTTTAAAGCTCCCGTGAGCAGTGGGCTGACGAGCCTGGAATCCCGCACCAATGCGCCTGAGTGGTACTATACCTGGCAGATATTGGCAGCCATCGGCAACCCCAGTACGCGGCCTATCCCTGCTGACGAGGGGTGATACCCCGAAACAAGTGTCCAGGGATGGCGAAGACAGCGAAGATAGCAGAAGATCGAAAGATGATGCATCGCGAGCACTTTACTACATTGACCAGAGTCCTTAGGGGCGACACCGCCGGTGTGTGAGTAGTGTGCGACCCCACCCCCATTTGTAACTTTAAAGCTCCCGTGAGCAGTGGGCTGACAAGCCTGGGATCCCGCACTTACGCACCTGAGTGGTACTATACCTGGCAGATATTGGCAGCCATCGGCAACCCCAGTACACGGCCTATCCCTGCTGACGAGGGGTGATACCCCGAAACACGTGTCCAGGGATGGCGAAGACAGCGAAGATAGCAGAAGATCGAAAGATGATGCATCGCGAGCACTTTACTACATTGACCAGAGTCCTTAGGGGCGACACCGCCGGTGTGTGAGTAGTGTGCGACCCCACCCCCATTTGTAACTTTAAAGCTCCCGTGAGCAGTGGGCTGACGAGCCTGGGATCCCGCACCTACGCGCCTGAGTGGTACTATACCTGGCAGATATTGGCAGCCATCGGCAACCCCAGTACACGGCCTATCCCTGCTGACGAGGGGTGATACCCCGAAACACGTGTCCAGGGATGGCGAAGACAGCGAAGATAGCAGAAGATCGAAAGATGATACATCGCGAACACTTTACTATATTGACCAGAGTCCTTAGGGGCGACACCGCCGGTGTGTGAGTAGTGTGCTACCCCACCCCCATTTGTAACTTTAAAGCTCCCGTGAGCAGTGGGCTGACAAGCCTGGGATCCCGCACCTACGCGCCTGAGTGGTACTATACCTGGCAGATATTGGCAGCCATCGGCAACCCCAGTACAGGGCCTATCCCTGCTGACGAGGGGTGATACCCCGAAACACGTGTCCAGGGATGGCGAAGACAGCGAAGATAGCAGAAGATCGAAAGATGATGCATCGCGAACATTTTACTACATTGACCAGAGTCCTTAGGGGCGACACCGCCGGTGTGTGAGTAGTGCGCGACCCAACCCCCATTTGTAACTTTAAAAATCCCGTGAGCAGTGGGCTGACGAGCCTGGGATCCTGCACCTACGCGCCTGAGTGGTACTATACCTGGCAGATATTGGCAGCCATCGGCAACCCCAGTACACGGCCTATCCCTGCTGACGAGGGGTGATACCCCGAAACACGTGTCCAGGGATGGCGAAGACAGCGAAGATAGCAGAAGATCGAAAGATGATGCATCGCGAACACTTTACTACATTGACCAGAGTCCTTAGGGGCGACACCGCCGGTGTGTGAGTAGTGTGCGACCCCACCCCCATTTGTAACTTTAAAGCTCCCGTGAGCAGTGGGCTGACAAGCCTGGGATCCCGCACCTACGCACCTGAGTGGTACTATACCTGGCAGATATTGGCAGCCATCGGCAACCCCAGTACACGGCCTATCCCTGCTGACGAGGGGTGATACCCCGAAACACGTGTCCAGGGATGGCGAAGACAGCGAAGATAGCAGAAGATCGAAAGATGATGCATCGCGAGCACTTTACTACATTGACCAGAGTCCTTAGGGGCGACACCGCCGGTGTGTGAGTAGTGTGCGACCCCACCCCCATTTGTAACTTTAAAGCTCCCGTGAGCAGTGGGCTGACGAGCCTGGGATCCCGCACCTACGCGCCTGAGTGGTACTATACCTGGCAGATATTGGCAGCCATCGGCAACCCCAGTACACGGCCTATCCCTGCTGACGAGGGGTGATACCCCGAAACACATGTCCAGGGATGGCGAAGACAGCGAAGATAGCAGAAGATCGAAAGATGATGCATCGCGAACACTTTACTACATTGACCAGAGTCCTTAGGGGCAACACCGACGGTGTGTGAGTAGTGTGCGACCCCACCCCCATTTGTAACTTTAAAGCTCCCGTGAGCAGTGGGCTGACGAGCCTGGGATCCCGCACCTACGCGCCTGAGTGGTACTATACCTGGCAGATATTGGCAGCCATCGGCAACCCCAGTACACGGCCTATCCCTGCTGACGAGGGGTGATACCCAGAAACACGTGTCCAGGGATGGCGAAGACAGCGAAGATAGCAGAAGATCGAAAGATGATGCATCGCGAACACTTTACTACATTGACCAGAGTCCTTAGGGGCGACACCGCCGGTGTGTGAGTAGTGTGCGACCCCACCCCCATTTGTAACTTTAAAGCTCCCGTGAGCAGTGGGCTGACGAGCCTGGGATCCCGCATCTACGCGCCTGAGTGGTACTATACCTGGCAGATATTGGCAGCCATCGGCAACCCCAGTACACAGCCTATCCCTGCTGACGAGGGGTGATACCCCGAAAAACATGTCCAGGGATGGCGAAGACAGCGAAGATAGCAGAAGATCGAAAGATGATGCATCGCGAACACTTTACTACATTGACCAGAGTCCTTAGGGGCGACACCGCCGGTGTGTGAGTAGTGCGCGACCCAACCCCCATTTGTAACTTTAAAGCTCCCGTGAGCAGTGGGCTGACGAGCCTGGGATCCCTCACCTACGCGCCTGAGTGGTACTATACCTGGCAGATATTGGCAGCCATCGGCAACCCCAGTACACGGCCTATCCCTGCTGACGAGGGGTGATACCCAGAAACACGTGTCCAGGGATGGCGAAGACAGCAAAGATAGCAGAAGATTGAAAGATGATGCATCGCGAACACTTTACTACGTTGACCAGAGTCCTTAGGGGCGACACCGCCGGTGTGTGAGTAGTGTGCGACCCCACCCCCATTTGTAACTTCAAAGCTCCCGTGAGCAGTGGGCTGACGAGCCTGGGATCCCGCACCTACGCGCCTGAGTGGTACTATACCTGACAGATATTGGCAGCCATCGGCAACCCCAGTACACGGCCTATCCCTGCTGACGAGGGGTGATACCCCGAAACACATGTCCAGGGATGCCGAAGACAGCGAAGATAGCAGAAGATCGAAAGATGAAGCATCGCGAACACTTTACTACATTGACCAGATTCCTTAGGGGCGACACCGACGGTGTGTGAGTAGTGTGCGACCCCACCCCCATTTGTAACTTTAAAGCTCCCGTGAGCAGTGGGCTGACGAGCCTGGGATCCCGCATCTACGCGCCTGAGTGGTACTATACCTGGCAGATATTGGCAGCCATCGGCAACCCCAGTACACGGCCTATCCCTGCTGACGAGGGGTGATACCCTGAAACACGTGTCCAGGGATGGCGAAGACAGCGAAGATAGCAGAAGATCGAAAGATGATACATCGCAAACACTTTACTATATTGACCAGAGTCCTTAGGGGCGACACCGCCGGTGTGTGAGTAGTGTGCTACCCCACCCCCATTTGTAACTTTAAAGCTCCCGTGAGCAGTGGGCTGACGAGCCTGGGATCCCGCACCTACGCGCCTGAGTGGTACTATACCTGGCAGATATTGGCAGCCATCGGCAACCCCAGTACACGGCCTATCCCTGCTGACGAGGGGTGATACCCCGAAACACGTGTCCAGGGATGGCGAAGACAGCGAAGATAGCAGAAGATCGAAAGATGATGCATCGCGAACACTTTACTACATTGACCAGAGTCCTTAGGGGCGACACCGCCGGTGTGTGAGTAGTGTGCGACCCCACCCCCATTTGTAACTTTAAAGCTCCCGTGAGCAGTGGGCTGACGAGCCTGGGATCCCGCACCTACGCGCCTGAGTGGTACTATACCTGACAGATATTGGCAGCCATCGGCAACCCCAGTACACGGCCTATCCCTGCTGACGAGGGGTGATACCCCGAAACACGTGTCCAGGGATGGCGAAGACAGCGAAGATAGCAGAAGATCGAAAGATGATGCATCGCAAACACTTTACTACATTGACCAGAGTCCTTAGGGGCGACACCGCCGGTGTGTGAGTAGTGTGCGACCCCACCCCCATTTGTAACTTTAAAGCTCCCGTGAGCAGTGGGCTGACGAGCCTGGGATCCCGCACCTACGCGCCTGAGTGGTACTATACCTGGCAGATATTGGCAGCCATCGGCAACCCCAGTACACGGCCTATCCCTGCTGACGAGGGGTGATACCCCGAAACACGTGTCCAGGGATGGCGAAGACAGCGAAGATAGCAGAAGATCGAAAGATGATACATCACGAACACTTTACTATATTGACCAGAGTCCTTAGGGGCGACACCGCCGGTGTGTGAGTAGTGTGCTACCCCACCCCCATTTGTAACTTTAAAGCTCCCGTGAGCAGTGGGCTGACAAGCCTGGGATCCCACACCTAAGCGCCTGAGTGGTACTATACCTGGCAGATATTGGCAGCCATCGGCAACCCCAGTACAGGGCCTATCCCTGCTGACGAGGGGTGATACCCCGAAACACGTGTCCAGGGATGGCGAAGACAGCGAAGATAGCAGAAGATCGAAAGATGATGCATCGCGAACATTTTACTACATTGACCAGAGTCCTTAGGGGCGACACCGCCGGTGTGTGAGTAGTGTGCGACCCCACCCCCATTTGTAACTTTAAAGCTCCCGTGAGCAGTGGGCTGACGAGCCTGGGATCCCGCACCTACGCGCCTGAGTGGTACTATACCTGGCAGATATGGGCAGCCATCGGCAACCCCAGTACACGGCCTATCCCTGCTGACGAGGGGTGATACCCAGAAACACGTGTCCAGGGATGGCGAAGACAGCGAAGGTAGCAGAAGATCGAAAGATGATGCATCGCAAACACTTTACTACATTGACCAGAGTCCTTAGGGGCGACACCGCCGGTGTGTGAGTAGTGTGTGACCCCACCCCCATTTGTAACTTTAAAGCTCCCGTGAGCAGTGGGCTGACGAGCCTGGGATCCCGCACCTACGCGCCTGAGTGGTACTATACCTGGCAGATATTGGCAGCCATCGGCAACCCCAGTACACGGCCTATCCCTGCTGACGAGGGGTGATACCCCGAAACACGTGTCCAGGGATGGCGAAGACAGCGAAGATAGCAGAAGATCGAAAGATGATGCATCGCGAGCACTTTACTACATTGACCAGAGTCCTTAGGGGCGACACCGCCGGTGTGTGAGTAGTGCGCGACCCAACCCCCATTTGTAACTTTAAAGCTCCCGTGAGCAGTGGGCTGACGAGCCTAGGATCCCTCACCTACGCGCCTGAGTGGTACTATACCTGGCAGATATTGGCAGCCATCGGCAACCCCAGTACACGGCCTATCCCTGCTGACGAGGGGTGATACCCAGAAACACGTGTCCAGGGATGGCGAAGACAGCAAAGATAGCAGAAGATCGAAAGATGATGCATCGCGAACACTTTACTACATTGACCAGAGTCCTTAGGGGCGACACCGCCAGTGTGTGAGTAGTGCGCGACCCAACCCCCATTTGTAACTTTAAAGCTCCCGTGAGCAGTGGGCTGACGAGCCTGGGATCCCTCACCTACGCGCCTGAGTGGTACTATACCTGGCAGATATTGGCAGCCATCGGCAACCCCAGTACACGGCCTATCCCTGCTGACGAGGGGTGATACCCAGAAACACGTGTCCAGGGATGGCGAAGACAGCAAAGATAGCAGAAGATTGAAAGATGATGCATCGCGAACACTTTACTACGTTGACCAGAGTCCTTAGGGGCGACACCGCCGGTGTGTGAGTAGTGTGCGACCCCACCCCCATTTGTAACTTCAAAGCTCCCGTGAGCAGTGGGCTGACGAGCCTGGGATCCCGCACCTACGCGCCTGAGTGGTACTATACCTGACAGATATTGGCAGCCATCGGCAACCCCAGTACACGGCCTATCCCTGCTGACGAGGGGTGATACCCCGAAACACATGTCCAGGGATGCCGAAGACAGCGAAGATAGCAGAAGATCGAAAGATGAAGCATCGCGAACACTTTACTACATTGACCAGATTCCTTAGGGGCGACACCGACGGTGTGTGAGTAGTGTGCGACCCCACCCCCATTTGTAACTTTAAAGCTCCCGTGAGCAGTGGGCTGACGAGCCTGGGATCCCGCATCTACGCGCCTGAGTGGTACTATACCTGGCAGATATTGGCAGCCATCGGCAACCCCAGTACACGGCCTATCCCTGCTGACGAGGGGTGATACCCTGAAACACGTGTCCAGGGATGGCGAAGACAGCGAAGATAGCAGAAGATCGAAAGATGATACATCGCAAACACTTTACTATATTGACCAGAGTCCTTAGGGGCGACACCGCCGGTGTGTGAGTAGTGTGCTACCCCACCCCCATTTGTAACTTTAAAGCTCCCGTGAGCAGTGGGCTGACGAGCCTGGGATCCCGCACCTACGCGCCTGAGTGGTACTATACCTGGCAGATATTGGCAGCCATCGGCAACCCCAGTACACGGCCTATCCCTGCTGACGAGGGGTGATACCCCGAAACACGTGTCCAGGGATGGCGAAGACAGCGAAGATAGCAGAAGATCGAAAGATGATGCATCGCGAACACTTTACTACATTGACCAGAGTCCTTAGGGGCGACACCGCCGGTGTGTGAGTAGTGTGCGACCCCACCCCCATTTGTAACTTTAAAGCTCCCGTGAGCAGTGGGCTGACGAGCCTGGGATCCCGCACCTACGCGCCTGAGTGGTACTATACCTGACAGATATTGGCAGCCATCGGCAACCCCAGTACACGGCCTATCCCTGCTGACGAGGGGTGATACCCCGAAACACGTGTCCAGGGATGGCGAAGACAGCGAAGATAGCAGAAGATCGAAAGATGATGCATCGCAAACACTTTACTACATTGACCAGAGTCCTTAGGGGCGACACCGCCGGTGTGTGAGTAGTGTGCGACCCCACCCCCATTTGTAACTTTAAAGCTCCCGTGAGCAGTGGGCTGACGAGCCTGGGATCCCGCACCTACGCGCCTGAGTGGTACTATACCTGGCAGATATTGGCAGCCATCGGCAACCCCAGTACACGGCCTATCCCTGCTGACGAGGGGTGATACCCCGAAACACGTGTCCAGGGATGGCGAAGACAGCGAAGATAGCAGAAGATCGAAAGATGATACATCACGAACACTTTACTATATTGACCAGAGTCCTTAGGGGCGACACCGCCGGTGTGTGAGTAGTGTGCTACCCCACCCCCATTTGTAACTTTAAAGCTCCCGTGAGCAGTGGGCTGACAAGCCTGGGATCCCACACCTAAGCGCCTGAGTGGTACTATACCTGGCAGATATTGGCAGCCATCGGCAACCCCAGTACAGGGCCTATCCCTGCTGACGAGGGGTGATACCCCGAAACACGTGTCCAGGGATGGCGAAGACAGCGAAGATAGCAGAAGATCGAAAGATGATGCATCGCGAACATTTTACTACATTGACCAGAGTCCTTAGGGGCGACACCGCCGGTGTGTGAGTAGTGTGCGACCCCACCCCCATTTGTAACTTTAAAGCTCCCGTGAGCAGTGGGCTGACGAGCCTGGGATCCCGCACCTACGCGCCTGAGTGGTACTATACCTGGCAGATATGGGCAGCCATCGGCAACCCCAGTACACGGCCTATCCCTGCTGACGAGGGGTGATACCCAGAAACACGTGTCCAGGGATGGCGAAGACAGCGAAGGTAGCAGAAGATCGAAAGATGATGCATCGCAAACACTTTACTACATTGACCAGAGTCCTTAGGGGCGACACCGCCGGTGTGTGAGTAGTGTGTGACCCCACCCCCATTTGTAACTTTAAAGCTCCCGTGAGCAGTGGGCTGACGAGCCTGGGATCCCGCACCTACGCGCCTGAGTGGTACTATACCTGGCAGATATTGGCAGCCATCGGCAACCCCAGTACACGGCCTATCCCTGCTGACGAGGGGTGATACCCCGAAACACGTGTCCAGGGATGGCGAAGACAGCGAAGATAGCAGAAGATCGAAAGATGATGCATCGCGAGCACTTTACTACATTGACCAGAGTCCTTAGGGGCGACACCGCCGGTGTGTGAGTAGTGCGCGACCCAACCCCCATTTGTAACTTTAAAGCTCCCGTGAGCAGTGGGCTGACGAGCCTAGGATCCCTCACCTACGCGCCTGAGTGGTACTATACCTGGCAGATATTGGCAGCCATCGGCAACCCCAGTACACGGCCTATCCCTGCTGACGAGGGGTGATACCCAGAAACACGTGTCCAGGGATGGCGAAGACAGCAAAGATAGCAGAAGATCGAAAGATGATGCATCGCGAACACTTTACTACATTGACCAGAGTCCTTAGGGGCGACACCGCCGGTGTGTGAGTAGTGTGCGACCCCACCCCCATTTGTAACTTTAAAGCTCCCGTGAGCAGTGGGCTGACGAGCCTGGGATCCCGCACCTACGCGCCTGAGTGGTACTATACCTGACAGATATTGGCAGCCATCGGCAACCCCAGTACACGGCCTATCCCTGCGGACGAGGGGTGATACCCCGAAACACATGTCCAGGGATGCCGAAGACAGCGAAGATAGCAGAAGATCGAAAGATGAAGCATCGCGAACACTTTACTACATTGACCAGATTCCTTAGGGGCGACACCGACGGTGTGTGAGTAGTGTGCGACCCCCCCCCTATTTGTAACTTTAAAGCTCCCGTGAGCAGTGGGCTGACGGGCCTGGGATCCCGCATCTACGCGCCTGAGTGGTACTATACCTGGCAGATATTGGCAGCCATCGGCAACCCCAGTACACGGCCTATCCCTGCTGACGAGGGGTGATACCCCGAAACACGTGTCCAGGGATGGCGAAGACAGCGAAGATAGCAGAAGATCGAAAGATGATGCATTGCGAGCACTTTACTACATTGACCAGAGTCCTTAGGGGCGACACCGCCGGTGTGTGAGTAGTGTGCGACCCCACCCCCATTTGTAACTTTAAAGCTCCCGTGAGCAGTGGGCTGACGAGCCTGGGATCCCGCACCTACGCGCCTGAGTGGTACTATACCTGGCAGATATTGGCAGCCATCGGCAACCCCAGTACACGGCCTATCCCTGCTGACGAGGGGTGATACCCCGAAACACGTGTCCAGGGATGGCGAAGACAGCGAAGATAGCAGAAGATCGAAAGATGACGCATCGCGAACACTTTACTACATTGACCAGAGTCCTTAGGGGCGACACCGCCATTGTGTGAGTAGTGTGCGACCCCATCCCCATTTGTAACTTTAAAGCTCCCGTGAGCAGTGGGCTGACGAGCCTGGAATCCCGCACCTACGCGCCTGAGTGGTACTATACCTGGCAGATATTGGCAGCCATCGGCAACCCCAGTACACGGCCTATCCCTGCTGACGAGGGGTGATACCCCGAAACAAGTGTCCAGGGATGGCGAAGACAGCGAAGATAGCAGAAGATCGAAAGATGATTCATCGCGAACACTTTACTACATTGACCAGAGTCCTTAGGGGCGACACCGCCGGTGTGTGAGTAGTGTGCGACCCCACCCCCATTTGTAACTTTAAAGCTCCCGTGAGCAGTGGGCTGACGAGCCTGGGATCCCGCACCTACGCGCCTGAGTGGTACTATACCTGGCAGATATTGGCAGCCATCTGCAACCCCAGTACACGGCCTATCCCTGCTGACGAGGGGTGATACCCCGAAACACGTGTCCAGGGATGGCGAAGACAGCGACGATAGCAGAAGATCGAAAGATGATTCATCGCGAACACTTTACTACATTGACCAGAGTCCTTAGGGGCGACACCGCCGGTGTGTGAGTAGTGTGCGACCCCACCCCCATTTGTAACTTTAAAGCTCCCGTGAGCAGTGGGCTGACGAGCCTGGGATCCCGCACCTACGCGCCTGAGTGGTACTATACCTGGCAGATATTGGCAGCCATCTGCAACCCCAGTACACGGCCTATCCCTGCTGACGAGGGGTGATACCCCGAAACACGTGTCCAGGGATGGCGAAGACAGCGACGATAGCAGAAGATCGAAAGATGATGCATCGCGAACACTTTACTACATTGACCAGAGTCCTTAGGGGCGACACCGCCGGTGTGTGAGTAGTGTGCGACCCCACCCCCATTTGTAACTTTAAAGCTCCCGTGAGCAGTGGGCTGACGAGCCTGGGATCCCGCACCTACGCGCCTGAGTGGTACTATACCTGGCAGATATTGGCAGCCATCGGCAACCCCAGTACACGGCCTATCCCTGCTGACGAGGGGTGATACCCCGAAACACGTGTCCAGGGATGGCGAAGACAGCGAAGATAGCAGAAGATCGAAAGATGATGCATCGCGAGCACTTTACTACATTGACCAGAGTCCTTAGGGGCGACACCGCCGGTGTGTGAGTAGTGTGCGACCCAACCCCCATTTGTAACTTTAAAGCTCCCGTGAGCAGTGGGCTGACGAGCCTGGGATCCCGCACCTACGCGCCTGAGTGGTACTATACCTGGCAGATATTGGCAGCCATCGGCAACCCCAGTACACGGCCTATCCCTGCTGACGAGGGGTGATACCCCGAAACACATGTCCAGGGATGGCGAAGACAGCGAAGATAGCAGAAGATCGAAAGATGATGCATCGCGAACACTTTACTACATTGACCAGAGTCCTTAGGGGCGACACCGCCGGTGTGTGAGTAGTGTGCGACCCCACCCCCATTTGTAACTTTAAAGCTCCCGTGAGCAGTGGGCTGACGAGCCTGGGATCCCGCACCTACGCGCCTGAGTGGTACTATACCTGGCAGATATTGGCAGCCATCGGCAACCCCAGTACACGGCCTATCCCTGCTGACGAAGGGTGATACCCCGAAACACGTGTCCAGGGATGGCGAAGACAGCGAAGATAGCAGAAGATCGAAAGATGATGCATCGCGAACACTTTACTACATTGACCAGAGTCCTTAGGGGCGACACCGCCGGTGTGTGAGTAGTGTGCGACCCCACCCCCATTTGTAACTTTAAAGCTCCCGTGAGCAGTGGGCTGACGAGCCTGGGATCCCGCACCTACGCGCCTGAGTGGTACTATACCTGGCAGATATTGGCAGCCATCGGCAACCCCAGTACACGGCCTATCCCTGCTGACGAGGGGTGATACCCCGAAACACGTGTCCAGGGATGGCGAAGACAGCGAAGATAGCAGAAGATCGAAAGATGATGCATCGCGAGCACTTTACTACATTGACCAGAGTCCTTAGGGGCGACACAGCCGGTGTGTGAGTAGTGTGCGACCCAACCCCCATTTGTAACTTTAAAGCTCCCGTGAGCAGTGGGCTGACGAGCCTGGGATCCCGCACCTACGCGCCTGAGTGGTACTATACCTGGCAGATATTGGCAGCCATCGGCAACCCCAGTACACGGCCTATCCCTGCTGACGAGGGGTGATACCCCGAAACACATGTCCAGGGATGGCGAAGACAGCGAAGATAGCAGAAGATCGAAAGATGATGCATCGCGAACACTTTACTACATTGACCAGAGTCCTTAGGGGCGACACCGCCGGTGTGTGAGTAGTGTGCGACCCCACCCCCATTTGTAACTTTAAAGCTCCCGTGAGCAGTGGGCTGACGAGCCTGGAATCCCGCACCTATGCGCCTGAGTGGTACTATACCTGGCAGATATTGGCAGCCATTAGCAACCCCAGTACACGGCCTATCCCTGCTGACGAGGGGTGATACCCCGAAACAAGTGTCCAGGGATGGCGAAGACAGCGAAGATAGCAGAAGATCGAAAGATGATGCATCGCGAGCACTTTACTACATTGACCAGAGTCCTTAGGGGCGACACCGCCGGTGTGTGAGTAGTGTGCGACCCCACCCCCATTTGTAACTTTAAAGCTCCCGTGAGCAGTGGGCTGACAAGCCTGGGATCCCGCACCTACGCGCCTGAGTGGTACTATACCTGGCAGATATTGGCAGCCATCGGCAACCCCAGTACACGGCCTATCCCTGCTGACAAGGGGTGATACCCCGAAACACGTGTCCAGGGATGGCGAAGACAGCGAAGATAGCAGAAGATCGAAAGATGATGCATCGCGAGCACTTTACTACATTGACCAGAGTCCTTAGGGGCGACACCGCCGGTGTGTGAGTAGTGTGCGACCCCACCCCCATTTGTAACTTTAAAGCTCCCGTGAGCAGTGGGCTGACGAGCCTGGGATCCCGCATCTACGCGCCTGAGTGGTACTATACCTGGCAGATATTGGCAGCCATCGGCAACCCCAGTACACGGCCTATCCCTGCTGAGGAGGGGTGATACCCAGAAACACGTGTCCAGGGATCGCGAAGACAGCGAAGATAGCAGAAGATCGAAAGATGATGCATCGCGAACACTTTACTACATTGACCAGAGTCCTTAGGGGCGACACCGCCGGTGTGTGAGTAGTGTGCGACCTCACCCCCATTTGTAACTTTAAAGCTCCCGTGAGTAGTGGGCTGACGAGCCTGGGATCCCGCACCTACGCGCCTGAGTGGTACTATACCTGGCAGATATTGGCAGCCATCGGCAACCCCAGTACACGGCCTATCCCTGCTGACGAGGGGTGATACCCAGAAACACGTGTCCAGGGATGGCGAAGACAGCGAAGATAGCAGAAGATCGAAAGATGATGCATCGCGAACACTTTACTACATTGACCAGAGTCCTTAGGGGCGACACCGCCGGTGTATGAGTAGTGTGCGACCCCACCCCCATTTGTAACTTTAAAGCTCCCGTGAGCAGTGGGCTGACGAGCCTGGGATCCCGCACCTACGCGCCTGAGTGGTACTATACCTGGCAGATATTGGCAGCCATCGGCAACCCCAGTACACGGCCTATCCCTGCTGACGAGGGGTGATACCCCGAAACACGTGTCCAGGGATGGCGAAGACAGCAAAGATAGCAGAAGATCGAAAGATGATGCATCGCGAGCACTTTACTACATTGACCAGAGTCCTTAGGGGCGACACCGCCGGTGTGTGAGTAGTGTGCGACCCAACCCCTATTTGTAACTTTAAAGCTCCCGTGAGCAGTGGGCTGACGAGCCTGGGATCCCGCACCTACGCGCCTGAGTGGTACTATACCTGGCAGATATTGTCAGCCATCGGCAACCCCAGTACACGGCCTATCCCTGCTGACGAGGGGTGATACCCCGAAACACATGTCCAGGGATGGCGAAGACAGCGAAGATAGCAGAAGATCGAAAGATGATGCATCGCGAACACTTTACTACATTGACCAGAGTCCTTAGGGGCGACACCGACGGTGTGTGAGTAGTGTGCGACCCCACCCCCATTTGTAAATTTAAAGCTCCCGTGAGCAGTGGGCTGATGAGCCTGGGATCCCGCATCTACGCGCCTGAGTGGTACTATACCTGGCAGATATTGGCAGCCATCGGCAACCCCAGTACACGGCCTATCCCTGCTGACGAGGGGTGATACCCCGAAACACGTGTCCAGGGATGGCGAAGACAGCGAAGATAGCAGAAGATCGAAAGATGATACATCGCGAACACTTTACTATATTGACCAGAGTCCTTAGGGGCGACACCGCCGGTGTGTGAGTAGTGTGCTACCCCACCCCCATTTGTAACTTTAAAGCTCCCATGAGCAGTGGGCTGACGAGCCTGGGATCCCGCACCTACCCGCCTGAGTGGTACTATACCTGGCAGATATTGGCAGCCATCGGCAACCCCAGTACACGGCCTATCCCTGCTGACGAGGGGTGATACCCCGAAACACGTGTCCAGGGATGGCGAAGACAGCGAAGATAGCAGAAGATCGAAAGATGATGCATTGCGAACACTTTACTACATTGACCAGAGTCCTTAGGGGCGACACCGCCGGTGTGTGAGTAGTGTGCGACCCCACCCCCATTTGTAACTTTAAAGCTCCCGTGAGCAGTGGGCTGACGAGCCTGGGATCCCGCACCTACGCGCCTGAGTGGTACTATACCTGGCAGATATTGGCAGCCATCGGCAACCCCAGTACACGGCCTATCCCTGCTGACGAGGGGTGATACCCCGAAACACGTGTCCAGGGATGGCGAAGACAGCGAAGATAGCAGAAGATCGAAAGATGATGCATCGCGAACACTTTACTACATTGACCAGAGTCCTTAGGGGCGACACCGCCGGTGTGTTAGTGTGCGACCCCACCCCCATAAGAAATTATTTCTAACTGAAATGGATACAAATTTACTAAAAACATGGCGACGTGTTCGCACACAATGGACTGCTCTTTGCAAAGGTTAACTGGTCATCTTTCGGTTGCTTATTTCTATTAAGGGGCCGATTCCGATGTCGGACGGAAGGGCTCCTGTCCGCATCTGAAGGTGCTGTTCGGATTCCTTTCCAACCGAGCCATTCCGATGGGCTCGGTCAGAAAGAATCCGCCTCGGATTTCCGGATTGGCTTATGAAGGGCTTGGAGAGCCCGTCCGCCACCCAGAAATTCTTCAGTACCCCCCGCCCTCCTCCTTATGACCGAGTGAGTACGATGGCAGTCTTCCACTGCCTTTTCGTGATGGTATTTCTGGCACAAAAAGGCAGTCGGAAACTGTTGCCCCCATGGATGCAAGGCCACTGAATGGCAGCAGGGGGCACCTATGATGCTCCTCTGTTGATCCCTGCCCCCAGTGGCAGGCACCTTGGGGTGCGGCCACAGGGTGCAGGGATGAACTGCGCTCCTCCATTTCACAATGCGGTCATGCATTCCGCTCGGAACGCATGCTCCCAATGAGCAACATACGAGTGCAACCGAACAGGGTTCAGTCGCATCGTACTTGCAGGGCCGCAACTGATGACAGTAGGTCGGTCGGTTACGGTTCCTGGCCGATGTCGGACGGACTCTGGTCCGTCCGACATCGGAATTGGCGCCTTCGTTGTTAAGATGTTTCTAAAGAGCTGAAATATTTCCCCAGACAGAATTACCATGCGTTAAAGCTTACAAAATAATCAAGTTTTTTTTTCTTTGTTCCCAGAGTTTTATATAGCGCAAACTTGACCCGAAGGTATCAGGTATCAGACCACTTCACATGAGCACCAGCTGCGTTACACAATTGCGACTGGCAATTTGAGACTCACAAAATGCGACTCGTAAAATGCTATGTACAACAGTGTCAGAGACACTGATTGCGATTCCCAATGGGTTAGCAAAATGCAAGGCTCATGAAAATTAATGAGGCGCTCGCAATTTGCGACCCCATTGGGATTCGCTGGCCCTCCCAGGAATCGTGTCCTGCTGGGCTCAGCAGACCTCCATCTCTGGGACTGCTTTTCAATAAAGCAGTTTTTTTTAATACAGCCCATTTTTCTTAAAGGAATTTGGGATGCATTTAAAAAAAAAAAGAAAATGAACGCTTTTGTTTCATTTTTTAAGGGCAGGTAGTGGTCCCTGGGACCACTGTCTGCCCTTAAAAAATATTTTCAGAGCCAGTCACAAAGGGGAAGGGGTATCCTGGAGACCCCTTCCCCTATGCGACTCCATTACCACCCGAGTGTTTTGCAACTGCAATTGCAGTCGTAAAACATTGGAAAATGGCTTTGTGGTTGCTATTAGGTAGGGAACGCCCCTTCCTAATAGCGAATCGCAAAACCTATTTAGTGAGTCGCAAATAAATTTTGACGCGCTAAATAGGCTTTGTGCATGTCCCTATGGGTTTTGACATAGCAAACGGGTCGTAACCCTGTTTACGCATGCAAAAATGGGTCGTACATCTAAGTGACTTGCAAGGAAATCACCGGAGGTTGAGTGTCATTGTTGACCCGTAAAAAGACACACGAAAAATATTATTTTCCAAACTTACAAACAAAAAAAGGCTCAACTATTATGAAGGTATATATAAGCAATATCCCACCCTATTCTCTCTTTACATGAATGGGGTGGTTAGCTTTCTGCAAGGAGATCCAGCCGATGCACCAACCCTGGCTGGCGATAAGGTACCAACCCTCTTGTTCGCTAACGACACCCTGCTGGTGTCAAAGACCCCAGATGGGTTTCAGCATCTATTAAACAGGTTCCAATCTTTTTGTGATAACCGGGGGTTGGTCATTAACACTCTTAAAACCAAATGTATGGCCTTTAACCCCCACAAGTCATATAAGAACAACCATTTGCTGGGAGGGACCTCTTTTGAAAGGGTCAACACTTTTGACTACCTTTGCGTCCGACTCTCTGACAAAATGTCATAGAAGCCCCACCTAGCAAAAATGCGGATGGGACTACAAATGAGTGGCTGGTGCACTCGGGAAAGAACACCGTTCCTCACACAGTAGGCCGGTAGTCCCAGCCCTCCAAGTTTTTTATGGAGCTGAGTTATGGGGATTCAATAGGATTAACGACCTTTGCACATCTGAGCACAAGTTTCTCAGGTACTTGGTAATGCTACCTAACAATGTTCCCCTCACACCCCTGTTTCTTGACATAGGCAGACGGTCCATTGGCAATACAGCCAGGCTGCACCCATTGCTCTTTTGGGCCTGATTTAGGCGAACTCCAGAGCTCCTTCCTATGCTGAAGCCTTTACCGAGGAAATACGGATAGACACTGGTTGTAAAATAAGCTAGATTTCTAACATCAGAAAAACATTGTCAGCCATGGGGCTCCAAGCACATTGGGATAGGCAGGATCCCCCAAGGAAAGACAAATTTAAACGCATGTACTGGTAATGGGTGGACCGACAGGAATCCTGCAAATTGAACATGGGCAGATTAACGGCTGAATTTTACTTACACAAACATTTCAGATATCTTGAGCTTTTTTTTAGATACAATCAAGGTCTCTAGGGACAGAATGTTGTACATGCACTTTAGGTTGGGCACTCTCCCTGTTAGCGAGATAACCACAAAATGGTACTCATGAAACCAGACGCTAACGGGTTGCCTATGCTGCAGGGTCCCGCTTGAAAGTGTTGCCCATGTTATGTTTGCTTGCTCGGCATATAACATCCCGAGGGCCAAATGGCTAAAACTGATCTGCAGATAACTGGGCACACAGGACTATCAGGAAGCTCTGCACATTCTTAGATCTGATTCTAGACCTTTCTTTGCAAGCTGCATGGCAACGTTCCTTAGCCTTGCATGGGTTATTAGGCGGAAAGCCCTGACAAAAGCGGCACAGCCCCAAGTTGAAGGCAGCTGAGATGAAATTGCAGCAGTGTCCTAAGACTGCTCACCCAAGCTTCATAAAAATTCTATTTTATGCACATGCACTTTAAGCTCTGACCCCCCTGTGTTGTGGCATTACAGAGGGCCTGAGCCTTTTTAGTAGGTCTTAATGGGGATTGTCATTGAGCTGACTATAGGGATTTTTATAAGACACATTTTTATATTGTTCCCTTCTCACCCTTACTGAATCCAATGTATGTTTTTATTGAAGTGTTGTATGTTAACTTTTAATCAATTGCTCTTGACAATTGCACTGTACAACAAGGGTATAATAGTGTATCTTGATGGACTGTCTGTGCAAATGACTTTTATAATATTGTTGTATGATACGTTTATTGTGTATTTTATCTGTATAAAATGTGTATAGCTTTTATGACACTAGTTGTTTAAATAAAGCTTATACAACAACAAAAAAGCAATATCTGCTGGCCAGAAGTATGGAAAACCACAAGATAATTCAAAGTTAATCATTGGAGCAGTTGTAAAACACTATTGGCATGATATAAGTAGGCAGATGGGTGCTGCATAATTCTCACATAAAGGCAGTTTAATGTGGTCATAGTTCATTCTCCAAATTGTGTTTCACATCTCCTTGTAAGTAAACATTTTCAATATTGTGCCACATTATGCCACATAATTTGCCTTTTATTGCCACATAATTTAGTTAACCCTGCTGCATAATTTTTGTGCTCGCCTGCCGCATAATTCCAGTGGCCCTGCTTATAACAAATTAGGCCATAAATCCAAATGCCCCAGGCCTCAGTTGCAATAATTATCGTATCTGCTAAAATACGATACCACTCGATCTCAATTTAACAGCTGGAAAAATTACTGCTATTTCGAGTTCTTCTTTGTAAAATTGAGCATAAAATGCAGATCTTGGTGCTTGCGGAACTAAAATATATGTGTGCCAATATTTTCCAGGCATTTTTCCCTCTGTAGATTTTGGCAGAGTAGATCCACTAAAATCAGGGCCACTGGAATTATGCAATTGTGAGGCTGCTGCTTATTTTGCACAATTTAAGATTTGCCGCATTACCCAATATATGGTGCATAATCTACAGATTTTAACAAAAAAAGTTTTGTTTCTAGTTCAAACGTTCAAAATGTACTAAATATGAAGTGGCATGTGTTGCTGTGCAGTAGAAAGCCATTCGCAAAGCTTGACTGGTCATTTTTCTGTTGGTCGTTGCAATATTTGCGTGTTAAACAGGTACTAATGAGGTTCAACCAATGCCCAGACAGTGTTAGCAAGAGTAACAAGCATTGGCAGAGCCAATAGGTCTTGCCTTTGGGACCTTATAAGTGTTTAGTTATCCAGCACAATATCCTTGGTGCAACAACATCAAGTGTTGCATGGCTAAACACTTGTAAGGTCCCAAAGGCGAGACCTATTGGCTATGCCAATGCTTGTTTAATTTTCTTACTGTTTTGCCTTTCCTCTATATTCATTCTTATTTGTCCAGTTTGTTTTTATTGTATCTAACTATCCCATAGTTCTTTGCAAAACACCTCAATGAATTATATAAGTATTCATGCAATATGGGACACAGCATTACATAATCACTGTTGAACAGTTCACTGCAGGATGACTTGTGACATAGTGTGATCTAGCATTATATGGTTGTTGCTGACATTGCAGAACACTATGATATATCACTGAAGAGACTTGGGGAGGGGTTTTGACAGTGCAGTACACCGTTATGTGATCACTGATGACACTTGGGGAGGGATGTTGTTGACATTGCAGCACACCATTATATGACCACCGATGACACTTGGGGAGGGGTGTTGACATTGAAGCACACCATTACATGACCACTGATGACATTTAGGGAGGGGTATTGACATTGCATCACACCATTATATGATCACTGATGACACTTGGGGAGGGGAGTTGACATTGCAGCAGGCCAACATATGTTCAAAGATGGCACTTGGGGAGGGTTGTTGACAGTATAATACACCATTATATTATCTCTGATGAAACTTGGGGAGGGATGTTGATGACATTGCAGCACATCATTGTATGACCACTGATGAAACTTGGGGAGGGGTGTTGACATTGCAGCACACCATCAAATGATCAAAGATGCCACTTGGTAAAGGGTGTTGACATTGTAGCATGCCATTATATGATCAATGGTGATGCGTGGTGGGTGGGGGTACCGTGTCTTCAGCTGCCACACATCATTATATACATTAACATGTGGCAAAACATTACAAAATTAGTATGTACACTGTGGGACTCTGAATGACGTGTCATAAATAAGCTCAAAGTGATGGGACTGACATCCATATACCCGCATCGATAAAAATAAAAACATTTATTGCCCCACCGTGACTTTCCAAATTATTTCTCCGGCAAATTAATTTCAATTGCAACTTCAAGCTTGACGCTGCCAGAGGACCACAGTGTTAAGTATGACGATCCACAAATTTAGTTAAAGTATTTATTAATGCTGGAAGCACCAAATACAAAAGGAGACAGACAACTTAAACATGTAACCTGTACACCGACGCCACAGCATGCATGTCTCCATATAATTCTCACTGTGAGAGGTACTATGAACTACCCATGAAGTACGGCCACACTGTACATTCAGCAACCTAATGACTGCCAAATGGAGGTCGCCAGAAGGTGGCGCTGCCAGAGCAGAGATGGAAGACATACTTCATTGCACACTTCTCCAACAGCCGCGGTGGGTAGTAGGTGTAACTGCAGGGCGGTGACGTGGGGAGGGGGTGGGGCAGGGTGGGGGATAGTAATGTATGGATTACGGACTTTAACAGGTAAGTAAACATATAAATAAATAAAACAAATTTCGTTGTGCGCACTGCATCACCAAATGCTATGCAGTGTGCGCAACAAAATTTGTTTTATTTATTTATATGTTTACTTACCTGTTAAAGTCCGTAATCCATACATTACTACCCCCACTCCGCCCCTCCCCCGCCCCACGTCACCGCCCTGCAGTTACACCTACTACCGGCCGTGGCTGTTCTCCATAGTATGAAGAGAAACCGTATTGCTGCGTCTGCCATTGAACCCCATTATCCATGAAAATAAGACATTACAGAAGTAAGGGGAAAGACAGAGAGAGCAGTGTTGGGGGGCGCATTCTGACAAGAGAGAGGAAGAGATAGATAGAAAAGGAAGAGTGTAAGAATAGGTGCGCAAGAGAAGTGAGAAAGTATAATGAGTAGGGGAATGAGTGAAGGAGGTGCAGAGAAGGGTAGAGAGGAGGGTGAGAGAAAGAGAAGAGAGAAATGTGAACGCGAGACAGAGCACAACAGAACATTTAAAAAAGTGGATCGAGAGGGAAGGGTTACAAAAGGAAAGACAGAGAAATAAGCGGTTAGAGACTTTAAAGCAAGCAGAAACAAGACGCGCGGCCGCAAGATGTGCTCTGCGGTGGGGGAGGGGGAGGAGCATTGAAGCACGCGCTTGGGAGAGCAAGCGAGAGGAAAGCCAGATGGCACCTGATCGTGCACTGTAAGGGTGCCCGCGAGCGAAGCGAGGAATGCGCATTACTGTGCACGTAACCGCACGCTCTAGGCCACACAAAAAGCTGTGGTCGGCTTTTTAAAGCCCACTCACTAAATGTCTCGCCAGAGCAGCGCATGTGCTGGCTCAGGCGAGACCTAAAAATGGCAAAATAATGAAGTAATACTATCATAAAAAGTGCTGCATTGTGTCACATAATTTGCATTTTCTTGCCACATATTTAACTAAATGGTGCCATATAATTTGGCCCTCCCCTGCCGTATAATCCCATTGGCCCTGATTAAAATGTATCTGGAGAAAATTGCAGGGGTGCGTTGTTAACCACAAAGCTACCAGGGACCACCTAAAATGGTGCACTAAATGCTTGTTACTGCCTAGACTATTGCCATTTTTTGCTCATTTATTTTTTCCAAGGGCCCTACTATTGGGTGACAAATGACTACAAATGCATGTAGTTCAGAGTTCCTGGCTGGTGCACTAACGATAGTTTCAAGTACCATTTGTTTAGCTGAGAAACTACCTTATGTATGAGCTACATGCTGTATAATTTTATTGATGTTGACTACAAAATGTATATATCTCTCGCTTGCTTGAGTAGTTAACCCACCATATACATTGGTGCTTCCTGTTGTGTAAATCTTTTTTCCCACAAATGAATCTAAAAAAGACAGTGTTACCCATCAGAGTCTATCAGCACTACAGAAAAAATCATTAATAACAAAATAAACATGTTTATATAATCCATTGAGGTGTTGCTTCAGAATTTGGCCACAAGTGGAGCCTTCTGATTGGTTCTTAGACTCAATTTGAATGCTTTGCAAAAAATCTCTGATGCCATAAGACCTGTGTGGCAATCAATTAGTATCAATCGTGAATGCCCTAACGTCACTAGTTTTGTCCATTTTAGTGAGTGGTGCTGGGCGCTACTTATAAAAAAGGCAGGATGCTCTGGATGTGAATGAAACTTTTTTTATGTCTGAGTAGTTATGGGAAGTCGTTGTGCGAGGCCACTCCACTGGCTGTTTCAAAGGTACTTATACAAGACACAGGAAACACAAACTATTTGGAGGAATTGTTGGAACTAAAAACCTATTTAACATATGTCTCTTAAAATCATACTCAAAGTGCAAATATGGTGACAAAATACAACAAAAAACATCTGAATTTGGCCATTTAATGTTATCTATCACCCAAAATATGAAAACCATAACGAAACCTCCAATTGTACTGCTCACAAACTTACATAACTTACTTTCAAATGACAATGGTGGCATCGCCTCACCATTCAAATAATGGATGACAACAATATGGATGCAGTATATTTTCTTTGTTTTGTTAGTCTTGTTATTTAATTGTTTTGGGTTGTTAATTTCGATTATTGGTCTAAATATTGTAAGGGCAAGAATAATACATTCGGTGTGTTGTAGTTTTTGTAGTTTCATTTTGGTGGCATGAGCTAGGGTTTGATCAGTTAACCTTATCTAGCTAATATTAGGATTTTTTAAATTTGTTTTTTATACCTAAATTTAAATTAAAATCAGTTTTTTTTCTTCATCACAACGAGGGTTTTTAAACATACATCAATGTGTAATGAGCAGGAACAAACAACCAACACCCACAGGTTTGTTGCCTTTAATGGTGACCTGCACATTTTATCTACTTACTTTCCCCTCATATTGTCCTCTGTTCCATATTGCCTGTGATGGAGCGAGGGTGAAAACAAAAGTTTTTATTTACCCCTCGTGAAATCTCTTTCCCATAACTGTAATATGTATTAATCGTGTATTAATATTATAGAAAGCACATACACAAATACACGTGGGATACTAATTTGCTTGTGTTGCGAATCATAATATGCTAATTAAGTAACATTGTCATACTAATATAGTACGCAAATGTCATGATCTAATGAAAATCCGTTCATGTAAGCTTCCTATGTGTATTATTGTGGCAGAAATGATGGAGAATGGTAAGAAAACAACGCTTAATCGTGGCTTGAATGCTAGGTAATAACTTACAGGATTATCTTAGAATGGGGAGGTAAACAGAAGGGCTATACTTCGAAATCTAACGTTTAATTTTGTTTGTTTCTATAATAGTTCCCATTATGGCCCATGCAGCCTAGACAAATATGGAAGGTTTGCGAGACTCCGAAACTGTGGTCATTTACGCATGCGCGACTATGCTCGAGAGATGTGCAAGCAGTCTGTGCCTGTACAGCGTGGGTCAAGGTCAGCATGGCCTGGAGTGCAAAAGGGTGCCAAGATTTGTATGACCGCATCGAGAGCCTGAGAAAGTTGCTCCAAGTAACAAGTTAAAGGACACGAATGAAAA
This sequence comes from Lissotriton helveticus, assembly GCF_964261635.1. Taxonomy (NCBI): domain Eukaryota; kingdom Metazoa; phylum Chordata; class Amphibia; order Caudata; family Salamandridae; genus Lissotriton; species Lissotriton helveticus. Next base: position 1,015,426,383 of record NC_136067.1, read on the forward strand.
AAGAAATGATAATGAACAATCAGAACCTTATTTTGATAATAACGATGACTTGGTGGAAATATGGACAATGAGGAGATGAGGTGATGCTCATCCACCCCTTAAATGGACCAATGAAATTGAGCGAGGACCCTAAAAGTTTCACATTTTAGACAGATAGTTAGCGAAAAGGGTATAAAAGAGGACGTTTGAAAGTGAAAAGAGAGCTTGCTTTTGAATTTATTTTCGCACCACGACATGCTGTCGGACTGAACGATTTTCCATGGTGCAAAGACTTTGACATTTTTCTTGACTTTAACTTTTGATGGGTGCGGAGTCTGGATGGAAGGTGAACATCAAGGAAGAATAGAGAGGCGGTTTTTGGGAACTTTCCTGCGCTAACCCTGCTGTCCATTTACTGAAATCTTGGTAAAAGGATTTTGACTTATTTTCTGAACTATTCTGCTAATAAATGTAAACTGTTTGAATTTTAACTTTATTTTCTTCAGGTTGATTAAATGTCTAATGATTTAAAAAAAAATGTTTTGTTTTATTAGCATTTCAAAAAAATGACAAACAGAGAGATAATCATCGTGATCATTGGCAATAATTAGTGGCGGCAGAAGAACAGGCAATAAACACATGCACATTGGTAGGTATCACAAAAATCATAAACAAAATTGACACCAATCAAGGGGAAGGAGAAATAGCACTTGCATATACTCAGAGCCCACAGCCCCAGGCAACTACGTAATGAGAGGATCTCCCTTGGGAGTATTCAGATAAACTTTCTCCTGCAAGCAATCGCCGATATCCCCAACCTTCCTAAGCATGCCGCAAGTCTTCTACTGTACATCCGTGCAAGCCGTTTCGTGAGGCAACTCTGTGCTTCAATCCAAGTCTCCCCCACGCCCCCGGTCGGTCTCCCCCTCCCCCTCCGTAATGTCCCGATTCAGCATCCCATCCAAAAACATGGACCAGAAATTCTTGGGCCTGTTGCGAGTAGGCAATAAATCACTATAAAGTTGAGATTGCGTGCAGCAATATGTCAGTTCCCTAGACCAGGACTTTAGTGTAGGGGGAGGACCCCTCATCCAGGCGCTGGCAACGCACCTTTTAGCAAGCAGAAAAGCCACATCTATTAATCTCCTATGCACCGGTCGCAGGGGCTTCGAGTAGCCCAATAAAGCTAAGAGTGGGTCCGGGACCAGCGCTAGTTGCGCAATCCTGTTAACCTCCCTGTATACTGCGTGCCAAAAGGAGTGGACTACTGGTCAGGACCAGGCCACATGCAAGAATTCAGCGATCTGCACACCACATCTCTCGCAATTTGGGCTGTCCCACAACTTGTACCTATATAACCTCTCAGGGGTGTAATAAGACCTATTCGGGTACTTAAAGTGAAGAAGTCTGTGACGTCCATTCAGGGATATCTTCCTAGTGCTTGCCCAACAATACTGCCACATCTCCTCCCGGAGCTCAATTCGGAAATCAAGTTGCCATGCTAGTCTTGGTTTTGCATTTTCCGCCGTTCTTTCAGAGAGAGCAATGCGATACAGGTTAATTATTAATGTAACGGGGGACTTGGCGTTGACTTTGTAATCGTAAGCTGTAACCGTCGGGGGCTCCTCCATATCATCACCCAAATGCTCTCTCAGTGCATGCCTCACCCTGTAGAACTGAACACCTGCCAGCAGCGGGAATGTTGTGTCATCAGTTTCAATCCCTTCCCAGGCTCGAACCGTACCTCCCTCAAACAAGTCCCTCATACTGTGGATATTCAGCGTTCGCAGCGCCGATAGCACTCCTTTCTCCTTGCACGGGGTCAGCCAGGCGCACCAAGCTATGGCTGCCTTTGGAGCATATAGCAGGCTGCACGCTTGGATATCCATCATGTGGTACCAAGCATGTGTGACAGCGTTCAAAGAGTCAAGAATACCCGTACGTCGGTCCCGCGGCTTCGCCAGCAGCGCAGGTAATGGTATCGGGTCTGCAACAATCGTTTCGATGCGTATGTGGGGGATATCTGCTGGGCCATGTATCCAATGGTAGGCGTGTGCGCTTTGTGCGGCACGGTAATACAGTTTCAAATCCGGAGCGTTCAGACCGCCCACCGCATACGGGCGAATAAGTATATTCCACGCCACCCTAAGCTGCTTCCCAGCCCATGCAAGTCTAACCATTAGTGCTTGTAGTTGACGGAAAAAATGGGCCGATAAAACCATAGGGATGTTACTAAACAAGAACAGAAAACGTGGCAGAACGATCATTTTCATGAGGGAAATACACCCCAGCAGTGACCGCGGGAGAGTAATCCATTTTTCAACATCGTCCTCTAGCTTAGAGATTGCCACTCAATAGTTCTCCCGTAGGACAACCTCCGATTCTGTGTGGAGACGGATCCCCAGGTATCACACTGCATCCGTAGTCCAATGTATTGGGTACTCCGGATCAAATTTCCTCGTAGCGGGAGTAAGTGGAAACATAATGGATTTGTTCCAATTAATATGGATGCCCGAGAGGGAGCTAAACAAGACCACCTCGCGGAGAACCATTGATAGGTGTACCTCTGGCTCCCTGACATATAAAAGAGTATCATCCGCGTATGTGGATATGACCAGATTATATGAAGGGAAACGGATGCCTCTGTGGATATGGTATTCGCGTAAGGCACAGGCGAGAGGTTCGTCCGCGAGCGTGTATAGGATAGGGTAGAGGGGACAGCCTTGCCTTGACCCCCTACCAATTTTGATGGGATCAGTAACGAGTGAACCTATGCGTATTCGGGCCATGGGGGAGGCATACAGTACCGCCAGGAGTTGTAGAAACATCTGCCCCACTCCCATCCAGCTCAGAACCTGCCGAAGAAAAGGCCACTCGACAGAATCGAAGGCCTTCTCTATGTCTAAGAAGATGGCCACCGCAGGTACCTCCGGGCGTGTGTGTTGGAATGCCGCAAAGACTGTTCTGAGATTATACGTATATACGGAAGTTTGCGGGTGGGAACGAAACCGGCCTGCTCCGGAGCTACCAGGGAAGTAACCATAGGACTAAGACGGTTGGAAAGCAGTTTAGCACATATCTTCGCATCAACGTTCAATAGTGACAACGAGCGGTACGACGCGCATTCTCCCGGGTCTTTGCCTGGTTTAAGGATCGCGACAATAATTTCCTCTCTCATTGAAGGTGGCATAATACCTGTGTTAGCCATATCGTTAAATAGAGTGAGCAAGTGGGGCATCAGGAGATCCAAAAATGCCTTATAAAAGGCTACTATGAGGCCATCACTCCCTGGCCGCTCCCTCCCTTCATTGTAGAGAGAGCCAAGACAATTTCATCACGTTCAAACGGACGCACTAGGAACTCGCGGTGAAGATTGGAGAGCCTTGGTAGCTCTATATGAGAGAGGTAGTCGACAATACTTTCCTCCGGGGTTGGGCCACGCGAAGCGTATAGTGTTGCATAATATTCACGAAAGCGCTCTGCAACCTGTGCGTTCAAGAGAGGTTCTTCCGTTGTCGATGATCTCAGCACTGGTATGCTCGTTCTGTCCCTGCCCCGCTTAGTAAGCCGCGTCAGAACCGAACCCGGATGCTCTCCCTCACAGTATGACCGAGCCGTGGCGTAATTGCCCAGGTGCTTGACTTCAGCGTCCGCCTCCTCGTTATACTCCTGCAGGGCCCCAGCTTTTGCCTGAGCTAGGGTCTCGCTATCCGCCTGTAGGTGTTGGTGCTCCAGGTCCTTGAGCTTGGTTTCTAAGGCTTGTAGTCTGTCTCTAATCGATTTTAGGACCCCCGAGTGTTTAGAGAGAGTGACACCCCTGACATACAACTTGAACGCCTGCCAGACAGTCTGAAACGAGTCAACAGAACCCACGTTGGCATCAAAGAACGTCTCAATAGTCGTCGCCAGCTCCTCTCGAAAGAAGGCATCCAACAAAGAGTACGGAGGGAAGCGCCACGCAAATGGTGGAATACGCCGCGTCGGCGTCGCCATTGACAGTAAGATCGGCGAGTGGTCCGAATAAGTGGGCGGTAGGACAGTACAGGACTAGATATTAGTAATTAATTGCGACGCGACAAACCAATAATCTATTCTGGTATGTATATTATGTGGGGCCGAGTAGTGCGTGTACCCTCACAGTGTAGGATGTCTATGCCTCCATACATCAAGTAATCTAGGTTGGTGAGCTGCGCGGCCAGCACTCTAGCGGAGGCCAACAGCTGACGGGAAGGGCCGTCCGCCCTGTCGATACCTGGCTGTCTTGTCATGTTAAAATCGCCTACCTAACAAACCATCCCCTCTGAGTGCGGTACAATCTTAGCTGCTAGTTCTGTATATAAATCAGGGTGGTCGTAATTAGGACCATAAGTGTTTACTATACACATGTCAATGCCCTTGCCACAGCAGTTGGTGATCGTGTATCTCCCTTCCCTGTCCGTCACAAGTGGTGTCAGCTTCAGCGAGGCTTTTGGATTGATCCACGTGAGGACGCCCCTTGCATGTGTCGTGAACCCGGCCGCATGTACATTACCCATGAGGCTCCGGTATCGCAGTATATGGCTGTCTGGGGGAGGTGCGTTTCCTGCAATAGGGCTACATCCACTCTATGTCTAGCAAAATAGTGCAAGATCTTTCGCACCTTATGGTGGTCGTTTAGGCCTCGCACGTTCCAGGTCAGCAACCTCAGTGTATCAAAGCCTTCCCCCTCCTGCATCATTTCGTCCGAAATGGACGCGACAAACCAATAATCTATTCTGGTATGTATATTATGTGGGGCCGAGTAGTGCGTGTACCCTCACAGTGTAGGATGTCTATGCCTCCATACATCAAGTAAGTCCAGGTTGGTGAGCTGCGCGCCCAGCACTCTAGCGGTGGCCAACGGCTGACTGGAAGGGCCGTCCGCCCTGTCGATACCTGGCTGTCTTGTCATGTTAAAATCGCCTCCCCAACAAACCATCCCCTCTGAGTGCGGTACAATCTTAGCTGCTAGTTCTGTATATAAATCCGGTGGTCGTAATTAGGACCATAAGTGTTTACTATACACATGTCAATGCCCTTGCCACAGCAGTTGGTGATCGTGTATCTCCCTTCCCTGTCCGTCAAAAGTGGTGTCAGCTTCAGCGAGGCTTTTGGATTGATCCACGTGAGGATGCCCCTTGCATGTGTCGTGAACCCCGCCGCATGTACATTACCCATGAGGCCCCGGTATCGCAGTATATGGCCGTCTGGGGGAGGTGCGTTTCCTGCAATAGGGCTACATCCACTCTATGTCTAGCAAAATAGTGCAAGATCTTTCGCACCTTATGGTGGTCGTTTAGGCCTCACACGTTCCAGGTCAGCAACCTCAGTGTATCAAAGCCTTCCCCCTCCTGCGTCATCTTGTCCGAAATGTTCTGTATGGGTCCCCCACCAGTTGTGTCCGGATCATTCTCGTACCAAAGTATTCTGCCATTGCCACACATGTAAACTTGTAGAACATTCCCTCACAACACAACCTCGCCCCCTCAGCCCCTTCCAGACGCCGCAGCATCTGACCACTGCCCGTCGCCCACCCACCCATGGCTGCCCTTCCACCAACTAGGCCACGGACTCCCCCCATCCCACAGAACTTACCCACACCTCCCCTCCCAACCCTAGAGCATCGAAACCCATAACAGGAGAACAGAGCCCCCCCCCTGCATCAAAACTCAGTGGGTATCACACGGGGGCAGAGGTAGCTCACAAATGGCAAGCTTCAGTCAAAAAGAAAAACACGTTACATTCCCCCCGCCCCTCCCCCGTCCCAAGTCCAGGTTAGTATGCGTATAACCATCAGCTCTAACCAGCCATCCCTTAATAGAGAAACAATAAACGGCTGAAACACTTGTGATGTGCAAACAAGTAAAGCAATCTGCTGCGTTATCCGTCCCACCTTCTCAGCCCGGAATAACAGTGATGTCCCACTGGGCAGGAGGCAGGGTTCGCTATAGTGCTAAGCAGTACAGCATATATCTAGAAATCCGAAGCCACCCGTGGACGACCATATAGTATCATTCTGTGTAGTTATCTACTGCGACTACTCTGTTCAGAAAACCCCCATTCCGCCTCACCCCAATCTCACCAGCAGAGCGGGGAATAGCCTAGGTCTCGCGTAGCTTCTCCCCAACATCCCTCCTCCCCCCCCACTCCCCGGAACAACATGCAGTATAAATCTTGCAGCTTATCTTTACAAAGTTCAGTCAGTCTTGATCGTCCATGGAGCCCCCCACAGCGCCAGACTCTTCATTCCGGGGCGATTGGCTCTCCCTCTGCCAGTCCTTAAGGGCCCTGTGGAGTGATCTAGGATCCGTGAAGATCATAGACTTCCCCTGTCTGTTGATTCTCAGTTTCGCCAGGTATATCATCGCGTAGTCCGCTCCCATTTCACGCAGTTGTCGTTTCATCGGCGCAAACTTTCCTTGCCTCCTGCACCCTGGCAGTGAAATCCAGGAATAGTGAGAGAACCGAGCCTTCATACTATAGTGGTTGTTTGTCCCTTGCCAACTTTAGAGCCACATCACGGTCCCTATAGTTAAGCAGTTTGGCGATTATGGGCCTCGGGGTGCCCCCGCGGGCCCAAAGAACGATGTGCCCTCTCTACCACGAAACATCGCAGAAAAAGCTGTGTCGCCAAGGAGCTTCTTCAGCAAGTTCTCAATTAATAACTCCATGTTCCCAGTCTGAGTGTTCTCGGGCAGGCTCGTGATGCGGAGGTTGCATCGCCGAGAGCGAGCCTCTAAATCCTCAGTCTTGTCAAGTAGGGACTGCATAGCTCTGCCAAACTGTTTATTTTCGGCGTCCAAAGAGGTCTGCGCTTCTTCCACCTCAGTAAGGCGGCGCTCAGACATATCAATCCGCTCCGCGTGTTTGTCTAGCCTTTCAGCCATGCGGTCCATGCGGTAAGTGAGTGCATCAAGCTTTGTCCCCAGCGTAGCCATCCCTCCCTGGAGGCTCTTTTCCATTGCTATGAGCAGACCACGTACGTCCTGCTGCTGGGTGTCTTCCGTCACGTCGGGTTCCCTATTCTCATTACCTCCTTTGGCGTCGCCGGGCCCGGGCCCTCTAGGGCCAAAGGATAGCTTAGATTGTGATCTGTCAGTGCGCCCCATTCCAGCCACACAGTCACACCCACGGAATTGGGAGCAGCACGGGGACCGCCAACAACCGCCGACCAGGCCTCCTCGTTGGTGTGCCGAGAACTACAACAGCATCGTGTAGATCGCTCAATAATGGAGGCACAAGAGCCGCAAACCCCAAATCCGCGTGGTCGGCATCTGGCATCCACCGATATATGAACCTACTCCAAAGGGGGCCCCGGCGTGGACAGACAGCAGACTCCCCTAGTCAGCCCACTAAGGGAAAGTATCAGTGACTATGGCAACCACCCCGCTTGGGTTCACAACCCAGCAGGTGTGGGTAGATGTAACTCTGGCGCGTGGGAGGCGAGGGGGCTAGCGCGGAGAGTCTCTCACCATCTTGCCACGTGACTTCGGAGGAGAGCAGAGCCTCAGGGCCTCCGCAGCAGATCCACACAGCACTCGCACTTCAAAGAGCGACTCGGCCCTGGCCCCACCTCTACCAGTACCAACGTCCGCGGGTAGGCAGCGCCGCCGAAGAGGGGCTCCGCCGTGAGCGTCGAATCTCTCGCACTCCTCCGAGGGGGACAGCCAGCGCCAAATGTCATCCTGCGCGTGTCCCAGAGGTCTCCCCAGCCGCCGAAGGCCCCCGGCAGGCCACCGGCCTGGCCACAGCTCAGGGACCGCCACGCTTCCAAGCCGCTGACACAGCCCTCCACACCAGGCTCAGTCCTCAAGAGCTGTCAGGCCTCTGGCACTTCAGGTCACGCCCCAGGAGTCTCGTCCTCTGGCACAAACAGATCCTCACAGCCCGGGAACACACATTGCAACACGGGGACAGAGGGTTGGTCATGGTCTGCCTCACCTCCTTTAGGGCAGCGATCCACAAAGAACGGACCCCCGCAAGACCTGGGGGGGCAAGGGACATAGCACTCCGTGCCACTCGGTAGAGAAGGCAGGGGGCAAGCGTAGAAGCACCCTTTCCGGGGCCCAGGTGACGTCGGCAGCCTCACCGCAATCGTCGGCGGGCCGCGTCCACATCCACTCACGGTGTCGTCACCAATCAGGCCGTCCTCAGTGTTCCCACTCCTCGGGTGTAGCGGCAGGCGCGACCTCCTCTCCTCTCCCGGCTCGCACGAGGGTAGTCACCGCCGGAGCTCATGCGCTTGCCCCGCTGACAGATCACCAGACTCGCTCCCAGAAGTCAGCGCGGCCTCGCCACTCATGGCCCCGCCGCAGCGCTGCAAGGCCGCAGGGTCCGTTACAAGGGACGCCGCTCAGCACAGGGGCCAAATTAGCCCCAGCTAGGCTCCAGGGGCGGCAACAACACGGGACTGCAGCCAGGAACCGCCGATATACGATATATACGCAGGATTCTTGAAGGATGTAGGATGAGACGGGGGAGCTCCCGGCTCAGGCAGCCATCTTGGTTGCGAGCTAGCTCCGCCCCCAAATGTCTAATGATTATTGAATTAAGGTTAAATAAAATAAGGTCATGCTAGGAGATTAAGTCTCTAAATAAAAATGAACTAAATGGACAATTAAGCTGGTCTTGTTGTCCATTAGTTAACTTTTACTAGCTGATCCATTGACCAAATGGTGGGGTGTTTTAAATGTTTCTTAAAGGTAAAACCATGGTAAAACTGATAAACTGCAGATGTATATAGTGTTTAAAATTTTAGACTGATTACATGAAATAAGACACTCCGCTAAAATTCAGCATCTCCTCCTCTAGTCTTCACTGATCTTGGGAGCAGGGTGATTTGTGTGAATAAGTGACTCGCTGTGTCAAAGGCCGACAAACGAGTAAAGTGTGATAACTCCTAGGAAATATAGTGATGGTTTGGAGGTTTGGTTTGGAGCAGCGCTGGATCACCTGCTATGCCAGCCAGGTATGAGGTGGCCCATAGGGATCACCCCCAATGTCTCAGCCTTGGCCTAGTTTCACTTGTTGGCTCCTGGGGTCATCCACAGATTCTGTTTCAGCATGGACAAACTCCTCCCACGCAGGGCCTTCCTCAGGGGCACACGCTATGGAGTATAGATAATCAGCCTTGCTCGAGGCATCTTCTTATGCTATCTCCTTAGTTGACTAGCTCACTCTCCCAATGCATTCTGGCTCAGGCAGACTTCAGGCATACTCATCCAATTGCTTGGCCAATCAATTTCACACTTGGTGCATTGGCAGTCGGGCTGTGCTCATTAAGATGTACTGATACCCTAATTTAGCTAGGCAGTCTCTATCAGTAATGTCACCACCAGTCATTTGTGAGCAACACTAAAGGGTAAACAGGAGAAAGTACCCACCTGATAAAGACCTACGTACCAGTGATCTAGTCACTGCACTCACGCTATAAACACTGTAGTGAGGGAGTTTTACAGTTATATGAAGACTGTTGTGAGATAAAGGAGGCCATGTTCTTGACTCAAGGAGCAAGGAAGGAGTATGCAGCTGCGGTCGGTAGTGGGAGTACCTGCCTGGCGGTGACGTGGGGAGGGGGGGGCAGGGTGGGGGTAGTAAACTATGGATTACAGAGGTTTACAGGTATGTAAACATATAAATAAATAAAACAAATTGTGTTGCGCGCACTGCATCGCTTTTGGGGATGCAGTGCATGCAACAAAATATGTTTCCCAAAGTGGGAACGAAAGTGTATTACTTTATGCTACCTGACTGTAAAGTCCTAATTCAGCATGAAAAGTAAAAATGGGTTATTAAGACAGCAGGTATAATAAAGACCATAGTCACCAGCATCCTTTTTACAGACCGTCCTCATATTTCAAAGGCAAACATTATGTTATCAACATTTTAAAGAGAGCGGAGTATAGAGAATCATGCTGGAAGAACTCAAAATTGTGAAGGGGTGAATGAGGGGTGTATGGGATCAATCCAAAAGCATGAGAAAAAAGGAAAAAGTGTATAGCATATCTACTATATGATAAAGTTACTACTGAAATGTAACAAGTGGATTAGGGCAACCCTGAATTTATGTGTTTGTATCTTGGGGTTACACGTTCATTCACAGTGCTGTGAGATATTAGCACTTATGTTTTGCATCACCAAGTCCTTTAGAGAAGCTCATTTAAGCAGCTCTAAAATCTCTGTAAAGCACATCTTCAAAACACTATACACCCTTCAATGAATCTTTACAGCACCAGCCTCCTTTAAAACAAACCTTTGGTTTAAAGATTCCACCTTTTAAAACACTTCCCATTTATAGCTTTGCCTACTATATTGTACATCACCTCTTTATAGCACATCTCATTTGTAAAGCACTCCTTTCCGGTGAACCATCTCTCTCTTTCTCTCTGGCAAAGCATCTCTGTCACCTAAAGCATATTTCTGCTGTAAAGCACCTCACTCCTGTAAAACACTGCTGTCATGTAAGCCACCTTTTTCCTGTAATATTATAAGAGACAGTGGTCCCAAACTTCAAATAGGATAGCAAGGCAACAATAAATATAGACCAAAATTGAAATCTATATTAAATGTCCAGCCGGACATATTTAATAATCGTTATATTCAAATGTAGTGAAGTTATTAAACAATTTCCAAGTAGGACACAACCAGTGTCCAACTACCACATGAATACAAACAAGAAAACATATAAATGCAAGGCAAAAGCAAAAGGTCTGTAAATTGTTCGCAGTTAAAACAGACAATTAGGTACACTTAGAGCGATTTCTTAATAAACAAATTTTCAAATCACCAAGTGTAAGTCTGCGAACAATTTACAGACCTTTTGCTTTTGCCTTGCATTTATATGTTTTCTTGTTTGTATTCATGTGGTAGTTGGACACTGGTTGTGTCCTACTTGGAAATTGTTTAATAACTTCACTACATTTGAATATAACGATTATTAAATATGTCCGGCTGGACATTTAATATAGATTTCAATTTTGGTCTATATTTATTGTTGCCTTGCTATCCTATTTGAAGTTTGGGACCACTGTCTCTTATAATATTGCATAATCCCAAGGTCCCAGACCTATTGCTACTTTGGGTTCCCCTTGTTTTGTATAACAACCTTTTTCCTGTAAAGCACACCTCTTCTCTAAAGTACCCCTCTTGTTTAAAGCACCTCACTTACCCTGAAGCACCCCTCTTCAGGGTCAGAGCAGGACAGGAAATAGGCTTGGGCGCTAAAATACAAGTGGCCCCCATTAGCGAATAACATTACAGAAACATTGGTCCATGCAATTTTGAACTTATAAAGACATGCTGAATAGATATTTTGTAAGGTATGGAAGGCTACATGCATTTGAACTTGTTGTAGGTAATTTTAGTGGTAATTTCAGGAAAATCCACAGCAGAAACCAGCCCAGCAGACCAGAAAACAGGCCCATAAAGAGTCCAACACACACACACAGAGACCTGTCAAACCAGCCCTTCTGACACTGCTCTGGAAGGCGCACCTCTATAAACCATCTTTCTCCTCTTCAGGATCACTACTAGTATAGCTTTCTTTCTCTCTAGTGCACCAGTCCCCTATAATGCATTCGCATCAGGGCCAGACTGGGAACCAAAACCGGCCCTGGAAAAGTGCTCGGCCGGCCACCCCTCTCCTCCCATTCCCCCCCGGGTTGGGTGTGCCGCCGAACTCTCTGCCAGGGCGGGTTTTCAGCCGATTTTGTTACAGGGCCGATTTTGGAGCTATGCTGCAAAAATGGCCCTGGAACAAAATTGGCCCCCAGGGGCCCAAAACCGGCCCTGTAAAGTACACCTACTGTTAAGCATACACCATGTGAAGCACCTTTTCTGTAAATAACCTGTTGATTAAAGCATCCCTCGCCAGTAAAACACCTCTGGTTGGCAAAGTACCTGTTTTAAAAATACATTTTCACTTATAAAGCACTCCTTAAATGAGGCCACACAGGATAAAAACACAAAGGTTCCAAGCAACATGTAGTTAGATACCAGTGTTTTGTAGACCTGAGTTTGTCCCTTCCTGACATGCCACGTTATTTACCTGGGTTCCAGTCTGAGCCAGTGGTCATTCCCTAACTGAGCAGGATCTGTGACCACACTTGGAAGGCACTAGGCATGCTGGAGGAGCGATTCCTCTATGCTCTCAGTAACTCACGTATGTGCCTGAGTTCGACAGGGCTGCACAGAGGCAGTGTGTAGATTAGAAACCTTGTTAAGGGCCAGTCTTCCATCATCAAACTTAATTACATGACTCCTGAAAACATGCAGTGCACACCCATTAGCAGAGTCTGCATAGGTTGTTACAATTTCGTAACAAATGCACCTGCATCAATAGTGTCCTCATGCTTTCTGCTGTGCATGGCGTTGCAAGATAACTGAGCTAAAATTGTTGCTTTCTTATTTTGATTTCAGCTACAATCTTAAAAACGGGTATAATGTAAAAGTTTTTTATTGTATTTCCCTACATATTGTTTTCCTGCTAGAGCTTCTGCTGCTCTTTCTTGTCTCCGAACTGTTCAGAGAAAAATCTTCTAATGAAGCACAAGACAACCTATTTACATAAAATGTATTTCAGAGCCGACTTCCCCGTCCCTTTCTGTTGAGAAAGAAACAATGTGTACACTGCCATTTAGCTTGAGCAGCAAAGTTCTGTTAGTAGCAGTTTTTTATTTCCAGAGTGCTAAATGTAAACAGGGCTGCTTACCCCGTTTTTTTTATTCCATGTCTGTTGTGATGCCCCTGCCTCCTTTGTGGCCAGTGGTGGCAAGGCAGTGCCTGGGGTGGCAAGGGGCAAGCCAGGGGTCTCAGCTGTGATCCCTGGCGATCACTAAATGACATCCATGGGGTTCGACTCAATTATGCGACTAAGGGCCATATGTATCAAACCTTGAATTTGCGATTCTCAAATTGCCATTTTTAGCGAATCTCAATTTGAATCGCAAATCGGTATGTAAATAATAGCATGCACATAAATAGCGATTCCCTAAAATTCGCATTTTCAATTGTGAAGACACAAATATCGATTCCTTATTTGCGTATTCGATGATTTTGCGATCTCGCAAATAAGGAATCACAAATCTGCTAATCGGAAATTCAGATCCAGATTGATGACATCACAACCAGGAAGTGTGACTACCCATGCTGCACCTGCGTTTCAGAAGAAGAGTGAGAGGCTTGGAGGAGAGTTGAGGCACCAATGCACTGCTACTGTGAGAGGAGACATGGCCAGCCTGGACGAGCAGAAGGAGGAAACACCAAGGAAGCAAAAACACAAGTTTTCAGAAAGGGAGCAGGAGGTCTTGATACAGGAGATGGTGGTGAGCCATGAGCTGCTCTTTGGGAAGAAATCCCTGCGTGTGCCAGAGACACGCAAAAGAAGGATATGGGCTGAATACAGGAGAAAGTAAACTCCATTGGCATCACCCACCGCAGCGTTGAGGATTTGTGAAAACGCTGGTATGACATGCATCAGAGCTGAAAGGAAAAAGTTGTTGCCAAGCTGGAGGAGGCTAAAAAGACCGGTGGTGGGATCTACACTGCCACTGCTTCCACGCCACTTGAGGAAATGGTCGAGGGGTCCCTGCTACCGGAGAGTGTGAGGAGCGTGGTAGACCTTGACAGCTCCGACCACCCAGACCCAAGACAAGGTAAGAAGCATGCCATCACACCCCTGATACCTCCCTACTTCACCCACACACCCAGGAGAGACCCAGGTACACAACAAAAACACAAGTCCAGTGCAGGCACACAAGAACACAGAGCAATGCATTATGGGAGATGTAGTCACATGCACCTAACAGTGGAGCAGTGACACCCAGCTAGGCTCAACCAGTATGTGTGTATCAGGAAAGGCAAAATACAGACAGTCAGGACCCATGTAACTACAAACAGTGTAATTTATTGCATGTCAAATGCAATGCAGGACATCAAATTAATATGTGCATTTACGTCTACAGCACCACCAGAAACACAGGGACCGATGACCGGAGGGGAGGATGAATCCCACAGCGCAGGGACATCAGGGCAAGTGGAGGAGGAGGGCAGCCCAGTGATCCCTGCAAAACACCCCCGGTGCATCACAGTGCCACCATTGCAATCGCTGGAGGAGGAAACACAGGACACTGGTGATTTTGCCCACCAAGTCCAGGGACAGTCTGAGCCACAACACAGGCCTCAGTCACTTTCAACTCCCATTCCAGCTATACCATCCAGGCGCAGGGCACGTCCATCCACAAGTTCACCTGCTGCAGGAGAGGAGACAGTTTTCAGAGGGCTTGAGGGGCACATGCTTGAAGTGCAGAGCCTGCAGGGAAAAAGCATAAGATCCATTCAGAGACAAATTAGGGTGGGCTTCATACGCCTGACAGGTGCCATGGAGGCACTCTCTGCACAGATAAGAGAGGACCATGCTGCTAGGTGCAGGGAGAGAAAGCGACTCAACACATGCCTCAACTCATACACAAGGGCTGTCAACCATCTGGCCCCAGCCACCTCAGTGCTGTCACGGTGCTGCATCAGCGTGCAGCATAAGGTGGCACACTGCAGCCTGGAAGTGGCCAGGGGACTAGTCCAGGTCACATGTGCTGTGGACCAGCTGCGGGCAGCTGCCACTGATAGAACAGGAGTCCTCACTCCACTGGAGGATGATTCCCAATCAAGCAGGAGCAGCATCACTCCACCGCTCCCACAGGACAGGCGTCGTAGTGTCCGTCATGGCAGGGCTGCAGATGCTACTGAAGAGGGCACTGTGCACTCAGGGCGAGGAGCTACGAGCCGTCAGCACCGGTGTTAAGGTGCCCTGACCACCAAATGGCAATGGGTGTATTAACCCATTGCACACAGACACTTGTTAAGTATTGTTTCTTCACACTGTGTGCCCAATATGGGTGGGACATTAATAACTACATTGTGTGCTACACAGGCTGTGTGACGTAATATATCCTGAATTTAAGGAAATTAAACACAGTCTTGCATATATATATAGCATTGTGTCATAATTTCTCACCTAGAAATAGTTCTGTGATCTCATCTCGTCATGGTGCTGCATCAGCGTGCAGCATGAGGTGGCACACTGCAGCCAGGACGTGGCCAGAGGACTAGTCCAGGTCACATGTGCTGTGGACCAGCTGCAGGCAGCTTCCACTGCTGGAACAGGAGTCCTCACTCCACTGGAGGATGATGCCCAATCAAGCAGGAGCAGCATCACTCCACCGCTCCCACAGGACAGGCGTCGTAGTGTGCGTCATGACAGGGCTGCAGATGCTACTGAAGAGGGCACTGTACACTCAGGGCGAGGAGCTATGAGCCGTCAGCACCGGTGTTAAGGTGCCCTGACCACCAAATGGCAATGGGTGTATTAACCTAGAAATAGTTCTGTGTGTTCTCATCTCGCCTCTGGCACCCGGCAGCCGCGCCAATAACACCGGCTGGCCTGCATCCTGGAGCTGGCCCATCCTCATCTGATGATTCCGAATCTGTTAGCTCCACTGGGGTGCCTTTCCTGATGGCGATGTTGTGCAGCATGGCACACGCAACCACAATCTTGCAACAGATCTCGGGGCTGTATTGTAGTGCCCCTCCACTCTTATGTAGGCAGCAAAAATGGCTCTTGAGTATTCCAAAGGTCCGCTCAATGGTACAGCGGGTGGCTGTGTGGGTACTATTGTACCTCTGCTCCCCAGCGGTGGAAGGATTCAGGTACGGAGTCAGCATGTAGTCACAGACAGCATACGCACTGTCACCTGTGGGGTGAGAGGAATAAGGTTAAACACTGTCCTGCCACTGCTGTACAATACAAGTGTGTCCTTGTATCCAATGCAATTACCTAGTAGGTTGCCTTCACCAAACTCCCCATTTGTGAGTCGACGGTGGATCCCACTGTGGCGGAAGATGAATGAGTCATGGGTGCTGCCTGGGTATTTCTCTACAGTGTCAGTGATAATATGCTTGGCATTGCACACCACCTGTATATTCAGGGAATGGTAGGACTTGCAATTCCTGAACACATACTCATTCTGGGAGGGGGTATATAGCGACATGGGTTCCATCTGACGTGGGAAAATTGTGCAATTTGATAGAACTCCTGTTTGGTCTGGTCTAGTGCCTGTGGTGTGCTGGGGAAGTGGATGTGGTGATGCAGCCTCTGTACCAATGCATCAAGGAACGCATGGAAAAAGCGCGAGAGTGCACTCTGTGAGACCCTTCTGCTGTGGCTATCACCCCCTGGAAACTCCCTGATGCCAAGAGGTTCAGTGAGCACAGGACCTGTATATGGGTGGGGATGGTGTGTGTCCTGCGTGTAGGGTGTTCAAGTATAGGTTTGAGATCCTCTATTAAGTCCAGGATGCTCTCTTCATTCAGCCTGTAATTAATGTGGATCTCCATCTCAGTCCGCTGGAACAGGGTAATGTGCACTCTAAAGATCCTTTCCTGGCGTCTCCTTCTCTATGCAGCAGCTCTGAGTCGCAGCCTCCTGGCTATTACATACAGCCCAGCCATTGTGGAAAAATACTGTGGCATTGCGAGCCTCTTTAAATAGGTTGCACCTGGTTACCACCTGTTGAGACTTAGTGGTAATTGCGATTTGCAAAATTGCGATTTTCAGGAATTAGCAAACTGTGATTTTTTTCATACATTTCGTTTAGCGAATTCGCAAATTGAGAAGTTTACAATTGTGATTTTTGCAATTGTGGTGTGGCTGTTTGCGAATTCGCAAACATATTTGCAGATTCTATCTGTCTCAAAATAGCTAATCGCAAATGTAGCGATTAGCAATTTTGCGATCTGGATGTCTCATACATAGCGGAGCTGTGTTTTGCAATCACAAACACCGTTTTTTTTAGATTCGCAGTGTTTGTGATTGCAAAACAGCTTTTTCTTTTAAACCAAAGGATTGTTAAGTATATGGGCCCACTCAATAACTGAGTTGTAATCCAATGGAAAAGTGGATAAATACAGAAAATTGAGCTTCTTTTAAGTGACTTTCTGTGCTGTCTTTCATGAATTATAGGCCAGCAACTGAGCAGATGGACAGCATGGATATTAAAAAATAGGATGACATTTCTTTAAATAATGGTATATGTGAACACACATTTATGGTATAATGCTAGTATTTACCAGTGGATGTATAGTTATGTAATATTTGGCAGCTTAAATAGCTAAAACATGACACACATCATAGTATAAGCGCACGTCTATCAGTTAAATAAATAGGGAAATGTACAGTTTTACAATTTCATTTATACGCAAAACACAAAATAAATATGGATAAATGCAATAAAACTGGCCCCAAAATAAATATGGATAAATGCAGACGGAAAAGTTAAAAAATAAATACCATAAAACCGGGAGCTCTAGTTATAATCCATTGTCCAGTTATACGTTTTGAATGTGGTGGTGGCTGAAAATCACTGGAAAAAAACATTATAGTTAAGAATTAGCATTTTAAAAAAAACCTTAGAAAATCACTGAAAAAACCCAAGGTTACAGGGACCTTATAATTAGGAAATAGAATTAAAATAACCTTAGAAATTCACTTAAAAGACAGAGGTGCCAGGGACATTATAGTTAGGCTGACATTTAACTAGTGTCCCCGCAATGCACAGCTTATGACTTTACATATTACATCACTCATTTCATAGTAAGTGACATGACTGATGACATCTGAAATGACATTACAGAAACACCCATTTACATCCACATAAAACATGCATACACCCACTCCCACACAAACACTAACAGACTCATTCACAGAACCCATACAAACACTCACACATATTGTCACTCATCCATATAGCCAGTAGCACATCAACTTACACATAGAGCCACTAACGGAACCACTTACTCACATATACAGCCACCAATTCACCTACTCACTTACCAATACAGCCAGTGACAGATTCAGTCATAGAGACATAGACATATATACATATGTATTTACTGAACAAACCAAAGGTTACAGGGATGTTATAGTTAGGCCCAGGCTTTGGACAATTTTGGCCAAGGGAACCCCTTCCCCCGGGGCCTGGTCATAATACTGGTTGCCCTACTCCTATCCAGGGCATCCAGTAATTCATGCTGGGGACCACAGGGGAGACTGAAGGCCCCAGCAGTCCTTTCCATCTTCCCGCATCATGTGGGAGCCAGCATTGCTTTTTGACAGAGGGAGCTGCATGTTAAGCAGCTCCCTCTGTCCAAAAGAAATTCTGCTCTGGTGCGTGCAAGCAAAAGTATTGTTCTGCTCTAACTTGCACGAAGTGGAGCAGAGTTTGCTATGGCTTGGCAGGAGTGGGAAGCTCTAGCCAAGCCATAGCAAATAGCAACCTTCCAAGAGTAAACACCTCGGGAGGTAGCAGGGGCTGGCCTTGGCTGAAGGTGGTCCCCAGAGCCATGTATGGCTCCTCCAGGGGGCTGTGCAGCCCCTACAGCATTTGTTTTACCCCAAGGAAGGCTGTGGACCCCCTTTATCATTTCATTGTAGCCCAGGGGACGTGGTAGTCTCCAGGGCGCAGGGGGTTCATGTCCCCATACAATTTAACGAGAGCCCCAGGAAGGTGGCAGTCCCCGGGGCTGGGGAGATAAGTGCAACCCCCGCATTATTTATTTATTCATTTTGTATTTTTGAAAACATATTTTATTGTATTATCAAGATACAAAGCGAGCCAATACTCACGATTAAAATTTGACGCATCATTTACATCCAAACGTTCCTGTAGTGGTGAACACATTAAGATTCCTGCAGAACCTGCAGGTAATACAACATAAATATAAACATAAACATAACACAGAGCATTTAAAACCCCATACCGCTTGTTTGACCATCAAAATGTGTAGCTTTCTGAAACTGTTCCATGACTTGCAGCGCAAAGGGTAGCCATCCTATATTGGGTCTATTTCTGGCAGAGGCAGTAGCTCTATTTCTCGATAGATAGATCACCATCTGGACCATATCTTTCTGTGTTTTTGTGGGCACCCTCTCTTCTGAAATACTGCTTTCTCTGTCCCCATGCAAGAGTCCAAGGCTTTCCTCCAGCCTCCAATCATTGGGGGAGCTGTCGCCTACCACTGCTGTGCAATGCCTCTCTTTGCCAGGGTGAGGGCCAGGAAAAGCAGATGCTGTTTATATGTGTTCCCTTCAATGCCATCTGTGCTATGTAATAAGAAGAGTCATGGGTCAAATGGGAGATCCCAACCTAGGACCTGATCCAGGCAGGATGCCACTCTGCGGCAGAATGGCTGCAATGCACTACAGCTCCATACAGTATGTAAAAACATACCCTCTTCTTTATCACAGCGGAGACACACTGGGGCCGAAATAACTCCCATCCGCCACAGTCGGGATATAGTGTGATATATGCTAAGTATGGGCACAAAATCCGCTCCGCTCGCGAAATTTGCGAATTTTCGGCAATTTCGCGATCTGCAAATCTCGCGAAATTGCCGAAAAATTCACGAATTCACGAGCGGGCAGATTTTTTTTTTTTGGCCCACAGGAAGCACAGTTAAGGCAGGTACTCGAGTTGAAGCTAACTTTGTAACCATTTTAGAATGGCGCCGGCAAGCTGCCAGAGTGCTTGCTGGCACCATTCTAAAATGGTTACAAAGTTAGCTTCAACTCGGGCACCTGCCTTAACGATGTAAGTGCTTCCTGTGGGCCAAAAATGAAACCTCAACAGTAAGCACTTACACATATAAATAAAGCAGGTGCCAGAGTTGAAGCTCAAATTCAGTAACTTTTTAATCAGCCCAAAACATTAGTGAGCACGGTCGAGGCTGGGCAAGTGTGCTTTAACCCCATATCTGCCGTTGAAAATTATCTGTAATACCTGAGAAAGGTCTTTGCATCCCTGAGTTTCTCGAGCGCAATCCCCGTTCTTATGACCAGGAGGCTGCTTTCTCCTCACCTGCTGCCCTGCTCGCTCTCTGACCCTTTATAAACGAGGCATGTTGACACGCATAGAAGCCCTGCACCACACACTAGCGGTATCAAACGTCTTCCCGCCCTTTCCCAACTATGATGGACAGCTCATTCAAGGGATCTCGGCGCCTTTTGGCGCTGTGGCAAAGTTACAGGCACACATGGTCAGTGGAGACAAATCTTCTGGCCCTACGCAGTTGCAATGTAGGAAAAGCACTATCATTTACCCAACGAGGTAGCACTTACTGGATTAGCCAGTAGAAAGTACTCCAGTTGAGTAGAGGTATTGCACAAAACGGTGGCATCTTCGTGGATAACTATGCAGGGCAGGATTAATTCTGGCACGAGGCTCCTGTCACAAAAATTAAACCTCAACAGGAAGCACTTACAGATATAAATATAAAGCAGGTGCCAGAGTTGAAGCTCAAATTCAGTAACGTTTTAATCAGCCCCAAACATTAGTGAGCACGGTTGAGGCTGGGCAAGTGTGCTTTAACCCCATATCTGCCGTCCAAAATTAGCTGTAATACCCGAGGGAGGTCTTTGCATTCCTGAGTTTCTCGAGCGCATTCCCCGTTCCTGTGATCAGGAGGCTGCTTTCTCCTCACCTGCTGCCCTGTTCGCTCTCTGACCCTTTATACACAAGAGGCATGTGAACACGCATAGAAGCCTCGCACCACACACTAGCGGTATCAAACTTCTTCCCACCAGTGGCGGCTGGTGACATTTGAAAGTGGTGGGGCGGAAACTGATAATCATACTGCGCCGTAGCGAGCTCGCGTAGCGAGCGAGCCCGAACCCCCTAAGGAGGGTTCGGGGGGATTTCCCCCCGAGAAAATTTTGAAAAAATAGTGGGAACATTTTGCATTTTCAAGCAAATTTGAGTAAGCAGGAAGGTTAATAAAGCAATTGTGAGAGTGCAGGTATTACATTATTAAAGAGCTGTCATATAACATAGGTAGCTGCTTATTCAGTATAACCACAGAGCTTCATAACAGACTCCTGCAGCGCTTAGGAGAAAAACGGCCCGAGGCGCTGGTCTGTGACCGAATCAGGGAGGGTGCGTGCCCGGGGCTTGAGACACACTCGTGAGAAGGGGGGTACGCACTCGCAGTCCTTCAGGAAGAAGGACCGTCAGGCGAGAAGAGGGTGCGAATGCATGGGTGAAATATGTGAGAGCATGTCTCCTGTCCCGGGACTATATATGAGACAGCATGAACCCACACAGTATATGAGACAGCATGAACCCGCCCTACACCCCAAGACCAGGGCTGTTCTGAAGGGATCAGGGCAATGCAACTAAGGGCCAATAGATGTTGGGACCTATGCCTAGGATGTGGCAGAATGTTAACTTGCCCCAACTGCCTGACAAGTTAGTGGGAAACTGAGAATTCAATGCAGGTCTCTTAATGAGGCCGATTGCTTTTTTACAGGTTTAACGGTAACCTTCCTACCCGTCGATGCCCTGCAGTTAAAAGGCTGTGCAGTAAAAAGTAACAAAATATTTTAGCTTTTAATTATTCATCCAAGGTTCAGGACAATCCCCAGTTGGCAGCATTGGCATAGGCACAAATAAATATCTAGCCAACACTCAATACACTGCAGACTTGTAGCCTAGCGAAAAGCAACAGACATGCTGGTTGTTACGTAGGTAGTGTTTTCAAGTAGGCATACTACTCAGAAAATTCCCAACCTAGAGCGCAGGAACGAAACTGTTTGCAAGATTTCCTGTCCCATCTAGCATAGATGGACAAGATACAGAGATTAAAGGCGAGCTCTTGTAAACCGTTAAAAAAACATTTCTAAAGACTCGGATAAGCAAAGAAGCAAATCTTAATACCAACTCTGCATATAACACGTTAACAGTCCCTTCCAGGCTTAAATCTAGCCAGGATGGGCATGGGGAAAAGGAGGAGCTGGGCAGATAAATCTGCAACCTTCTAAGTGTAAAAATCAGTCTTCCTGAAGTGAAACCAGTTTTAGTGCAGACCTCAACATTGCCCAGTGTTACCTACAAGTGCTACAGGTTGCCTTTTTAAGATTGGAAAAATCCTTTGAACTCAATGATAACCAGCACCCTCACCCCCACAAACAACCAGAGAAATCTAGTCTCCCTAACCCTATTTCAAAACCAAGACAAACACATCCACTTCCACGTTCACATGTTGAGTTGAAGATGAAAGAGCTGTAGATACTGGAAGCCGCACATATCACCAGTGAGTGAAATGTCCTTTGAGAAAGCGAAGAAACAGGCATGTGAGAGTCTTCGTGAACGAAGAGACCCTCAAAAAGACCAATAAGGAGAGCACCACCATCTCACCACAGAATTCATCATGGCAAACTTTAATAGAGCCCTTGTATGGTAGGTAGACAATGATGTATGTTTGTTGATGCTGCGGGTCACCGAACTCCGCCCTTTACGTGTGTTTAAAAATAACTTTAATAGAGCCGGGTTGCACATAAATGGAGGCCATTATCAAACAGAGCTTCATAGAAAGCTGCCGTACATTATAACCTGTTCTCATCCATGTACGTGGGACTGGTGGAATACGAAAGGAGAACATTCGGGCCACTATCTGCAGGCGAGGTCTTCCAAAACACCGTGTGGGAGAGATGCTCCCAGAATCTGCAATGCATGTCTGTGATGTTCTCAAATATATGATACAAAAACATCATTGCACATCACAAAAAGTCTCTTTCAATCATTTGCTGTAAGCACGCATAGACCCGATTTCTTTGTCCAAAGGAATCACGTAGTGTATACAAAATCCAAACTTTATTTCTTTTGTAAACACAGTTCTTGACAGCCGACGCGCGTTTCGCCCCTATGGGCTTTCTCAAGGCAAATCTCCAATTTGTACGATACTTTATCTTCCAATACTTGCGTATTACACGCTCCCTTTAAAGGGCGTCCGCCCAATATATATCATCCAAATCTAGTAGCACTCTATCAGAGGTTGCAGTTGTCCTCACTTGTTTTCAATGTGGAACCATGATAAGTTCCAACATAAATTCCAAAGACTGTCTTGCACCGAAATCGCGTTCAAAACCAGGTTCTCAAATATACCCTTCCCCTGCCCTCACTGAGAGGATCTGAACTCTGACCTCCAGTCCATCCATGGTAACCACAGCCTCCAATCCATTCTCGGACCGCCGACCTGCCAGACACATCCAGGACCTAATCTATCCATTCTAGTGCTCCCCGACCCCGTGCCACCCTCGGACTCACTTCGGTCCCCAGACCTCAGTCTCAGACCGCATAGGAAACCAAAGTAGGGAGTCATGCCTGACATATAAGCTTGACTCTGACTCGGCCCAGCCCCCAAACGAATATAGCCCAGTCGATGTACGTGACGCACGATGCATTTGCAAACAGATCAGCCCACCTCTGTCCCTAAGTGCATAGACTGTAGACACCGCGGCCCACTCGGCCACGCCATTCCTTACTGCCTTCAAGAGCTCAGTACGATTTTTAGAACCATTTAATGCAGAACAGTTAACCAACCGGTCCCAGGCCCAACGCTAAACCTAAATATCCTCCTCTGTACGCACTCACAGTCAGGAAGTTCACTTACAAATTCCAAAGCCGCTTTTAGGTGAAGCTGCTTGGAACCAGAAGCAAGCAACTTAAGTGCGAAAAACGTACGTGGACGCGAAAGCAGCACACAAGGAGGGAGCATGTCTGAGGACCCTACTCCCTCAAGACAGCGGAGAGGACAGCAACAAATATGCATGTGGTGTCTAAAAAATAGAGACAAGCTGCATGACGCCATCAGCAATGGTGCCAATGGTCCTGGTGCAAGCAAGGAAAACTACCCATTTGGCTGCAAGTGGGCAGTAAAAGTGAACAACTATCAGGGCATAGGCCGCTCAAGCCCATGGGCACCCCTGTCACTACACCAAAGGCAGCTATTCCCCTGGTCCCCCTAAAAAGCCTGTGACACAATGTATAATCAGAGCCACGGGAATTATGCGGCAGGGAAGGACCAAATTTTGCGGCAAGAAAACGCAAATGATGTGGTTTAATGTGGCACATTTTACGATCATAATACTGCATGTTTTTGTCATCTTTGCACTTGTTAACACTTCCTGGGCATTGCTTGACCCTCATTAGCACCGGTTTAACACAAAAATATAGCAATAAGCAACAAAATGGTGACCAATCAAGCTTTACAGAGGGCCTTCCACTGAGGGGCAGCACGTGTTGCTGCGTCTTTAGTAACTTTTGAACCCTTTGAGATAGAAATGAACCTTTTTTTATTACAATCTGAAGATTATGCAGAAAACGATGGATTATGTGGCAGATGCGGCAAATGCATACTTAAGCGAAAAACCAGTCCTGTCAAGTATCACGCATAAGGTGTGACTCTTACGCATTTCAGCGTGGTGTTCCGCAACACCGCACTGAAATGTATTGTCACGCATTTTTATTGCTATTCTGAAACTCGCCTAGCTGCCAAGGTTTCAGATTGCTATGTGTGACATTTTCATAATTTCAGTGTAATTATGAGTGACATTTCAACAACGATGAGTGACACTTTCTCATGAGCAAAATCAAGCAATGTAATTGTGCTATTTTCTTGCACAAACCACACAGGACTCAGGGTAACTTCTCCAATAGGCATAAATAACTTGTTTACCCATAAAAAGCAGGCTAAGAACCAATAGCAAAAACAATAAATGTATGCCCAAGTGGAGCCAATCACCCTTTTTGCTTCTTTCCACATAAGAGCCCTGCTTTTCGCACAGCACGCCCCACACAGCGCAACCCGTGGACTCCAACATGGAAGTGCAGCCACAATCACAACGGACCGCCATACTCCATCACATCATCCTAGCTGCTTTGATGTGGACAGCACCACAGCTGACCAACTCATAGCAACTCGGCGTCAGCTTTCATGAGGGAAGCTCCACTCACCACAGAAACTCACAGCTATCTGCAAAGAAAACAACGGTAGCCCATAAGGCTCTGCCACCATGTACAAAATAAGGTATCATTGAGAAAAGGTAAATAAGGAGGAGGTTGTAACAACTAACAGCACTGGTGACCCCGCTGTTTAAAATCAAACAACCATTTGCAAACTGTGTAATTACTTTTTGTTTCATGTGCACAGTTGATGGTTGATGTCGTTCTGTCAAAGTACTAGTAATCTAACAGTATCAATAAAAACAGCACATAAAATAACTTTCACAATTTTAACGTGATAACTTGCCTCAGATAAGGGGTTAATAATGTGGCTGTCAGGCATGTTAAAATGAGCACAGCCTTATGATGTAATCTTGCTCTATTTGGATAGGAAAAAACAACAAAGGGCTGCTTCAAACAAGAAGAAATAACTGATTAAAGCAACCCTTTTAGCCGGGAAAAAAAAAAGTGCATCTTTTATTCACTAACATGTAACATTCAATAAAATAAAAATCCACAGTGCTCGCCTACAGCTGAGCACTTCGTGTTCCATGGCTAGTTGGGTTAAGAGCCCTTTATTTCAGCTCCAGACCGACTCTCGTCTCTTGCATGAAATGCCCTTCCCCTTAGTAATCACTGCATAAGGATGGCTCACAGGGCAGAAGAAAAACGACTGTCTCCAGGCTATTAGGACTGTATAATAGGTTTGGCCGTGGTATTTGAAACCTTTCCTGCATAACAGAAAACTACGTGTAAAGTTTAACTACTTGCCATGGTCAACGTCACGTCGTGGCACATGCAGTCTCGCTTTGGTTACAGCCTAAGGCCGCCCGTCAGCCTCGCCTGTGTTCATGCCAGGGATTCTGAGCTACTAGTATTAACACAAACGACGGGGCCGCATAATTACATGATAGCAGTGGCCCTGTATAATGCTGCTCTTGACGATTCCGGGTTCTTACTCTGTGTATACCGACGAATCTTTGTAGACTTTCAGGCCCAAGGAGCATTTTATATTGCAATGATGCACGCCCGGTCCGATCAAAAGGGGATTTGTATTATTAGCCCCTGCTCCAAAATGCAGCATGCTGTTCTCTGAGAAGCCAGAGTTCGCTCATGTGTGGAATGATTAAAATAAAGATTCACACCCATGGAGGAATGAAATCCACTAAATGCAGAAAGAAGAATGTGAGTCCTATCACCAGTCGCCAGGAGTACCCCACTTACCTCGCTTTTGTTACTATAGTGGCCTTCCTTCAGGTTCAGCTGTAAACCATCTTTCCTTGTGTGAGTGCGCAGCGCCGCTCATATAAGTGTGCGTGTTGTGCGTTGTAAGTCTGCGCGCGGTGTGTGGGCACGTTTTTAATAATGCCGGTGGCAGCCGCCCTTTGCAGGTGGGTTCAATCCTGTTTCTCACACATGGGTGGCAGAGGGTTATTAAGCGCTGGGGCCGGGGCATTTGAATTTCGGAGCGGGATTTGTGTGTGAACTCTCTGAGACAGAAAGAGCAGAGGCTGAGGCCGGGCTACACGCTGGGCCATTGAGCGGCGGCTGGTGTGCCAGCCGTGCAGGAGCGGTGCTATACTGGCCGGCCCCGGACAGGGCACCGCAGATTATGGCTTTCAGACTGCTTTCGCGCGTGCCCATGCCTGGAGCGGTGGAACCCCACAGAAAGGCTTCTTGTAATCAGAGCCCACATATACCCATGTCGAGGCCAGACTAGTAGTGTGAGTGACACACGATACACCACGCACACCGACACACTTCTGGACTGTCTGTACTGGATTACTGTTGTACCCTAAATAAAACTTACTTTTTATGAGGTGACGTGACATGACTCACTCGACAGGCTCGACTGACTGTGTGGAGACAGTACTGCAGCAGGCACACACGACTCACGAGGAGGGTACGTACATACATGAAGACAGAGTACTTCTACACACTCTCCTCTCGACTCTCTCAGTCCTCGTCGTGTGCTGTTTTGGCATGCCAGGCGCGGTGACGTGCATACGGCGCAGCATTACCAGCGCCACTACAAAAGGATTGGCTAAAGAGCAGGGTAAATACTGCCCATTATGAGACCCGGGAGAGCCGGGTCCCTGCCTGTTTGTGTGCTGTAGGGGAGGAGGAGGGGGGAAGGTACTACTGGGTGTGCGCATGCGTGGGCCAGTCAAATAAATGACTAGCCCAAAATGCGCACACACACACACAGTCAGTGCCTGCTGCGCTACCTATGGCTGCGCTGTCACTCATTGCCGCAGCCCCGCCCCCACTGCCTTCCGCGATTCCGAATCTGTCAGGCTTGTCCCGCTAACTCTCCCTGCCGCACACAGTACTGCGAGTGCGCTTAGTGAAGCGCAGATAAATTATTTTTGAAGCCTATAGTATTTACTACTTCCTGCAGCGTGCGGTCGTCCATGGTTAGTGGGGCAACGCCCCAACGCCCCTAATGGACGCACCGCCTTTCCCAACTATGATGGACAGCTCACTCAAGGGACCTCGGCGCCTTTTGGCTCGGTGGCAAAGTTACAGGCACACATGGTTACTGGAGACAAATCTTCTGGCCCTACACAGCTGCAGTGTAGGAAAAGCACTATCATTTACCCAATGAGGTAGCACTTACTGGATTAGCCAGTAGAAAGAACTCCAGTTGAGTAGAGGTATTGCACAAAACGGTGGCATCTTCGTGGATAACTATGCAGGGCAGGATTCATTCTGGCACGAGGCTCCTGTCACAAAAATTAAACCTCAACAGGAATCACTTACAGATATAAATAAAGCAGGTGCCCGAGTTGAAGCTCAAATTCAGAAACGTTTTAATCAGCCCCAAACATTAGTGAGCATGGTCGAGGCTGGGCAAGTGTGCTTTAACCCCATATCTGCCATCGAAAATTAGCTGTAATACTCGAGGGAGGTCTTTGAATCCATGAGTTCATTCATTCATTCATTTTTCTTTATTCGGTTTTTGACAGGTAAAAAAAACATAAAAGCAATATTACAGATAAAAACAGTTAATTCAGATTTCAAAATTGACAGCTAATGCCAAACATTATAAAAAGACAACATGGGGGGGCCCTAATCAATTTACATGATACGTAGAAATTCTAGTTTATCCAAACAATTAATTATAATTTACAAGTTCGATCTGTGTCTGAAAATGCATTTCAAAAATTTTACTACGTATTTTGAGGTCCATTCCGTCTCTAGAAATTGCAAATGTAACAGCGCTGGGTGACATTTTCTGATACCCATCAATTTTAACAAGGTAATTAGCCATATCTTTCTGTGCCCATCATAGAATTTACAAAACAGAAAGGTGTGGATAGTTGCCTGCGCGGAAATTCTATCACACGGACATGGTGGTAGTACTAAGTCCCAGTTATTTCTCAAAGGAAAGGCCACCAAGCGATGTAAGAGATTTAGCCTGAAACTAATCAGGAGAAATCTCTCAAAGGTAGTAAAATCTTGCGTCAGATACGGCTGTATTGTCAAAGAAGTTTGGACCGCCATAGAATGTTGAACAGAAGTTTTTGTGGCTTCATTGGCGATACGCATTTCTTCTAAATACGCAAGAGACATCCCTTTTAAGGTTTTCTTTGATAAATCCCCTATTGAGCAGGGGTCAGAATAGTATTGTCCCACTCCTAAAACATTAAAAAAGTTTTTTATGTATGACAGCCATCCGATTCTATGTGAATAATCGAGGGACATACAGTCTACAATTATTTGTTGAGTCAGCACATTTTTTTCCATCGACCAAATTCGGTGCCCAAGGAGGAGGGGTTGAATTTTGGCCAGGTCTACCAGATAGGGAATCCCCAGTTCCATATGGCAGGAGAGGGTGGAGACGCTCTTTGGAATCGCTAATAAAAATCTTAAAAAAGCGTTTTCAGCCACTTGTAAAGCGCTGATGTTCGCGTACCCCCACACTCCAGCCCCGTAGAGGGCGATTGCTTGGCATTTGGCTCTGTATATCTTCAGCAGTTCCTCCGGTGTCTCTTACCCAGCTTTTGAGAAAAGTTTATGAGGGCAGCAATGGCTCTCATGAAGTGAAGTTTCCTAACCTCAATTGCAGGTTTCCAATTCAGTTTTTGATCAATGATAATTCCCAAGTATTGGTATTGATCTGTGGTTGCAAGTTTCTCCTTATGAAGAAAAATATCTTTAACCACTTTTTTCCCCGTTCCAGCTGTCATCACAAAGTTTTTTTAATATTTATGTGTACATCTAACTTTCCCATGTAATCAGAATATTTATCCAAGGCCTTCTGTAGTTGGCGGGGGGTGCGGGCCAATATCACTGCGTCATCCGCGTAGAGCAGAGCGGGAATCGGACGATTTTTTATTTGTGGGAGATCCTGGCCCCCCCTCAACATGGCCTTCTCCAAGCCATTGGTATAGAGTGTAAAAAGAAAGGGGGCCAGGACACAGCCTTGCCAAACTCCTCGCTCTACCCTAAACGGTGCGGACAGCTCACCCTTTACTCCAAACCTCACTCTCGCGGAAGCATTGGTATATAGTTCTCGCAGAAAGTCCACCAGTGGCGGGTCAACCCCCATTGAAATCATTACAGACCAAAGTTTTGCATGGGAAACGCAGTCAAATGCTGCGGACAAGTCAACATAAACCATATACAAAGTGCCCGACTTGGCTCATACTTATTTACCCAATAGCATAGTCAGATTTAGGGCTTGTTCAGTTGTTCCGAGGCCCTGGCAAAACCCGAATTGGAGATCCGAGAGGACCCTGCCATCGCCCGCCCACTGCTGGAGACGCTCAAGGACAATTCTACCTGCCACTTTGCCCAGGGAATCCAGCAGTGAGATCGGCCGGTAACAGGATACCGCCTGGCGGTCCCCCTTCTTAAAAATAGGGACCATAGTTGATTTAGTCCAGGATTCCAACAGCCCCACCTCCGTCACAGCCTTAAATACCCTAGTCAGCAGTGGGGCCGGCAGATCCAAGTTATATTTAAATAGATCTATTGGAACCCCATCAGGGCCGGGGGCCTTTCCGTTTTTACTAGCTGTTAGGGCATGGAGAACCTCCTTTAAGGTGAATTCTAATGAGATTGGGTAATTTACTTCGGGTAGGCTCCCGCGGTAGCCTAGATCTTCTCCCATATTATCAGGGCCTTTCCGGAATATCTTTGTAAAATGTTCCACCCAACTTAGTTCGTCAATCGCCACGTCTATCATCGGGATATTGTTACGGTCGGCTAGATAGAGGGATTTGATCACTGTCCAGAAAACCACACTATTTTTATCCGTGCAGCTGTTATGGAGCTGAACCCAAAGTGCCTTCTTTAGTTCTGCTTTCCTTTCTTGTAGTGCGTTGTTATATTCCCACCTAAGGATTTTAATTTCCTGTGGAACTCGATTAGGATTTTGTAGGGCTATTTTTAAATTAGAGTGTGCTACCGTGCATCTAAGGTTAAACCACCCTACTTTCCTCGGTTCAGTATTTTTTGGCACAACCAAAAGGGATTGTTTAATTTTTTTTAAGATTACCCCAAAGTTACTTAGTATTTCCTCGTTGGAACCTAGCGGGTCTAAGCATTTAGCAATTGAGGGGTAGACTATTTTTATTACTTTTTCCGTTGTCACTGAAGGGTCTACCATGGCCCATTTTATAGAGAATCCAATAACTCTATCTAGGTACAAAGCATTCTGGGTTAATGTACTAGCTATGCATTGCACGGTATGATGATGAAATGGGTTGAGTTCTAAACTGAGGGCACAGTGATCACTTAATGTATTAGTCAGTATGGCAAAAGCAATTACACGGTTGACTAAAGCATTTGAGATTAAAATATAATCTATCGTGGTCTCGCTCCCCCTCCCCAGGAAAGTTGGATCCAGCTGCTGGGATTTATCGTTCATTTTGTTGGCCATTACTAAGTCTAGATCAGACAGGATTTCGTTTAGATACCTTCCAGTATTCGTGTGATTAAAATGGGCCATGGTTTCCTCATTTTCGTCCACTAACCCACAAAGATTACTATTATTCAGTTGACATGGGTGTTGATTGAAATCGCCCCCCCAGATAATGGTTGCCCCGGCCCTTTCTCCAGAACCCCTCATCAGGGAGGATAGTTTATCATGGACTCTACTCAGAACCTTCCGCAACTCTTCCTCTGATAAATTATTATAGAAATTTAACAGAAGGACAGTATCCTTACTATTAAAGCTAAGGGAGAGTAACTGAAAATGTACTTCTAGTTCTACTGGAGTAATTTTTAGCCCCCCTATTATATTTGCTATAAAGATAGTTAAACCACCTTTAGCTCTCCTAGATATTGCGGGTAATGCAGGCGAAAAGTAGGTCTTGTAGCCTACCAGGTGGATTTCCTTCGTAGACCAAGTTTCCTGCGAGCAAATTATGTTATGTTTTTGAAGAAAATACAGGCCAGTCCCATCTGATACCTTGGAGCGGAGTCCGGCAATATTCCAAAAAAGAATCTTTAACAGGGGGCGTTCTGTGACTAGAGTCTTATCCACAACCGGGATAGTGGAAGCTATGTGTGCAGCAGTTATCATGCCAGGTTCCGTCGTATATTCTCGGGAAGTATTACGCGAATCAGGACCCAGAGGGGTTGGAGCTTTGTTGCCAATTACCATAGTCCCTCTGCCTAATTCTGAGTTTAGGCGAGAAAATCTCACCTTCCTCTGAAATGGCTTTAATTTCTATGATGCTTGTTCTAAGAATTTCCTGTGTTTTAAACTGTACACATTTGTTAATGTCCCCAATGGCCTGATCACGGAGTCAATCGACTCTTTCCAGCCCAGACAGCACCGAAAAGTGATTAAAAGTGGGAATATTAAAATGCAAGTGTTCTATACTCATTCCAGGGGGGGCCTAGGATCTTAATGGGGGTAATAGAAGAGACTGAGGATAAAAGTGACTTAGATCGTATGTGAAAATAGCTTCCCTGCTGTCCGTGTGGTACCAGTCAACAATATATCTCACAGCTCTAGGATCTATAAAGTTAATAATAACAACATCCCTCTTTCTATCCTTTGGACGATCCCCCACCCAGGCCAATCGCCTTACATTAAGGATTTCTCCATTTATGTGTGCTGGCAGTGGTCTATTATTGCACAACCAATAAATCACTTTGTTTTTCAATTGTCGATGATCCTCCATTGTTTCCTCCCGAAGTTCCGGGACCCCTGCCAAGACCACCTCGGGCGGAAGGTCTATTTGTACCAGATTAGTCCTGTGCCGTTTATTAGAAGAGGGGGCTCCAATGACTGTTTTTTCCAAGGTTCCCTGTCTATTAACCATCCCTTTCGTACTGTCTCCCTTTTTCATAATGGGGGTTTTAGGTAAAGCCTGAGGGACAGAAGTATTCTGGGCTAACAGGGGCATGGGATCCTTGTTAGATGGTATTAAAGCTGGTCTCTGCCCTAGTCGGGGGTTATTTCTAGAATCAGTATGTTTCAGTGGAACCAATTCACCTATGATCTCTGTTTGCTTTGCCAACTCCTTTTCTATAGATCCCAGTTGCGTACCCATTCTTTTAACTCTCTCTATCAGGGGCAGCATCAATGATTTAAGGAGCTGCTCCAGGTTCTCCATTAGGTCCTTGGCAGAGAGGGAGGGTGGAAAATGCGGTTTGAGTGTAATCTTAGGTGCTATTGATCTGTGATTTCCCCCCGTGCTATGAGATGTTTTCAGGGTCTTAGCTCTTTTCCCGCCCTTGCTGTCCCGCCTGCGCTTCCTCTTTTTTGTTGTGCGACATGTAACTGTAGTATTAGTGCACGTACTCACTTCAGGAGGTGAGCTATTTATAGTTTCAGTCAGTTCTAGCTCAGAGGAGATGTCTCGTGATGTTTCTAGAATTGAATCATTTCTATTTGATTCAAAAGAAGGAGTTTGCATTCGTTGGAGCGATGAAAAATCAGCAGTACCTTGGTTGGATTGTGATATGAGTTGATCAGTGACTGCTCCATGTCTTGGGGGAGTGACTGCCAGGTTAATAGTACCCAGAGATGATCGTTTTTGTTCATGATTTCCATGGAAAGACGTTTTTCCGTCAAGACTATTTCCTTCTCTAAAACGGAAGCAGCCCTGGTAATAAAAGCGTCTAGAGTCCCCCTAACTGACCCCCCCACCAGGGAGGGCCTACCCATACTCCTACGAGATGCTCTCTGAGATGTTCTCTAAGGAGTTTATAAAGCACAGAACCAGAGGGAACCAAAAAGAAGATAAAAGACCAGGGAGCTCAACCGTTTACTGCTAAGAGTCGGTTTACAAACTGTAAGGACTTTCAGAGTGGAGGCTAAATAACAAGTTTCGGCAGACGCCGGCTTCTTACAAAATACAGGGATATTCCTTATTTACAGTCTCCTGAGTCACAAGTTAGTCTCCTGGCCCAGCCCAGCCTAGTTCAGCCAAGGGCGGCCACAGACGGCCCGCCCTTTGCCCGGGCTTAGCCCAGCTAGTCCCGCGCGCGTCCCGCGCAATGCGGAAGTGACAATGGTTATATACAGGGAGGTAGGGGGCGGGAAGAGGCCCCAGCTGCAGCGGTGATAGACGCGCTAAGCAGGCTGGTCCTCGCAGTCCCACTCGCGATGTTCCTCTACTCCTCTACTGGCGCAAAACGGCGTTGTCCTCCACAAGTCCACAGTCCACAGTGGCAGAGTTGTTGCAGGTAACTAGAAGTAAGTCTGTGCCCACAAACGGCTGCGAACGGCTCCCGCAAAACGGGGGCCGTGAGCCGTTATCAGCTGCTGGGAGGAGGGGGCGGGAAGAGGCCCCAGCTGCGGCGGTGATAGACGCGCTAAGCAGGCTGGTCCTCGCAGTTCCACTCGCGATGTTCCTCTACTCCTCTACTGGCGCAAAACGGCGTTGTTCTCCACAAGTCCACAGTGGCAGAGTTGTTGCAGGTAACTAGAAGTAAGTCTGTGCCCACAAACAGCTGCGAGCGGCTCCCGCGAAGCTGGGGCCGCGAGCCGTTATCATCTGCTGGGAGGAGGGGGCGGGAAGAGTCCTCAGCTGCGGTGGTGATAGACGCGCTAAGCAGGCTGTTCCTCGCAGTCCCACTCGCGATGTTCCCCTACTCCTCTACTGGCACAAAACGGCGTTGTCCTCCACAAGTCCACAGTCCACAGTGGCAGAGTTCTTGCAAGTAGCTAGAAGTAAGTCTGTGCCCACAAACCGCTGCGAGCGGCTCCCGCGAAGCGGGGCCGTGAGCCGTTATCAGCATGAGTTTCTCGAGCGCAATCCCCGTGTAGTTCCTGTGACCAGGAGGCTGCTTTCTCCTCACCTGCTGCCCTGCTCGCTCTCTGACCCTTTATACACAAGAGGCATGTTGACACACATAGAAGCCCCGCACCACACACTAGCGGTATCAAACGTCTTCCCGCCCTTTCCCAACTATGATGGACAGCTCACTCAAGGGACCTCGGCACGGTGGCAAAGTTACAGGCACACATGGTCAGTGGAGACAAATCTTCTGGCCCTTTACACAGCTGCAGTGTAGGAAAAGCACTATACATTTATCCAACGAGGTAGCACTTGCTGATTAGCCAGTAGAAAGTACTCCAGTTGAGTAGATGGAAATCGCAAAACAATCTGTGATTTTGCGGAAAAATCCGCGAATTTGTGGACTTTTTTGCGATTTCGCGCAAATTCGCGGACCGCAGATCCGCAAAATTTGCCCATACTTAATATATACGATGTATATATTTAAAGAATGAGGCGATAGCGCGAGGAACCCGCTGCGCCCCGGGGGCTGGCTAGTGCCTTCGACCATTCATCATCAGTCATATCTGATAGGTCCCTGAGCCATGCCACCCGAGTCTTGTGTAAGGTGGTGTGGGATTGTTTAGTCAGCGTCTGATATATCTGGCATATTATGTGTTTCCCAATGTTTCCGGTGAGCAACCGTCCCTCTAACGGGTGATATTCATACAATGTCTCTAATGAGTGTAGTTGGGGTTGGAGTGCATGTCTCAACTGAAGATACTTATGAAATTGTGACTTATGTAGCTGAAACTCAATCTGTAGCTGTGCCAAAGATTTAAGTGTAGGTCCCTTCATAACATTGCCATGGATAGATAGACCCAGTAGATCCCACTTCCGGAACCCCCTAGCTCCGCTACTGGGCGTAGATAGGTACCATTCCACAGCGGCATCAAACATGTCAGGCGGCCCTGCCACCCCATCTGCCCGACCGCGTGTAGTCAAAGTTTTATCACCACCCTACCAGCAGGAGACAGGAGATCCACGTTTGTATGGTTGTATAGGATCTGAAGGAGAGGTTTATGTTCCATAGCACTATGTTCCAACCTGTACGCTGGATCCGACGGAGAGCTATGCCACCACTCGTTAATGACTAATAGATGGGATGCTGCATAATAGGCAAATACGTCTGCCGCCGCTATGCCACCACAGTATGTAGACTGCATGCAGGTGCTCAGTGCCACTCTAATTGCCACACCGTCCCATAAGAATTTATTGTGTATTGTGTTTATTTGTGAAAAACAGGCATGAGGTATGTCAAAGGGGAAATTCTGTACCCGCCAAACACTCTAAGTATTTGCAAGATATGAGGGCCAGAAAACCAGGGGTCGGCATGAAGAACAGGACATCATCCGCATATATTGCTATGTGATCTGAGCATGACTCCGTCCATTCAAAAATCCTAATCACCGGGTCACTATGAACCCACACTGCAAGAGGCTCCACCGCTAGAGCAAACAGTAGCGGTGACAGGGGACAGCCCTGTCTCGTGCCACAGCCAATCCGAAAGGGGATCGAACTATGTCCCGCCACTCAGACGGAGCCTGTAAGGTCTGTGTATAGTAATCGTATGTATGTCCGAAAGTGAGGACCAAAGTTGGCAGCTTCCAGAAGTTGGAATAAATACGTCCAACTTTGGGTGTCAAAGGCTTTCTCAATATCAGCTAATAAAATTGCTGCGGGGCAACCCAACTCAGAGGCCTTAGCCAGGGCATTATGGACCAGTCATATATTATGGCTTGTGGAACGATGCAGCATAAAGCCAGACTGATCCGGGTGGATCAGATCTAGGATACAAGTTTGAAGACGATCAGCTACGACCTTACCCAGCAATTTGGGCTCAAAGTTTATAAGGGAGATTGGGTCGTATGACGATGGGTCTTCTGGTGCACGTCAGGGATTTAGGAATAGGATGATTTCCGCATGTCTCCAGTCCATTGGCAACGTTTGACTCTCACATGCTTCATCTATTGCCGATGGAGATGTGGACCTACAATCCCTATTTGAGATTTAAGAAATTCAGCCGGGAACCCGATGGGACCAGGAGCACGGCACAGTCTGATATTGCCTAAAGCTCCCACAATATTTTAGATATGCCCTAAGGAGGTGGTGGTCCCCAGAGCTGGGGTAGGCCCAGTGGGCCACCCTCATACAGAATAATAAGTGCTCTTGGGAGGTAGCGGTCCCCGGGGCTTTCATAAGCCCTAGGAGGGATGCCTAGTGCACCCGCCTCTTATTTTCAGTTTATGCCCCCGGGACATGGCACATGCAGGGTTATTTAAATGCATACAAGGGAGCCCACACTTGATTTTAAAAACTATTACATTTTTTTGGGGACTCAGTAAAGCGGAGTCCCAAGAGGGCTGTCAGCATTTTCTGACTGAAGTCTTGACAGCCAATCAGAGCTGTGCATTTCCCTGCACAAGCTCATCTTTTTTCAAGAAGACTTCATGACTACAGATATCACTAACATTTTCAACTTAAATTTCTGAAAAACTACTGAACTGATTTGTACTCAAAAGCACAATCTGCATAACAACAACTACCTTTCTGCCAAATTTTGGGTAATTCTGCCCAGAAGTTTGGGCTGTAGGTTCGACAACGCTTTCCTATGGAAATTAGAAATGGAAAAACACACTTTTTGTTTGAACCCTTTTTACCAGCCCTTAACGGATCAACCCAAAACTTCCCATGCACAAAACAACTTACTTTTACAAATTTTTTCAAATGGTGGAAAAGATATAAGCAAGTAAAAAAACGCTTTTCCAAAGGAAGCTAGGACCTAACTATAACTACCTACTGGCGACCGCCAGTAGGATTATATATATATATATTACCAGTATGCGCTCTAGTTAGGATGTTTTGCCAATAACTTTGGCGTAGTTTGAAGAATCCTTGTAAAATGTTCAAAACTAGTTTGACGTTCAATTCAGCTGGTGTCTTGAAAGATTTGGGGTGATCCATCATGCGGAGACTGAGAAAAAGTGGGGATCTCAAAACACGATTCCCCCATGTTCATTTCCATAGGAATTTTAGACATGGCTACAGCCCGAGCTACTGAACAGAAATACACGAAATTTGGCAGGAAGGTAGATGTTGGTTCAGAGTAGTGCCTTTTTGTGATTTAGTGTAAATCTGCTCAGCAGTTGCAGAAAAATGTAAAAATATGTTATCCAGTAGTATAATTGGGGACGCTTAGGATCCACAACCCCTCCAGATCTCGTGCTGAGATTAGATTGGCTGCCAACACTTCAAGTCAAGAACTGTTGGCAGCCATTTTGTGACTCGCTTGAACCATGTCACAGAATAAAATAATGAAAGAAAGACAAGGGGGCAGGGTAGAAACACTCTGACCACCCAAGCCTCTTGGTGGAGTCCCACTGGGAATCCCCCTGGCCAAAAAAGCATTTTTTGTGTAATTTTTGGACTGAGGCACCCTGGATCCGCAAATGCAGCCGACAATAAAAAAAAGAAAACAAAGCATGGGTTACCATGCTTTGTTATTAATCAGCTCCTGGGAGGGCAAGGTCCCGGCGGAACTGCATAAATAAAGGTACTGGGGCTTGTTATGCCCTGGGGACCAACACCCCCCTCGGGGCTTCTTTCACAAAAAATGAAGCGGAGGCCTGTATGACCCTCCCACTGCCCGGAGTGCAGAACCCCCCAAAGCCCTGGGCAGCCACCTCCCTGGGGCTTTAATTTGAAATAATGTGGTGGGGCATGCAACCCCTGCTGCCGCCCTGGGACCATCACCTCCCCAGGGCAAAACCAAGAAAGGAGGGGGACCACACAGCCCCCCTCCTAGAGCCATACACTGCCCTGAGGACCACCACCCCCAAGGCCAGCTCTTGCTACATCCCAGGGTTCCCACTTCCGGGACATAGCTGGTTGCTATGACTTGACGGGAGCTGTACCACTCCCGCCAAGCCATCGCAAACTGTGCTCCGCTTTGAACAAGCGACAACATTTTGCTCTTGCTTGCTCAAAGCAAAGCGAGAAGAAGCAGCATGTTAGTAGCTCCCTCTCTGTCAAAGGAATGCCGGCTCCCACCAGAGGTGGGGAGCCAGTATGGACCACAGGGTCCTAGAGGCACCCCCACAGTGCCCAACACATCTAAGTGAGTACTCGGGGTGGGACCAGGGCACCCACACTAAAGTCGTCGCACTGGGGGATGGCGTCCCCAGGATCGAAATTGCCTCAGGAGGGCTCCTATTTTTATTTATCAAAAAAGGGACAGGCCGGGAGATGGGATCTCCAGGGCCTCAATCAGCCGCACCCCTCCTCTATTCAAAAAAGGGCTGCACTTAGGGTTTGGGATCCTCGGTGCGCACATTGGCCCTGGGAACGGGTGCCATGTGCCCCTTCCCGGAATAAATATATATATATATATTTTAAATGCGAGACCAGCAAGGCGCCAGAGGCCCACCCCCCTTTTTCCATCACTCTGCAAATGCACCTTCGCACTATTGGTTGGGGGATATATCCCCTTGGATATGAAGTGTCCTTAGAGGCCAACAAGGCCTCCTGTCACCTCCAGTAACTCCCACACAGTGGAATTGCTGAGAGGTCTTCCAAGACCACACACCCTCTGTCCACCACTCTGCAAATGTGCCTCCTGGCATGCTGCTGTTTGTTCTCAAGGATGCTGAAGGTTCTTGGGGACCCAGAAGCTCTCCTGTTACCTCCAGTAAGTCCGACACAGTAGGATTCCTGAGAGATGGTCAGAGGCCCGCCACCTTTCGCCAACACTCTGCAAACACGACTACCAGTTAAAAAAAAACATAGACATTCACTTAAAAATCCAAAGGTTACAGGGAAATTATAGTTAGGGAATAGATTTTGAAAAATGTAAAAAATGTACTTAAAAACAAAGATTGCAGGGTTATTATAGTAAGCAAATAGAATTTTTAAAAACCTTAGAAATTCACTGAAAAAAACAAAGGTTAGAGGGACATTATAGTTAGGCTCAAATTTCACTTGTGCAAAACCAGTGAAATTCACCAGTTATAGTTACCTGGGCTATAACTATAACTAAAGCCACGCAATGCACTGCTTATGACTTCACATATTACATCACTCATGAAATGGTCAGTGACATAACTGATGACATCACTAATGACATCACAAATTGCTTCACTGATGACATCACTTATGAGATCATCCACAAACCACACATCTCATATGCCCACTCCCACTCTCGCACAATCACTTACATATCCATTCACAGACCCATACCGGTACTCATACAGCCATTCATTCCTCTATAGAGGTACTCACTACCCACTCTCACACTTGTACAGCCACTCATATAACCATTAATTCACTCAAACAACCATTCACTCACCCATATAGCCACTCACATAGCCACAAACTCACTCATACAGCTACTCACACACCCATGTATTTACCTACCTATCCGCTCACACACCTACTCACTCACCCATTCAGCCTCTCAACACACCCATCCACACTACCATACAACCACTCACACATCCGCTCACTCACCCGTAAGCCAATCATGCAGATACATATTCCCCAATACTGCCACTCACAAACCAACTCACTTAACCAAACACCCACTCAAATGACCACTCTCTCACTCATACAGGCCCCTAAACACAGTCACTCACTCATACAGCCATTCAGATACCTACTGTCAAGGTTATTAATTCACTCTTACCTGAAAGATGATTGTTGTCTTACCTGTAAGGTGCTTGACTGGTTTTGCAGAGACGCTATGGGCCAAACTCCCAGAACCCCTAATTATAACCAAAGAATTATATGCAAAAATACTGCGGCTACAGAATAGAAATTTAGGGAGGAGGGCCGGATTCGGACGCTGATGAAATTCCTGTTGTCAACCTGCGAGTCAACAAGAATATTTTGAGCTTTCTGGTATTGTGAGTCTTTTTCTCTAGACTATACAACTCCTAACATTTCCAAGGAAAAATTTAGTGCCAGCGTCCTACCTGCGAATCTACAGGAATAGTCTTAGCGTCCAGGGCGTTGTCGTGTGATGAGCCTCTTGCCTACGAGAAGTCGTGAAGAGCGTTGTTGAGTCATGAAGTCGTGAAGAGTGTAATTGAGAAATTGTGAAGACCCTTGTTGCACGACGTCCCTTGTTGTATTTCTGTATTTATAATTAAAACTGAGCATTAGCCTTCATTTCTACTGTTCAAAAGTACCAACACGCCTTTACACTTTTTTCTAGTTTTCTATTCACTTACTTAATATGCTTTCTGGCCTTTTCATCACACGATTCTGTTTTTAAAAGAAAATTGAAAAACATGCAGCAAAACTATAAATCTAGCGTTCTTCTCAAATATCGCTAATACAGTGTCCTAAATGTTTCCTTAAAACAAACATTCACTAAATTGCAAAAATGTTCAATGTCTTTGAAAGTCTGAAGTTTCCAAAGTGGTTCCAAAAATTGTTCTTTGATTATTCACTCAGTTTTCATCTGTGTTGCGTAGGGCGCCTTTGAACTGAAGAAATAAAAGATTCACTTAGCTTTCTTTCCCTTTTGTAGGAGCTGGAGCCGCTGCCGATGAAGTGCCTGCAACCGGACACCGAGGTAAGCCTTCTGTTGATAGCAAGGTTCCCGTCCTGACGATGCGAAGGCTAAGCGCCTTCCGTCTGAGTCATGTCTTCTCCTGTCAGATACCTTCTGACAGTGATGAGTTTTTGGATACCGAGGCAGTAGCCTCATTACTCCATATTCATTTAGAATTTTGTAGTCGCTGTTTAGGTTGCCTTATTGGTGTGTGACCCTTTGTCACAGTTGAGGTTGTATCACATGGTCAGCTCAGTGATGGGCCGCTGGTAGCGGTCAGTAGAGTTTGCAGATATGTCAGCATGTTTCCTCAGAGAGTCTCGTCTTTGTCCGTCTAGAACCTTCTGTTAGTGTTGAGGTTTGGGTGCCTGCCGCGGTGATTATGCCATCAGGCAGTGAGCGGGTTTTAGTTGCTTGCCGAGGCTATTATGCCATCGGGGCAGCGGTGAGTTATGCGTATCTGCCGGCGTTTGCCTTCAGGCAGTGATGAGTTTTTGGATGCTGCGTTGCTGGTTCAGTTTCGCAAGGTTAGCGCTTCAATGGGACGCGGGTAGCGGTCAAATGGGTTTGTAGAGATATCTTCAAGTTTCCTGATCAGTGGGTTTTCTTTTTGTTCCAGTCCATTGTAGAATTTCCTGATGAGTTTGAGGAGATTATCGTCCAACATCTCAATGCCTAAGTCTCTGTGGAGGTCTGCTGTTCGTGTGAACATAGGTGCACCTTCCAGAAGCTCGGGTGTGGCTTTTATACCTTGCCACACCCGAGACCGCACCCAAGTAAGCTTTGACGTCGCTCGCGTTCATACGCAAGGCGACGTGTCTACCGTAACAGTGCTTTCTCTTGTGCGTGTGTAACGCGCTGTGCTTTTGTTCCCGATTGCCGCTTTTCTCCTTTTTACCAATAGCGAAGCACCCTAAAGTGAGCCCATACCTGTAATTTACTCTGCATGGCATTGACGCTCTCCACTAGCCAACACAGCAGATCGAGTTACAACATTACCTGTAAAGTGCCATGAAATACGCTCTACCATGTTGCAATAAGATTACCTTTAAAAACAATAAGACCAATTAACATATGTTATGCATGACAAAAGTAAACATAAACAGATATACACAACACTTTCACTGGAGTGCTGGATGCACGGGACAGGGGTGGGATTTTTGACTGAAAATTAGGTTTAGACTTATAGGCTCTATATCTGCGATGTGTCTTAAGGACTGAACTCATGACACCTACTCACTCAACCATACAGTCACTACACACCCACTTATCCACCCATAGACACACACATGGAACCGCTCACACTACCACTCATCCACCCACCCACTGACACACCCACTCACTAATACTGCCACTCAGAGAATCTCACTCACCCACACAGCTACTCACACACCCATACAGCCACTTATATGCCCATACACTCTAATGATACATACAATCACACAGCTACTGACTTAATATATGTTAGAAGTAGTATCACTCATTAGTAAAGCACCTAGTATAGTAAATGTACTTTTATAGTAGGTTAGTTTAAATGTTTAATAACTCTTCAAAAAACTTACACTCACTTGATGATGTCATCAGTGATGTAATTTGAGATGTCATCAGTGATTTTATGACTGATGTCTCTGACCATGTCATGAGTGATGTAATATGTGAGGTCATAAGTAGTGCATTGCGAGTGCGTAAGTCATAGTTATAGCTCAGGTAACTATAACTGCTGAATGTCACTGGTTTTGTATGAGTGAAATCTGAGCCTAACTATAATGTCCCTGTAACCCTAGGTTTGCCAGTGTGATTGATATATATATATATATATATATGTATATATATATATATATATATATATATATATATATAATTAAAAAAATCACTGAAAAAAACATAGGTTTCAGGAGTGTTATAGTGAGCTGGACATTTCAGTCATACAAAACCATTGAAATGCCTTCATTATAGTTAGTTCTACTAACTATAACTCGCGCGCCCGCAATCCACTGCTGATGATGTCACATATTACATCATTCATGACATGGTCAGTGACATCACTGATGACATCATTAAAGTGAATGTGGTTTGGTTCGTTATTTAAATATGTATTATATATATAGCAATCTGCATTGAAGAATGAGTGGATGTATAAGTGTCTGGATGGAGGATTTAGTAGCAGTGTGATTAACTGTTTAAGTGACTAATTTAAAGTGTCTCAATAAATATATGGGATGTGATTAAACTGTGTGAATATCTGTATCACTCTGTCTCTTGTTGTGTAAAGTACTGCATGAGTTGGTTAGTAGGTACGTGAAAGTCTATATTAGTTATTGATTAGTTAACTGAGTATGTGTATCGGAGAGTAAATGTGTGTGTGGTTGGATGGGGGTGTGTGACTGTCCAAATAAA
Organism: Lissotriton helveticus; assembly: GCF_964261635.1. Lineage (NCBI taxonomy): Eukaryota > Metazoa > Chordata > Amphibia > Caudata > Salamandridae > Lissotriton > Lissotriton helveticus. Next base: position 1,015,469,402 of record NC_136067.1, read on the forward strand.
TGTAAATAGTTGATTTCGTAGGTATATGAGGTTAAGACTGCAGGTGGAAACAGTTGTTTGGGTGAGGGAATGTCTTTATGAGTGTGGTAATGAGCAAATATATCTCTCAATGATACATGTCCAACAAAGTAGAAAAGTAAAAGGCAGTGTATGAGACAGTTGCTGTATGAAAATAAGTATACATAAGAGTTAGTGATTGTATGAGGGACTGTATGGATAACTGTATTCTTGTAATAGTGATTTTATAAGACACTAAGGGGCCCATTAGGATTGACGGGTGGACAAAGTCCGCCCGTCATCCTTCCGGTGCATGGGACCACCCGCCATACGGGTGGGGGTCCCGTCCTACAGATTAGGATGCGCCCGCCACAGTGGCGGGCGCTTTCCGCATTTTTAGGTCTCGCGACCTATCAATGCGCGCAAGCGCATTGAGCGGAGCGAGAATTCATGTCCTGAAAATCCTCGTGAAACCAAGGGCTTCTTGCGCTGCGGTTTTCTTTAAGTTCACGTGAATCACGTGACAAAACAAGCACGCGCATCAGCCTCCCTCCCTCCCTCCCTCCTAATCCGGCTTCCCTCCGGCCATTTGCCACACTCCTTGCCTCTGCCGCAAAGGACTCCTCCCCCCGTCGACACCCCCTACAGTCTCACCGTGAGCTCCTCCCTCACATTCAACGTTCTAGGTATGATACACTTGCATTTCAAGATTTGTTATTTTTTACATTTTGCTTGCTGTAATTTCTCGTATCCGAATTAGTACTACGTATCTATTTGTTAAAATGTTACACCCATTGAGCATGTTGAAGTTTTTTCACTTTTGATGCTCGTAACTTTATTATTCACATTCTCCATTTGAAATTGCATATCGTGACTTGCCCCTTTAACCACCAACTACACGCACCGTCACTTCCGTACTTAACCACACCCACCTTCACTACGTCACACGCTGACTTGTTTTCAACGGCATGGACTCAGAATTGCCGGTAGTACCGCGTACATATGCCGTATCAATTGTGCACACTGGTAAGCGCCTAGCACTTGACTTTTTTAATATACGTCTTTTCTGTTTATTTTAACCCCGCACATGGTTTATCTTGCCACGGCCATTGAGAGGGTTCGTTAATGGTTCACGGACGTCTCTTTAGTCACGATGCCTCGCAGTTCCACAGCGTTCCCTCCGGCCATTTGCCACACTCCTTGCCTCTGCCGCAAAGGACTCCTCCCCCCGTTGACACCCCCTACAGTCTCACCGTGAGCTCCTCGCTCACATTCCCGCCCCCCCACCAGGCTCTCCCGCCCCCATCCGGCTTCCCTCCGGCCATTTGCCACACTCCTTGCCTCTGCCGCAAAGGACTCCTCCCCCATCACTCTCCAAAACAGCTTTGTTTGCTCTTCTTTTCGCTTGTATTCCGTGAGCTCCTCGCTCACATTCCCTCCCCCCCACCAGGCTCTCCCGCCCCCATCCGGCTTCCCTCCGGCCATTTGCCACACTCCTTGTTTTTCTCATTTCTCTTCTCTGTAATTTTCTCCTTTCTGTTTCTCTTTCACAAAGTTTCATCTTTTTTCGGGTTTCCTTTTTTCTTTCTTCCCGCATGCTTTGCAAAATGTGTGTTAGATGGCCTTTACCTCTTCTCAGACAGCCAATTGCGGGTGGGAAATCGTAGTGCAGTGCAGCCCTACTGTACTGAACTTTGTTGTCTAAAGGAGAGCCTTCCAACTATGTGGAAATGTAACAGAATACATGTGCTACCATTATAGTATATAAAGCGTGCCAAGTCCTTACAGTGAACTTCGCACTATATAAACAAGCACTGGCGTTGCCAATAGGTCTCGCAGTAGGAAAGTTGGAGCTATTGGTTTTGTAAATGACAAAGCCCTTTATGTTTTTAAAATGAAAACAAAAATAAAAGGCATTGTTATTTGCAATTGTAATAGCTACAACTTTCCTACTGCGAGACCTATTGGCAACGCCAGTGCTTGTTAGCATTGCGGCCGTAATGCTAAAAATGCATGTTGTGCATTGAAAAAGCATGGGGGTACCATGGTACCCCCCATGTGCTCCCCCCACCCCCCCGGAGTCCCTGGGGGCCCGCAACGGGCCCCCGGAGGGGGACTCCGCATGCCTTTCTGTGGCGGCATTTACGCCACGGAAAGGCATTGAAAAATGCCTATAATAATATGGCTGGCGGTGTCTTATAGACACCGCCACCATATTATTCCTTTTCCGCCCCGGCCGCAAGGCAACCGGGCAGAAAAGCGGTGGACGGTCTTTCCGTCCGCCGAGGTTACCCCCGCCATTCTAATATGGTGGGGGGGGAAACGAGTGTGGATGTCGGGCGGATTGCCCCCGCCAGGCTGGCGGTGGCTACCGCCAGCTTGGCAGGGGCAATCCACCCGACATCATAATGGGCCCCTAAGTATGAGTTATTATCTATATGAATAAATGAAGTGGTGTTTGTATAAGTGTGTAGCTGATGAATGTAAGCATGATCAATTGTTTGCATAAGTGAATAGGATGACTGCATAAGTGAATAGGTTGTGTGCTGGTGTGTAATGTTGATATAGGTGCATAAGTATATTTGATAGTCAGCATGTATGAGTGAATCTATAGGTAGGTGTTTAAATGTGTGTGTAGATCTAGGAATCACTGAGTGGGTTTTTAGAAACTTGTATTGGTGTGTCGATGGTTTAAAAAATTCTACTTTGTATTTTATACTGAGTGATTAAAAGTTATACTACTGTGTGATAAGGTGTATCAGATTGTCATGTGGATGTTGTCATCAGTGATGTCATCAGTGATGTCATTTGAGATGTCATCAGTGATGTCACTGACCATGTCATGAATGATGTAATATGTGACATCATCAGCAGAGGATTGCAGGCGTGCGAGTTATAGTTAGAAGAACTAACTATAATGGAGGAATTTCAATGGTTTTGTATGAGTGAAATGTCCAGCTAACTATAACACCCTTGAAACCTATAGTTTTTTCAGTGATTTTCTAAGGTTTTTTAAATGCTAATGTCTAACTATAAAGTGTCTGAAACCTTTGGTTTTTTTCAGTGAATTTCAAAGGTTCTTTAAAGGCTAATTTTTGAATGTAATAATAGTTATATTTACTTTTTGGATACTGATTTTCTATAGTTTTTGAACTATTTATTTTTACATATTTTATGTTTTAAATGACATTAAAATATTTTTAATATAAATGGGGAAAAAAATGTAAATATTAAAACTCTAAAATAGTTTTTTTGGTTTTAGATTTTTTAATATATTTATATTATTTTCTTTATTGTTTTTTTCAAATCTTTTTGGGAGTCGCACACCCAAAGTGTACCTTTCTCGATCACTGCGCGGAACCTAGCCGCCATTTTAGGACTGTTGTGTAGGATCCGCGTGGGGTGTGCGATGGGTGCATATTTTCGTGCACAATCACTATGCGACCGGTACGCGACTCCAAGCGTAGACGCGACACAAACACATTACTTTACGCGATGCTCACTCGCTTCCATGTGACGTCATATACGCGTTCGACGCGGTGGGTGCGTGACTCCCGCAAAATGTTTTAATGTCTAAAAATGATATATATGTATTTAATATACATATTAGGGCAAGACATTATCTAAGCTAATCATAAAAATAATATAATTTTACTTTTCATAAACTTATATTACTTTTAAATTCAATTTCGCGAAGTCGCGTTGGGTGCGTGCTGCGTGCGCACACGGTGCACGGACCCCACGTGACCTGAAAAGAAAAGATTTGATTGGTTCATAACATTTCCTATTGTAACTTTTGAAGGACCCCACCCATTTCAATCATTCTTCTTTGGAGGAATATCTCACACCTGAGAAGAACTTTTTTGGGTGATTTCCTTTGTGCTATTCACTAAATTCGACACACAATGGCTTCCGGACAGCAGCCAGCACCGGATTCTGAGCATTCTTCAGATGAAGAATTTGTTACTGAACCTGCACAGCCTGAAAGAGCTACTTCAGTGGTTTGGAAAAAAAATTCCATTGCAGAAGGACTCAAAAAGGTAAATGCAACAAAAGTGTTGTGCAGAAATACTCTTGTGGTACAGCAAGTATGTTCAAGCACCTGAAGACTCAGCACCCCGTCAACCTGGCTCGGGAGAAGTGCAGAAGACTGCAGGAGAACCCTCCGCCTGCAGTGGCTAGTACTTCCTGCTGCTACTTCATCCCCAAAGAAAAAACAAAGTTGGTGATGGACGGAGCGTTGACAATACAAACACTCACCCCCAGTCAACTGATCTGGGTTTAATCCATCACCGTTCTTTAGCTCACTCCGCCACCCCAGTTCAGACATGGCCATATGCAAATCAGTCTGACCCTGTGCCTCATGGGAACAGTCCAGCCCGAACTGCCAAGCCATGTCTTCCCTGGACCGGAATCAAGCTTCCCAGGACCGGTTTCTGGCATTACAGCCGTCTTCAGCCGGGCTTGCTTGACTCCAGTGGCAAAGTGAGCAAGGGACTCACGTCTGAGCATACCCTGCCAACTTAGGGCAAACAAAGAAAAACCAAAGTTGGTGATGGACGGAGCGTTGTCAATACAAACACTCACCCCCAGTCAACTGATCTGGGTTTAATCCATCACCGTTCTTTAGCTCACTCCGCCACCCCAGTTCAGACATGGCCATATGCAAATCAGTCTGACCCTGTGCCTCATGGGAACAGTCCAGCCCGAACTGCCAAGCCATGTCTTCCCTGGACCGGAATCAAGCTTCCCAGGACCGGTTTCTGGCATTACAGCCGTCTTCAGCCGGGCTTGCTTGACTTCAGTGGCAAAGTGAGCAAGGGACTCACGTCTGAGCATACCCTGCCAACTTAGGGCGAACAAAGAAAAACCAAAGTTGGTGATGGACGGAGCGTTGACAATACAAACACTCACCCCCAGTCAACTGATCTGGGTTTAATCCATCACCGTTCTTTAGCTCACTCCGCCACCCCAGTTCAGACATGGCCATATGCAAATCAGTCTGACCCTGTGCCTCATGGGAACAGTCCAGCCCGAACTGCCATGCCATGTCTTCCCTGGACCGGAATCAAGCTTCCCAGGACCGGTTTCTGGCATTACAGCCATCTTCAGCCGGGTTTGCTTGACTCCAGTGACAGAGTGAGCAAGGGACTCACATCTGAGCATACCCTGCCAACTTAGGGCGAACAAAGAAAAACCAAAGTTGGTGATGGATGGAGTGTTGACAATACAAACACTCACCCCCAGTCAACTGATCTGGGTTTAATCCATCACCGTTCTTTAGCTCACTCTGCCACCCCAGTTCAGACATGGCCATATGCAAATCAGTCTGACCCTGTGCCTCATGGGAACAGTTCAGCCCGAACTGCCAAGCCATGTCTTCCCTGGACCGGAATCAAGCTTCCCAGGACCGGTTTCTGGCATTACAGCCGTCTTCAGCCGGGCTTGCTTGACTTCAGTGGCAAAGTGAGCAAGGGACTCACGTCTGAGCATACCCTGCCAACTTAGGGCGAACAAAGAAAAACCAAAGTTGGTGATGGACGGAGCGTTGACAATACAAACACTCACCCCCAGTCAACTGATCTGGGTTTAATCCATCACCGTTCTTTAGCTCACTCCGCCACCCCAGTTCAGACATGGCCATATGCAAATCAGTCTGACCCTGTGCCTCATGGGAACAGTCCAGCCCGAACTGCCAAGCCATGTCTTCCCTAGACCGGAATCAAGCTTCCCAGGACCGGTTTCTGGCATTACAGCCGTCTTCAGCTGGGCTTGCTTGACTCCAGTGGTAAAGTGAACAAGGGACTCACGTCTGAAAATACCCTGCCAACTTAGGGCGAACAAAGAAAAACCAAAGTTGGTGATGGACGGAGCGTTGACAATACAAACACTCACCCCCAGTCAACTGATCTGGGTTTAATCCATCACCGTTCTTTAGCTCACTCCGCCACCCCAGTTCAGACATGGCCATATGCAAATCAGTCTGACCCTGTGCCTCATGGGAATAGTCCAGCCCGAACTGCCTGCCAGGGTGGTGTGGAGTGCAAAAAAACGATGGATTTAGGCCCAGATCCTTGTACTGGGGTGAATGTATGACATTGTTCTACATTCTGTCCATCAACTGTGTTTTTTGCAATTTTCACCCCGAGTGGGCTGGGTATGCTCAGACGTGAGTCCCAGGCTCTCCACACCACTGGAGTCAAGCTATCCAGGCTGATGAAGGCTGATAGCCAGAAACCGGTCCTTGGATGCTTGATTTCGGTCTGGGAAAGACATGGCTTGGTAGTTCGGACTGGACTGTTCCCATGAGGCACAGGGTCAGAGCTGATTTGCATATAGCCAGTGTCTAACCCAGGGTGGTGTGGAGTGCAAAAAAACGATGGATTTAGGCCCAGATCCTTGTACTGGGGTGAATGTATGACATTGTTCTACATTCTGTCCATCAACTGTGTTTTTTGCAATTTTCACCCCGAGTGGGCTGGGTATGCTTAGACGTGAGTCCCAGGCTCTCCACACCACTGGAGTCAAGCTATCCAGGCTGATGAAGGCTGATAGCCAGAAACCGGTCCTTGGATGCTTGATTCCGGTCTGGGAAAGACATGGCTTGGTAGTTCGGACTGGACTCGCAGGACACCCCCGCGCCGCACGGCCACCAGCTGTGTGCGGGCCCCCGCCTCGCTGCTGACTATAGCCTCGCTGTGCCTGCCTCACCCCTCCGCCGTATTTACTTGTATTCGTGTGCCTGATTAATCGTAATTTTTTCTTTCCTTCCTATTGTTTGCTTTTCTTGCCTCCTTACTGTTGTCCCTGGTGCCCCCCTGCACGTCACTGTATTCTTTGTATCCCTTTCCCCCCTGTGCCTGCCGCCCCGCTCCCGCTTCCCGCCGTCGTGAAAGCGGACACGCCCCCTTTCTGTTTTGTGCCCTTCCCGCCTCCCAGTTGCTCCTCCCTCCCTCCCACTTGGCCATAAATGGCGACCGCGCGGCGCAGGTGAGTGTGACCTGCTCGCAGGACACCCCCGCGCCGCACGGCCACCAGCTGTGTGTGTGCCCCTGCCTCGCTGCTGATTATAGCCTCGCTGTGCCTGCCTCACCCCTCCGCCGTATTTACTTGTATTCGTGTGCCTGATTAATCGTACTTTTTTTCTTTCCTTCCTATTGTTTGCTTTTCTTGCCTCCTTACTGTTGTCCCTGGTGCCCCCCTGCACGTCACTGTATTCTTTGTCTCCCTTTCCCCCCTGTGCCTGCCCGCCCCGCTCCCGCTTCCCGCCGCCGTGAAAGCGGACACGCCCCCTTTCTGTTTTGTGCCCTCCCCGCCTCCCAGCTGCTCCTCCCTCCCTCCCACTTGACCATAAATGGCGACCGCGCGGCGCAGGTGAGTGTGACCTGCTCGCAGGACACCCCCGCGCCGCACGGCCACCAGCTGTGTGTGTGCCCCCGCCTCGCTGCTGACTATAGCCTCGCTGTGCCTGCCTCACCCCTCCGCTGTATTTACTTGTATTCGTGTGCCTGATTAATCGTACTTTTTTTCTTTCCTTCCTATTGTTTGCTTTTCTTGCCTCCTTACTGTTGTCCCTGGTGCCCCCCTGCACGTCACTGTATTCTTTGTCTCCCTTTCCCCCCTGTGCCTGCCCGCCCCGCTCCCGCTTCCCGCCGCCGTGAAAGTGGACACGCCCCCTTTCTGTTTTGTGCCCTCCCCGCCTCCCAGCTGCTCCTCCCTCCCTCCCACTTCACCATAAATGGCGACCGCGCGGATGCGCAGCGATCACGTGCAGCGGGCGCGCCGATTGTGCGCCAAAGGTAAGCCCGTCTGCACCCATCCGCGCCTGGACCGCGCCCAGCGCCAGGACCCCTGGCCTCCACCGACGTAAGACGACCCGACAGACCTACGACGACGCCGCCCTCACCGCACTCGATACCGGCCAGTCACCCACCTGCTGCACGGCCGCCCCGAAACATTTCCACGGACCCTTCACCTGCACAACCTGCAAATTCACCTGCCTCCTAACAAGCACCACACCCGCCAAGCCAAACTCCAGCAGCGACCTCAAGTGCATCCTGCTCCACACCCGCTCCATCCACAGACACGCCGTCGAACTCTGGAACCTGCTCGACACAACCTCCCCAGACATCGCCTTCCTCACTGAAACATGGATGAACGCCTCCTCAGCCCCCGACATCGCCATCGCCATCCCGGATGGATACCAGATCATCAGGAGGGACCGCGTCAACCAGACCGGAGGAGGAATCGCCATCATCCACAAGAACACCATCCGCATCACTACCGACGCCAACGACACCTTCACCGCCGCCGAACACCTCCACTTCCAGATTCACACCAACCCTAAGATGACCCTCAGAGGCACCCTCATCTACAGACCCCCGGGACCACGCGCACAATTCAGCGAAGACTTCACGTACTTCATCAGCCCACACGCCCTCCCCTCCGCCGACTACATCCTCCTAGGGGACCTCAACTTCCACCTGGAGAACAACAAGGACCACAACACCATCACCCTGCTGGACAAACTCGCCAACCTCGGACTCAAGCAACTGGTCGACACCCCCACCCACTACGCCGGCCACACGCTTGACCCAGTCTTCTCATCCAGCAAGCACATCACCTTCAGCCACTCCACCGGACTCCACTGGACCGACCACAGCTGCGTCCACTTCAGCTTCAGAAAAACCACAACCCACCACCACCCGCAACTGGCTCCTCACCGAAGCTGCAGCAAGATCACCGCCGACCAGCTCTCCACCTCCCTCAGCCAAAACTCACCAGCCAGCACAACGGACCCCAACGAAGCGGCCCGCAACTTCACACAGTGGCTGACCGCCTGCGCCGACGACCTCGCACCACTGAAGACCCCTCCCAGCAGACCCAGAAGCAAGAAGGCCCCCTGGTTCACCGACAAACTCAAGGACTCCAAGAAGACCTGCCGCACCCTCGAGAAAGCCTGGCTCCTCGACCGGACCACTGACAACATGACCGCCCTCAAACACGCGACCCGCAAGCACCACCAGCTCATCCGCACCACCAAGAAGAAATCACTTAAGGACCTACTGGACAACAACGCCCACGACAGCAAGGAACTCTTCAGCATCGTCAAGGAGTTCTCCAAACCCAGCACCGGCAACATCGACATCACCCCTTCACAAGACCTCTGCGACTCCCTCGCTTCATTCTTCCACCGCAAGATTGCCGACATCCACAACAGCTTCGGCACACCATCCACGCCCCCAACCATCGAATCAACGCACCCCACCGCCACCCTCCGCACCTGGACCACGGTGACCACCGAAGACACAGCCTGCGCGATGAACACCAGCCACTCCGGATCCCCGACGGACCCCTGCCCCCACCACGTCTTCAACAAGGCCGACTCCACCATCGCACCCCATCTCCGAGACGTCATCAACACCTCCTTCAACACCGCCACCTTCCCGGAGAACTGGAAGCACGCCGAGCTCAGCGCCCTACTGAAGAAACCAACAGCGGACCCCACCGACCTCAAAAACTTCCACCCCATCTCGCTCCTCCCTTTTCCTGCCAAAGTCATAGAGAAGATCGCCAACAGACAACTGGCCGCCTTCCTCGAGACAAATGGATCCCTCGACCCCTCGCAATCCGGTTTCAGAGCCAACCACAGCACCGAGACCGCCCTCATCGCTGCCACTGACGACATCCGAGCCCTGATCGACAACGGGGAAACAGCCGCACTCATCCTCCTGGACCTCTCCGCAGCGTTCGACACAGTCTGCCACCGCACCCTAGCCCAACACCTCAGCAACACCGGCATCCAAGGGGACGCACTGAAGTGGATCATCTCGTTCCTCGCCGGGAGAACTCAGAGAGTCCGCCTCCCCCCGTTTCGATCCGAGGCCACTGAAGTCATCTGCGGTGTCCCGCAAGGATCATCACTCAGCCCCACCCTCTTCAATGTCTACATGAGACCTCTCGCCACCATCGCACGCCAACACAACCTCAATATCATCTCCTACGCCGACGACACCCAGCTGATCCTCTCCCTCACCAGAGACCCGGACACCGCCAGAACCAGTCTCCACGAAGGGATGAAAGACGTGGCCGAGTGGATGAAGAACAGCCGCCTGAAACTGAACTCAGACAAGACGGAAGTCCTCATCCTGGGACCATCACCCTCTGCCTGGGACGACTCCTGGTGGCCCTCTGCCCTGGGCACCGCCCCCAAACCCACAGACCACGCGCGCAACCTGGGCTTCATTCTGGACTCCTCCCTCTCGATGACCAGACAAGTCAACGCCGTCTCCTCTTCATGCTTTCACACCCTCCGCATGCTCTGCAAGATCTTCCGATGGATCCCGACCGAAACCAGGAAGACAGTCACCCAGGCCCTCGTCACCAGCCGACTGGACTACGGAAACACCCTCTACGCCGGAACCACAGCCAAGCTACAGAAAAGACTCCAACGCATCCAGAACGCCTCCGCCCGACTCATCCTGGACATCCCCCGACGCAACCACATCTCCGGCCACCTGAGAGACCTGCACTGGCTCCCCGTCAGCAAGAGGATCACGTTCAGGCTCCTCACCCACGCACACAAGTCTCTCCACGACCTGGGCCCCAAGTACCTCAACGACCGCCTGACCTTCTACACTCCCACCCACCAGCTACGATCGACAAACCACGCCCTCGCCGCCGTTCCACGCATCCAAAGAGCCACCGCCGGAGGCAGATCCTTCTCCTACATGGCGGCCAAGACATGGAACTCCCTCCCCATCCACCTTCGACTGACCCAGGACCACCGCTCCTTCAGGAAGCAACTGAAGACCTGGCTATTCGAGCAGTAGCGAACCCCCCTCCCCAAGCGCCTTGAGACCCTTCCGGGTGAGTAGCGCGCTATACAAATGTAATGATTGAATGATTGATTGATTGATTGACTGTTCACATGAGGCACAGGGTCAGAGCTGATTTGCATATAGCCAGTGTCTAACCGAGGGTGGTGTGGAGTGCAAAAAAACGATGGATTTAGGCCCAGATCCTTGTACTGGGGTGAATGTATGACATTGTTCTACATTCTGTCCATCAACTGTGTTTTTTGCAATTTTCACCCCGAGTGGGCTGGGTATGCTCAGACGTGAGCCCCAGGCTCTCCACACCACTGGAGTCAAGCTATCCAGGCTGATGAAGGCTGATAGCCAGAAACCGGTCCTTGGATGCTTGATTCCGGTCTGGGAAGGACATGACTTGGTAGTTCGGACTGGACTGTTCCCATGAGGCACAGGGTCAGAGCTGATTTGCATATAGCCAGTGTCTAACCCAGGGTGGTGTGGAGTGCAAAAAAAACGATGGATTTAGGCCCAGATCCTTGTACTGGGGTGAATGTATGACATTGTTCTACATTCTGTCCATCAACTGTGTTTTTTGCAATTTTCACCCCGAGTGGGCTGGGTATGCTCAGACGTGAGTCCCAGGCTCTCCACACCACTGGAGTCAAGCTATCGAGGCTGATGAAGGCTGATAGCCAGAAACCGGTCCTTGGATGCTTGATTCCGTTCTGGGAAAGACATGGCTTGGTAGTTCGGACTGGACTGTTCCCATGAGGCACAGGGTCAGAGCTAATTTGCATATAGCCAGTGTCTAACCCAGGGTGGTGTGGAGTGCAAAAAAACGATGGATTTAGGCCCAGATCCTTGTACTGGGGTGAATGTATGACATTGTTCTACATTCTGTCCATTAACTGTGTTTTTTGCTACTTCATCCCCAGCACATCCGGACATACATCCAGAATTTGGTCAGTTAAAGATTCACTTTATCAAGTGCAACAAACTACTCTGCTACGTAGTGCAGTCTGTGGATCTAATCTGCACAGCACAGAAAAATCATCGCTGTTAGACTTTTGTTTATTTTTTTTTCCTGAAGTTGACTGTTTTGTTCGTCCGGTTCCCATTTTTCTTTTGAAAAAAAAGCCAAAATAGCAAAATCTTTCTAAAAAAGTACATAAAAAAGTAAAACAAAAAAAACTTATTTTCAGAAGTAACTTCTCTGGTTAAAAAAAGAGCTATATTTGTATGATAGTGTGTGAAAGTTTGGTTGAATGTATGCGTAGTGCATAATTGAGTGAAAGAATGCATTAGTAATGTATGGTGAATGTATATGTGCAGAACTATAAGTGCTGCAGCATGACACTATAAGCTCTTTAGCTGCAGTGTGCTGTGGTACTTCCGAAGCACAGGGCTGCAACATATGTACATAAATATGTTGCAAGTCTATGCTTCCCTCTGCACTGCTGCTTAAACTGCAGCCATGCGGTGACACAGGCATCCTTGCACCATGGGGCAAGGATATCTGTGTTGTGCTGAGTTTGTTTTTGTGAAGGAAGACATACCTTCCTGCGCAAAAACTATTAGTGAAGGCATTTTTCACCTTAAATGTATGCTGTACAATGCAGCATATATTAAAAGAGAATAAAATGAGGAGAAATGAAAACAATTCTCCTTGTGTTGCCTCACTATACCAATTGTAGGATGGTGCAGCATTCACACACATGTCCAGATTTATGATTTATGATAAATCTGGATATGTCTCTTGTTCTATGAGTGTTCTGTGCAAACAAGCACAGCAACACCTATAGAATTCCCCTTCAACGCAAAATGGTGTGTATGATGAGGTTGTATTTACATGGAGAAGAAAAGCTACACAGAGTGCCTTTTCCTCTCCTTGTTAATATGAAAGAGTGTCTTGTGCTATCACTATGTTACAAAAAGTGACATATTGTTGGCACAGGATGCTTCTAAATGTGCCCCATAAGTGCTTAGGTATTGGCAGACTGTTACAATAAGAACATATTCCTAATTCATTGATTGAAAAATTGCATGAGAGTGACAGGAGGTAAGCACAGAGTTATCTCTCCAAAGATGCTCAAAGAAGAATGATTGAAATTATTGTGGTCCTTCAATAGGTACAATGGGAAATGTTTTGAACCAATCAAATCTTTTTCAGGTCACAGGGTATCCTATGACAGAGAGATTCCAAAACTACATAGGTGAAGACTGTATTAATACTTTGTAGCATCTTGCAGGTCTGAAGCATAGTATATAAAGGCATTGACTTGTACTAGGGTTAATGGCTAGGCCAATCCTTAACTATATGACTAATAAGTAGAGTAATGTCAGTACTGCAAAGAGAGAACAAGATACATTTATAAGTACGTAGGTTTTGGCACAGTGATAGGACATGTTTATAGAGTGGTGAAGGGAAGGGATGGGGCCTGATGTGACATGTGCAAACACACTATGTGACGTGTTTTAAGTTGAGAAATGTAGTCTCTTTTAATTCTGAAAGTCCCTGGGTCCTACTAGCCCACCATGTCTCTCTATTGAACACCATACAGCTGCATTGCAGAGAGGTGGTCCGAAACCATGTCCCATTGTACACCTCTCTGCAATGCAACACTCTGGCACCTTCTGCACCGATCTGGTGGGTTAGTTGGCCCCCAGGGACACTCAGGATTCAAGGCAACTTTATCCTGTAACTTAAAACGCCCACAGAGCATCTTTCTACACATATCTACTCCGTTCATCCCCCCTTCATCACCAGTGTGCAAACACAGCCCATTGTGAACATTAAAACTTAGTTAATCTTACCTTCACAGTAAAAGGTATACAAAACGCAAATAATTTTTTTCAGTTGTTATTTATAATTTACATTTCTGAAAATGTCATGTTTTAGAATTAGGATCTGGGAAAGAGAAGAAAAAATACAGTTATAATTAAGGCTCCCTGTTTTCCGTTTTTACTGATTTTTACAGATAAATACAGACAGAAAACAATGTGTTTTCTGTCTGTATTTATTTTTAAATGCGGATAAATACATAAAGTTTTGTTCCTTTTAAGTGACTCTCCATGCGGTATTTGATGAATTATAGGCCAGCAACTGAGCATATGGACAGCATGGGAAATTAAAAAAACTGCATGAAATGTACTTAAATAAAGGAATATGTCAACATACATTTATGGTATAATGCTAGTATTTACCAGTGGATGGATTTTTATATAATATTTGACAGCTTAAATAGCTAAAACACGGTAGATACCAAAGTATGGGTGCACGCCTGTCAGTTAAATAAACATGGAAATGTACAGTTTTTCAACTTCATTTATACGCACAACACAAAATAAATATGGATAAATACAAATAAAATGGCCAAAAAATAAATATGGATAAATACAGACGGAAATGTTGCAAAAATAGATACCATAAAACCGGGAGCCCTAGTTATAATATATAATATATTTTTTACAGCACAACATAATTTTACCATTATATAAATTATTTTCTTTGCCTTTTTTGCTGTTTTCACAATATAGTGAATTTCACTACAAACAGTGATTTTAAAGTTACTTGTCACATAACAGCGGGTAAAAAAAACAACAATCAATAAGATTGTTTAAAAAAAGCAAAAGTGTGTCTAAAATATGATTAATATACTCAACTATTTCTGAACATTCCATTAAAACTACATCCTCAATTACATACCATTTAATACAAATCACACATATATAAAATGCTTCCTTCTAAGAGAATTTTCTTACTTGAATATGAAAGAACTCAAATAATAATTCAATAAATAATTATTTTTTAATTTCTGTACACTGTAAATGATGTTCTTTAAAAATATATGCTGCGAGAATGTGTAACAAAAAGTCCATCATTCAAATGTATACCTTCCCTCTAGGCCAAATGGTATTGCTGAAATCCTTTAAACTGAAAGTGTCCAATAGTTATTGTATGAATACTTTTTAACATATTTCTAATAGGCTGAATTATGTTTCTAAAACTTTGGCTTTAAAAATATTAGGTAGGAATTTGGTAATTCATAAGGCAAACATTGTTTTAAAACCAATTGAGAATCATTACAACATGTTCATCCTTTATCGCATTTTAAAAAGGCAGTGTAATGTCCAGATGTTGTAGAAGGACCATCATGGAAAATTATTGCTACTGCTACAAAAGGAATTCCTGATATTGATAGTTGACATGCTATAAATGTTTTATTAAAGTTTCCAATTTTCTTCCATCAGTTGTACAACGTTGGATCATTAAAATTATATATTGTCCATATCTTCGTATAAATAATGTTGATAACATTTCTGATTTGCATTGGCTACACTCCATGTTTTGATTTGCTGCTTTAACTAGTTTGTTGAAAGACACTGATTTACAGTCTGGTAATGTCAAATATATAAATCTTTCAGTGTCTATCTTAGTGCTACATGTAAACATACATTTTTCACATTGATGTTCCCATTTATAACATAGGCCAAAAAGATTTTTTCTATTCCTTAATTTTCCAATACTGCAAGCATATACATTAGAAATTCCTGAGCATCTTGTTGGATATTCTGCGTAAATTGTGCAGAACCAGAACATATATCCAATAGATTATGAATATCAGAAACACTTTGCATTTTACTTTTATCAGTTCTTACAATGCAACAAAGAACAAAATCTTTTTTCCCGATTCTCCATAATTTGCTGTTGCAAACTTTCTAGAAAAAAAACAACATTGACCACTACTTTAGCATAGCAATTGATATCTGAACTATTTTCAAACTGATAACCAACAATCTCTTCAACAGTGTCCTTTTTCTTTTTGCTTACAATCCCAACATTATCTTGATTGTTTTCCTTCTCTATAACTTCACCACAGATATTCTCATATCTTCTTTTTCGACCTACCACACGCTTTTCAAATACAGGATATTGACGTAAATTGGAAGCATACGCTCTTCTTAACTTATTATGCTCTTTTACATAGTTTGCATCTGCAGTAATCTTTGACTCATCAAAATCAATCAATAACAAACCAGATAAAGTTCTGACTCGGGACAAAGCAACATATGCCATACCCTCTTTAAAAACGGTACTTCCAATGTTCACCAAAGCACTGTCTACACTTAATCCTTGAGATTTATGAATAGTCACTGCATATGCCAGAGAAAGTGGAAACTGTTTTCTTCGGACATATAAATCTTTAACAAGCAAAAAACGAACTGAACAACGACCAATTTGTTTTACTTCTTCAATTTGATCAAATTTGATTTTTTGAAAATTCAATTCCATCTCTATTTTGATAATTAACAAAATCCACAACTTTACCCATTGCTCCATTTACTAAACATTTTTCTACATCCAAATTACGCCTTAAAATTACCTGGCAGTTTACACATACATATAGATTTTTTTCTAAACCAGCAGTTTTAGATAGCGATTTTTCTAAAGAATCCAATTTGGTTTTAAGTGTTTCCGTCAAAATAATAGTGATTCCTTCATGCTCTATTTTATAAATGGCTTTCATTTTTATTATTTATTTATTTTCTATCTTCAAAAGTTGTTCATTGAATATAGAATACTCGCGCAGTGTTGGCATCAAGCAGATTATAGATTTATTTTCTGCAATTTTCACATATATTTTCTCAGGAACTGTATTTTCATTTGGAAACAAATTTGAAATTAGTCAAATTTGCAAAGCTTGTTTGCCATGTTCTGTCAGTACTCCAATTCTTGTATCTTGGAGAATAGTTCCATAATCAACATCATCCGCCTGTCGCATATTTATAATGAGTTCTTTGTATTCAAAATATGACCAAATATTAACGTTTCCAACATTTCCCAAAGACTTTCTGGTGTCTTCATGCACAAGTGTTTTAAATACTGGTTGTACTTTTATGGGAGTAAGTTGCAGTGGATCTCCAAAAACTATGGCGTGTTTTTCTCCAAATAAGACATCGTACTCTCTTTTAAGAATCTACTGCATTCGTAAATGCACAAAAGCTCAGCATTAAGTTTGAGACCATGCTTACCTCATCAATAATCAGAAGTTTCATTTCCTTTAGCACTCTTGAAACTTCATAACAAGCTTCTCCATAAAGCTTGTGATATTCCAATTTGTTTTCATGCTCTACAGGTAGCATTAGTAAACAATGTAATGTGATTCCTTTAATGCTGTGTGTAGCCAACCCAGTTGGAGCAGTTATAACACAAGACAAATGTGAATGAGTTGTTTTGTATAGATAACTGACCAATACTTTAATTAAGAAACTTTCCTGTTCCAGCTTGACCACTGACATACATTCGGATAGGTTGAAATGATGTGCATGTGCATTCTTTCTTTTCATGAAGAAAACCATGGTTGATCTGTTGTCTCACTTGCTGATATATTTCTTTTTGTTCAACATTTAGTTGTTCTTCCAAGTTTCCTAAGTCCACAATATCTTCTTGAGCTTGATGCATTGCTGTTTCAACTTCATTCATGGCAATAGCTGCTTCATGTTCAAGAATTGATTGTCCTAGTGGATCTTGACTCAGTGGAGCAGAACTGTGACTATCTTGAGAACTGTCTGTAGCAATCTCAGCTGCAATAGTTGCTTCTTGATCAATTTTATCATTCAACATTTTAACATAATTTGCAAAAACTGTGCATTCAATGGTATCTTTACAAGCATTAAAGGAATCTTCATAGCTCTGAAAATCTCCAAGTAATTCCAATTCTGTACGCAGTGGTTTGAACAGTTGCAAAAGTGCTAAATAGTAAAATTCCCTTTTATCAGGAGTGTCACAGTTCAGTTTTCTGTGATTAATCAAATTTCCTTTCCTTTGTTTCACCAAACATCCTTCGATGCCAATTACTCCATATTTTCTATCATTGATGCTTTCTATAGTATTCCGTTTAAAAGTGTAGTTTTGCAGCACTTCATAGAGACATACGTTCTCAAGATGATGACTTGTATTTGGATAATATGTGTTCAACATGTTTGCTTTGACAATATCTGTACTTTCCGGATCTTTTCCTTCTAAATATTCGATTTCTTGTACAGATTTAAGTATTTGATTTCGCGTTGCAGCAAGACCTAGACTCACCCAAATGATTCTTCTAGATTTTGAGTATAAACTTGCAGATGATAACCGACCTGAGCATTCATACGCTCCAATTTCTCGATGGGATAACATCTTCAAACTGAAACTGTATAATTTCTTACTAAGACTCTTCTCATGAGAAAATTCTTCTCACATTTCTTTCAATTCCGTCTTTTCTGATTTTGTAATGTAGGATGTTACATACCGATCAACAGCAATGGAATTATCCGCAACATACTGAATATCCATATTAGCATTCCACATTGATAGAATAACTAGATTATAATTAGGGCTCCCGGTTTTCCGTTTAAACAGATTTTTACATATAAATACAGACGGAAAACAAGTTTTCCTTTATCTGTATTTATATGTAAAAACGGGAAAATACTAGTACAGTTTGCAACCATCTGCTGTCTCCCCCTCCTTAGAGGGTTAAGAGGTGTCAGCCTGGGCTGATACAGCACACACAGCCGCACCCGAGTACTTCACAGGTCTTTCAAAGACCATTTGCATGATAATGCAGCTTTGTTGTTCTTTCACCCCTTAGCCCCTGCCTCTTCACTCTGCCGATTGCTCCAGCACCCGTCTTTTCCTCGCAGACTGGGTTTTAGGTTCAGAGCCTTTTGGCTCTCACCCCCGTAACTGGATCAACTGTAGTGCCACCATTGAGACTGTGCCCAGCTCGCTCTCAGGGGGGCTCCCACTCTGTTCATCCCTTTGGTTCTTTCATCACACAAGCCTGTGCTGTACGAGAGGTATGCTGTGAGGCACAAAATGATTCCACTCAAGGCAGATCGGCTATCTGTGGGCACCCCAGCTGGCCTGCTTCGAGGCCACATTTTCTCCTCTACCTGAACACAAAAGGATTGTTTCTCTCGGCTGCACCTTCGTTTGTTTCTTGCAAGAGTGTGCCATGTGGATTGTGTGTGTTAGCTCTTTGCATAGCGCTTAATACAGGAGTTAGTAGGTTATTTTTACTCAGTATAGGATCGCTCCATTCACGTCTGTAGGGGGGGAGGGAGCCACACTGGCCTGCAGGTCACATTAAAGGTCAGCAGTGGGTGATGTGCCTTGAAGATAGCATTTGAAGAGCTTTATTGTGCGTGGGATGAGAAAGGAGACAAGAGTCGAGTCGGTTTAAGCACCACAATGAAATGGATCCAAAAAAACAAGAAACACTTTTGCTGCAAATGCCTTTGCCTGACATTTTTCTACTCCAAAATGCAGCCTCAGGAGGAGAGAAAAAAAGGTTTTAAAATACAAACAATAAATACATAACTAAATAAAGCAAGACAGAGTAGTTGAATAGTGGCCATATTGGTTTTATTTACACTGAAACACATTAGCGCCACCTTACAGATTTTGCCAGTGAAGCGCTACTTTTCGTTTCATGTTGTTAGCTTTTCAAGCAAAAACAGTAATTGATTTCAGAGTAATGAGTGTAAAAGCTTTAAGTTGTATTCCCTATGAGTGTTTGCTTTTTTCCAGTATGTTGTTACTTTTTTTCAGGCAGCATATTACTGTAGTCTAGTGCATAATTTGAATTGAATTGCTTCCAGGTGTTTATAGCGGGGCACAATAGGTTGCAGCTGAAGGCAGTGTGAGTTTCTCTCAGTGGGGCAGTATAGAGTTCAGTGGGGGAGAGGATGTGGCACTCTGCCGATTAAAGAAACTGCAAGGCTCTGAGACAAATGGCTTGTGATAGCACTTTTAAGCATATTTGGGACATTCTGCAAATGGCAAAGTTTTCAGATGAATGTGTAGTGTTGACCAATAACAACCGAGCGCATGTGTGAATTGTCAATTCATATAAATGTGGAAAAATACTAGCTGTAGGGTCGTCTTTTGCTTGTGGCAAAATACATGTGGATAAATACAGAAAAGATGCCCCAAAAATAAATATGCGGTACAAAAGGGGGTGGTGATGGACGGAGCATCTGAACCAATCAAACACTCACACCCAGTCAAAAGATCTGGGTTTGATCCATCATCGTTCTTTAGCCCACTCTGCCACCCCAGTTCAGACATGGCTATATGCAAATCAGTCTTACCCTGTACCTCATGGGAACCGTCCAGCCCGAACTGCCAAGCCATGCCTTCACTGGACCGGAAAGAAGCTTCCGAGGACCGGTTTCTGGCATTACAGCCGTCTTCAGCCCGGCTTGCTTGAATCCAGTGGCAAAGTGAGCAAGGGACTCACGTCTGAGCATACCCTGCCACACTTATGGCGGCAAAAGCGGTACAAAAGGGGGTGGTGATGGACGGAGCATCTGAACCAATCAAACAGTCACACCCAGTCAAAAGATCTGGGATTGATCCATCACCGTTCTTTAGCCCACTCTGCCACCCCAGTTCAGACATGGCTATATGCAAATCAGTCTGACCCTGTGCCTCATGGGAACAGTCCAGCCCGAACTGCCAAGCCATGTCTTCCCTGGACCGGAAACGAGCTACCGAGGACCGGTTTCTGGCATTACAGACGTCTTCAGCCCGGCTTGCTTGAATCCAGTGGCAAAGTGAGCAAGGGACTCACGTCTGAGCATACCCTGCCACACTTATGGCGGCCAAAGCGGTACAAAAGGGGGTGGTGATGGACGGAGCATCTGAACCAATCAAACACACCCAGTCAAAAGATCTGGGTTTGATCCATCACCGTTCTTTAGCCCACTCTGCCACCCCAGCTCAGACATGGCTATATGCAAATCAGTCTGACCCTGTGCCTCATGGGAGCAGTCCAGCCCGAACTGCCAAGCCATGCCTTCCCTGGACCGGAAACAAGCTTCCGAGGACCGGTTTCTGGCATTACAGTCGTCTTCAGCCCGGCTTGCTTGAATCCAGTGGCAAAGTGAGCAAGGGACTCACGTCTGAGCATACCCTGCCACACTTATGGCGGCCAAAGCGGTACAAAAGGGGTGGTGATGAACTGAGCATCTGAACCAATCAAACACTCACACCAAGTCAAAAGATCTGGGTTTGATCCATCACCGTTCTTTAGCCCACTCTGCCACCCCAGTTCAGACATGGCTGTATGCAAATCAGTCTGACCCTGTGCCTCATAGGAATAGTCCAGCCCGAACTGCCAAGCCATGCCTTCCCTGGACCGGAAACAAGCTTCCGAGGACCGGTTTCTGGCATTACAGCCGTCTTCAGCCCGGCTTGCTTGAATCCAGTGGCAAAGTGAGCAAGGGACTCACGTCTGAGCATACCCTGCCACACTTATGGCGGCCAAAGCGGTATAAAAGGGGGCTTGTGATGGACGGAGCATCTGAACCAATCAAACACTTACACCCAGTCAAAAGATCTGGGTTTGATCCATCACCGTTCTTTAGTCCACTCTGCCACCCCAGTTCAGACATGGTTATATGCAAATCAGTCTGACCCTGTGCCTCATGGGAACAGTCCAGCTCGAACTGCCAAACCATGCCTTCCCTGGACCGGAACCAAGCTTCCAAGGACCGGTTTCTGGCATTACAGCCATCTTCAGCCCGGCTTGCTTGAATCCAGTGGCAAAGTGAGCAAGGGACTCGCGTCTGAGCATACCCTGGCACACTTACGGCGGCCAAAGCGGTACAAAAGGGGGTGGTGATGGACGGAGCATCTGAACCAATCAAACACTCACACCCAGTCAAAAGATCTGGGTTTGATCCATCACCGTTCTTTAGCCCACTCTGCCACCCCAGTTCAGACATGGCTGTGTGCAAATCAGTCTGACCCTGTTCCTCATGGGAACAGTCCAGCCCGAACTGCCAAGCCATGCCTTCCCTGGACCGGAAACAAGCTTCCGAGGACCGGTTTCTGGCATTACAGCCGTCTTCAGCACGGCTTGCTTGAATCCAGTGGCAAAGTGAGCAAGGGACTCATGTCTCACGTCTGAGCATACCCTGCCACACTTATGGCGGTCAAAGCGGTACAAAAGGGGATTCAAGCAAGCCTGGCTGAAGACGGCTGAAATGCCCTAAACCTGTTCTAGGAAGCTTGTTATCGGTCCAGGGAAGGCATGGCTTGGCTGTTCGGGCTGGACTGTTCCCATGAGGCACAGGGTCAGACTTATCTGCATATGGCCATGTCTGAACTGGGGTGGCAGAGTGGGCTAAAGAACGGTGATGGATTAAACCCAGATCTTTTGACGGGGTGTGAGTGTTTGATTGGTTCAGATGCTCCGTCCATCACCACCCCCTTTTGTACCGCTTTGTTTGCCATAAGTTGGCAGGGTATGCTCAGACGTGAGTCCCTTGCTCACTTTGCCACTGGATTCAAGCAAGCCTGGCTGAAGACGGCTGAAATGCCAGAAACCTGTTCTAGGAAGCTTGTTATCGGTCCAGGGAAGGCATGGCTTGGCAGTTCGGGCTGGACTGTTCCCATGAGGCACAGGGTCAGACTGATCTGCGTATGGCCATGTCTGAACTGGGGTGGCAGAGTGGGCTAAAGAACGGTGATGGATTAAACCCAGATCTTTTGACTGGGTGTGAGTGTTTGATTGGTTCAGATGCTCCGTCCATCACCACCCCCTTTTGTACCGCTTTGTTCGCCATAAGTTGGCAGGGTATGCTCAGACGTGAGTCCCTTGCTCACTTTGCCACTGGATTCAAGCAAGCCTGGCTGAAGACGGCTGAAATGCCAGAAACCTGTTCTAGGAAGCTTGTTATCGGTCCAGGGAAGGCATGGCTTGGCAGTTTGGGCTGGACTGTTCCCATGAGACACAGGTTCAGACTGATCTGCATATCGCCATATCTGAACTGGGGTGGCAGAGTGGGCTAAAGAACGGTGATGGATTAAACCAAGATCTTTTGACTGGGTGTGAGTGTTTGATTGGTTCAGATGCTCCGTCCATCACCACCCCCTTTTGTACCGCTTTGTTCACCATAAGTTGGCAGGGTATGCTCATACGTGAGTCCCTTGCTCACTTTGCCACTGGATTTAAGCAAGCCTGGCTGAAGACGGCTGAAATGCCAGAAACCTGTTCTAGGAAGCTTGTTATCAGTCCAGGGAAGGCATGGCTTGGCAGTTCGGGCTGGACTGTTCCCATGAGGCACAGGGTCAGACTGATCTGCATATGGCCATGTCTGAACTGGGGTGGAAGAGTGTGCTAAAGAACGGTGATGAATTAAACCCAGATCTTTTGACTGGGTGTGAGTGTTTGATTGGTTCAGATGCTCCGTCCATCACCACCCCCTTTTGTACCGCTTTGTTCGCCATAAGTTGGCAGGGTATGCTCAGACGTGAGTCCCATGCTCACTTTGCCACTGGATTCAAGCAAGCCTGGCTGAAGACGGCTGAAATGCCAGAAACCTGTTCTAGGAAGCTTTTTATCGGTCCAGGGAAGGCATGGCTTGGCAGTTCGGGCTGGACTGTTCCCATGAGGCACAGGGTCAGACTGATCTGCGTATGCCCATGTCTGAACTGGGGTGGCAGAGTGGGCTAAGGAACGGTGATGGATTAAACCCAGATCTTTTGACTGGGTGTGAGTGTTTGATTGGTTCAGATGCTCCGTCCATCACCACCCCCTTTTGTACAGCTTTGTTCGCCATAAGTTGGCAGGGTATGCTCAGACGTGAGTCCCTTGCTCACTTTGCCACTGGATTCAAGCAAGCCTGGCTGAAGACGGCTGTAATGCCAGAAACCTGTTCTAGGAAGCTTGTTATCGGTCCAGGGAAGGCATGGCTTGGCTGTTTGGGCTGGACTGTTCCCATGAGGCACAGGGTCAGACTTATCTGCATATGGCCATGTCTGAACTGGGGTGGCAGAGTGGGCTAAAGAACGGTGATGGATTAAACCCAGATCTTTTGACGGGGTGTGAGTGTTTGATTGGTTCAGATGCTCCGTCCATCACCACCCCCTTTTGTACCGCTTTGTTTGCCATAAGTTGGCAGGGTATGCTCAGACGTGAGTCCCTTGCTCACTTTGCCACTGGATTCAAGCAAGCCTGGCTGAAGACGGCTGAAATGCCAGAAACCTGTTCTAGGAAGCTTGTTATCGGTCCAGGGAAGGCATGGCTTGGCAGTTCGGGCTGGACTGTTCCCATGAGGCACAGGGTCAGACTGATCTGCGTATGGCCATGTCTGAACTGGGGTGGCAGAGTGGGCTAAAGAACGGTGATGGATTAAACCCAGATCTTTTGACTGGGTGTGAGTGTTTGATTGGTTCAGATGCTCCGTCCATCACCACCCCCTTTTGTACCGCTTTGTTCGCCTTAAGTTGGCAGGGTATGCTCAGACGTGAGTCCCTTGCTCACTTTGCCACTGGATTCAAGCAAGCCTGGCTGAAGACGGCTGAAATGCCAGAAACCTGTTCTAGGAAGCTTGTTATCGGTCCAGGGAAGTCATGGCTTGGCAGTTTGGGCTGGACTGTTCCCATGAGACACAGGTTCAGACTGATCTGCATATGGCCATATCTGAACTGGGGTGGCAGAGTGGGCTAAAGAACGGTGATGGATTAAACCAAGATCTTTTGACTGGGTGTGAGTGTTTGATTGGTTCAGATGCTCCGTCCATCACCACCCCCTTTTGTACCGCTTTGTTCACCATAAGTTGGCAGGGTATGCTCATACGTGAGTCCCTTGCTCACTTTGCCACTGGATTCAAGCAAGCCTGGCTGAAGACGGCTGAAATGCCAGAAACCTGTTCTAGGAAGCTTGTTATCAGTCCAGGGAAGGCATGGCTTGGCAGTTCGGGCTGGACTGTTCCCATGAGGCACAGGGTCAGACTGATCTGCATATGGCCATGTCTGAACTGGGGTGGAAGAGTGGGCTAAAGAACGGTGATGAATTAAACCCAGATCTTTTGACTGGGTGTGAGTGTTTGATTGGTTCAGATGCTCCGTCCATCACCACCCCCTTTTGTACCGCTTTGTTCGCCATAAGTTGGCAGGGTATGCTCAGACGTGAGTCCCATGCTCACTTTGCCACTGGATTCAAGCAAGCCTGGCTGAAGACGGCTGAAATGCCAGAAACCTGTTCTAGGAAGCTTTTTATCGGTCCAGGGAAGGCATGGCTTGGCAGTTCGGGCTGGACTGTTCCCATGAGGCACAGGGTCAGACTGATCTGCGTATGCCCATGTCTGAACTGGGGTGGCAGAGTGGGCTAAAGAACGGTGATGGATTAAACCCAGATCTTTTGACTGGGTGTGAGTGTTTGATTGGTTCAGATGCTCCGTCCATCACCACCCCCTTTTGTACAGCTTTGTTCGCCATAAGTTGGCAGGGTATGCTCAGACGTGAGTCCCTTGCTCACTTTGCCACTGGATTCAAGCAAGCCTGGCTGAAGACGGCTGTAATGCCAGAAACCTGTTCTAGGAAGCTTGTTATCGGTCCAGGGAAGACATGGCTTGGCAGTTTGGGCTGGACTGTTCCCATGAGACACAGGGTCAGACTGATCTGCATATGGCCATATCTGAACTGGGATGGCAGAGTGAGCTAAAGAACGGTGATGGATTAAACCCAGATCTTTTGACTGGGTGTGAGTGTTTGATTGGTTCAGATGCTCCGTCCATCACCACCCCCTTTTGTACCGCTTTGTTCACCATAAGTTGGCAGGGTATGCTCATACGTGAGTCCCTTGCTCACTTTGCCACTGGATTCAAGCAAGCCTGGCTGAAGACAGCTGAAATGCCAGAAACCTGTTCTAGGAAACTTGTTATCAGTCCAGGGAAGGCATGGCTTGGCAGTTTGGGCTGGACTGTTCCCATGAGGCACAGGGTCAGACTGATCTGCATATGGCCATGTCTGAACTGGGGTGGAAGAGTGGGCTAAAGAACGGTGATGGATTAAACCCAGATCTTTTGACTGGGTGTGAGTGTTTGATTGGTTCAGATGCACCATACATCACCACCCCCTTTTGTACCAAAAATAAATATGGCATAAAAATAAATACCATAAAACCAGGAGCCCTAATTATAATCATTTATGTATTTTGATTCTTCACTTCTTCTCAAAGAGTATGTATTTTTGGGAGATTTTCTAGTGATGGTATGTCTCATAGCTGACATAAAACTGTTTACTCTTCCTTTGGATATTACAGGACATGGAAATCCAAAACGACATTTGGTATAAACCTTTTCCTTAGACTTGTACTTTTTTCGACAGTATTTTCCACATTGATGACTTTGGAATTGTAAGACTTGTTGCCTTAAGTTGTTTTCTTCTGTTCTTTTTGGTATAGCACATGTGGCATATTCTTCAATAAAAGACAAAACAGTATCATCCGAATCAGTTCCGAATTTCAGTGCATCCTTGATCCATACGAGCATATGTATATGAGGAGCACCTCTAGCTTCATACTCCTTTCTCCAAAAGAAATCCACAACTTCTCCAAGAGAAGGATTCTTCTTATTGCAGATGAAAGAAATCATAGCTTCAAACCTATGATTGAAATATCTGCATACATTAACAGGATCCAAAGAGCACAATTCTCCAAGTGTCTTGTATTCAATAATTTTCATATTCGAATTTGCCTCTCGAAGAATTTAAGTAAATCATCTCAAGCGTATTCAGCACAGCTTAGGGTAAGGAACCACGTAGGAGTTCCTAAGCTCCTTAGCATACATTTAAGTTCTCCATAACGATGGTACCAATACTCAGTACCACGCTGACATGCCATCAAATTAATCAGCTGAGATTCTAAATGATCATCTCTCTGAAGTACTTTATGTATAAATTCTTTTGCTGAAACATTTTGAAGATGTACTCCTGTTTTCAATATATGGTTGACTGCATATGAAAGTCCAGACAAGTCACTCTCAAACAAAAGATGAAATATATATGGGATACATTGTTGAAATCTTGGATCTTCTGCATACAATCTTGTTGTCCGATATTCAGATGCAGGAATCTGCACTGATCGTTCATCATATCGTCCACCTTTTCCTGTTGGGAACAACTGCGGAAAACAACGAGCTTCCAAACTTTTTTCCCATACACTCATGGGACTTTCCTCTGCTTTTTTCATTTGGAATAATTCAATAGTATTCCCCATCACTTCTTTCGAATGAAGTGGAGGTACACTATAATGTTCATAGATTTCTTCACTTTTGGACATATTCACTTTTTCAATTTGACCACTTGACGTTTCAGTATCATCTCCTAAAAGTATTTCTTCTTCTCCCACATACACATTTTTATAGTACTCATTGTTTTTTTCAGATACAATGTTGACTTTTGCACTTTCCTAACATCCACTAACTCTTGCCAGATTGTCTTACTCTTAGTAGGAACACCATTAACTAGAATAACTAGTGGTTCACTTTCTACATAATGTGTCAGTTTCTGCACTCTCTTGTTCAGGACCAAAGTTACAAAACTCAATTTCATCACAAACCTTCTTCACATCTGATACTGACCCATGTAAAAGAGCACTGTTCAACTCATTTAACATTAAAGCTGGATTTTTTGCATAATACAATCTTCTGACTAACTGCCGCATTTGAGAATGATGTACTGCTAACATCTTGAAATGATGAAAAACACTTTGACATACTTTTCTAGAAAGACTAGCCAGATAATGACCTTGCAAATCAGTATTTTTTCTCACTCTGCAAGGATCTAGTCCTTGCAACATCTTAATCTTTTGTTTAACACTTTTTTTACTATATTCTCATAAGAAATTGTGTAAAATATCAATAGATTCCTGTTGTATACTACAAATACTACTGCAATCCCAAGTGTACACTGTGGCTTTAGGACGCCTCCCTAGAACTTCATCAGCTATCACTTGCTCTGCATTTCTGGGAACCATCTTCTCTTTCTCAATTGGACAACCATTTCTAACCTCATAAGCTCGACCACTGGTATCAACTGCATGCAACAAATTATTGGTCTGAAAATAACTCTCTTCATTAAAGAAAGGATCTGAACTTGAACTGTGTTTCCATTCACCCAAAAGAAATCACAAAAATTAGTTCTGTTAATTAATCTTTTCTTCTTACTTTTGGCCTTCACAAAATGGATTGGTTTATCTAGTGATCGAATTCTGTTTAAAACAAAAATGAATAGTTTCCTTTTTAATTCAAAACCCTTTTGAACAATGGATTCAATATGCTTCTTCTTTTTTATAAAATAGTACTCTTTTTTAATATTTTTTCACATCTTTAAGTAAGTTAAATACAACTCTATCATAAAAAATATTTTTTCTGATTTCTTTATACTGATTTTGCTTTCTTTTACCATACATTGTCTCTTTTGAATGCAATTTTCCATTTCTTCCTTTGTTTTTATTCATATCTTTTTTTCTGGTTGAAGCATTCTTTGTACTTTGTACAATCTGTACACTGTTTCTAGGCTTTGAAAGTTTTGTAATGAATTATTTCATTGTCTTACCGGATGATTTATTCTTTTTCCACACATGTTGGTCTTCCAATAGATGTTGTGGAATTTTCTTCAAATAATTGTCCTTTGTCTGTCCTTTTCTCTTTCTTGATTTTTCAGGCATGATAAGTTTATTTTAATGATGATAAAAAATACCTGTAAAAAATAAATATAAATAAATTAATTTTAAGAGTGTATAGATTATATCTTTCTATTACTATACAAAAACATTGTATATGAAACCATTTGACCACTTTCTTTTGTAATTACTAATTGAAATTGTAATTGAAGGTGTAAAGTACAAGTGTATAGGTGGTTAGAGGTCTGCATGTGTAATGGACAAGGGTTTGTACCAGTGTTTGTGTTAAGTACTGGGACATTGTATAATTACTTAGACATTGACTGAATGATTAGAGTCCTGTAAGGAAAATGCCTGGGAGTTTCACTTTTGGTGCAGTGTTTGGATTAGTACATGGTGCTGGATGGCTGACTGGAGAAGTGCGTAGGGAGAGCCAGGGTGCAGGGTGTTTGCTGGAGTGTATGGATACAGACTGGGGAATTGAAGGCCTGAAATACAAGTGTGTAGGTGATTAGATTACTATATGCATAGTGGATAGGAGTTTGTACAAGTGCATTTGTTAAGGCCTAGCACACTGTATGAGTAGTTGGGTACCACAACAATGATTAGAGTACTACCAGTAAAGTGCCTAGGTGAATTTATAAGTGGTTCAGTTTTGGTAAAGTGAATGGATTACTACATGGTCCTGAATGTGTCACTACAGGAGTGTAAGGGGAGTAACAGGGTGTGTGCAGGAGTGTATGGATACTGACTGGGGATTTGTAGGTCTGAAACACAAGTGTGTAGCTGGTTACAGGCCTACATGCATAGTGGATAGGAGTTTGAAGCAGTCCATATGCTAAGGCCCTGGATTACTGCATGAGTACTTGGGTACTGACTGAATGATTACAGTAGTACAAGGAGAGAGACTGGGTGAATGTATATTTGATTGTGTTTCAGTGAAGTGAATGGATTAGTACATGGTGCTGAAAGGGTTACTAGAGGAGTGCAAAAGAAGTAACAGGGTGTTTGCAAGAGTGTATAGATACTGACTGCTGAAATAAAGGCCTGAAACACAAGTGTGTAGGTGGTTACAAGACTATATGCATAGTGGATAAGAGTTTGAAGCAGCCCATGTGCTAAGGCCATGGATCACTACATGAGTACTTGGGTACAGGCTGAATAATTATACTACTGTAAGGAGAGTGCCTGGGTGAAGTTATAAGTGGTTCAGTTTTAGCACAGTGAATGGATTAGTACATGGTACTGAATGGGTCACTACAGGAGTGCAAGGGCAGTGACAGGGTGTTTGCTGGAGTGTATGAATACTGTCTGGGAAAATTAAGCTGTGAAAGATAAGTGTATAGGTGATTAAAGAGCTACATGCACATTGGACAGAGGTTTGTAGCACTCCATGTTCTCAGGCTTGGATTACATGGGGACTGACTGAATGATTAGAGTACTGCAAGGAGAGTGCCTGAGTGAATTTATAAGTGGTTGGGTTTTGGTGCAGTGAATGAATTAGTACATGGTGCTGTATATGTCACTAAAGCAGTACAAGGGGAGTAACAGAGTGTTTGCAGGAGTGTATGGATACTGACTAGGGAATTGAAGGCCTGAACCACAAGTGTGTAGATGGTTAGAGAACTACATACATAGTGGATAGGAGTTTGAAGCAGTCCATGTGCTAAGGCCCTGGATCACAGCATGAATACTTCGGTACTGAGTGAATGATTAGAGTTTTACAAAGAGAGAAAGTGGATTAGTACATTGTGTTGAAAGGGTCACTAGAGGAGTGCAAGGGGAGTGACAGGGTGTTTGCTAGAGTATAAAAACACTGACTGGGGAACTAAAAGCCTGAAAAATAAGTGTGTAGGTGGTTAGAGGACTACATGCATAGTGGATAGGTGTTTGAAGCACTCTATATGCTAAGGCTCTAAGTCACTGCATGAGTACTTGGGTAGTCTGGAAGGGGTAACGTGACTGCACACATTCTACATTTTTCACTATTGCACTCTAGTGTGAATGTCTGAATCATTCTGTGAATGCATAGGCACTAACTGACTTCTAATACTACTAAAACAACAGGATAGGTTTTTAAGCAGTTATGTGTCAGCAAACATATAAAGTAACCAATTGTTTCTCTCACAATGGTTGCCCAAATGCACACAGACTCACTGTGTGATTCTAGACAAGCAACACTATTCCTTAGACTTTAGCAAAACAGATTCACTAGTCTAGAAGGAATAAAGTGACTGCACAAATTCTACATATTTCACTACTGCACTCTACTGTGAATGTCTGACTCATTGTGCGAATGCATTGGCACTAACTGACTTCTAATACTACTAAAACTTGACAACAAGATAGGGTTTTAAGCAGTTATGTGTCAGAAAAGACATGAAGTTACCAAATGCTTCTCTCACAATGGTTGCCCAAAATGCACACAGACTCACAGTGTGATTCTAGACAAGCAACACTATTCCTTTGACTTTACCAAAACAGACTCACTAGTCTGGAAGGGGTAAGATGACTGCACACATTCTACATATTTCACTACTGCACCCTAGTGTGAATGTCTAACTCATTCTGCAAATGCATAATTAATGACTGGCTTCTAATACTACTAAAACTGGACAGCAGGATAGGGTTTTAAGCAGTTATGTGTCAGCAAACATATAAAGTAACCAAATGCTTATCTCACAATGGTTAACCAAATGCACACAGACTCACAGTGTGATTCTAGACAAGCAACAATATTCTTTGGACTTTAGCAAAACAGACTCACTAGTCTGGAAGGAGTAAGGTGACTGCACACATTCTACCTATTTCACTACTGCACTCTAGTGTGAATGTCTGACTCATTATGCACATGCATAAGCAATGACTGGCTTCTAATGCTACTAAAACTTGACAACATGATATATTTTTAAACAGATGTGTGTCAGCAAAGACATGAAATTACCAAATGCTTCTGTAAAATTGTTGCACAAGTGGACACAGACTTACACTGTGATTTTAGACAAGCAACACTATTCTCTGCACTTTAGCAAGAGAAACTCACTAGTCTGAAAGGGGTAAGGTGACTGTATACATTCTATACATTTCACTACTGCACTGCTAATGTGAATGCCTGAGTCATTCTGCGAATGCTTAAGCAATCACTGGGTTCTAATACTACTAAAATGTCACAACAGAAAAGCTTTTTAAGCACTTTGTATCTGCAAAGGCATGCAGTAACCAAATACTTCTGCCACAACGGCTGCACAAGTACACACAGACTCACAGTGTGATTCTAGACAACCAAGACTATTCCCTGGACTTTAGCAGGAAAAACACAGTAGTCTAATTAAAAACAAAGGCACCACATACAACACCTCACAAATTAATAACTCACCTTTCAAATTGATTAGTAAATTAAGATGTATCTGAATCACACACCAGATTTTCTTCTAGGGAATGTCTGTAGTACACTGCTCTAAGCAAAACCAAAAAATGGCAAACTTTCCCTCTCATTCTGCACACATATACATGTAAATATCAAATCACATTGCTTCCCACATTAATTCAAAAGCTAAAACACATTTCTATTGGTTACACATTTCAACCCTTTCCAATTGACATAACTTTCAACCCTACCCCCACTCTGCTTAATGCCTGTAACCATAGTAACAGTACATGGAACACTCAACTGAACACACAGTTCACAAGTTCAGCACACAATGTTGCAAATTCAAACAGCAAGTGTGCTTGACTTTTTAAAATATCAGCTTATCCTATGTAGTGTTCCTTTCAATCAGTTTTTATTAACCAAGAAGTAACATGCTTTTAAAACATAGAAACATGCACCCTACTTTTCAGTCTATAATGTTCTCAAACAGCCAATCATTTCTCTTCTTTCTTCAAAACTGCATCTTATCCACCATTGTAGAAAAATCTTAGTTTTCAAACTGCCCATTTCACATACAGACACCTTGTGAGTGCATCCAGACCTCCCTTCAAGATGCTTAGAGTGTGTATTGTGGGACACAGCTATATTTTCTGGAGTCAAAGGTATGCAGAAAACAGAATTATTGACAAAGACCTAGCTTTGCCAAATGTAGACATTAAATGGATTGGACAGAATGGACTAAAGTGGCACCAATTGATGCCATTGGTTAAATCCTTTTTGGATCTCCAACACCTTGACCTCATAATTGTGCACTGTGGTGGCAATGACCTAGGCACTTTGACTGGTGTAGGTCTGGAAATGCTTATGAAGGACACCTTTGGAGAATTGATGTCACTTTTCCCCCAAACTGCCTTTGTCTATTCTAACATATGCCAAAGACAGAAATGGAACTGGTCCAATCAATTTTGTCCAGAGATTGAGAAAGCTAGGAAACATGTCAATAAAGATGTTTCTGCTTATCTCTGACGTTGTAGGATAGGGTCCATTAACAACAACAATCTGTGTTTTAATATGGATGGCATCTATAGGAGAGATGGTGTACATTTCATAGATGAGGGTAACAGAGTCTTCCTCAACAACTTTAGATTCTGCATCGGTACTTACTTATAGGTACCAAAATATCCCAATAAACACAATGGCTCTTTTTAGAGCCACCCCAGATCTAAACACATAAGCTTGATGTATATGTAAAAAATATTACTTTTGTTTGGCTTGTAGTCGCGCACCCAACGCGTTAGGAGTCGCGCACCCAACGCGTTAGGAGTCGCGCACCCAACACGTTCACACCAGGGGGCCGTGCTGGGAGTCGCGCACCCAACACATTCACACCAGGGGGCCGTGCTGAGCGCTGCGCTGGGTACCCAGCGCGACTCCTAATTTTACCATAAAAGAAAAATTACCACTTATCTCTAATCTCTATTCTCCCCGGGGACCCCATCCCCCGGGGCCAATATACAACAATAGGGACCGTGGGGGGAGCCCCAATGCCCCCATGGTCCTGCCAGCTCACGGCGTCCTTCGGGAGCAGGCATTGCTTTTCCAAATGGGGAGCTGCTAACATGCAGCTCCCCATGTGGAATAGCAATCTGGTTTGCATTTTGAAAGAAAGAGTAAGGGCCCCATTACAATTTACATATTGCCCCCGGGATTTGCCCCCCGGGGGCTAATTACCAACGAAGTGTGGGAGCCCGGGCTTCGTTTATTTATTTTTTATCAGCAGGATCCGCACACCCTGTGCGGACATTGCCGATTTGAAAAAATATATATATATTATTTTGGCCCTGGGTGTCCTTGTGGGACCCTCTAAGCAGGCCTAGGGGGTCAGGGTATTTCTACACTGCCCCCTTTTTGCATTTTGCGCACTGTTTTGGAAGGATTTCTTGTGCCTCGGTTCTACTCAGGCACATAATGGCTACCAACACTTCCTGGTTTGGAGTGGTGACAACCAGTTGACAGCCAATTAGCATGCAGCTCGTGATCGTGAGGGTGCGCACAGGGTGCGCATAGGGTGCGCAGATCCATCGCGGCCATAGATATATATATGATTTTACTTTTGATTTTCTCAGCAACTACCGAACGAATGTATACCATTTAACAAAAAGGCACGAGTCTGAACCAAGGGCTACCTCTTTGCCAAATTTGGTGTATTTCCGTTTAGCAGTTTGGGCTGCAGCTGCGGCTAAAGGTTCCTATGGAAAATTGCATGGGGAAAATACATTTTGGTACCCCCTTTTTTCTCAGCCCTCGTTTGACGAATCACCCTAAGACTTCCAGGATAGGAGCGGACCGGAGCGCCCTACAAGTTTTGAAAATGTTGGTAATATATATATATATATATATATATATATATATATATATATATATATATATATATATATAGAGAGAGAGAGAGAGAGAGAGAGAGAGAGATACAGATATTCACTGAAAAAACCATAGGTTTCAGGTCATATATAGTTAGGTATTAGCATTTAAAAAAAACATTGAAATTGCTCCTATATAGTTAGTTGGACTAACTATATTTCGCGCACCCGCAATCCACTGCTGATGATGTCACATATTACATCATTCATGACATGGTCAGTGACATCACTGATGACATCTCAATTGACATCACTGATGACATCACTGATGACATCATCCAGTGACTGAGTGTTTCTGTAAAGTTTAAATATGTTTTACATATTGAAGAATGAGTAGATGTATAAGTGTCTGGATGAAGGATTTAGCAGGCGTGTGACTGACTGTATGAGTGAGTGATTAAATGTGTCTTACTGAATGCATGGGTTAGTGACTAAACTGTCTGAATGTGTGCATCAGTATGTCTGTTGTTGTGTAAGATGCTGTATGTGTTGATCAGTAGCTATATGAGTGGCTATATGGATCATTGATTGGTTGCCCAAGTATTTGTATGTGAGACTGAGTGTGTGTGTGGGTGACTGGGAGGTGTGTGACTCTGGGCATAGATGTGTGAGCAGTTGATTCACTAGGTGTATGAGTTCAAGAGTGCATATGGAAACAGCTGTATGGGCGGTTTACTGTGTGAATTGGTTTGTTGGTGAGTGAATGTATATCTCAGTGCTACATGTCCAAGTAAGTACATATGTAAAACACAGTGCATGTGAGAGTTGGTATATATAAATGACTATACATGAGAGCCAGTGATTATGCAAGTGGCTGTATGGATCAATGTGTACTTGTATCAGTGATTGTTTAAGAGAGTAAGTATGTGTTAGTATATGTTTGAATAAGTAAGGTGTTGTGTGTATAACTGTATAGATGAGGAAATGGGAGTGTGATTGATTCTTTGCATGACTGACTAGGTGTGTGAGAAACTCCATGGATGAGTGAAAGTGTGTGAGGGTCTCTATAGGTGTATAAGTGCATATGATAGTATTGTATTGATGAGTGACTGTATGTATGTGTGATTGTATGGGTGAATGAGCGGATGTGTGTGTAGACCTAGGAATCAGTGAGTGCGTATGTAGTAACTGGTATTGGTGTGTCAATGGTTTCAAGAATGGTGGTTTGTATTTAAGACTGGGTGTATCAAAGGTTAGATTAGAGTGTGAGGAGGTGCATCGTATTATCACATGAATGATGTCATCAGTGATGTCAATTGAGATGTCATCAGTGATGTCATCAGTGATGTCATTTGAGATGTCATCAGTGATGTCATCAGTGATGTCACGGACCATGTCATGAATGATGTAATATGTGACATCATCAGCAGTGGATTGCGGGTGCGCGAAATATAGTTAGTCCAACTAACTATATAGGAGCAATTTCAATGGTTTTTTAAATGCTAATACCTAACTATATATGACCTGAAACCTATGGTTTTTTCAGTGAATTTGCATGGTTTTTTAAATGCTAATTCCTAACTATATATGACCTGAAACCTATGGTTTTTTCAGTGAATTTCCAAGGTTTTTTAAATGCTAATACCTAACTATATATGACCTGAAACCTATGTTTTTTTCAGTGAATTTGCAAGGTTTTTTAATTGAATACCTAACTATGTAAGGATTCAAACCTATAGTTTTTTCAGTGAATATATATATTTTTATTTTCAAGTTTTTTTTTTATATGATTACAGGGTCCGCGCACCGTGAGCGGTCCGAAAGCACACCGTAAACGCTCCGAGCTCTTACCCCGACAAATTTTTTTAAATTTCTAAAACATAATATCTACGTTTTTAACGTTGATTTTAAAGGTAGACAATATTTGCTTTAATTTAGAAAATGTTTTTTTCAAACTTTTAACAACAGTATATTACTTTTTAAAGTAGTAACAAATCTCGCGAGGGTGCGTCGCACGTGCACGCATCGTAAGAGCCCCGTCCGCGCACCGTAAAAGCTCCGAGCTCTTACCCCCAAAAGTTTTATAAACATTAAATCGTTATATCTACGTATTCATTGCACAATGTAAAGGTACACATTATCTGGAATAATAAAGAACATGTTAATTTAAACTTTTAAAGACCATATATAACTTTATTTTAGCAATTATAAATCTTGCGAGGGTGCGTACTATGTAAACGCTCCGTAAGATGACGTAAGCGCCCCGTAAACGCAACGTAAGCTTACGTAAGCGCCCCGTAAACGCAACGTAAGCGCTCCGTAAGCTTACGTCCAACCATTGACCTTAAACCAAAATATTTAATTGGTTTATAATACTTCCTACTCCAATTGTTGAAAAACCCCTCCCATGTTCATCATTCTTTTTTGGCTTTCAGAGAAGCAACACCTTTTTTCTACAGCTCCTAGCTACAGAAAAATACTTCCAAATGGCTGAACATCCAGAGTCTGACCATTCTTCTAATGAAGAGTTTGTTGAAGAGGACCCTCACCCAAGTAAGAAGAAGGAGTCCATAGTCTGGAAATTTTTCAGTTTTCCAGAACATCAAAAGAAAGTAAATGCACCACTGGTCACCTGCAAGATCTGTGACACAGTGTTATCAAGAGGAAATCCAAATAAGAAATATTCATTTGGAACCCACACCATGGAACGCCATGTAAAAAATATGCACCCCAATAATTGGAGCAGAGCTGTGGTGCAAAGATCTCAGGAGGAGGACTCTTCTCCTAGTACATCTACAGCAAGAACCGGAGTACCACCAATGCCATCTTCAACGGTGGCGAACATTCAGCCAGAACTGAAAAATCTAATGATGCAATGCATAAATTGCAGTAAATTAGTAGCCTTCGGACAACAGTCCATTGAAGTAATTTTACAGAAAAACAGAAACCACAGATGCACAAAATAATTGTTTTCTTTCAATTTCATAGTTTGTTCCTGTTGAACAATTATTTTGTGTAAAAAGTTAATTTTTCTATGTTTTTCAAGCAAAACAAAACCAAAAAAAAAGTTATTTTTAGAACTACCTCTACTGGTTAAAGAAAGAACTACATTTCTATGTTTGTATGTAAAAGTTTGTCATAGTGAATGTCAAAGTGCAAAACTATAGGAATGTGGTACAGCATAAACCTATAAGGTGTTTACCTATAGTATACTGTACTACTTCCAAAGCACTGAAATGTAATATATGTATATAAATATGTTACAACTCAATGGGCCAGATGTACGTAATCTCGATTTACCTACTCATAAATACCGAGGGCCCAATGTAGGTAATCCCAGATTACCATTTCTTAAATACCGAATCATACCAATTCGGTATTTAAGAACTGGCAATGAGGATGTAGGTATTTTTACTGAATTAATTACCGATTCGGTAAAATTCGGTAATTACCGAATCTGTGTTTGCCATTGATTCCTATGGGCCTTGAAGCCCATAGGAATCAATGGCAAATACCGATTCGGTAATTACCGAATCGGTAAATACAGAATCCTGCCAGGGGGAACAGGGTGTCACTTTGATACCCTGTAGCACCCCTGTTTTTGACTTGTGTGCAATGTGACACACATACATGCCCTTAGGGAATGTATGTGTGACACATGGCACAGGTGTACATGCACATATGTCCATGTACACTGGAATTCCTTATTTACCACCCAATTGTATTGAGTGGTAAATAACGAATTCCTAGATGCCTCTAGCACTATCAACAGTGCTACCTACATTAGAATTGACAGATTTGGTATTTTTACCGAGTCTGTATTTACCGATTCGGTAATTTTACCGATTTGGTAAATGCAGAATCGGTAAAAAGACCAAATCTGTAAATAAATGCCTTCTACGTAGGAAAAGGCATTTACCGGTCAGTAATGGCCAAATTCAGCCCTTACCGACCGGTAAATGCCTACCTACATCACGTCCCAAATCATACCAATTCAATATTTAAGAGTAGGTAAATGGGATGTATGTAATTTGTCTTTTGAAATTACCGAATCTGTATAATTCAGTCATTTTACCGAATCGGTATTTACCGATTCGGTAATTGCCATTGATTCCTATGGGCCTAGAGGCCGTATAGTATTCGGTGGTAACTAACGAATATTTAAGGGCCTGTGGCACTGTTTTCAAAACAAAGAAGTGTAAAGAGAGGGGAGAGGAGTTGGTCTAATGGCTAGGGCGCTCGACCTCGGACCTGGGGATCTGGGTTCGAGTCTCGGTAACGACGCCAAAACCTCCTGTGATTCTGGGCAAATCACTTAATCCCCCCGTGCCTAAAAATGAATGTGTACGTCCTCCTGTAACGTAACTGGTGCTATGTAAAGCGCTCTGATACCTGATTCGGTTTGGGTCTAGTTCGCGCTACATAAAACTCTGCAAAAAATAAATAAATAAATAAATAAATAAACAAAAGTGAACACAAAAGGGAAGAGGTGTGAGAAACAGAGAGAAGGAAGTGCACTGGAGGAAGTGCAGTGCCAATAAATGAAGGTTTACTAACAGGAAAGAAATGGATAACAGAGTAAAGGAAGGAGAATAAGATCAAACCTAACAAAATAAATAAAGAGGGAAACTGACTGAGGTAAAGAGGAGGAGTGGTAGAAAGAGAGAGCAAAGAAGACACATGTAGAGAGAGAGGGAGCAAGGGACTGAGAAAGAGTGAGGCAGTTATTCTGTCACAATAAGAGAGTGATAACAAACTTATTTTTGATTCTCATACTTACCGTATAAATAATGAAAACTTAGACACTGATGCGAAAAAAGTTTTTTATTTCTTATACTTACCTTCTAAGATATAAAAAAATGTAAAGAAATTATTTTTTTAAAATATAATATCTGTAAAACACAAGAAACAATTAAATTATAATGCATACAATGTATATTTCACAATACAAGAGAAAAGGAAGGAGATTAAGAGTCAAGAAAGATAGATGGCACATGCAGAGGGACACATGCCACAGGTAGAGAGTAAGATGGTGCAGGCAGAGAGTGAGATAGAACAAGTAGAGGGTGAGATTGTGCAATCAAAGGGTAAGATGACACACGCACATGCATATATTGTGCAGACAGAGGGTAAGATGGCACACACACAGAGAAACATGGAACAAGCAAAGGAAGACATAGCACAGTCAAAAGAGAGATGGCGAATGAGCGTGAGATAAGGGCAGTGAGGACACAGAGGGAGTGAAGGAAAGAGTGAGAGAAGGGGACTGAGTCAGGGAGCAAAGAAAGACAAGTGATGGAGTGTGGGTGAGTTAAACAGAGTGAGTGTAAGGGAAGGGCAGTGACACAGTGAAGGGACAGAGGAAGTAAGGCTAACAGAGAGACAGTGAAGAAAGAGAAGTGAGGATGTCAGAGTTCAAAGGCAGTGAAAGAAGGAGTAAGTGAAGTGGAGTAAGGTGAGTGAGGGAAGGTTAATGAGTAAGGGAGCAAAAGAAGGAAAGAGAGGTGAAGGGGAGTAAATCAGATGAACTCAGGAAAGGTAAGTGAGGGAAACAAGAAAGTAGAAGGGGAGTGAAGGATAGAAATAAAGGGTACTGACGGAAGCAGCCTAATGAAACAAGGGTGAGGTGAGACAGAGAAGGACAGTGAAGTTGAAGAAAGACAAATGATAGAGGATGGATAAAGTTGAGTGAGTGTGAGACATTGGGAGTGAGTGATTGACTACACACAGGGAGTGAATGAAGGAGTGATAGAAGGACACTCTGTGAGGGATCAAAGAACGGAAAATGAGGTAGTGTAGGTGAGGGAAAAGGAGTGACAGAATGAGGTGATGAAGAGAGTCACGCTAAGAGACAGGGAGCGATGGAAGGATAGACAAAAAGAGAAATAAAAAAGTTTTTGGGGTCAGTCGTACTTACCTTATAAATGAAATATCTGTGGAAACGAAAAAACAAATCAGTTATAATACATTATTCACAATACAAGAGACAAAACAGGAGAAAAAGGAAAGAGAAGTTAGGGAAGGGAAATGAGGGAGAGGGAAGGGGAAATTAGTGCAGGTGTGTTAACAACTGTGAGTCTAAGAGAGAGGGAGTGATGGAAGAGTACAGAAAAAGTAAGAGGACACAGGGAGTTTTATGAAGGTGTGTTTGAAGTGCAGTTAGGTGAGTGACAGAAGGGGAATTAGTGAGTGAGCAAAGGAAGGAACGAGAAGTGAAGGGGAGTGAAACAGAGGGACTGACTTAACATGAGTGGGTGAGAAGACTAAGAAGAAGGGGAGTGAAGTATAGGGAATAAGGATAAGTAAGGGAAGCAAAATAAAGGGACAGGGGTGACGTAGGGTAAAAGAATGACAGTAAGTTTGACGAAACAGAGGTTATAGAGGATGAATAAAGGTGAGTGAGCATGAGACAAGAAGAGTAAAAGAGTGAGGAAATAGAGAGAGTGAAGGAAAGAGTGAGAGAAGGGGACTGAGCGAAGGAGCAAAAAAAATCAGTGACAAAATGTTGATGAGTTAAAGGGAGTGAACATAAGAGAAAGGAAGTGAGAAACTGAAAGGATGAAAGCAGTGAGGTTAAGAGAGAGGCAGTAAGGGAAGGATAGAGAGAAACAGAAATAAAAAAGTAATGAAAATGTATTTTTTATTATTCGTACTTACCTTATAAATATAATATCTGTACAAGAGAGTAAAGAAATCAGTAATAATATATATTTCACAATACAAAATGCAAATTAACTTGTACAACATGTTATATGGTTTATTTTTGCTGTTCTCAGAATATATTGATTTTCACTAAAAACAGTGAGTTCAATACTACTCATCATATCACAGCGGGCAAAAAAAAAACACAATCAAAATGATTGTGTTTAAAAAAAAACATAAAACATAGAAAAAACATATCTTAAATGTTTTCTTCCAAACAGCAATTTCTAAGATACAGTATCTCATTATTATACTCTCAAACTAAAGTGATATAGAAACATATATTAACCACATTTACCCGAAATACGTAATCTTCATTTACATACCTTTCCACATGGCCAAATGGTA
Organism: Lissotriton helveticus; assembly: GCF_964261635.1. Lineage (NCBI taxonomy): Eukaryota > Metazoa > Chordata > Amphibia > Caudata > Salamandridae > Lissotriton > Lissotriton helveticus. The sequence continues at coordinate 1,015,510,455 of NC_136067.1, forward strand.
TACAGAAAGTCAATTTTTTGGGAAATTACTTATTAGTAGTTTTAAACTTCCATTTACCCGACTTTCGGAATGAAAAGTCCAACATCTATTTCATCATCTAACAAAAATTATATTTACACCTCTGACTTACTCTTAATAAACATTTCCTATAATACTGATATCACTCACTATGTGATACACTTACACTACCTCTGTGACAACTACCAGTTTACTAATTATCTTGATCACTTTCACTCACAAACTAATTTTGAACAACACACTTACTTTTATTAACTGCTCCAATCTTCATTGTCCAATTACTTTCACTAAAATTTGGGTTCTAAAAACACTAGATAAGAATTTGTTAAGTCAAAAGGCAAACGTTGTTTGAAAATCAATTGAGTATCATTACAAAATTATGTAAAAACATATATTATCAACATTTACCAGAGAAACTCATTTTTCATTGATGTACTTTCCCACATGGCCAAATAGTACGTAAAAATTCCTTGTTTTGGAAAATACTTAATAATACTCTTGACCCTCCATTTCCCGACCTCCTGCATGAAAAGCTCCAACGTCTTTCGTAACACCTGACAATATTTATATCTCCACCCAAGGATCTGTATCATGTCCATAAAACCTTAGACAACCAGTAAACCATCAGAATCTGTTATTAATTATCAAGGACCCCCTGAAGGAATGAAGGCACCAGTCCTAGGTCAGGGAAAAATTAATTAAATAAAACAACCTAGGCACAATGGTATTGCAATTGTCAAACTGAAAGATAATAAAGAGGTGGGACTACACAGGGTCAGTTACTAGTATTTAATGGTATACATGTTGAAAAAAGAGAAATACACTCTTAACAAAATAATATGAATAAAAACTTTGGTGTCAACTGCTATGCTAATGTAGTGGTTAATGTTTTTTTTCTCCAAAGTTTGCAAGAACAGATTGTTGAAAATCGGTATCAAAGTTTTTGTTGTTTGTTGAATACTGTGTTTGAGAAATGGAGCAGTGATAGAACAAATATAGAAAGTGTTTCTGATATTCGAAATGATTTAGACATATGTTCTGGTATAACTCAATTTTCTCAGGATATTCAGCAAGAATTTCTAATGTACATGCTTGTTGTATTGCAAGAGGAAGGTATAGATGTTGAAAATATTTTTGGCCTTTCTTATAAATGGCAACATGTCTGCGATAATTGTTCCTTTTCAAGTAGTACAACAGTAGATACCGAAAGATTTATATATTTGACTTTACCACTCTGAAAATCAGTGTCTTTTAATAATCTAGTTAGAGCAGCTGATCAAAACATGGTTTGTACCCAATGTAACTGTGCAATGCTATCAACATTATTTATACAACGTTATGGACAGTACGTAATTTTAATGTTCCAACGATGTAGACCTGATGGAACTAAATTAACAACTTTAATTAAAAATGTTGTGGCTTCTCAAATATCAATTTCAGGAAGAACTTTTGTAACAGTAGCAATTATTTTCCATGATGGTCCTTCAACAACATCTGGACATTATACAGCTTATTTAAAATGTCAAAACGGTTGGACTTATTGTAATGATACTGTTTTGACTTTCAAAAAACGTTTGCATTTTGACTTAAAAAATTCTTACCTAGTGTTTTTACAACCTAAATTTTAGGAAAAGTAATTGGCCTAGAAAGATTGGAGCAATTAATAAAAGTTAGTCATCAGGATACTATATGATGTTGAGATTCTGATAGTTGAATGAAATAAAACAACCTAGGCACAATGGTATTGCAATTGTCAAACTGATCGATAATGAAGAGGTGGGACTACACAGGGTCAGTTACTAGTATTTAATGGTATACATGTTGAAAAAAGAGAAATACACTCTTAACAAAATAATATGAATAAAAACTTTGAATAAATGCATCACATTACATAAAAATTCAAACTTAAAATAAATCAATTAGAAAAAACATTATCATAAATATCACAATTCAAATTATCTCACAAAAATCGCAAATATAAAAAGTGGCACAATTAATCTATATATCTCGACGCGCGTTTCGGCGACCAGCGCCTTCTTCTGGAGGAGCCACAATATGTTCTAAAAGTAAGAAAAACAAATTTAGACATCTGGACTTAAAATTCAAAAAAGATAAATACATTCATATAACATCAACCTGTGACGTCATGATAACCTCTTATGTTTGACAATTAAACATCACTAAAATAAACCCAAAATGGGTTTTCCATTTCCTTGTACATTTTACAACTGGGGAGGCAACCCAGTTTCAGATGGTGGGGGGAACGGGAGGTGACGGGCCTGGGGGGTAGATGGTAGATAAAAAATTGGGCTTGGAGCCTCTAAGGACACAGATATTGCTAACACAGATAGGAATAGAACAAGCATATCAATACATAAGGATTATTTTAACATCGTTCTAACTATGGATATTAGACCACAAGTAACTTGATGAATTGTTTGAAATAGTGAAAAGTAAGTTGGTATAGATACAATTCAGTATGAACAAGGTATATACTTAATAGATATACCTAGTTATTTTACACGATAAGTAGTGCTGTTCATTGTGTTAAGATACCAGCTTAAACATATGCAGCGTGTGTCTCCTTGATTTCCTAGATGTACCTAGTTATTTAGCTTGATGAGGAGTGCTATTCATTGTGTTAAGATACCAGCTTAAACATATGGAGCGCGTGTCTCCTTGATACCTAATTGAACTCACCAATTTTAACGTGATGTAGAGGTAATATGATTATCGATGCTTTTATTTTGACGTGCAGGCCTCAAGGTCTTTAGATAAAAATCAATAGTTCTAGAAACTAGAAATAAACCATCATTAAATGTAAAAATTGGAGTGGATAATAAATTCATATATAGACAGACTTATATAAGAATGCACTCTAAGGTTGAAAATGGTGGCCATTATAGATGCAATATGGGGCCTATATATAAATTGTCTATTACTTATATTACTTGTGATTACCTTTCTGCCGGAAAGTTTCTCAAGTACGGCAGTGAGAGCAAGGAGGTTTCACGGATATTCAATATGGCATGAATTTCTATAAAGAGAGATATGTACATTGAAGAATTGATACCTCGTCTTAGATTAAATACCTAATTGTACTACAGTTATAATTACCTGGTTGGCTCTAGAATTCAGCCACACACGATATCTCAAGGATATTTTATCTGATTAAAGTTCTATAAACAGAAACATATGAATTAGGCTAATATATCCTCAAATACGGAATATGTGACCTATAATAACTTATAAGGGTTACGGTTATAGATACCTGATTGGCTGGTCAATTCTGCCACAATCGCAGATCGGAACGCTGGCGTAATAAAATCTATAGGGATATATTAAATGAACAAAGAAATATAATTCGTCAGAAAACCTAGTTTGTTTTTAGGGTTCTCTCATTGAGAAAAAGCGATAATTGAAAGTAGTTCTGACGTACCTTATTTAAAAAAAATTATATATAAACGATGCTTTTAAATGTTCAGAAAAGACCTCCTGATATGGGGAATTCTCTGTAGGTCTAGAACAAAAACCAGAATAATAAGGATTAATATCAGTAATCCAAGCAGAGGTCTGTTTACCTAGTCAGACGTAGTCTAAGGGAATAATAACACATACCGAGATGAAGGTAAGAAGGTTTGTGCCAGCGTCCGATTGCGAAGAGAGGGGTTCCGGTAGATGGGCGGGAAGCAATATCAATCTAAGGATGTTTTAGCGTCTGAATATATACCCGGAAGGAATCGAGCTCACAGGTGTGGGTCATATTGGAGTGATTGCAGAATTAATTAAAAAAGAAAAAGAAAAAGGACTAAGGACGCGTTAACAACACAGTGGAGGGATAACCTGTTTGGTCTAACGCAGCCTAAGCAGCAATGATAGCAAAGGAAGCGGTAGAAAAGGAAAACGGACCGCGAACACAGATAACAACACAATGGAAGGACTATGCGCTCTGGCCAACCATGAGCTGAATATTTCGAGATAAACAAAGAATAAGAAAGGGATAAGAGGAGCGCAGGGTCTCAAAATTAGAACTAAAAGAAAAACAAAATAAAGCCCAAATAAAATTGAAAATTATACAATGCATCATAATAATAGAAACGATAAAAATAGAGACGTTTTATTAAATATATCTAATAACTAAAGGTGATATATGAGATTGAGAAAAAATGACTCAAACCCATGTTAACCAATTAGATAGATGTAACATATTTCTACAGGAAATTTATTTTAGTAGAATTCATTTCACATAGTGAAATCAGAATCAGAGTGCAGTATCAAAAGAAATACTTGCACACTCGAAATACTGACATGTAGTTTATAAGAAGTATAAATGGTAATATTTGGGGGAAATTAGCATATTGCATTCTCCCAGGGAATTTCACTATTTAGGCCGTTGCGAAAGGTATCAAAAACAAAAATCCAATAAACCTCTCTCTTTTTCTGATTAACGTCCCACCCTTCGAATCTGACGTATGTATTTTTTCAAGAATACGCCATTTCAATTGTTCTCAAACTGAAATCCAACAATATCTTCAACAGAATCCTCTTTGTTTCTGCTTACAATTACTGGTTCATCTAGTTTTCTTTTTTTTGCTACAGCCTTGCTACAATTTTTCTCATTTCTTCTTTTTCGGCCTACTACACGCTTTTCAAATAGAGGATATTGAGGTAAATTTGGAGCATACTCTCTTCTTAACCTATTATATTCCTTTACCCAATTTAGATCTGCACTAATCTTTGTCTCATCAAAATCAATCAAGTACAATCCAGATAAAGTTCTGACTCGAGATAAAGCAACATATGCCATACCCTCTTTGAAGACAGAACTTCCAATATTCACCAAAGCACTATCTACACTTAAACCTTGAGATTTATGAATAGTCACTGCATATGCCAAAGAAACAGGAAACTGTTTTCTGCGGACATATAAATCTTTCACAAGCAAAAATCGGTCAGAACAACGACTGATTTGTTGTACTTCCTCAATACCATCAAATTTAATTTTTATAAATTCAATTCCATCTCTATTTCGGTAATTCACAAAACAACAACATGACCCATTGCTCCATTTACTAAACCTCTTTCCACATTTAAATTCCGTCGTAAAATTATATGACAATTTAAACATACATATAGAGTCTTTTCAAAACCAGCAGTTTTAGAAATTGTCTTCTCTAAAGAATCCAACTTTGATTTAAACTTTTCTGATAAAACAATAGTAACTCCTTTGTGCTCTATTTTATCAATAGCTTCCAGTTTCATAATCTCTTGATGTTCTAACTCTAACATTTTGTTGTTGAAGACTGAACATTCTCGAAGAGTTGGCATCGAGCATATTACAGTTTTGTTTTCAGCAACTTTCTGATAAATAATCTCTGGGAGAATATTTTCCTTTTGAAACAAATTTGAAATTAATCGTGACTGTAAAGCTTCTTTGCCATGTTCAGTTACTTTTCCAATTCTTACATCTTGTAGAATATTTTTATAATCTTCATCCTTTGCCTGTCGCATGTTATGAAGCAGTTCTGCATATTTAAAATATAACCAGATATTCACATTTCCAATGCTTCCTAGGCACTTTCTTGTATCTTCATGCGTAAGAATCTTAAACACTGGTTGTCCTTTCACTGGAGTTAGCTGCAGTAGATCTCCAAAGACAATGATGTGTTTGCCTCCAAATAACACATCATACTCTGTTTTAAGAAATTGTTGCATTCTTAAATGCACAAAAGGAAGCATCACATTTGAAACAATGCTTACCTCATCAATGATAAGAAGTTTCATTTTCTTCAGGACTCTACCAACTTCACAACAAGCTTCTCCAGATAGCTTGTGGTATTGTAATTTATTATCATGCTCTACTGGCAGCATCAATAAGCGATGTAAAGTAATCCCTTTAATGCTATGTGCTGCCAACCCAGTTGGAGCAGTAACAACACAAGACAGTGATGACTCTGTTCTTTTCTGCAGATAACTTGCAATTGATTTAATCAGAAAACTTTTCCTAGTTCCCATACAGTCGGACAGGTTCAAATGACACACATGAGCACTCTTTTTTATCATGACGTAAACCATGCTCAATCTGTTCTGTGACTTCATCATATATTTTTCTGCTCCACGTTTAGTTGATTTTCCAAATCTTCTAATTTGACTACATCCTCCTGAGCTTGTTCCATGACTCTTTCCACCTCTTCCATGGCAGTGGCAGCTTCATTTTGGATAATTGGTCCTCCTAGTGGATCCTGACTCAACGAAGCAGAACTCTGACTGTCTTGAGAACTGTCTATAGCAATCTCTGCTGCAATGATAGCTTCTTGCTGTATTTCATCATTCAACATTTGCAGATAATTTGAAAAAAGGACATTCTATGGTATCCTTGGTTGCATTGAAAGAATCTTCAAAACTGAGAAAATCGCCAAGTAGTTCCTCTTCTGAACGCCACGGCTTAAAGAGTTGCAAAAGAGCTAAATAGTAAAATTCCCTTTTATCAGGAGATTCGCAACTCAATTTACGATGATTAATCAAATGTCCTTTTCTTTGTTTCACCAGACATCCTTCACATCCAATTAAAGCATATACTCCTTTATTGATATTTTCTGTGATGTTCCTCTTAAAAGTATAGGTTTGCAGAACTTCATAGAGACAAACGTTCTCAAGGTGAGTACTTCTATTTGGATAGTTTGTATCCAACATGTTTATCTTTAAAATATCTGTACTATTTGGTTGAAACTCCGCCAAATATTCAATTTCTTGTGCAGACTTCAAAACTCGGTTTCGTGTTGCAGCAAGACCTAGACTTACCCAAACGATGGATCTCGATTTGGCGTACAGACTTGCTGATGATAACCGATCTGAACATTCATATGCTCCAATTTCTCGATGCGACAACATCTTCAGACTGTAACTGTATAATTTCTTACTTAGGCTCTTTTCATGCAAAATATCCTCCCACATTTCCTTCAGTTCCGTCTTTTCTGATTTTGTGATGTAAGACGTTAAATATCGAGCCACAGCAATAGAGTTGTCAGCAACATATTGAATATCCATGTTAGCATTCCACATGGACAAAATGACTGGGTTGTAGTCATTTATGTATTTGGACTCTTCATTTCTTTTCCAGTTGTACGTATTTTTCGGTGATTTTCTTGTCTCAGTATGTCGCAGTGAAGACATAAAATTGTTCACTCTTCCTTTACATATTACTGGTCGTGGAAATCTAAAACGACATTTTGTGTAGAACTTCTCCTTGGATTTGAACTTTTGACGACAGTACTTTCCACAGCGATGGGTTTGAAAGCGTAAGACTTGATGTCGTAAATTGTCTTCTTCTGTACTTTTCGGAACAACACATGTGGAATATTGTTCAATGAAACTCATCACTGTGTCATCCGAATCTGTTCTCAAAGAAATTCAAGTAAGTCTTCCCAGGCATACTCTGCACAGCTAAGAGTGAGGAACCATGTAGGAGTTCCTAAGTTTCTTAGCATACATTTCAATTCCCCATGACGACGGTACCAATACTCATTCGTACCATGCTGACATGCCATGAGATTGATTAGGTGAGATTCCAAAATACTGTCTTCCACTTGGACTTTATCCATAAAGTCCCTTGCCGAAACATTTTGAAGATGTACTCCAGATTTCAGTATATGGTTCACAGCATAAGATAGTCCAGAGAAGTCACTCTCAAACAGAAGATGAAACAAATATGGAATGCATTGACGAAATCTTGGATCTTCTGCATATAATCTTAAAGTCTGGTATTCCGACGCAGGAATTCGAACAGGTCGGTCATCATATCTTCCACCTTGACCTGTTGGAAACAATTGAGGAAAACAACGAGCTTCCAACCTTTCTTCCCATACACTTATGGGACTTCCTTTGGCTTCTTTCATTTAGAACAACTCAATAGCATTCCCCATTACTTCTTTGGAATGCAAAGGATGAACACTATAATGCTCATAAATTTGTTCACTTCTAGACACATCTACTTTTTCAATCTGTCCAGCTGATGAATCACTGTCCTCTTCTACAGCTGTTTCCTCTTCTCCTACATATACATTTTTGTAGTACTGATTGTTTTTTACTAAATACAACGTTGCCTTTTTGACTTTCCTAACATCCACTAATTCTAGCCAGATTTTCTTACTCTTTGTAGGAACTCCATTAACTAGAATAACTAGAGGTTCCTCTTCCACTTTTTCTATGCCAATGGTGTCAATATTTTTCTTTAAATCTAAAGGCAAATAAACAACTCTTACCTATAATCCTCTCTGTAAATCTGAAGGAGGCAATTTCCCTGTCTTAGGCTCCAGCGAACAATAGCCTGAAAAGGATGCACACATTGAATCAGAATACACTCATAGGTATTTAAACCCATCAATTCAGACGGAATCTTTACCAACTCAAGATTATTATGTACAGCTCTAGCAGGCATTCTGTTTTCATTTAATTTATAATAACAATATTTACAAATATGCAGATCAGAACCCAAATCAAAACAATTCTCAACCACCTAATAAGTTGCAAAATCCTTCCATTCATTATTATTTTCCATTTCACTTTTAACATATAAATCAACTAACTGAGTCTGATTCTTATAATGAGTTCGTCGACAACACACACAAGAAAAATTTGGCCTTTCACTTGAAATGATCTTAAACTTTGTAATTTCATGATCAAAATTTTGAGTACTTACAATCTGTACATTCTCTTCCACGTTACTTTCTATTACTGTATCATTTACGGCAGTGTCCTCTTTTTCACCAAAGTAACAAAACTCTATTTCTTCACAAATCTTCTTCACATCTAATTCAGATCCATGCAAAAGAGCACTGTTTAACTGTTTTAGCCTAAGTGCTGGACTTTTTGCATAATACAGCCTTCTCACTATTTTCCTCACTTTAGTTTGATGCACTCCTAACATTCTAAAATGGTGAAAAGTACTCTGACATACTTTTCTAGAAAGACAAGCCAATGAATGACCATGCAAACCTGATTTTTCCCTCACTCTGCAAGGATCTAAGTCTTGTAACATCTTAAACTGTTGTTTTAGTCTTTTCTTACTATATGTACGTAAGAAATTGCAAAACAAATTAATAGAATCCTGTCGCACACTACAAATACTACTACAATTCCAAGTATAGATCGGACCCTTAGCATGTCTCCCTAAAACTTCATCAGCTAACACCTCATCTGCATTTCTAGGCACAATTTTTTCTTTTTCAACTGGATACCAGTCCTTCACCTCATATGCTCGACCACTGGTGTCAACTGCATGCACCAAATCATCATCCTGAAAGAAACTCTCTTCATTAAAAAATGGCTCACTACTTGAACTATGCTTCCATTCTCCCGAAAAAACATCACAAAAATTAGTTCGATTGATTACTCTTTTCCACATACCTTTTGATTTCAAATCATGGATTGCCTTATCTAGTGTACGAACTCTATTGATTACTAAAATATACAGCTTTCTCTTCACTTCAAAAGTCTGATCAACAAACTTTTCTATTCTTTTCTTTTTCTTGTAAAAAGTTGTTTTCCTATTATATTTTATAAGATTTTTTAATAAATTCAAAACTACTCTCTCACGAAACATTCGTCTACGAATGTCAATAAACTGACTTCTCCTACGGTTACCAGACACACTATGATCTCCTTGTACCATTATACCATTTTTTGGTGACCTCTGCTTTTTCTTTCTAGTTACAACTTGTTTTTTTTTGTAGAAACACTTTCTTGACTTTTTCTGCATTTTAACAATTTCCTTAAAAATTCCTTTGTTTGCTTACCAGGAGCATTTTTTCTTTTCTCTGAAGATTGTCCTTTGCATGAATCTTCTAATTGAGTCCTCTTGGTCGATAAAACTTTCTTATAAGGTCTCTTTTGGCAGTCTTTCGTAGGCATAATCTATTAGGACTCTGTAGATATTTACAATCTGTTGAAAAGAAAAATGTGCCATATTATAGACCACTACTAACATAACACATAGCAAACACATTAACTAAACCTTATAAACACTAGTTCACATCTCTCTTTGTGTATCTCATATCACTCTTTGCCTGCACTATCTCCCTCGCTGTGTGGGCTGTGCGAGCTGTGTGGGCTGTGCAAGCTGTGTGGGCTGTGAAGGCTGTGTGTGCTATGAGGGCTGTGTGGGCTATGAGGGCTGTGTGGGCTGTGAGAGCTGTGTGGGCTGTGAGAGTGTGGGCTGTGTGGGCTGTGAGAGCTGTGTGGGCTGTGAGAGCTGTGTGGCCTGCGAGAGCTTTGTGGGCTGTGTGAGCTGTGAGAGCTGTGTGGGCTGTGAGAGCTGTGTGGGCTGTGAGGGCTGTGTGGGCTGTGTGGGCTGTGAGAGCTGTGTGGGCTGTGAGAGTTTTGTGGGCTGTGAGGGCTGTGTGGGCTGTGAGGGCTGTGAGGCCTGTGAGAGCTGTGTGGGCTGTGAGAGCTGTGTGTGCTGTGAGAGCTGTGTGGGCTGTGAGAACTGTGTGGGCTGTGAGAGCTGTGTGGGATGTGAGCTGTGTGGGCTGTGAGAGCTGTGTGGGCTGTGAGAGCTGTGTGGGCTGTGAGAGTGTGGGCTGTGTGGGCTGTGAGAGCTGTGTGGGCTCTGAGAGCTGGGTGGGCTGTGAGAGCTGTATGGGCAGTGAGAGCTGTGAGAGCTGTGTGGGATGTGAGCTGTGTGAGGTGTGAGAGCTGTGTGGGCTGTGAGAGCTGTGTGGGCTGTGAGCTGTGTGGGCTGTGAGCTGTGTGGGCTGTGAGAGCTCTGTGGGCTGTGACAGCTGTGTGGGCTGTGAGAGCTATATGGGCTGTGAGAGGTGTGTGGGATATGAGCTGTGTGGGCTGTGAGGGCTGTGTGAGCTGTGAGAGCTGTGTGGGTTGTGAGAGCTGTGTGGGCTGTGTGGGCTGTGAGATGTGAGAGCTGTGTGGGCTGTGAGAGCTGTGCGGGCTGTGAGAGCTGTGTGGGCTGTGAGAGTGTGGGGTGTGTGGTCTGTGAGAGTTGTGAGAGCTGTGTGGGCTGTGAGAGCTGTGTTGGCTGTGAGAGCTGTGTGGACTGTGTGGGCTGTGAGAGCTGTGTGGGCTGTGAGAGTTTTGTGGGCTGTGAGGGCTGTGAGGGCTGTGAGGGCTGTGTGGGCTGTGAGAGCTGTTTGGGCTGTGAGAGCTGTGTGTGCTGTGAGAGCTGTGTAGGCTGTGAGAGCTGTGTGGGCTGTGAGAGCTGTGTGGGATGTGAGCTGTGTGTGCTGTGAGGGCTGTGAGAGCTGTGTGCGCTGTGAGAGCTGTGTGGGCTGTGAGAGATGTGTGGGCTGTGAGGGCTGTGAGGCCTGTGAGAGCTATGTGGGCTGTGAGAGCTGTGTGGGCTGTGAGAGCTGTGTGGGCTGTGAGAGCTGTATGGGCTGTGAGCTGTGTGGGATGTGAGCTGTGTGGGCTGTGAGGGCTGTGTGAGCTGTGAGAGCTGTGTGGGTTGTGAGAGCTGTGTGGGCTGTGAGAGCTGTGACAGCTGTGTGGGCTGTGAGAGCTGTGCGGGCTGTGAGAGCTGTGTGGCCTATGAGAGTGTGGGCTGTGTGGGCTGTGAGAGCTGTGAGAGCTGTGTGGGCTGTGAGAGCTGTGTGGGCTGTGAGAGCTGTGTGGGACGTGTGGGCTGTGAGAGCTGTGTGGGGTGTGTAAGTTTTTAGGCTGTGAGGGCTGTGAGGGCTGTGTGGGCTGTGTAAACTAAAAAATACAAACTGTAAGCACACACAGCTAACATTATGGAAAAAGGTAAAAAAAATAATTCCTTAATTCAAACAGACACTCACTGTGATCCTTGTCAAAAATCTTTAAGCCACACATGTTATCAAAAAACATTTAGCATGGTAAATCATTTTACACACAGAGCACAACCCATTTAAATGAACACTACACTACAATGCAGAAACCTGACTCATTTTCAAAATACAACAGGAATGAAGCCCAATATGCTTGTTATGCTTCCCAATACCGCAAACAGCACTCTCTCTATATTACTCACCTTTAAAATCGCTTTTGAAAATATAGAACAGTGTCAAACACACAGCAGATTTTCTTAAGCAGATTCTCTGAAATGCACCTCAGACACTGAAACCAGAAATGGCACACTTTCCCACTCATTTTTCACACATATTTCAGGTCTTAACCAATGAAATCTCTTCCCACACTATTTTAAAACTAAACTAACATTTCAATTGGTTCTACATTCCCACAATTTCAAACTCACATAATATTCACCCATCCCCCTAGTGCTCATTCAACCTGTCACCATGGTAACTCCCACCTAAGGATGAACAGAGTTTAAAAGTTCATTATACTTTGTTGCAAATGAATCCACCAAGGTTGTTAGAGCTTTCAAAATAACAGCTAATCATCTGCAATGTTCCTTTCAATGACCTTTTCTGAACCAATAGAATTGCTTCTTTTAAAAAACAAAACTATGCACCCTAATATGCTCTTTTCCATTTTCAGAAAGCACCAATCATTTCTTAAGCTTCAAGTGCAGTGAATGTCCTCCTCTTTGTTTTCTACAATGCAAGCTTTCCAACTGCCATTTCATTTACAGCCCTTATCTGAGTACAACCAGACCTGCCTTGAAGATGCCTTCAGTATGTTTTGTAGGACACAGTTTTGTATTCTGGTCTAAAAGGTATGCAACAATCAGAGGAATTTTAAACTTTGATTTACCAAATGTGGATATTTTATTGATTGGCCAGAGAGGATTGAGATGTCACCAATTGATACCATTGGTGAAATCCTTCATGCATCTCCTACATCCTGACCTTATAATTGTGCACTGTGGTGGAAATGACTTATGCGCTTTGACTGGGGTTGGTCTGGAAATGCTATTGAAGGACATCTTTGGACAATTGATGTCACTTTTTCCTCAAACTGCCTTTGTCTATTCCAATATATGCCAAAGACAAAAATGATCCAATCAATTTTGTCCACAGATTGAGAAAGCATGGAAACATGTAAATAAATCTGTTTCTGCATACATGAGAGACTATGGAATGGGTTGTATATACCACAACAACTTGCGTTACAACATGCAAGGCATCTATAGGACAGATGGTGTACATTTCACTGATGAAGGGAACAGAGTCTATCTCTGTAACATCAGACTCTGCATTGGTACTTACTTGTAGGTACCCAAAAAAACACAATGAACACAACGGCTCTTTTTAGAGCCAACTAACATGTAAACACTCAAATATCATTTTTAACTTTATTTTTTGTATACATTTTTACCGAGGTCCGCGCACCGAGCACTCACCGAGCACTCCCCTTGTGCGGACCTATCGTGTTCTCTGTTATTTTTTTTAAAAAAAAAACATTATTTTTAACCTTAGGAGTCCTTGAACGACCCCCTGAGAAGGCATAAGGGGTCAGGGACACTCTACCCTACCCCCTTCCCACGTTTTTAAGTTATATTTCTCACTCTCTTCTGAAACCACAAAATGGCGGCGATAGGGGTCGCGCACCGTGCGTTTACCGAGCACTCACGGTGCGCGGACCTAGTGCAATTTTTTTTAAAATAAATAAATAAAACTAAATTGAAATGGACATCGTCTCTTCTGTAGATACCTTGTATGTTGTAATGCAAGTTATTGTGGTGTATTGAATCCATACTATAGTCTTTCAGGAAAGCAGAAACGATTTGTTCACATGATTCCTTCCTTTCTCAATGTGTGGTCAGAATTGGCGTAGGAGATCATGAGTTCCTACTCTGGTGAAACACACTTGCTGTTCTATATACTTACTTATGTTGTAAACTAGTGCATCAGAGACAGTCAGTGACAGAAAGGATACAGGACATGAAGAACACAAAATTGTATCACTTTGCTACTACCTCATAAATTACATTGAAATAAGTATAATTTTCAAAACAATTTTTTATTTACTAAATTAAAATTTATTTATTAGAATTTTCAAAATCTAAAAGAACTTGTAGGATTTCTTCATCAGAAATTTCATCCATCAAAGTGTCTGAAAATGATTCGTCAAACTCGACAACATCTACACATTCCATTAATTCCATATGTAGTGTTTCATCAAAAAAATCTGCCATGGTATCTGCTTCATGTTCTTCTTGATTTGTTTCATCCATAGGATCAATATACACCTCAGAATAAGTTGCCTCAGTAAACGTTGCTGTTATTTCAAAGAAGATGTTGGTAGGCTCCTCATTTTCATTCATCATTTTATGTTAGTGTACTATTAAAAGAAAGAGAAACATCACTTAGTGCATGATTTCCTGCTCTGGTGAGACACACTTGCTGTTCTTTAAACTTACATATGTTGCAATCTTCTGCATCAGAGACAGACAGTGAGAGAAAGGATGCAGGACATGAAGAAGAGATGCCAAATACACATTTAAGAACATTTTGGGGAAGAACGGAAGTATTTATGAGTAAACTTACTATGTAACACAAAAAATTATCAGTTTGCTACTACCTCATAAATTACATTTAGTTAAGTATAAATTCTCATACAATATTTATTTACTAAATTTAAATTTATTGTTGGGAATGATCGTCCAAGATTGCATCATCAGCAATGTCAATATTGAAAATCTCCCAAAAAGAATCCTCAAACTCAATGAACTCCAAAGCTTCCATTAAATCTGAATCCAAGGATTCATCATAGAAATCGTCCATGTCATCTCCTCCATCATAAAGCTCTCCTTCAGGATTACTCTCATCAACAGGAACATCCTCAATAACAGTCACAAAAATTTCTATAACGATGTCAAATGACTCTTCATTTTCAACCATTATTGATGTAAGTGTACTATTAAAAGAAAGAAAAAGACAGTGAGATGTTGCAGGGTAAGAGTGAGATATGGCAGAGAAAAACTATTAAATTCTATAAGAAGAGTTACTACTGTGTAAATCTCACACCAGAAATTGAACACCAAAATGTCCACACAAAAGTACCTCAGACGCTATGGTCACAAAATGGCCGTGTTTCCCTGGACAATGTATAGTATCAAGCAAGTATTAGCAATATAAAGCACTGCATCTGATGTTGCCCTACTCAATCCATAAGTATAACAGAAAAACATTAAATAACTAACAGAAAACATTTTTCCTATTAACTTAAAGTGAACAACAGAGTTCTCCTTACAAATTAACAACTCACCTTCTAGAAAACTGTTGTACAGTAAATTCTGTCTCAATCTCACACCTCAGAAGTATACCTCAAACACTAAAATCTCAAAATGGCTGTGTTTCCCTCTCATTTTTCATACATATTCAAATACCCAGCCAATCACATTTCATCACACACAAAATCAAAACCAAAGAAACATTTTAATTGGTTCAAGTTATCAACACATTCAAACTCACATCATCTTCAACCTACCCCCAATGCTCTCTACCAATTACCATACTAACTCTCCACAAAACACCTACCTAAACCCAAAGGTGAAAGAGTCATCACTCAATGTTGCACTCAACCAACATCTAAACACTGAAACTTGTTATTTTATTGTATTTCTTTTTTGTCTTTTTGAGCCGCGGTTCGCGCGCGGTGCGCGTACCCGCGATTTTTTAAAAAAAAATCAAATTTTTTTTCAGCCTTCGGGGTCCTTTACAGACACCATGACAAAACCTAGGGGGCTCAGGAATCTCTACCCTGCCTCCTAGTCAACTATTACACTTCTGTTTACAACCACTATCATCTGCCACAAAAACAAGATGGCGGACAACACTTCCTCATTTCGACTGACTGGAATGTTAACAGATGTCCAACAGCCAATCAGAATTCCGCACGCGCACGCTAAGGTCCGCGCACGTGCACGGACGGAGCACGCCCCTGCGCGCACCATGTCCCACATATAGATATATATTTTGAAAAAAGTCGATTTTCTCAACAATTACTGGAGGGATTTTTACCAAATATACAAAATAAATTATTGCATATTAGTCTTTACAATTTTGCCAAGTTTGCAGTAATTCCATTCAGCCGTTCGGGCTGTAGCTGTGTCTAAAGGTCCAATGCAAAATTGCATTGGACTCATTTTCACATTCAATTTTCTCAAAAACTACTGGACGGATTTACACCAAACATACAAAAGGCACTTCTCCATACCAGGTTTTACCATTTTGCCAAGTTTGGTGTAATTCCGTTGAGCGTTCGACCTGTAGCCTTGTCAGAATGTCCCTATGGAAATTAACATGGGGAAAACACGTTTTGGGACCCCCCTTTTTTCTCGCCCCCCGCTTGACGAATCCCCCCGAAACTTTTCAGGGAAGGAGCGAGGCAAATTTAAGGAAAATTACAGGCATGTCCCTCAATCGGCGCCAAAGTTATTCCCAATAGAATGTTCACCATTTCCTATGGTAACTAGGTCCTAACTATATACACCTACTGGCGACCGCCAGTAGGTAATATATATATATACATATATTCTAATACATCTTGATATTCATTTTATCCTACAAAACTTAGATTCTTGATTAAGGGTACTGACATCAGCATGATTTTTACGTTTGAAATAATGTTTTCTTGATTTCATAAATTTTCAGCCTTCAAATTTATTTCAATTTAGTAGGTTGTATACTTAATGTAAATTCATCATTGACTGACAAATTCATGTGTTTTACAATGTTTAACATGGTGTCTGTTTTTTAACAGGATAGTGGTAAACCTTATATGTTTTCAGTGTCTATGATTGTATACGCCCCCTCTGTGTTAATTGTGCACCTTATTTATTCACTGTTATTGGTCTGTCTGGCATGTGATCAAGGCTACCGTGTCGTAGCCGAAACGCGTCATGCTGACAATTACGAGAGAATAAACTACCTTTGATATTGCAACTTTAGCGCTGTGGAGTGGTCTGTACCTGTGGTTTTCGTTGTTGAAGGAATGCTTTCCCTCGTGTAAGAACGGAGCAGGAACTTGAATCATATATATATATATGTATATATATATATATTCACTGAAAAAACCATAGGTTATAGACCATATATAGTTAGGAATTAGCATTTACAAAACCTTGAAAATTCACTGAAAAAACCATAGGTTATAGACCATATATAGTTAGGAATTAGCATTTAAAAAACCTTATTTTACTCACACAAAACCATTGAAATTTTCAGTGAATTTCATTGGTTTTTTAAAAGCTAATATCTGTAGCTGTAAAATGTATTCTTCTTTAAATCCAAAAATATATTTTATATGTTTATTAATAATTTTTTTTTTAATACTTTTTTTTTGTTCCCGTTAGCTCATCTTGATGCCGCAACCCAGTCCGCGAACCGGTAAACGTTCCGTTAGCGCAACTGCCGCGTTAGAAATCAACATCGTGACGCGTCGCGGAAGCGCGACGTATCACGTTGTCGCGTAATGCGTCTTATGACGCGCTGCGTTAGCGCACCCGGAAGTGCTCCGGTACGCGAACTGAGACGCGAAGCGCAGCTACCCGGAAGCGATCCGCGGTGCGGCGCGAAAGCGCGACGTATCGCGTTGCCGCGTAATGCGTCTTATGACGCGCCGCGTTAGCGCACCCGGAAGCGCTCCGGAGCGCGAACCGAGGCGCAAAGCGCAGCGAACCGGAAGCGATCCGGGGCGCGTTCCGCAGCGCGTAACTTAAGCGTAAGAGGTCATGTGACTTGTTCATAAAACTTTTCATTGGTTCATTTCACTTTTGGTTTCATAATGATGTAAGGCTAGGTCAGGTGACCTAAAAATAACACTTTTCATTGGTTTAGAAATATTGTTTTTCCCAAATGATGAAAACCCCTCCTTCTTTCCTCACTCTGACTTTCATCTTTGTGAGAGGAAGACCATTTTTGAGAGTTGAGCAATGGCTTCAATAGTTGCTTCAGCTGGTGCACCCCCACCACCACCTCCACCTCCTCATGGGAAGAGAGGACCACCTCCCCAGTTTATCAGCCAGACAGAGGAGGAAGAGGATGAACTAGAGGAAGAGGAGACCGAAGGACCACAGTTCTTACAGGAGGTGCCCCGGGTTTCACGTCGGAAAGCCAGCTTTATTTGGCAGTTTTTTTCACTCCCTCGAGGGCAAAAAAAAGTAAATGCTAGGTATGTCACCTGCCTGATTTGTAAAGACCGGTTATCTAGAGGCACTGATAAAAAATATAGCTACGGAAACCATACAATGCATCGTCACATGACCAGGTGGCATCCACTGAACTACAGCCAGGCGGAGATACGTGACATGCAAGATAACCCAACAACAACTCCTGTGGCCAGGTCAACATCACTAATATCATTGACAGCAGCAGAGGCACGGGAAACCGTGCCAAACATTCAGGAGAACTTTGCTCATATCAAACATACCTGTATGTATTGCGGTGCATTGCTGTCATGTGGTAACATGAGCATTAATTTAATCAACCTAGCTATTAACAATCACAATTGCCCTAACCGCCCCAGACAGTAATTTTTTTTTTTTTGCTCCTGTTGAGCCCTTTTCAATGCCTGTTTTTTGTTGTTTCCCCTCCATCAAAAACAAAAAAAAACATAAAAATGTTCAAAAAATACAAAAAAAAGAAAAAATGTTCAGAAAAATAAAAAAATATATAAAACAACAAAAACATTAAAAAAAAAGTTCTTTTCAGAACTACCTCCCCTTTCAAAAAAAAATTGCTAGAATGTTTAGCACTCTGGCAAGCTCTTTTTTTTTTAGTTCGCTTCCCCGTTCGCTTCCCGGTTCGCGAACCGGGAGCGAACCAAAAATAAAAAAATTTAAAAAAAAGAAGAGTAAGTATAAGGGAAGTAAACAGAGAGTAATGTTAAAAGAAAGACAGCTATAGGGAGTAATCCAGAGATACTGTTTAATAGATCTATTTACCGAAGAAAAGATGGAAGAGGGTATAATTGTGAAAAACAAAATAGATAAGGAAGTGAAAGAAAAAAAAGAGAGTAGAACAATAACAAAGAAGAGTTTCTTGGAGAATGTGAGTGAATGTTCAAAATAAGATTAAAACATGTGGAATAACAGAGAGAAAAAACAGAAAACAGAAAAGAAAAAATAACAGAAAAGATTAATTGAAACAGCAAAGAAATGTAAATAACATAGAACCATATCATCAACATAGGCAATAAAAGTTTTGCAGCTTTTATCAGCAGAAATGTGTCGCTAAAGCCGCTTTTGCGGCGGAAAACTGCCGCTAAAACCACTTTTGCAACAGTTTTCTTCCAATAAAAACAGCAATAATTTTATTGGCTGTGTTGATAATATGCCCCTTAGTGTGCTTGAACTACAGAGAGAAAGCATAATGAACAAGTAGTGAAAGAGTGATCAGTCAAAGACACTAAGAGTAATAGAGACGGAGTGAGTGAACAAGAGTGAGGAACTATGAGAAGAGAGGGACTGAGAAAAGGAGTGGAAGGAGTAGAGTAAGTAGGTAATAGAGAAAGGAATGAGGGAAGTAGCAAAGGCAGGAAACTGAGGGTTAAAGAAATGAAGCTGTCGAACTACTAGTAGGTGAATGTGATAGAAATGTAACGAAAAGAGTACAAAACATTTACCTTATAATTGTCGTTAACTTACTCACTTTTTGTTTTTATACTTTCAATCTGTGAAAGAGAGAACAAACATTTGAAAAATATTAAAACATGTATTTAAAAATTAGAAAAGACAAGGGAAAAGATTGAAGGAGAAACAGAGTTTCTTTTCCTCATTTCACAATCACATCACCTGTGTTGCCTTTGGTTAGGTATCTCATAGTGCAGATGGAGTCTAGCATATCAAAGAGTACATAGAAGTTGAGCAAAATATACAACAATTTTGACATTTACAGAAGACTTAGCTTCTTATCTTGTTGGAGATGAAGTCAGGCCTGTCTTGCAACATGGTGCATCTTTTGCATCACTGCTGCATCGGTTTCATGTGGCACGGGTTTTTTACAGCATGACACATCTGCCTAGATGCATCAATTTGTAATTTTGTCGCCTCATAGCAAATCTTTTGCACCGCCGCTGCATCACAAAAGTGACGCACAGTGGCGCAAAAGAGGCATACACCTATCATAAATCTGTCCCTAACATTTGAAATGATTGATTCAGGATGACGATAAGGTGTGGCCTATCCAGAGGTTTGTTTAAGGTGAGGCCTACTCAGGGTTTTAGATGAAATTTACGCTTGTTGAAGAGTACAGAGGAGATAATACATGTGAAGACCTACCAATGAAGTAAGTCATGTCCACTTCACTCTTGAACAAAGGCCAGACCTCTTCTGTGTCCATGGACAGACCTAAACTTCATCTGCACAATGTCATTCGTAAACTTAGGAAACACAGGTGATGTAATTGAAAAATGTGGAGTTTCTTTTCCTCATTTCACAATCACATCACCTGTGTTGCCTTTGCTTAGGTATCTCATAGTGCACAAGTAGTGCAGCATATTAAACAGTACCCAGAAGTGCAGCACTGCATGGAACAACTTTGACACTTACAAAAGCTTCAGCTTCTGCATGCCCCCTACACAGTGCTAATTATATACATTTTAAACTAATGGTATCTTGCTGGAGATGAACTGAAACCTATCTTGCAACATGGTGCATCTTTTACACAAAAGTGACCCACAATGGAGCAAAAGAGGCGCACGGCCACCATAAATCTGACCCTAACATTTTAAATGATTGTTTTAAGATGCCAATAAGGTGTAACCTATCCACAGATTTGTTTCAGGTAAGTCCTACTCAGAGTTGCAGATGAAATTTAGGTTTGTTGAAGAATACAGAGGAGAAAATACATGTGCAGGCCTACCAACCAAGTGTGTCATGTCCACTGCACTCTTGAACAAATGTCAGACCTCCTCTGTCTCCAGGAACAGGCCTAAACCTCATCTACACAATGTGATGTGTAATGTTAGGAAACACAGGTAATATAATTGAAAAACGTGCAATTTTTTTTGTTCATTCCACAATCATATCACCTGTGATTCCTTTGCTTAGGTATCTCATTGTGGAAATGTAGTCTATCATATGAAAGACTACGTAGAATATGAGCACTGTATGCAACAACTTTGACACTTACAGAAGCCTCTCCTTCTCCATGCCTCCTACACAGTTCTAAATGTACATCATAAATGCAAACAGTACAGAATTAATTATACATGTTAAATGGTTTATTTTTGCTGTTCTCAGAATGTATCAAATTTCACTAAAAACAGTGACTTGAAGGTATTCATCATATAACAGCGGGGAAAAAAAAACACAATCAAAATGATTGTGTTTAAAAAACCCATACAACATAACAAATCAGAATTCAGAACTCCTTAAAGTTAACTTACTTTCCATGACGTCGAAGGATGTCCTATGAACAGCTTACACTCTGTTGTGCTGTTATTACTTTCAGACCGCCACTTTCTGAAAGAAAACCTCCATCGTTTTGAAAAACATGTTACATACAATAAATGACTTCTTGCTCTCTACCACACGTTTCCACAAGGCCAAATCATGTCAGAGCCATTTATAACTCTTAGAATTCTTGTAAGCCAATCCCGTCATGTTGTATTTCCGCAACTTTCACAATAAAAATGTTGAAGATCATTTTCACAATCCTGGACTAGTAATATCTTCCCCTTCTTGCTCAGTCATGTTCTACATTTCCTATGACACTGATACTGCTTACTATGAAGCAGACTTACACTATCTCTATGACTACTACAATTATTTAATTCTCTACATCACTTTTAATCACAAAGCAATATAAAACAGTAGACAGCATTGCAGACTTACATTCCCTCTACTCCATGTTTTGATTGGCTGCTTCAATTAGCTTATAAAAAGAAACAGTTTTTTTGAACTCATTCAAAGTGCACTTATTTCTCCATGACGTCCAGTGTTATGGTAAGAAGTTATGTCTCTGTACTACACTTATCCTCAAGGCCAAATCGTGTAGGAGCCATTAGAACTTCTTGAAATTCCTCAGAGCACATCCCGAGATTCTTTCCCTAAAATTTTGGTTTTAAAAACACCAGGTAAGAGTTTTTAAGGTCATACGGCAATTTTTTTTTGAAAATTAAAACAGAATCATTGCAGAATGACCAGCCATTTCTAGACTTTAAATAAGCTGTGTAATGTCCTGATGATATTGAAGAACCGTCATGATATATAATTGCTGCAGTTACAAAAGTCTTTCCTGATATTGACAACTGTGAAGCCACAAAATTTTTAATTAAAGTTGTCAATTTTGTTCCATCAGGCCTACATCGTTGGAACATTAAAATAACATACTGGCCATATGTTCGTATAAATAATGTGGACATCATTTCAGATTTACATTGGCTACACTCCATGTTGTGATCAGCTGCTTTTACTAGTTTATTAAAAGAGACTGATTTACTGTCTGGCAAAGTTAAATATATAAATCTTTCTGAGTCTACACTAGTAGTACTTGATACCCTACAGTTCTCGCAGTCATGCTGCCATTGATAAGAAAGCCCAAACAGGTGATCTACATCTACACCTTCAGCATGCAATACATCAAGCATATACATTAAAAACTCCTGACAATCTTGCTGAATATTTTGAGAGAATTGTGTTTGGCCTGAACATCTGTCTAACAGATTTCGAATTTCAGACACACTTTCTATTTTTGTTCTATCAGTGCTACATTTCTCTAACACAGAATTTAACAAACTGCAAAATCTTTGATCAGAATTGACCACAATCTCTTCTTTTACATTTTCTAGAGAAAACAAAACATTAACCACTACATTAGCATAGCAGTTGACACCAGAACTGTTTTCAAATTGAAAACCAACAACATCTTCAACAGAATCCTTTTTGTTTCTGCTTATAATTTCAGGTTCATCGACTTTTCGTCTTTTTGCTACAACCTCCCCAGTATTGGTCACATTTCTTCGTTTCCGGCCTACCACACGTTTCTCAAACAAAGGATATTGAGGCAAATGTGGCGCATACTCTCTTCTTAACCTATTGTATTCCTTAACACAATCTAGATCCGCACAAATGTTTGTGACATCACACTCAATCAAGTACAATCCCAATAAAGTTCTAACTCGTGACAATGCCACATATGCCATACCCTCCTTGAACACAGAACTGCTATTATTCACCAATGCACTGTCTACACTTAAACCTTGCGATTTATGGATTGTCACCGCATATGCCAAGCAAACAGGAAACTGCTTACGGCGAACATATAAGTCTTTCACAAGCAAAAATCTAGCAGAACAACGACCAATTAGCTGTACTTCCTCAATGCCATCAAATTTAATTTTTAAAAATTAAATTCCATCTCTATTTCTGTATTTTACAAAATCAACAACATTACCCATTGATCCATTTACCAGACCTCTTTCAACATGTAAATTCCTTCTTAAAATTATACGGCAGTTCAAGCACACATTCAGAGTCTTTTCAAAACCTGCAGTTTTAGATATAGTCTTCTCTAATGAATCCAATTTTGTTTTCAAATTCTCAGACAAAATAATTGTTGATCCCATATGCTCTACTCTGTCAATAGCTTCCAGTTTCACAATCTGTTGCTTTTCTAAATGCAACATTTTGTTGTTGAATTTGGCACATTCTGCAAGAGTTGGCATCAAACATATTCCAGATTTCTTCTCAGTAATTTTCTGAAAAATATTCTCAGGCACAACATCTTGTTCTGGATATAAATTTGACAGTAATCGTGCATGTAAAGCTTCTTTCCCATGCTCGGTCACTTTTCCAATTCTAACATCTTGTAGAATAGTCTTGTAAACTTCATCCTTCGCCTGACGCATATTTTCATGCAGTTCAGCATAATTGAAGTTTAACCATATATTGACGTTGCCAATGCTCCCTAGGCACTTCCTGGTATCTTCATGCGTGAGCATTTTGAACACAGGTTGCCCTTTCACTGGTGTCAGCTACAGAAGATCTCCGAAAACAATGATGTGTTTGCCACCAAATAACACATCATACTCTGTTTTGAGAACTTCTTGCATTCTCAAATGCACAAAGGCAAGCATGACATTGGAAACCATGCTTACTTCGTCAATGATAAGAAGTTTCATTTTCCTCAAGATTCTTGAAACTTCACAACAAGCATCTCCAGATAGCTTGTGATATTGTAATTTGTTGTCATGCTCCACTGGCAGCATCAGTAAACGATGTAAAGTAATCCCTTTAATGTTATGTGCTGCCACTCCAGTTGGAGCGGTGACAACACAAGACAGCGATGACTCTGTCCTTTCCTGCAAATAACATGAAATTGCTTTAATAAGGAAACTTTTTCCAGTTCCCGCTTCTCCACTCACGTACAGTCGGACAGGCTTCAACGACGTACATGAGCACTCTTTCTTGTCATGACTTAATCCATGATCAATTTGCATGGTAACTTCGTCATATATTTTCCTCTGCTCAACATTGAGTTGTCTTTCCAACTCTTCTAAGTTAACCGCATCCTCCTGAGCATGTGCCATGGCTCTTTCCACTTCATTCATAGCAGTGGCAGCTTCATTTTCGATAACAGGTCCTCCTAGTGGATCCTGACTCAATGAAGCAGAACTCTGACTGTCCTGAGAACTGTCTCTGGCAATCTCGGCTGCAATCGTTGCTTCCTGCTCAATTTCCGCATTCAACATTTCTACATATTTGGGAAAAGCAGGACATTCTATGGTCTCCTTGGCAGCATTGAAAGAGTCTTCGTAACAGAGGAAATCTCCAAGCAGTTCCTCTTCTGCACGCCAAGGCTTGAAAAGTTGCAAAAGTGCTAAATAGAAAAACTCCTTTTTTTCAGGAGATTCGCCACTCAATTTTCGATGGTTTACCAAGTGGCATTTTCTTTGCTTGACCAGACATCCCTCACTTCCTATTACAGCATACACTCCTTTCTCAGTATCTTCTTTGATGTTCCTCTTGAATATGTAATTTTGAAGAACCTCATACAGACAAACATTCTCGAGGTGACTGCTTCGATTTGGATAATATGTATCCAACATGTTGGTCTTCAAAATGTCGGTACTGTTTGGCTCCTTTTCCGCCAAATACTCAATTTCCCGCACAGGTTTCAGAACTCGATTACGCGTTGCAGCAAGACCAAGACTCGCCCAAACGATACTCCTGGACTTGGCATAGAGACTTGCTGAAGACAACCGGTCAGAACATTCGTAAGCTCCGATTTCTCGATGCGACAACATCTTCAGACTGAAACTGTACAACTTCTTGCTGAGGCTCTTTTCATGGGAAATGTCCTCCCACATATCCTTCAATTCTGTCTTCTCTTTTTTGGTGATGTAAGATGTCACATACCGAGCCACAGCCATACAGTTATCAGCCACAAACTGTATATCCATGTTAGCATTCCACATGGACAAAATCACCGGGTTGTAGTCGTTGATGTACTTAGACTCTTCGTTCCTCTTCAAATTGTATGTGTTTTTAGGTGATTTCTTCATCACATTATGTCGCAGCGAAGGCATCAAACTGTTTACTCTTCCTTTAGAAATCACCGGTCGTGGAAAGCCGAAACGACATTTGGTGTAGAACTTGTCCTTGTTTCGGAATTTACGACGACAGTACTTTCCACATCGATGGCTTTGGAAACGTAGAACTTTTTCTCTTAGGCTTTTCTTCTCCTTTGCGTTTGGAACAGCACACGTAGAATACTGTTGTATGAAACTCATCACTGAGTCTTCTGGATCCGTTCCAAATTTAGGTGCATCCTTGATCCACAGCAACATATGTATATGAGGAGCACCTCTTGCTTGGTACTCCTTTCTCCAGAAGAAATCCAACACCTCTCCAAGAGGTCGATTCTTCTTATTCATGATGAAAGACATCATAGCTTCAAATCTATGATTGAAGTACCTGCATACATTGACTGGATCCAAAGAGCACAGTTCTCCGGGTGTCTTGAATTCGATGTTTTCGATGTTTCCATTTGCCTCTCGTAGAAATTCAAGTAAGTCTTCCCAGCCATACTCCGCACAGCTCAGAGTGAGGAACCATGTGGGAGTTCCTAAGTTCCTCAGCATACATTTTAAATCACCATGACGACGGTACCAGTACTCATTAGTACCACGCTGACACGCCATGAGATTAATCAGGTGAGAATCCAAAATACTGTCCTGGACATTGACTTTATCCATAAAGTCACTTGCCGAGATGTTTTGCATGTGTATACCACTTTTCAAGATGTGGTTCACTGCATATGACAGTCCAGACAGATCGCTTTCAAACAGGAGATGAAACAAATAGGGAATGCATTGTCGAAACCTAGCATCTCCTGCATACAATCGCAAAGTCCGGTATTCAGAAGCAGGAATTTGATGAGGTCGCTCATCATATCTTCCTCCCTGACCTGTTGGAAAAAGCTGTGGGAAACACAGAGCTTCCAAACTTTCCTCCCAAACACTAATGGGACTCCCTTTGGCTTGTTTCATTTGAAACAACTCAATAGCATTCCCCATGACTTCCTTGGAATGCAAAGGATGAACACTATAATGTTCATATATTTCTTCACTAGTAGAGGGTTCTACTTTCTCAATTTGACCAGCACACAAATCGCTATCCTCTTCCTCACTTACTTCCTCTTCTGCAACATATACATTCTTATAGTATTTATAATTTTTTTTCAAATACAATGTTGCCTTTTTAACTTTCCTAACATCCACTAAATCTTGCCATATTTTCTTATTCTTTGTCGGAACCCCATTAACTAAGATAACCAGAGGTTCCTCTTCCACTTTTTCTACTCCAATTGTGTTAATGTTTTTCCTCAAATCTAGAGGCAAATAAACAACTCTTCCCTTTAATCCTCTCTGTAAATCTGATGGAGGCAATTTCCCTGTCTTTGGCTCCATTCTTACAATAGCCTGAAAGGGATGGATACTTTGAATCAAAATAGATTCATAAGTATTTAAATCCTTCAATTCAGAAGGAATCTCAACCAATTCCAGATTATTATGAACTGCTCTAGCAGGCATCTGGTTTTGATTTAATTTGTTACAACAATAAGTACACACACGTTGATCCAATCCCAAATCAAAACAATTTTCTACCATCAAGTATGTTGTGAAATCCTTCCATTCACTATTATTTTCCCTTTCACTTTTTGCATATAAATCCACTAACTTAGTCTGATTCTTATAATAAGTGCGTCGACAACACACACAAGTGAAATTTGGCCTCTCACTTGATTTCACCTGAAACGTCGCAATTTCCCTCTGGAAATTATCTGTACTGGAAACCTGTACACTATCTTCCACATTACCCGCTTCTTCTTGGTCAATTTCAACATTCTCCTCTTTACTTCCAAAGTAACAAAACTCAATTTCTTCACATATATTCTTCACATCTATTTCAGAACCATGCAAAAGAGCAGCGCATAATTGTTTAAGCATAATTGCTGGACTCTTAGCATAATACAACATTCTAACTAATTTCCTCACTTTATTATGATGCACTGCTAGCATCCTGAAATGATGAAAAACACTCTGGCATACTCTCCTGGAAAGACAAGCCAGTGAATGACCATGCAAAACTGTCACTTCTCTCACTCTGCAAGGATCTAATTCTTGCAACAACTTCATTTTCTGCTTCAAACTTTTCTTATTAAATGACCGTACAAAATCACAAAGCAAATTGATGGAATCCTGTCGCACACTGCAAATACTACTACACTTCCAGGTATACACAGGACCCTTAGGACGTCTTCCTGAAACCTCATTACCTAACACCTCTTCTGCCTCTGTTGTCACAAGTTTTTCTTTTTCAACTGGACAACCATCTTTCACTTCATAAGCTCGACCACTGGTGTCAACTGCATGCACCAAATCATTATCCTGGAAATAACTCTCCTCATTAAAAAATGCCTCACAGCTTGAACTATGCATCCATTCTCCAGAAAAAACTTCACAAAAATTACTACGATTAACTATTCTCTTCCATCTACTATTTCTTTTGAAATCATAAATTGCCTTGTTTAGCTTCCTAATTCTATTGATTATCAAAATAAATAACTTACGTTTAATTTCAAATGCCTGATCAATAACTTTCTCAACTATTTTTTTTCTCTTATAAAAAACCACTTTCTGTTGACCTTTCTTAATATTTTTTAACAAATTGCCAATTATCCTGTTGCGGAACATTCGTTTACGAATGTCCCTGAACTGTTGTTTCCTTCTACTATCATGCACAGAGTTATCTCTTGCTCTAGCAGTAACATTTTTCATTGGCCTTTCCTTTCCGTTTGAATTGCTTCTCTTTTTCTGGACTGAAACATTTTCTGTAGTAATATTTTTTTTACTACAGATATTTCTTATGAATGTTTTTGTACTCTTACCCGGTGCTTTCTTGGTGACTTGACAAATCTTTTTGTTAGAGGACTGCTGCTTTTTTTCATTGACCTGCTGTCTTTGACGTTTTGCAGCCTTTCTCAGTCTTTCTTTGGTTGGCATGCTGAAATCTTGAAATGAGCTGCAGTTGGATCTGTGGTAAAATATAATAAAAAATGTTATTAACCACTATTACCAAACAGTAAATCAATAACAGTCATCAAAAACTTAACACACTACTTGACATTTTTACATAGAAGATTTTTTAGTGCTTGGCAAATATATAATACACAAATAGCAGAAAATAAATGGAATTTATATTCATTTTACCTCTACTATTTTATATGTGATTCTGATCTAATTTTATGAGCATATTTTAATATTTTATTGAAGACACTAGACATAACCTGTTTTTAAAGGTGTTTTTAATTTTAAATCAAACGGTTTACATTTTTACTTTTTATTTATTATAAATTTTTAAAATAAATGTTTATAGTTCCATAGGCTCAAGCACGTCAGCTTCCCATCCTATGTCATACAATTCTGACAAATCTGCATCCTCATCACGTTCTTCTTCATCCTCAGGATTTAAATCATTCAAGGGATCAACATCCACTGATGTTTCAATTACGAGTTCAATGATGAGGTCGAAATCAACTGATTGCTGATTGTCGCTCATGTTGATGTTGTCTTTATCTTTAAAGAAAGATAACAACAATGAGATGTTGCAGAGTAAGAGACAAATCTCAGAGATTATAATAGTAAAATTGTTTAACAAGAGTAACATTTTGCAGCTATTATTTAGCCATGTCCAGCGATGCTGAGGAGGTGAAGCCTATGTCCAATTTTTCAGTGAACAGGACTCATCTCTTCTTAACCTTGGATAAGCCTCACCGACTCTGTGTCCCCTGCACATACTTAAATGTAAAGGGGCAGATTTATGTTAACTGGCACATCCCCAGGGATGCACCAGTTAACGTGCACCGCTGCTCTGCCACCCATGGTGTGCCGCATTTACAATCAGATAGGACAAAGCTGCGTCAAAACCCTGCGCCTGCTTGAAGCAGGCATAGTTCTTGATGCAGCATTGTGGAGATGGGGCACCCCTGAGCCTTGCTGGAGCTGCATCGCACTTGCGATACAACTCCAGTAATGCGCCACCTTTACGGCACAGATGCGTCACGCATCTGTGCCGTTTTTGCCCCATGGTGCGCCGCATTGTAAATGCAGCACACCATGGGTGGCGGAACAGCGGCGCAAGATGACTGGCACATCCCTGGTGATGCGCCAATCATCATAAATCTATCCCTAAGCTTCTTATCTTGTTAGAGATGAACCGCCTTATGTATCATCAAACTATTTTGCATTTCCTAAATAGCGAATTTTAAGGAATAAATAGCGATTCTTTACCATTCCTAATTTGCGATGAGCAAATTGCTAATTGCAAATTACCCATTCATTTCCATGGGCCAGGAGGCCCATAGGAATGAAGGTGCAATTTGCGATTAGCAATTAGCTCATCGCAAATTAGGAATTTTTCCAAGGGTGCAGGGGTGTCTCAAGAACACCCTGCTGCACCCCTGAAAAAGAAATTTGGGGGCATATGGCGCACATACATGCCCTAAGGGCATGTATGGGCGTCATATGGCACCTTTTGTTTTTTGGAAAAAAAGCTTTTTGAAAAGAATTTGCAAATTACCACCAACTAGAAGTTGGTGGTAATTTGCAAATCCTTAATGGCATTTCTTTGCATATTTTTTGTTTGATACATTTCATTTAAGGAATCGCAAAATTTGCAAATGCTTCAGTGCAATCGCAAAATAAGGAATAACAAATTTTGCTATTCCTTATTTTGCATCAAACTTCTTTGATACATACCATTTGTCTAATTAGCATTCTTAAAGGCCGAAATTCGCAGAATTTCGGCCTTTGCGAATGCTAATTA
Source organism: Lissotriton helveticus (assembly GCF_964261635.1). NCBI lineage: Eukaryota > Metazoa > Chordata > Amphibia > Caudata > Salamandridae > Lissotriton > Lissotriton helveticus. The sequence continues at coordinate 1,015,540,687 of NC_136067.1, forward strand.
GCTTGATACATATGGCCCCAAGTGAGGCCTGTCTTGCAACATGGTGCATCTTTTGCATCACTGCTGCATCGGTTTCATGTGGCACGTTTTTTTTACAGCATGACACATCTGCCTAAATGCATCAATTTGTAATTTTGTCGCCTCATAGCAAATCTTTTGCACCGCCGCTGCATCAGAAAAGTGACGCACAGTGGCGCAAAAGAGGCATACACCTATCATAAATCTGTCCCTAGCATTTTAAATGATTAATTCAGGATGACGATAAGGTGTGGCCTATCCAGAGGTTTGTTTAAGGTGAGGCCTACTCAGGGTTGCAGATCAAAGTTACGCTTGTTGAAGAATACAGAGGAGATAATACATGTAAAGGCCTACCAATGAAGTAAGCGATGTCCACCTCATTGCGCCAGTCATCATAAATCTATCCCTAAGCTTCTTATCTTGTTAGAGATGAACCGCCATATGTATCATCAAACTATTTTGCATTTCCTAAATAGCGAATTTTAAGGAATAAATAGCGATTCTTTACCATTCCTAATTTGCGATGAGCAAATTGCTAATTGCAAATTACCCATTCATTTCCATGGGCCAGGAGGCCCATAGCAATGAAGGTGCAATTTGCGATTAGCAATTAGCTCATCGCAAATTAGGAATTTTTCCAAGGTTGCAGGGGTGTCTCAAGAACACCCTGCTGCACCCCTGAAAAAGAAATTTGGGGGCATATGGCGCACATAAATTTTAAAAACATTCCTTTACCTCAAAAACGATTTTCAAGTCATAATTTGAAAACACTGCCCACGGGGAAATGACTTAAAATGTCCTTAAGACACATGAAAGTGTTTTTTTAAAGCCTTTGCAACTTTTTTGGGTCACTTTTAACATGGCTATGTAACTCAAACAGTCAAAATCTAAATTTACCATGCATAGGTGGGAGCATATTTACAAGGAATTTGCTCCATGGGGAAAGGTCTTTTAATTTAATATGGGAAAAATAACATCAGAGACACTGAAATGCCTTATAAAGAAGCATACACCATTATGTCCTTGTCATATATTTTAAAACCATTCCTTTTCCCCCAAAACGATTTTCAAGTCATATTTTGAAAACACTCCACATGGGGAAATGACTTGAAATGTCCTTAAGACACATGAAAGTGTTTTTTTAAAGCCTTTGCAACTTTTTTGGGTCACTTTTAACATGGCTATGTAACTCAAACAGTCATAATCTAAATTTACCATGCACAGGTGGGAGCATATTTACAAGGAATTTGCTCCACGGGGAAAGGTCTTTTAATTTAATATGGGAAAAATAACATCAGAGACACTGAAATGCCTTATAAAGAAGCATACACCATTATGTCCTTGTCATATATTTTAAAACCATTCCTTTTCCCCAAAAACGATTTTCAAGTCATATTTTGAAAACACTCCACATGGGGAAATGACTTAAAATGTCCTTAAGACACATGAAAGCGTTTTTTGATTGCCTTTGCAGCATGTTTGGGTCACTTTTAACATGGCTATGTAACGCAAACATTCAAAATCTAAATTTGCCATGCACAGGTGGGAGCATATTTACAAGCAATTTGCTCCACAGGTAAAGGTCTTACATTAAAATGGGAAAAATAACATCAGAGACACTCAATTGCCTTATAAAGAAGCATACACCATTATGTCCTTGTCATAAATTTTAAAACCATTCCTTTTCCACAAAAACGATTTTCAAATCATAATTTGAAAACACTCCACATGGGGAAATGACTTAAAATGTCCATAAGACACATGAAAGTGTTTTTTTAAAGCCTTTGCAACTTTTTTGGGTCACTTTTAACATGGCTATGTAACTCAAACAGTCAAAATCTAAATTTACCATGCACAGGTGGGAGCATATTTACAAGGAATTTGCTCCACGGGGAAAGGTCTTTTAATTTAATATGGGAAAAATAACATCAGAGACACTCAATTGCCTTATAAAGAAGCATACACCATTATGTCCTTGTCATAAATTTTAAAACCATTCCTTTTCCCCAAAAACGATTTTCAAATCATAATTTGAAAACACTCCACATGGGGAAATGACTTAAAATGTCCTTAAGACACATGAAAGCATTTTTTGATTGCCTTTGCAGCATGTTTGGGTCACTTTTAACATGGCTATGTAACGCAAACATTCAAAATCTAAATTTGCCATGCACAGGTGGGAGCATATTTACAAGCAATTTGCTCCACAGGGAAAGGTCTTACATTAAAATGGGAAAAATAACATCAGAGACACCCAATTGCCTTATAAAGAAGCATACACCATTATGTCCTTGTCATAAATTTTAAAACCATTCCTTTTCCTCAAAAACGATTTTCAAGTCATAATTTGAAAACACTCCACAGCTCCTATGCACAAAAAAACCCTGTCAGTACTAATACTTCACATTTTCTCCAATTACAATTTCTCAAAGAAACAAAATCTATTTGTAAAACACTTGAGACAAAGCAACATTTGAAAAACACAACTTTCTTCATAATTTTCTCCTTAAAGCACACTATTCTCTATCTAAAGTAAAGAAATCTTTTCTCACCTTAGCAAATACTTTATGAGTTTCAAAACAGTCTCAGAAACACACCAAATTGTCTTCAGCAGAGCAAAAGGTATGCACTCTAGAGTCTGCAGCTATCAAAAGCACAGAAATGCTGTAATTCTTCACACATATCTCTCATGTCACCCAATCAAAACTCTTCCCTCACTTTTTTCAAATCAAAACCCTTCCCCCCTCTGCCCTCTCTGCTTTTTTTGCATAGCAACCACCTCTTGGAAGACCTCTGGTATTTGCAAGTTCACACAACAATGTTTCAATTGAACTCTGAACTCTCAGTGCACCTGCATATCCAGTGCATTCTTTCATTTAATGATTTTTTCTTGACCACTCAAAATACATCTTTCAAAGAACTCATCCATGCACCCTAACTTTCTGTTTTCAGCAATCAAAATCCACCAATCACTGTTACTGCTTCATTAACACAGAAACTCCACAGTTTTTTTCATTTTAAACTCTTATTTTTTCAACTGCCATTTCATTGCCACACTTCATCTGACTGCAGGAGAACCTTCTCTCACCATGTTTTCTGTCTGGATTGTTGGACATAGTTACATCTATTGGGCTCAGAGGTATGCTGAGAACAGAAATTTACCTAACCTCAATTTACAAGATGTGGAAATTAAGTGGTTTGGCCACAGAGGATTAAAATGTCACCAATTGATACCATTGGTGAAAACCTTTATGCATTTGCCAAAACCTGACCTGTTAATTGTGCACTGTGGAGGTAATGATTTGGGCACTTTGACTGGGGTAGGTCTGGAAATGCTTTTAAAGGACACCTTTGAGCAATTAATGGCACTTTTTCCTCAGACTGCCTTGGTATATTCAAATATATGCCAAAGACAGAAATGGAGGGGGTCAAACCAATTTTGTCCACAAATTGAGAAGTCGAGGAAGCATGTAAACAAATCTGTTTCAGCTTACATGAGAGACCATGGAATGGGCTCCATGTACAACAATAACTTGCGTTACTACATGCAAGATATCTACAGAGGAGATGGAGTTCACTTCTCAGATGAGGGCAACAGAGTTTTCATTTTGAATTTAAGACTGTGCATTGGTACCTACTTATAAGTACCTAAATGTACCATAAACCCAAAAGCTCTTCTCAGAGCTACCCTACATCTGATCACTCACAATTATTATTTTACTCTAACTTTTTTCACTAATTTTCAACAAAGTACGCTCCCCGGGGCGCTACACGGTACGCGAACCGGAAGCTAACCGCGCGAAATTTTCAAAAAAAATGTTTTTTTTCGCACATATAAGCCTCCTCAGCCACCCTCAGAAAACCTAGGGGGTCAAGATAAGTCTACCGTGCCCCCTTCTACCCATTCTGAACATTATTTGCCCTCCATCTTGTATCTTAAGTCGACCGAAACACAAAATGGTGGACTCCCGTAACGCTCGCCAGTTCGCGTACCGGGGCGCTCCCCGGGAAGCGCACCATCAAAAAAGGTGGGAAAGTAATTTACAGAAAAACGACTGGAGACACTCTCACCAAATATAGATTAGCTCATACTACATACCAATCCCTACCATTTTCACAAATTTGGTTGGAATTCCATTTAGCCATTTAGCCTGTAGACCTCTCTAAATACCCTGAGGTAAATTACTTCACAAAACACATCTGAAGTGTTGGTATTGACAACCAATTAAAATGTTACTTTCATTTTCTACTTTTTTTACCTGACATTTGATTGGTTATGTACCTGAATATATATAAAAAAAGAGAGAGAAACACAGCCATTTTGACTACTACTTCCTGAAGTACATTGCAAGTGCATTTTCACTGACAACTTAAACTTGTTTTTAATAGGTAAGATGTTATTTTATAAATTTGAAAGGAGAACTATGTTATGCACTTTAAATTAATTTGGGAAAACATTTTCAGATAGTTATATACTGTCCCTCTGTAAGAGTTAGACATTGAGAAAGGCTTGTTTATTATAATTATGGATTGATTTAGGTTTCTGTGCTATAATTATGAATTTACTTAGACTTCTTCACAGGCACTTTTTAATAGTACTACTTCACGCCTGAAACCATACAGTGCCCATAGATTACTTCTCTGTTATAAACTCACAAGTACCTGTCTGAACTTAAAGCCAACAGTGCCCTATCTCTACTGATATATTTATTTTTTATGCAAATTGCAGCAAGAAAATGGAAGGAGAGCAGATTATTTCCTTCAAAATTGTTCTGGAGAACAACACAGAAAAAGTTATTGAGGACAATGATGACTCAGATTTCATGGATGAATCACGGGACCATGAATTAGTTCAATGTGTAGATGCAGTAGATTTGCTGATTGAAAATGAGGATATTTCCGCCAATTTGTTGTTAAATGTTCTGTTAAATTTGGAAAAAGAATCACAAAAATTAAATTATTTAATAATCAAAAATTGTTCGAGACTTTAATCATTTTTATATGTAATTCATAAACTAGTACCTAATTGATTATAATGTAAAGTCAGACTTATAGTATACTGTGCAACTTTTTTATGTTACATAGTAATTTTGCTCATAGTTACTTCCTTTCTCCAACTATATTATCTCCAATGTGTATTTAACAACTCTTTTTCATCTCCTGCCTCCATGTTCTTTCTGCTTTCCTGACAGACTATGATATGGATTCCATATTCCACAATAACTTCTGAAACAACATGCAAGATATCTACAAAGGAGACGGTGTATATTAATTTTTTGACTCTGCATTGGTACCTACATATTGCTACCTAAATAAAAAAATAAAAAAAACAACAAAACGAACAATCAATAAACATACAATATTTTAAAAGTCTATCATTCTTTTTTCCTCATAGTACGCGGGGCCCTTTTAAAGCCTCCACATCAAACCTAGGGGGTCAGGGAGGATCTACTATGCCCCCTTATGGTCATTTCCCCCTTTGTTTTGGCCTCCTCTTGTCTCTCGATCCTACCGAGAGACAAGATGGCGGCCGCTCCGGACTGTTTAGAATGTTGACAGACACCGGAGAGCCAATCAGCTTCGCTTCGCGAAGTTCCGTTACGCGTAAAGTACGCGAACCGGAGCGCTGCCCGGAGCGCGCTTACAGATATATATCTTTTTTTTAATGTTAATTTCTCAAAATCCACTGGAGCACATATATTGAGACCTAGCAAAGGCACATCGGGCTAACAGTCCCTACAATTTTGCCAAGTTTCGTGCAAATCCATTCAGCCGTTCGGGCTAAAAGTGAGGCCAACCGCCCTATGGAAATTAACATGGGAAAAACGCGTTTTGGGACCCCCCTTTTTTCTCGGCCCCCCCTTGACAAACACCCCCCAAATTTCCAGTGGCTGCTCAGAAACAAAATGTTCCATTTTCCTGAAAATTTCAGCCAATTCCGTCCACAAACGCCAAAGTTATTAGACATAGAATTTTCAAAAATCCCATAGAGAAAAAATCCTAACTATATATACCTACTGGCGACCGCCAGTAGGTAATATATATATATATATATATATATATGACTACCTTAGCGATATATTCTTAGATTGCATAGTAAGAGTCTGTATGGACACAATACTGAAGAAGATTTACATGTACACCTGTGATCAATGTTGAATGAATGTGAGAGAAAGAGTACCCATGTAATGAGATGATCAGTATAATTCCCCTTCTTTTTAATATTTCCCCTTCTCATTAAGATTTCTTAACCATGCACTGTTTGAAGGGTTTTAATTATGTAGTAGTCTCTTTCTTGGAGAGATTAGTTCGATAAGTTTATGAATTATTAATTTGTAGCCACTCCATGTCAATTTTTTGATTGTATGGTCGCACTTGGATGTGTAGCACAAAGCACTTTAGTTAGGGTGTAAATAGCCTTGTCAACAACTGTCAGTATAAGGGCACTTGCCCCTAAATGAAAAGAGTGGCATAAGCTACAGTGGGTGATTTTTGGAGTACCTGTAGATATACCATGTATAAGTTAGGTTTACGTCTTTATTTTTAATGTGGAACAATTAGGCGCTATTTGCACGAGGCACTTTACACTTTTCCTGAAATTGCGTGACAATTACATATAAATGTATATGGCAGAAGATTAGCATAGATAAGATGGGATATAATTACATTGACCGTTGGTAAGGCACTTGCCTTAAGATTGAACATTGTTGGACAAAACTTTGTTGCACTGTCACTTTTGATTTAAAGAAACATATAATTTTGTTGCTAAAAATTGCACTGTCACTATACGTATCTCACTAGTTTAAAAAGTTTTAAAAAATGGCGGCGACTTTAGGTTTGAAATAGACAGGAGTTACTGTTGAAATGCATCACTTATCAATATGTAGCCCAAATAAACACAGAATGAAGCAACCCAGAGCATGCTGGAGTCTGTATTAAATTGTTAAGCAGACATTGTAACACATATACCAGTAGGTAGTTATAGTTAAAACCTATTTTCCATAGGAAAAGTATTTTGGGATTTTCGAATATCTTTGGCGTTGTTTGACCAATTTTCGTGAAATTCTCCCAAAAAAGGTCTATCCTGGTCAGCTCCTATCCTGAAAGTTTGGGGGTGATTCATCAAGAGGGGGCTGAGAAAAAAGGGGGGTCCCAAAAGGTGTTTTCTCCATGTTAATTTCCATAGGAAATTTTATTACAGGCTACAGCCCGAACTGCTGAACAGAATTAATTAACAATTGATAGCCTGAGCAAAAAACACTGAAATAAGAGAACATATAAAAGTTCAAATCTCAGTTCATAATAGTTTCTTCTTGTTTATTCCAAGATCAAAGCATCTCAATCTTCTTAATATATGTTGTACGAGCCACAAACAATGCCAACACGTGTTTCGTCTATACTGCAGTAAGCCAAAGACTTCATCAGGGCTAAAACAAACACAAGGTAGCCATATTACATTATGTAACACCTTGCACTTGTATAGATGATACATCAAATTACTTAGACAAATTGTCTTAACCATTGATGAACATGCGTTTTAATATGCAATATAGTGAAAAAACCAAAGTCTCTATATATGCGGGGCATGTTTCTTATTAAATAAACAAATAATAAGAGGAGCAGAGATAGGCAATGAAGTCATAAGATCCTCACCCATACTGTGCGTACGTGCTCACATGTTAAACAACAATGTGATTAAATATAGTGATGAAGAATAATCAAGACCAAAGTCACCACACCACTTAGTGCTCATAGCAAAAGCTCCATACACTTACCACTATAAAATATATCATAGAATCTATAGTCTTGACATCAAGTAAAAGCTTATTTCAGTAATCCAAGTTCCTTAAAAGAGGAAAAAAGATAGTCAGCCTACTGGGGTACCTGTAGCAGAGGTTGTCCTATAAGCAGCCTCACTACACAAACATAAAAGTAGGCTATCAGACTTGAAATACATATATGTTCAACAAAAGAATTATCAGTCTTACAATCCTATTGAGACAGTGCCATGTGCTACCTGGCATGCATAATTTAAAGTACAGGTTGGTCATACAAATTACACAGCAAATGCGAATAGGATCAACTTGTATATATAAGTGTGTATATACATATACAGCGCGCTTGGTAGTTAAGCCACAGAGTAACTGGACATAAGTTAAATGACCAGAAAAAGGTGAAGAGGCAGCAGCGGCAAAAAAACAAACCATGTACATGTGGATATCCTATTACAGATAAAATCTGAATTGGAAGCAAAGACATCTAATTAACATAAACGCGTATGGTAGAGGCCGAAATGCAATTATAAAAGTGTATTCCTTAAAACATAACAATAAAGTCAATGAGTGTAGCCGAACATGTTTATCTAAAGTTAAATACCTTATATTCAAATTCCAGCATAGAGCACTGGTATCAGGGCTAAAATTCCATCATGGATTGTGCAAAGGTCACGGTAGACCAGGTATCCTAAGTAAATAAAAAGATATTTTTTTAGATTTCCTAAAATATATGTCACAACAGGCTATCAAAAGTCACAAACAAGTCTAAAGTAGGGTGTATCAATTGGTAGAGCACTCTAATCACAAAGTTATCCATGTCAGACAAGTTCCTAACATGGTTTAAGCACAACTAAGGCATCACAGAAACGGTTATCAATCAATCAGAACATTTATAGCGTGCGCTACTCACCCGCGAGGGTCTCAAGGCACTGAAGGGAGAGGGGGGGCACTACTGCTCAAATAGCCAGGTCTTGAGGTATTTCCTGAAGGTGAGATGGTCCTGGGTCAGTTGTAGGTGGGCGGGGAGGGAGTTCCATGTCTTGGCGGCCAGGTAGGAGAACGATCTTCCTCCGGCGGTGGCTCTGCGGATCCGTGGGACGGTTGCGAGGGCAAGGCTGGCGGTGTGGAGCTGGCGGGTAGGAGAGTAGAACGAGAGGCGGTTGTTGAGGTATTTGGGGCCCAGGTCGTGGAGTGCTTTGTGTGTGTGGGTGAGGAGCCTGAACGTGATCCGCTTGCTGACGGGGAGACAGTGCAGGTTTTTCAGGTGGGTTGATATGTGGCTGTGGCGAGGGATGTTGAGGATGAGTCGTGCGGAGACGTTCTGTATGCGCTGCAGTCGTTTCTGAAGTTTGGCTGTGGTTCCTGCGTAAAGGGCGTTCTCGTAGTCCAGTCGGCTGGTGACGAGGGCCTGCATGACCGTCTTTCTGGTTTCTGTGGGGATCCACCGGAAGATCTTTCGGAGAATGCGCGGGGTGTTGAACCAGGAGGATGAGATGGCGTTGACTTGTTTGGTCATCGTGAGCGAGGAGTCCAGGATGAATCCCAGGTTGCGTGCGTGGTCCATGGGTGACGGTGCGGTGCCCAGCGCTGTGGGCCACCAGGAGTCGTCCCAGGCGGATGGGGATTGTCTGAAGATGAGGACCTCCATTTTGTCTGAGTTCAGTTTCAGCCGACTGAGCTTCATCCATTCCGCGACGTCCTTCATTCCTTCCTGGAGGTTGGTTTTGGTGGTGGTTGGGTCCTTGGTGAGGGGGAGTATCAGCTGGGTGTCGTCGGTGTAGGAGATGATGTTGAGGTTGTGTTTGCGTGCGATGGCGGCGAGGGGGCTCATGTAAATATTGAAGAGGGTTGGGCTGAATGAGGAGCCTTGGGGTATGCCGCAGATGATCTTGGTGGCCGTGGAGCGGAACAGCGGGAGGCAGACTCTCTGGGTTCTGTTGGAGAGGAACGAGGTGATCCAGTCCAGTGCTTTTCCTTGGATCCCAGTTTTGTAGAGGTGGGTTATTAGGGTGCGGTGGCAGACGGTATCAAAGGCGGCTGAGAGGTCTAGGAGGATGCGGGTGGTTTTCTCCCCGTTGACCATCAGGGTCCTGATGTCATCGGTGGCTGCGAGGAGGGCTGTCTCGGTGCTGTGGTTGGCTCGAAATCCGGACTGGGATGGGTCGAGCGAGTTGTTTGTCTCGAGGAATGCAGTCAGCTGTTTATTGATGGTCTTCTTGATGACTTTGGCTGGGAAGGGAAGAAGAGAGATGGGGCGGAAGTTCTTGAGGTCTTTAGGGTCAGCTGTGTTTTTTTCAGAAGGCCGTTGATCTCTGCGGGCTTCCAGCTCTCTGGGAAGGTGGCGGATGCGAAGGAGTTGTTTATGACGTTCCGGAGGTGGGGTGCGATGATGGCATCTGCTTTGTTGTAGATGTGGTGGGGGCATGGGTCAGAGGGAGAGCCGGAGTGGATGGTGTTCATGACGTGGGTGGTGTCTTCTGTGCTGATGGGGGTCCATTCCCTTACGGTGGTGGTGGGGGTCGTTGGTTTGGAGACTGGAGGCGGAGTCTGGGCGTCAAAGCTGTTGTGTATGTCTGTGATTTTGCGGTAGAAGAACGTGGCGAGGGAGTTGCAGAGGTCTTGCGATGGTGTGCTGTCGTTGTTGCTAGCGTTGGGTTTGGAGAGCAACTAAGGTCGACAAATAAGGGGCTATATCCCATAAATATTACCTTGTTTTGACTGAGTAGTAACAGAGTATACCGCGCGTTTCTTTAGTGGCGTGTAGCACCAGCGCCATTTTGAAGTGCTTATTGATATCAAACAAGTCCATAGACACAGAAGACGGCAAGCCGAAAGTTGCTATAGTAAAGCACCACATATTCCGCAAATAGCTGGACATGTTGACATAAAAGATGGCAAGCCGAGTATAATGGCAAAAGAGAACCCCGTATTTCACAAATCAGTAGTGAGTGCCAAATCTATAGCCATATCTGCCACGTTAAGACTAAGCTGAATATTATTAAATAGATAGACCGGCCTCAGCTTTTAAGAAAACATCAATTATTAGTAAAACACCAAAGGTCAATATAAATTCCAACATACAAAAAAAGGAATATTTTGTTATAAATCACCGTATAAATTCACACACAAGGTGAATTAATAATAAATGAAACAACCAAGGGTTCGACCAAAGTGGTCACCTGACATTGTATAAACAGAGTATAATACAAGAGCTAGTCCAATTGTTACCGCATATCGTTTAGTTTCTATTAGAAAAAAAGTGAAAAGTTGAGAGAAGGCACATCACAGGCTAATTTAAATATCCAACTAAAGTCCTAAACAAATAATTGGCACATCTTATATCATTCATCCAAGTGAAGCCACATTAGGTGAGAGTCAGAGACCATACCCAAAGTGAGATATAAAAAGTAGATCGAAGTTGAAGACAGGCACATATGTAAGCCAATGGATGGCGAGTATAACATCTTAACATACAGAACTATCTGAAAAAGCAAACTATGTAGGATGAGTAGACAGGAAGTATACAATACTTCTGTACAATAACGTCATATAAATTAAGAACCAGAGGGATACATATTATAGTATACTGTGAAGGGATAAAGATGTTAGAATTAAGAACAACCCAAAAGAGGCGCAATATACAACCATTAAACATGCATTAATTGGAAAGTAAGCTAAGGGAGAAAATTAATATAGATGTGTCAGACCCCCAAGAAATACTGCAATTCATTACCAATGTTAATTCTCAGTTCCACCACATGAAGTCTGAGAATCCAACATACTTCAGCTTGTCGCACTTTCAATTCACGATTCCCTCCCCTGGAGTCAACTGGTACAGTTTCCAAGCCATGAAATTTGAAAGACAGTTATTTGCGTTGTTTTTGCACATTCTAGTGCATGAATCACTAAAGGGTATCTTTCATCTAAGTTTTTAAGCGCTCTAAAGTGTTCAGAGATACGTTCTTTAAGGCACCTAATTGTGCTCCCTCCATATACTTTAGAACACTTACAAACAATAATGTAAACCACAAATTTCGTGGAACAATCTATGTGTTGCTTAATGCTAAATTTCTTGGAGCCATTATATGCCGAACGGAATTACACCAAATTTGGCAAAAAGGTAGAGCTTGGTTCAGAAAGCGACCTTTTTTTTAAATGGTGTAAATCCGTTCAGTAGTTGTTGAGAAATTAAAAAAATAAAAGTCAAAACATCAATTTTCCATAGGAAACTTTAGGCAAGGCTACAGCCCGAACTGCTGAACGGAATTACACCAAATTTGGCAAAAAGGTAGTGCTTGATTAAGAAAACAACTTTTTTATCAAATGTTGTAAATCTATTGAGTAGTTGCTGAGGAATTCAAAAAATGAAAAGTTTTGATATCTGGGGCAGCAGTGGTTTCGCGCACACTCCCGACCACGCGCTTTACTGTGATTGGCTGCCACGACCACAAGCTTTACTGTGATTGGCTGCAAACACTCCAAACCAGGAATTATTAGCAGCCATCTTGTGACTCAGCAGACCCGAGACACAAGAAAACAGTTGAAAAAAGATTTAAAAAGAAGAAAAGGGGGCAGGGTAGAAACAGCCTGAACCCTTAGGCCTGCTCAGGGGGTCCCACAAGGACCCTCAGGCCAAAAACTATTATAATTTTTTTTTAAACATCTGAATGTGCCCTGGGTGCGCGAATCCAGATGAAAACATTAAAAAAAATGAAGCAGGGGCTCCCCCACTTCAATTAAATGAGCCCCCGGGTGGGCCAGGTTCGGGGGTAATCTAATAATTATATTGGGGGGCCTGCAGGGCCTCCACAGCCCCGGGGACCGCCACCTGCCCGGGGCTATGTAAATTATTTGCGGAAGGGCACACAGACCTCCCGCAGCCTCGGGGACCGTCACATCTCCGGGGCTTCTTTTGTAATTATTGAGGGCCTCCGAGGCCCCCCAAGCCCCGGAATCACCACCCCCGGGGCTTTAATTAAATATGCAGAGGCTGCTTTGTGGGCCCTCCCAAGTCCTGGGGACCACCACTTCCCCACGGCTTTGGAAATAGAGGGAGCCCTTGATGGCCCTGGGGACTGCCACCCCCCCAGGGCCGGCTCCTGCAATGTCCCGGGAGCCCACCCAAGGACATTGTTATTTGCTGTGACAGGGTGGAAGCACGTCTCCCGTCCTATCATAGCAAACCTTGGTTTGCTTCGTTGAAGTGAGAGGAAGAAAACCTGCTCTTGCTTCAATGAAGCAGTGCAGGATTGCTTTTGGACAAGTGCCGGCTCCCACAGGAGGCAGGGAGCCAGCAGGACCATGGGGGCTCCCCCCACGGTCCCGCCGGCTCCCCATACGGTCCCCAACAGAGGGGCCAGGCCCCGGGGGATGGGGTCCCCGGGGCCAAATGTGGCCTGGGAGGGGGGCCACGCAACCCACCTCCCCTTTTAAAAAAATAAATAAATATGGAAATGTGGGCATGCCTCGGGGATGGGGTGCCTGAGGCAAATGTAAATTAATGAAAGTGAAAAAAAAATTCAGTGCCGCCCCCTATTGTGAACATGAGGGGTGCGGGCTCTCTTTGTAGCCCCCTGGTGTGAACACGAAGGGTGCGCAAATCTCAGCACGGCCCCCTAGTGTGAACGTGATGGGTGAGCGGCTCTCTAGTGTGAACGCGATGAGTGTGCGGCTCTAAGCGTGACCCCCCTAGTTTAAACGCGATGGGTGCGCGACTCCAAGCATAAATAAACATTTTTTTATTGCAAAGCTAGGTTATCTACTGGGTTACTAGGTGGCTCTAAAAAGAGTCCTTGTTTTTATTGGGAGATTTTTGTAGCTACATGTAAGTGCCGATGCAGAGCCTTAGGTTGTTGAGAAGGACTCTGTTTCCCTTATCGGTGAAGTGTACACCATTACTCTTGTAGATGCCATCCATATTGAAACGCAGATTGTTGTTGTATATGGAGCCCATCCTATAGTCTCTGGGATAAGCAGGAACAGCTTTATTGACATTTTTTTTTAGCTTTCTCAATTTGTGGACAGAATTGATTGGGCCACTTCCATTTCTGTCTTTGGCAAATGTTAGCGTATACAAAGACAGTTTTGGGGAAAAGCAACATCAATTCTGCAAAGGTGTCCTTCATTAGCATTTCCAGCCTTAACCCAGTCAATGTGCCTAGGTCACTGCCACCACAGTGGACAATCATGTGGTCAGGAGGTTGGATATATAAAAAGGTTTTAACCAAGGCATTAATTGGTGCCACTTTAATCCTCTTTCTCCAATCCATTTAATGTTCACATTAAGTATAGCTAGATCTTTGTCAATACCTTTGTGTTCAGCATACCTTTTGCACCAGACAACATAGCTGTGTCCCACAATCCATGCTGTTTGTATTTGCAACTTTGTGTGGTGAACTTGAAGATATGCTGAACTTGTGACCTGTGAGGTCAGTTGAGTGTTCCATGAACTGTTACTATGGAAACAGTTATTAAGCAGAATGGGGATAGGGTTGAAAGTTAACTGTGTCATTAAAATGTGAATTTGTTATAAGTATTAAAGTAATATGTTATTGCAGTGAGATTTCCCAAGTCAGTGTTATGTTTAGAAGTGGTGTGTTATTAAAAAAAGTGATAACATTATTTTTCGTAATATATTTTTGAACTCCCATATGGATTCGCGGTGCCATCTCTTTCGGTGCACGGTGGAGTTGCTGCTTTAAAAAATTCCAGAAGCAGTTTGGGTTCAGTCAGAAGTCCGTTGGCAAGGGTTGATATGTGTAACCAATAGAAATGTGTTTTAGAATTTGAAATATTCTGGGAAGCAATGTGATTTGTTATTTACATGTATATGTGTGGAGAAAGAGAGGGAAGCTTTGCCATTTGTGGTTTTGCTTTGCTGAGAGAAGTACTATACATATTGATTGTGTGCATAAGAAAATCTTTTCTGAGTTTTTGATACTTCATAATCTACAAATTACTTTAAAAGGTGAGTTATACATTTGTGAGGTGTGGTATGTGTTGACTGTTTTTAAAGTTAACATATAAATCATGAACTTTGAAATTTGACATATATTATTAAATGTAGAAATGTTTGTTGCAGTTTGTTGTAATGTATTTAAATGTTGTATAATATAGATTCTGTATAGTATGTGTATTTTGGAATATCGATTACTGATTATGGTAGTTTGTTTCAGTGTGTGGATATGTATATTTGTAGTATTCCGCATAATTTTAGGTGTTGCTTTCAAGTTGGAAGTGTATATGTTGAGTTAAGATATTAGTACTTAGATTAGGTTTTATAAGTGTTTAGAGAGGTATAGTTGAAATAGGCCTCATCATTTTTAGTGTTTGATTTCAATTTGAAGTTTGTTCTGTGAATTTATGAGGTGTACATAGTGTTAAGGTACAGACATATCCATACAAGAAAAGAGCTAACAAAAAGCGGCACAGAAAAGAGGCCTATGTAAAGAAAACAGCAAAGGAGCAATTAGATCAAGTACAACATGAATCCTTAAAGAAAAAGCCTTCTGGTTAGAGAAGAGAAGAATTTGTTAAAAAAAGTTTTAAAGAGTCTAACAAATTCTGAAAATAAAGAAGAGAGAGACAATGTAAGTACAGTGAAACAAAAGGAAAAGAAAAATGTACAAAAAAGTGCAAAATTGGATAATCTGAAAAAATATGTTGAAAGGAGGGAATGGTAGCATACTTCTAGTACGGAACCTTTTTTTAATGAAGAAAGCTATTTTCAACAAAATACATTAGTTCATGCAGTTGATACCTGTGGTCGTTGTTACGAACTTATAAATGGTTGTCCAATTGAAAAAGAAAATATGGTTCCTAGAAATGTGAAAGAAGTAATAGCTGAGAAAGTTCAAGGAAGACGTACCCAGGCTCCAATGTTTACATGGCATTGTAGTAGTATTTGTAGTATACAACAAGAATCTTTTGATATATTACTAAATTTCTTAAGAGACTATGGAACAAAAAGATAGTACAAGGACTGGATCCGTGCAAAGTGAGAAAAAATACAGGGCTGCAAGGTCATTCTCTAGCTTGTCTTTCTAGGAAAGTGTGTCAAAGTCATTTTCATCATTTAAAAATGTTAGCAGTACATCATTCCGAAATCCGAAAGTTAGTTAGAAGATTATACTACGTGAAAAGTCCTGCATTATGTCTAAATGAAATTAATACAGCTCTTTTGCAGGGTTCAGTGTTGGATGTAAAAAGAAATTGTGATGATATAGAGTTACGTTTCTTTGCTGGTCAAGAGGAGTGTAGAGAAAGTGAGAGTTTGATAAGTGTAGGTGTTGAAGAAGAGATGGAAGACACTACTGATGTGAAGTTTGACAAAGAAATAACAAAGTTTAAAGTAGTTTCTGGTGAAATTCCCAACTATGTTTGTATTTATCGCCGACGTACTCACTATAAAATTTAAACTAGGAATGTAGATGTGTTTTTAAAAAGTGAAAAGGAAAACAATGATAAATGGAGGGCATTTACTGTTTATTTGTTTGTGGAAGGTTGTTTTGAGTTGGGTACTCAACAATGTATTTGTAAATATTGTTATAATAAATTAGAAGAGAACAAAATGCCAGCTAGAGCTATACCTCCAGAACTTAAAGTTTTAAATACATATGAGTCCATCCTTATTCAATCTGTGCACCTGTTGCAGGCTATAAGTCGCATGGAGCCTAAAACAGTTAAGCTGCCTCCAACAGATCTACAAAGAAGTTTAAAAGGAAGAGTTGTGTATTTACCTTTAGATTTTAAGAAAAATTACAATAAATAGAACACGGACTACTGCATGAAAAGGGTGTTTGCCAATGTACATCATTTAAACCTTTTCTTATGTACATCAGTGGGCAAGCTAGAACAGGAAAAAGGTTTGTGATTAAATGTTTGTCAAGTTATCTACAGAAAACAACGGATTCACATTTATCGTGTGTTGTAACTGCTTCAACTGGATTAGCTGCACACAATATCAAAGGGATTACATTACATTGTTTACTTATGTTACCAGTAGAACATGAAAATAAGTTGGAATATCACAAGCTATCTGGAGAAGCTTGCTTTGAAGTTTCAAGAAATGAAACTTCTTATAATTGCTGAGGTAAGCATGGTTTCAAACTTAATGCTTGCATTTGTACATTTGAGAATGCAGCAGATTTTAAAAACAAATTACAATGTTTTATTTGGAGGAAAACATGTAATTGTACTAGGTGATCTACTACAACTCACACCTGTGAAAGGCTATCCAGTTTTTAACACCCTTCTTCATGAAGACACTAAAAAGTAATTGGGAAGATTTTGAAATGTGAACATTTGGACTTATTTTGAATATAAAGAACTTATTAAGTAAGATGTAGTAGAGATGTAATTGAATTTCTGAAGATTACATTTGATCAGATTGAAGAAGTGAAACAGATTGCACGTTGTGGTGTTCGTTTCTTTCTTGTAAAAGATTTGTATGTTCGTAGAAAACAATTTCCTGTTTGTTTACCATATGCAGTGACCACTCATAAATCTCAAGGTTTAAGAGTTGACAGTGCTCTGGTAAACATTGGAAGTTCTGTGTTTAATGAGAGTATGGCATATGTTGCATTGTCTTGAGAAAGAACATTATCTGGATTGTAGTTGATTGATCTTGATGAGGAAAACGTTAGTGCACATGTAAATTGTGTAACCGAGTACAATAAGTTAAGAAGACTCTATGCTCCAAACTTAGGTGAATATCCTATTTATGAAAAACGTTTGATACGTCCAAAATGAAAATATGAGTAACATTCTAGTGAGGTTACAAAGAAAAAAAGAACTGAGAAGAATAATGAGGCTGGGAAGAAACTGGAAGTGGACATGGTTGCTAATATTGTAGGATATCAGTTAGAAAATAGTTCAGGTATCAACTGCTGTGCTAATGTAATCGTGAACGTTGCATTTTTTTTAGAAAATCTACAGCATACAATTATGGAAAATCGAGAAAAAACAATCTGTTCTTTGGTACATTAAGTTTTTGAAAAGTTGAAAACTGATAGAACTAAAATCCATACTGCTTCTGGCGTGGGAAATCTTCTGGATATATGTTCTGGCTCTTCACAATTTACACAGAATGTACAGCAAGATGCTCAATAATTTCTTATGTTTATGCTTGCAGTATTGGAAGATGAAGGAATACAAACTGAAAATCTGTTTGGACTATGTTACAGATGGGATCATACATGTGACAGCTGTTCATCTTCATCTACCACTAAAATAGACACTGAACGATTCACGTATTTGACAATACCAGATTGCAAAGCAGTGTATTTCAATGAACTAGTGAAGTCAGCTAATCAAGATATAGATTTTACTCAGTGCAAATCGGAAATGTTGGAAACATTATTTATAGAAAGATTTGGACAATATATCATTTTAATGCTGCAACGTTGTAGAGCAGATGGACACTTTGCAATAATGCACATTTAGAGTTCAAATGTCGGTTGCCTAATGAATTACCAAATTCACATCTAATATTTTTGATGCCAAAATTCTGAGATGTCAACATGAATTACTGAGTATATTTTGGATTTTTTCTCTACAAATGATTTCAGACACATCATTCGGCCTATTGGGAAGATGTCAATATTAATTCAGAGGTTTATCTTGGATATCCTTAATGTAAATGTTTTTGGAAACATCATTCAGCCTATTGGGAAGATGTTGAGAATTACGGTTTGAATTATTGATTCTGTCCTTTGATACTGCATTTTTAAAATTGTGTTAAAAATAAGGTGCTGATATATTTGATCTTTGTATTATAAACAATGTTAATGAGGCTGGTCATTTGTGAAAATGTAAATAGATAGTTGAGTTTGTTGTAGATATTTTGAACACAGATTTTTTTTTTTTTTAGCAATCTTATTGATTGTATTTTCTTGCCCACTGTCAACTGATGATCAAAATTGAAATCACTGTGTATGGTGACATTCAATAGAATCTAAAGACAGCAAAAAAGCAAACTGAATATGTTATATAATTGTAAAATTATGTTGTGTTCTTAAAATTATAAAATGATATGTAATAATAGGATTTTTTCTTCTCTTTTGTGATGTCACTGGCCATGTCATGAATGATGTAATATGTGACGTCATCAGCAGTGCATTGTGGGGGCGCGAGTTATAGTTAGCTGAACTAACTATAACGGGGAATTGCTATGGTTTTGTACGAGAGAAACGTCCAACTAGCTATAAGGTCCATGAAACCTATGGTTTTTTCAGTGAGTATATATATATATATATATATATATTCACTGAAAAAACCATAGGTTATAGACCATATATAGTTAGGAATTAGCATTTACAAAACCTTGAAAATTCACTGAAAAAACCATAGGTTATAGACCATATATAGTTAGGAATTAGCATTTAAAAAACCTTATTTTACTCACACAAAACCATTGAAATTCCATATATAGTTAGTTGCACTAACTATATATCGCGCACCCGCAATCCACTGCTGATCATGTCACATATTACATCATTCATGACATGGTCAGTGACATCACTGATGACATCACTGATGACATCTCAAATGACATCACTGATGACATCACTGATGACAACATCCAGTGACTGTATGTTTCTGTAAAGTTAAAATATGTCTTACATATTGAAGAATGAGTGGATGTATAAGTGTCTGGATGAAGGATTTAGTAGGTGCGTGACTGACTGTATGAGTGAGTGATTAAATGTGTCTCACTGAATGCATGGGTTAGTGACTAAACTGTCTTAATTTGTGCATCATTATGTCTGTTGTGATGTAAACTGCTGCATGTGTTGATCATTAGCTATACGAGAGGCTATATGTGTTATTAATTGGTTGCCCAAGTATTTCTATGGGAGATTGAGTTTGTGTGGGGGTGGCTGGAAGGTGTGTGACTCTGTGCATAGATGTGTGAGCAGTTTATTCACTAGGTGTATGAGTTCAAGAGTGCATGTGGAAACAGCTACATGGGCAGTTGACTGTGTGCATGAGTGTATTGATGAGTGAATGGATATCTCAATGCTACATGTCATAGTAAGTACATATGTAAAACACAGTACATGTGAGAGTTGGCATATATAAATAACTGTGCATGAGAGCCACTGAATGAGTGAGTGGTTGTATCGATCATTGTGAACTTGTATCAGGGATTGTATAAGAGAGTAAATATGTGTTAGTATATGTTTCAATAAGTAAGGTGTGTATAACTGTATAGTTGAAGAAATGGAGGTGAGATTGTTTCTTTGCATGACTGACTGGGTGTGTGAGTAACTCCATGGATGAGTGGCAGTGTGTGAGTGTCTGTATACACTGAGTGTATCTAAGGTTATATTAGAGTCTGAAGAGGTTTATCGTATTAGCACAAGAATGATGTCAAATGAGACGTCATCAGTGATGTCATCAGTGATGTCATTTGAGATGTCATCAGTGATGTCATCAGTGATGTCACTGACCATGTCATGAATGATGTAATATGTGACATGATCAGCAGTGGATTGCGGGTGCGCGATATATAGTTAGTGCAACTAACTATATATGGAATTTCAATGGTTTTGTGTGAGTAAAATAAGGTTTTTTAAATGCTAATTCCTAACTATATATGGTCTATAACCTATGGTTTTTTCAGTGAATTTTCAAGGTTTTGTAAATGCTAATTCCTAACTATATATGGTCTATAACCTATGTTTTTTTTAGTGAATTTCAATGGTTTTTTAATAGCAAATATCATAAGCTGTCGAATGTCAAGTACGTGGTAAGTAAAAACATTTTCGTGTTTATGCACACTGATCTGCTTTGAATGCTGCCCCCCACCCCTCATTTCTATTAGGAGTACTCTCTCTTTGCAGATAGTGAAGGGTAGTTAACGCAGGCCTTTGCCCCCGTTGTAATCCGTCGTGCCTGCTTCTCTCTCCATTTGATTGATTGTTCTCTTTGCAATACTCTGTTTAGTCTTTGCAGATAGCGAAAAATCGTGTAAAAAAACAAAAGGAATCGAGCAAAATCAGTAGGCCACTAATGGGATCTCTTTTTGACCTCCCTAAAATAGAAACATTAGGAACAACCTGTTGATAATACCAATGTGTATGTACATAAGCGGCGTTCATTTGTGTTCACAGTACCCCTTGTTGATTGTTTGAATCGAGCATTGAATTGTTCGAAGTTGGTTCTCTTAAGAATCTTCTCTGCCTGCAAACGAGGAAGAATAGGAATATTCTCTCTCCCTTTGCAGATAGTGAAGGGTAGGTAACGCAAACCTTTAACACGTCGTGCCTATTTCGTTCCTCATTGATTGATTGTTTCCCCAAACATTGACTGTTTGGGAATTGGTTCTTTTTGGAGGTATTCCCTGTTTGCAAATATACGTAGGAAAATCTTTGCAAATAGTGAAAGGGTACGTAATGCGGACCTTTCTCCCCCGTTGTAATCTGTCATGCCTATCTACTCCCCACTGATTGATGCACCTGTTTCACCCGGACCATTTACTAGAGATACGTCATCTGGCCCGACCAGAGAGCACCCCTAGTGAAAAGGACATATGCAATAATAACGAAGTGATCACTGTATCCTGTTAACAGAAACTTTAGCATGAAACAACCTGGAAAGAAAAGAATAGGAAAACGAAAATCAGTAGGCCACTGATGAACATGAACTTTTATTAAACAACGAACAAAGAAACGATAACATAACGTAATGATAAAACCTATTAATGTCCTAGAAACAAGAAAACGTTAGAAATATGCCAGTGGTGAGAGACCAGAAAAACAGTAAGAGAAACCAAATCACACCTCGCTGTCCCACCGCCTGCCACACCAAAAAAATCGATAGACTAGAGAAAATGCAAGTCAGTAGAACATCCGCCCCCACTCTGGAAACTTCCAAGGTGAGGCAGGGTTGCGGCTACGCCCAGCCGGGAGCAGCCCATATAAGGCGGGTCCTGCTGCCACGCCTCGGCCAGGAGATCCTAACGTAGGGTGTAGCCGGAGGAGAGGCCGAGGCCAGCGGGACCCGGCCAGGGGATTGCCTTTACAACGCTGAAGAGTTGCAGGGGGGGGAATGTCTCCTCGACCCTCCCCTCTCTCTCCCAGTCCGGCCGCGGTGGCCCTTGAGAGTTTCAGGTAGTCCCGCCACATGCTCTTCCGGTCCGGCCACCAACGGTCGGGGGGCCGAGGCCAACGGGATCCGGCTGCAGCCGATAAACCAAGGAACCCGTTCATGAGGCCAGAGCCAGGGGCGTCCGGCCGACATCCACCGGAAGCCCGGCCCAAAGACGGACGGGACATTTTTTCTTTTCTCCTTCGTAATAGCAGCGGCAACACGCCAGGCACCACTTCTTTCTTCAAAAATGGCTTTGACAGCACTGGGGGGGATGTCTTGCACATGCCTCCGACCCCCCCCCCCCGTCCTCATCGCCACCGGCCATAACAAATGTCAAGCGGGGCGCCGTGGGGTGCACTGGGAGGGAGAGACGGTGCGAACAGGCCTCTCCCGCCTCCTCAGGTGAAGGCTTCCCAGCTGCACCCTCAGCGCTCCAGGCGCCCCGAAAAGGGTTCGTCCACTGTGGCGATGCTGCAACGTCTCGCCCGGCAGGGTGGAGCCCGTCCGCTCATGTGACCCCGCGATCGCCGGTAGCTGCCGAACTCTCAAAATGGCGATCGACCTGGCAAGAGTGGGCCCAGCATGAAGAAATGGCCCGGTCACTGGTTGACTCCACCACCGTAGTCCTCCACGACCTTGAAGATTCTAGAGGAGCCGCGGGAGTCTCCGACCCCCGATGGGGAATGACTGCCATGATCGCCCGTGGAGTGACGAAACTGTATCCGCGGGACATCGGCGCTCCCATGCTGGCACCAGCCTCACTTTGAATTACTAGAATCCTGCAGACCTCAGTTCCGGTGAAAGCACAGTGTGACCCGGTAGGAAAAATTGTTGCACCCCCTCCCCTTTTTGAGTGATAGTTCAAACCACTGATCCTTTCCTTTGCCCTTTTAACGGAACTTTGGACTGCCTCCCCCTCTTTTACATTTTCTAGAGAAAACAAAACATTAACCACTACATTACCATAGCAGTTGACACCAGAACTGTTTTCAAATTGAAAACCAACAACATCTTCAACAGAATCCTTTTTGTTTCTGCTGTGACCCTGCTACAGCACAGGCATTGTCCCCAGCAGTAATTCTGCAATGCCGGTAAGAATAGCTGTGGTGCCTACTGGACTCACTCACCCCCGCGGCGCCCCACGCCGTTATTTGCTGGGCGGCAACTTACTAGACATCACTTTCGTGCCATCTAGATTTCAGCGCGTTCTGCTGCCTTGGAACTATTCGCACAACAGACTGCTACTGACGACCCACCCCCAGGCAACATCTTCTGAATTTTCATAATTTGAAAGAACTAGTAACATGTCCTCATCAGGAATTCAAAAGAAATTGCCACGGTCTCTTCGTTGTTTAAATGTTTTTACTGTTTTTGTTTTGTTGTATATATTTATATGTTATTAAAGTTTTATATTCCTACTACTTTGTTGGAGTGCTATATATTTTTAATGTGACACATAATTGTAAAAACTTTGATGTACAAAGAGTCATTCCTAGAATCTTCCGCTTCAGGCTCGGTCCCCTCCCCAATCACAATACAGGATGGTTTTCAGATAGTAGGAACACGTGTGGTGTGACGGATCTCATCGGGTGTGGGCCTTGATCTACTATAACTCCTTTAAAGAGGGGTGATTCTTTACAGCTGGAGCCATAAACTACATCTGCAGGGCTAGCTGATAGCCTGGACAATCGGACACAGAGGAAGAGGAGTGTCAGAGGGTGCGGTAGTGAATAGGGTGAAAGGGAGGTGTTGGGCGGGCACAGAGTGTGATTCTCAGGGAAGAGCAGCGCAGATGGGGGGAGGTTTATTGCCCATGCATAAGACAGAGAGCGGGGGTGACCAGTGCCTGGGGAAGATGCTTGCGAGGGTGGTGAGCCATGCTACGAATCGACAGTGTGCAGAGAGTGGGTCTGGTCAAGGCATCTAAAATGGCTGCCGTGCACGACAAAAGTGTGGCATTTCAAAAAAGGCAAGATGGCGCAAACAATGTTTTTCAACACTTCCTCATTTCCTTCGAATCGAACGTTAACAGACGTTGGTGCATATTACCAAAGTTAAGCGATATTTATCGCTAACGATGCTTACCAACGAATTTTTTACCGCTAAGCATCGTCAGAAATTATCGAAGATAAACCTTGCTATTATCAAGGTTTATCGCAAATGCGATAAAAAACGGCCGCAATGCATGAATATCGCTAAAAAGTCAGCGATATTCATGCATTACCGAGCTAATGCTCTTAGCCATGTTATCCACCTCCCATTGGATAACATGGCTAAGAACTACTCAGGGCAGGTGTTACTTTTTGGAGATATTCGCGCTTAGCGCGAATATCTCCAAAAGTTGGTAATAGGAGATATATATCTTGCATGTTGTAATGCAAATTATTGTAGTATATGGAACTCATACCATAATCTCTCAGGAAAGCAGAAACTGATCCTTTTGGGACCGCCTGAGAAGGCCTAGGGGGTGAGGGGTACTCTACTTTGCCCCCTTTTAACGTTCCGAACTATTTTATTTTACTCTCTTCTGTAATTACACAAAATAGCAGCGATAAGATGCATCAGAGACACACAGTGAGAGAAAGGAGGCCGGAGATGAAGAAGAGATGTCAAATACACATTGGAGATAATATAGTGGGAGAAGGGAAGTAAATATGAGTAAACTTACCATGTAACATAAAAATGTTGCACTCTATACTATAAGTCTCATTTTATACTACAATCACTTCGCTACAACCTCATAAATTAAAAATAAAAATGAATAATGTCTCAAACAATTTTTGATTTCTAAATATAAATTTATTCTTCGGAATTTTCTAAATTTGAAAGAACTAGTAACATGTCCTCATCAGCAATTTCCTCTTCAATCATCTCATCTGGAATCTCCTCATTAAAAGTCTGCAATGATGATTCTTGTAACTCTATGGTCTCCAAACATTCGATAAATTCGCCATCAACAGATTGATCAAAAAAATCATTCAAGTCATCTCCTCCTTGTGACAATATTTCATTATTGGTGCTGTCAATTTCAATCAATGTAGTGGAATCATTCAAGTCATCTCCTCCTTGTGACAATATTTCATTATTGGTGCTGTCAATTTCAATCAATGTAGTGGAATCATTCAAGTCATCTCCTCGTGACAATATTTCATTATTGGTGCTCTCAATTTCAATCAATGTAGTGGAATCATTCAAGTCATCTCCTCCTTGTGACAATATTTCATTATTGGTGCTGTCAATTTCAATCAATCTAATGAAATCATACAAGTCATCTCCTCCTTGTGACAATATTTCATTATTGGTGCTCTCAATTTCAATCAATGTAGTGGACAATGCAAAAGAAATTGCCACGGTCTCTTCATTGTGAGCCATTTTATTTTGAAATTGATTGCTGTAAATTGCAGAAAAAAATAATCACTTTCATTTATCGTTTTTAGTAATACATAATATAAAACTAACTTTATCAAGTATTTAGTATAACAGAAGGACTGCAAATAAATAACAGAAAACATTTTTCAAATTATCTTCAAGTGTACAACATAGTTCCCCTTACAAAGAAATTGCCACGGTCTCTTCATTGTGAGCCATTTTATTTTGAAATTGCTTGCTGTAAATTGCAGAAAAAAATAATCACTTTCATTTATCGTTTTTAGTAATACATAATATAAAACTAACTTTATCAAGTATTTAGTATAACAGAAGGACTGCAAATAAATAACAGAAAACATTTTTCAAATTATCTTCAAGTGTACAACATAGTTCCCCTTACAAATTAGCAACTCACCTTTTTAAAAGTAGGAGAAGTGTTAGTACTGTGTAAATCAAACACCAGAAATTCACCACCAAAAATTCCTCACAAATGTACCTCAGACAGTAGTATCACAAAATGGCTGTGGTTTCCTCTCATTTGAGATATATACATAACCAATTAACTTTCATCACAAACAAATACAAAACCAAAGTAACATTTTAATTGGTTCTAAATTTCAACACTTTCAAATGTGTTTTCCCCATGCAATTTTCCATAGGACATTTACATACGTCTACAGCCTGAATGGCTGAACGGAATTACACCAAACTTGGCAAAATGGTATATCAAACCTAAGAGGTCAGGAAGGATCTACTATGCCCCCTTATGGTCATTTGCCCCTTCGCTTTGGCCTCCTCTTGTCTCTCGATCCTACCGAGAGACAGGATGGCGGCCGCTACGGACTGTTTGTAATGTTGACAGACGCCGGAGAACCAATCAGCTTCGCAAAGCTCCGTAACGAGAAAAGTACGCGAAGCGGAGCGCTGTTACAGATATATATCTTTTTTTGAACGTTAATTTCTCAAAATCCACTGGAGCACATATATTGAGACCTAGCAAAGGCACATCGGGCTACCAGTCCCTAATATTTTGCCAAGTTTCGTGCAAATCCATTCAGCCGTTCGATTATTGACATTTAGATACGTCTACAGCCTGAATGGCTGAACGGAATTACACCAAACTTGGCAAAATGGTACATCAAACCTAAGAGGTCAGGGAGGATCTACTATGCCCCCTTATGGTCATTTGCCCCTTCGCTTTGGCCTCCTCTTGTCTCTCGATCCTACCGAGAGACAAGATGGCGGCCGCTACGGACTGTTTGGAATGTTTACAGACGCCGGAGAACCAATCAGCTTCGCTTCACAAAGCTCCGTTGCGCGAAAAGTACGCGAACCGGAGCGCTGCCCGGTCCGCTGTTACAGATATATATCTTTTTTTAAACGTTAATTTCTCAAAATCCACTGGAGCACATATATTGAGACCTACAAAAGGCACATCGGGCTACCAGTCCCTACAATTTTGCCAAGTTTCGTGCAAATCCATTCAGCCGTTCGGGCTAAAAGTGAGGCCAACCGCCCTATGGAAAACTCAATGTTAAAAACACGTTTTGGGACCCCCCTTTTTTCTCGACCCCCCCTGGACGAACCCCCCCCCCAATTTTCAGGGGCTGCTCAGAAACAAAATGTGCCATTTTCCTGAAAATTTCAGCCAATTCCGTCCACAAACGCCAAAGTTATTAGACATAGAATTTTCAAAAATCCCATAGAGAAAAAATCCTAACTATATATACCTACTGGCGACTGCCAGTAGGTAATATATATATATATATATATATATATATATATATATATATATATATATATATATATATATATCTCGCTGTGTTATGAGTGCATGTGTTGGGCCTGCTAATGCAGAGCTTGTTTGTGTAGTAGTGCAGCCAGGTCGAGTTGGCATTGAAAACTCATTGCAAAGCCTTGAACTCACCTTTTAATATATATGTTAACCCTAAGGTGGTCTATAAGTGGGTGATAGGTCATGGTGGTATGTGCTTAAAAGGTAAAACATGTGGTTACAAGTTACCGTGATTTAAACATATACTTACAGACACATGTGCACAGCTATATATTTAGCCTGCCACCCATACTCTGTCTCACATACTTATTTAACAAAAGACATAGAACCACTCACACACCCAATCAGACAGGCAGAGGCACTTACACATTCACTCCACACCCACACAGTAGTTATGTATCCAACAGTAACATGGGCATTAAGCTCTCCTTTTTGTACATGTAAATCAACCCCAAGGTAGGCAGTAGGTAACCCATAGGGCAGGATGTTATGTGCTTATAAGATAAGACATGTACCTTTGAGATACAGTGAGTTATATGCAAACTTACAGATCCATACAACCAGATATTTATGCTTTCTTGCAGCTAAACTGTGAGTCACATATTGTAGCAAGATGGAAGAATTATGTGGTATTGCTGGGAAGCCTTGTCATGTAATATTAGCACAATACCCAAAAGTGGATCTCAGATTCACACTAGTAATCCTTATCTAAGTCTTAGTAGAGTGTCAAAGAGCAGTCAGGCATACTTAGAGGAACATGTGTTAAACATTTCAGAGTGCCAAAATGGACGATAAGTAATTGACAAGACTCGAAAGAAATCTGACACAAATTTTTAAAACTAGAGCTTCTTTTGATATAAGTTTAGAAACCAAAATTAAATCAATACAGTTTGGATAACCAGAGTTATCAATTTTATAATTGCGGTCAATGGTGAAAATCTCAAGTGACACTCAGTCACTTGTGGGGTCAGTTCAATAGAACCCACTTGGAGTTAAGGTCTTGTGGGTTGACAGAACAAGACTTGACAGTGAGAACAATTTTACCTTGCCCAGGAGGTCCAGGTGCAGAGGCGAGTTAGCTGTCCTTGGTGATAAATGTGGATCCATGGGAGCTGTCAAAAACAGTAGTTGTGACACTCTATCACATGCAGGTTGGGTTCAGGGGAGGTCCTTGGAGGTTAGGCTTGGACTCACCAAGCAGAACACCTCTACCTAGTTTGGGGTCTCTGGTGCAGAGGTGTACCAGGCTAACAGTGGTGCCGAACGGGAGCTGCAGGGGCTGCTTTGCCAGGCGTGCCAACGCAGATAGGTTTGGGATGTAAGTACCCGACGACTATGACACAGAATAAAGAGGTTGACAGAGCACACGATTCCCTCTTCATGGGTTGTCTAGTAAAGTAGTCAGTAGTCAGCAAGACCTCCAACAAACCTTGGTCATGGTGAATACAGAGCTTGGTACAAATCTTCTTCTGGAGGTCGTAGGAACACTGTAGTGAGCTGAGACTTGCTGGGGTTCGGGACTACATTTCCCGGAAGACATCTGGTCAGTTACTTTTAGGCTGGTCATCAATGGGGCCCAGGGGACAATCCTCCTTGATCTCCAGGGTTGTGCCTGCCCACTGCAGGGGACTAGTACCTCTAGTTCTAAGGAGTCCTGGTGAAGTCTTTTAGTTGCAAGGGGATTCCCCTTTTTTTTGGAACTGGTCTCTGGTGCCTTATCTTCGTGGAGTCCTGATTTGAGGAGACACAGGTATCTTCTTTGTCCTTTCTTCTTCAGAGCAGATCCAAGTTCTGGTGTCACGGGTGCCCCTTAAATCCAGGATTTAGGGAGTGTTTTGAGATCTAAGGGCTAGCAGCCAATGGGCTACTGGTCTTGCAGCTAAGCCACCCCAGAGGTGACCACATAACATAACATAACATAACATAACATGTGTATTTATAAAGTGCACGTTCACCACTACAGGTATCTTAGCGCTGAATAACAGATGTTTGTTGTTACCCAACTCAATGGTACTCATTTAATCGACCTCAGATGGATGAAAGGCTAAGTGGACCCGCCGGGATTTTTACCTGTGACCATGAGGTCGAACACAGGCCCCAGCAGTAGACGCATTTGTCCACTGAGCCACCAACCCCGGCTTTGTGAGCTGTATCTCCCCAAACTACCCAGAAACCACTATTCTTATGACTTTTCAAGATCGTATGAGCCATCCTCAGATGCACAGACCAACTGAATGGCCCTGGAGGTATGGCTAGCCTTTGGCCACCTCCTGAATATCTAATTTCCTATCTGCTGGCAAACACGAGGGGTTGTGGGGCCTTTGTCTCCACTGGGAAATATGTCCCTTACATATCAAAGGTGATGTGGCCTTTGAGGCTCACCTCCCTGATGTGTTATTCACTAGCCATCCTGGGAGGGCGGATGTGTGACCACCTTCCTGCCCAAGCCTTTTGTCTCCATCCTCTGAGAGTGATAGCACTCCCCAGCACGAGGGCAGACTTCTGTCTTAGTACAAACCAGCTTCGAAAGCCCGCCAAAGTACAAGAAGACTGAGGCAAATTAGGGCAACATCTAAGGATGCCACCCAGGTACATGCCAGCAAACCCTTGACATGAAGATCATGTCAGGGGTGAAAAAGCACTGTGTTTGATACCAAACATGATAGAATTTGGTGGTGCCATAATGGAGCTGGCTATCTTGGGGTCACCCTTAGCCAGTCAACGGTAACTTATGGACCATCATTCGCTTACACTAAACTTGAATTGCAAGGTTACTGTACAGACATAGATTTCTTAACTTATGTATTTATTTGTGAGTTGTATACAGCGCGAGCAAGACCAGAAGGTATCAGAGCTCTTTACAGAGTAAGCACAATAACAAGAGGTACATCGAGAATAGATACAAATATATGGTATAACAATGGTATATGTAGTCAAAGTAGCAGCAAGTGCCAGAGTTACATAAAACATAAATAAAAACATATATCTACATCAGGGGAGAGTATGTGGCTCAATGGCTAGAGTGGTCGACCTCGAACCTGGGGAACAGGGTACGAATCTCGGCAGGGACGCTCAACATTCTGTGATTCTGGGCACATCACTTAATCCCCCGTGCCCAAAAAAAATTCATATGTCCATCTGTAACAGAACTGATACTCATGTAAAGCGTTCTAATTCCTTCAGGTCGAGTTTTTGCTATATAAAACCCACAAAATATATACATATATATAAAAGTATAATCCGATGACAGAGGGATGTGAGGATGTAAAGTACTGAGGTAGATATAGTGGGGAGTTGCAAGGGTAGGGAGAGTAGGTGCACAGTATTTGCCCGAAGTAGTGGACGAGCATGGAAACATAGCACTAAAGTTCATGAAACTAGCGCTTTACAGAGTAAGCATAACAGCAGAAACTTGCGGTACATAGAGAGCAAAATAAAAAATATGTGTTAACGGTCAGAAAGGAGTGGATGAAATACAGTGGGTCATGTAAGTAAGAAGCAGCCAGAACCAAAATTATATAAAGTGTAAGTGAAAATACATAGCAACAATAAGTGAAAGAAGAATACGAATGATAGAGTACATAAAGGTTCTGAGGTAATTGAGGAAGTGAGATGTAAGGATGGGGAAAGTCAAAGCACAGTTTTTTGGGAAGTAGTTATGCATAGATTTATGTGAGGAGTGCAGTGTGACATAAGTTGGAGACTCAGGCAACTTATGGAGTGGTAAAAGGCAGCGGAGAGATGGAGGGCAGGGTCTAAACAGAGAGCAGGGGAGTGGTCAAGTCCTCGGTGAAAGGGATTTGTTGGAGAGGAACATTTTTGCTTTTTTCCTGTAGAGGAATGTGGATGGGTTGCAACTGATCTCAGTAGGGAGAACGTTTTGGGCGATTCGGGAGAAGGATTGATTTTAGTTTTTTTCTTGGATCTTTGTGACTTGAGAAGTAATGTGCTCGTAATTCTAGAGGACCTGTTTCCACCTGAAATGGTCAGTTTCTGGGACAGGTAGGAAGGGATATTATTTTGCAGTGCTTTATGGGTCATGCAAGCGCTTTTGAAATGCATCCTGGCCTCGAATGGTAGCCAATTCAGAGCTCAAAGGTCAGGGGTGATGTGATCACTCTTTTTGAAACCCATGACGAGCCTTGCTGCAGGATTAAGTGGAGCCTTAAGCGAAGCAAGTGAAGTTTTTGGGAGGCCCACTAGATTAGTGCTACCATATTCTAGTTTTAAAAGCATAAGTGCTTGAGTCCCAGATGTGAGACAGACCGTGGGGAGGAAAGGTTTAAATTTCCTAAGGCTATGCAGCTAATGGTGAGCTCCTCTAGTGATGTTGCTGATGTGTTTTTGCATGGTGAGGTCTTTGTCTAGCATTATACCAGGGGATTTAGTGGAGTCAACAACATGTGGTGTGCAATTCAGGGCAGAGAGAACTGGGGGGCATTCTGTGGCATTAGAGGTGGTAGTGGGAGGTGTGATCAGTAAGAATTCAGTTTTAAGGGCATTGAGTTTGAGGTGATTGATAGTCAGCCATCATTGAGTTAGTATTACTAAGGTTATAGAGGGTGTGGATGTCCTTGGGAGAGGTTATTCTCATGTAGAGTTGGGTGCCATCAGTATACATATGGTAGGAGATGTGGAAGCATTTGATTATATCAGTTAGGAGCTCCATGTAGAGATTAAATAATATTGGGGAGAGAATAGATGAATAAATGCTTGCACATATATTTTGATACCAAAGGGGATGATGGACGGAGTGCTTGAGCAAATCAAATACTCACCCCCAGTCAACTGATCTGCACATATATGTCAGCACCATTACTATACTGCATACTGTCTCCTGAGTTATAGGAGACCTGCCTTAAGGGTGAGTTATGTGTAGCACTGGCAATGAGGGGACTCTGAGACACCTGCTTTGTGCAGAGTCAATGTCAAGCAGCAGCTGCTTGTGCAGGCTATGATGGCAGACCTGTCGACCTTACTTTTACCCGGGTCACTCAGGATGGCACAAATAGTGCTGCAGTCCTGGTGACCACTGGTATCATATACTAGGGGCTTACAGTGGAGGTTAAAGCATCTTGCCAATTGGGTGTATCAATTCACATTACCTTTTGAGGGAAAGAGCACTGGGGTCTCGTTAGTAGGTCAAGTGCACTTTTGCTTCTATTAGTACAGCATCTAGAGAAAAAAGTGTGGGGGGGGGGTGATCGTCCAAAAAGGGCAATTTTCTACACAAACCTACTTAGGAAGCACCAAGGCACTCACACACTCAGTTGGTCTGTGACAGAGGTGCTTACAAATTCACTCATACACCCTTAAAGCACTTATATATTAACCTGTAACTCAATACGGATGTATGTCAGTACAACGCAGTTTTTTAGATCGCGGTACTTGACAACGCTGCCATTACAACGCAAGTCGTTACAACGACTTGCGTTGGAGGGCGCGGATTGTGCAATATTACAATTTTATATTCCAACACCAGTCCACGTAACAGTAGGGAAGGTGTTGGAATATAAAATTATAATATTCCTTAACCAACAGCGCCATCCAGCGCAAGTCGTAGTAACGACTTGCGTTGTAATGGCAGCGTTGTTAAGGTAGTGCGGTGTAAACACCGCATTGTAAACGATGTTCCCCACTCAATACATACTCTTATACTCCCTGTAGCTAGTAAGCGATCCATACAGTCAATTACATATACATACACAAACCCATAGAGATAGTAAGCCAGCCAGCGACACACCTATATATTTGCTTACATATATGGTGACACACCAACAAAGGGAGTAATACACCTATTTAGGTATGTACTCATGTAGTGATACTCTAATTCACCTATCCAGATAAGTAGCCCTTAAAAAATGTCTTGGGACTGCTAGTGCTGAATCTGTTTGTGCAGTTTGACTGCCAGGTTGATCTGACATTTAAAGCCCTTTGCCAAGCCTTAAACTCCTCTTCCACTTACAAGTGACCACTAAGGTAGTCTGTAGCTAGGCCATAGGGCAAGATGGTATGTGCTTTAAAGGTAAGAGGTGTACTTCTACGTTTCAGTATGATAAACACACACTTACAGTCTCTCATCCATACTGCAACTGACAAACCTGTTTACAAAAGCATAGAGCCACTCATACACCCAGTCACACCACAGTGACAGAGGCACTCACAGACTCATCCACACACCCATACAGCACTTATGTATCCAGCACTAACTGCGCCAGTTGGTAACACAGTGATATGCCCCAGGAGTCACTAATACAATCAGTAAACAATTCATACAGCCACATGCACATGTATAGACCCATAGACAGAGACCCATAGACTTACTAAGAGAGCCAGTTATATACTGATATAGATACTTAGACATCCAATAGCACATACACAGAGGGACTGACTCAGATATGTACTCAAGTACAAATACAACCAAGTCACCCATCCAGAGAAGTAGCCCTTTAAACATGTATGGGGGTTCCTACTGTAGAGTCTGTGTGAAGTGTTACTGTCATGTTGACTTAGCATTTAAAACCCTATTAGTGGGCCTTAAACTCTCCTTCTTGTACATATAATTCACCCCCATGGAAGGTGGTAGGTAGACCATATGCAAAAGGGCAGGATGGTATTAGCTCAAAAGGTAACGCATTTTCCCAAAAAGATACAGTGAGTTACATTCACCACTCTCACAGATCCATATGACACGTTATACATGCAGTCTCCCACCCATTCTGCAACTCATAAACCTATGTTCAAATGAATAGAGAAACTCACACACCCAGTCAAACAGATACAGAGAGACTCACACATCCTTTACCAAGCCTAAAACTCCCCTGACACTACATGTATGTCACCCTTAAGATAGGCCACAGGTGGGCCATTGAGAGGCTGCCATGTGCTTAAAATGTAAGAGATATAGTTTAAGTTTAGTGAGTTATATGCATACTTATAGACCCATACACCCAGTTATATAGCCAGTCTCTCATGCATACTGCAACTTACATACCTATGTAAAAAATGATAGAGCCACTAACACACCCAGTCATACAGCAACAGAGGGGCTTACACATTCACTCGCACACACACACACAGCACATATGTATCAAGCAGTAACTGAGACAGTTGCACACACAGTTATATACGCCAATACTCACCAATGCAGCCAGACGGCAATCCTTACATTGACTTGCATACACATTTACAGACCCATAGAGTTACTAAGAGAGTTTTATGGAGTGTCTTCTTTGCCAGAAAAAACATACTTCTGGAGGACATGGATACGTTAGATGAATAAGGAAAGAGTGACCCAAGATCCATGTAGGCAAACTGAATTGAACTGGCTTCTGGAAAGATCCTTTTAGTATCTTATTAATAACGTGATGTATTATAAGTGTGTGGAAACAGGATGGTATGGTGGACCCATTGGTGAGGTTCTTCTCCTCCCGTATTCCTTCACTATTATCGATTATTTATATGTATTTTAAACAAATGTGAACAATCAATAGGTATAGCTGAATTTTAGATTGGCATACATTTTAAAGTTTTTTAGGGGGACTATTTCTAAGAACGTATTAAGATCTGATAATGCTTGATATTTCCATTCATGCCTATTTGCCTGTGTAATATGAAATAAGATTTGATTTGATAATTAACTGTACTGTGTATTTATATATGTGCTTTTTGATATATGTTGTGCTTTTATGGACATGTACCTTGACCGAATAAAGATAATTGAATTGAATTGAATACTAAGAGAGCCTGTCCTATACCGACATAATTACTTACCCATCCACTGACACATCAACAGAGGGACTGATACAGTCACTTAGATATGTGATCAAGTACTGACACAACCAAGTCACCTATGCAGACAAATAGCCCTTTCAACATATCTGGGGCCTGCTATTGCAAAGCCTTTGTGTACAGTTTTATTGCCAGGGCAACTTCCAATTTAAAACTCCTTGCCAAGCCTTACAATTTCTTTCTACTGCATATAAGTCACCCCTAAGGTAAGCTGTAGGTAGGCCATAGGACAAAGTGCTATAAACATAGAAGTAAGACATGGACTTTGACATGGAGGGGAGCTGTTATGTTTTATAGATCTGGAATGGTATGAAACACTAACATAATGAATTATGTAGGAATTAGTTGCTGGAAGTATGGAATTTAAAATGAATACTTTATTTTGTTTCCAGATATCTACTTGTGTTTAAAGAGAAGAATTGAAGATGGCAAAAAAGAAACAGAGGAGGAAAGCACAAAAGAAACAGTAGTACCGGCAAAAACTAAGAACAAAAAAGCAAGATGATGGCCAGAATGTGGTGGGGGAAAAACAACTGCTGGTAGGAGAACTAAGGAGTTTCTAAAAACTGTAGTAATAAAAATGAAAAATGTGGAAAATAATGTGAATAAAAAGGGAGCTTTACCAACATCTCAGAAACGAAAAGCAGTAACTCATGTTCAAAATGGAAAATGTTATAAAAATCAAATCATCAGACAGCAAGGCAGAAACAGTACAAAGACATAAGACGAAGAATGTTTAGCAGTAGGTTAATGCACGATCTGGTAAGATATTTAAAGCAGTATAAGAGAAGAACAGCTGCTTTGAAGCAAAAAGAACACATAGAAAGTGTATTAGATAAAACATTTGCCTTGAAGCGTAAACTATTTATCTTACTACCAAACAGAATGAGAACACTGTATAAAACGCTGTTGTCTCAGAGGAGAAAAAGTCAGGAAAAAAAAGACTTTCTAATAAAACTAATTTTTATACAATCTGCAGGGAAGAATTGAAGAATACATCTAGTACTGAGCCTTTCTTTAATGAAGAAAGCTACTTCCAAGAGAAGACATTAGTGCATGCAGTTGAAACAAGTGGTCAATCTTAATAGGTGAAAATTGGTAGTCCCATTGCAAAAGAGGAAATGGTTCCTAGGAATGTAGAGGAAATGATTGCTGAAGAGGTACAAGGAAGGGGTGGACAGGCCCCAGGATATAAATGGAACTGTATCAGAATTTGCTGTCTTCATCAGGAATCAATTTATATTGACAACTTTGCTGTGTAAATGTCCATGCAGTAGTCTAAAACAAAACATTGTCATATGCAAGGATTAGATCCATAGCAAAGTAAGGAAATATACTAATTTTAAGGGACATTCTCTGGCATGTGTTTTGTGAAAAGTGTGCACAAGCTTCTTTCCTCACTTCAGAATGCTAGCTGTTCATCACTCCAAAAGGCAAAATGTAGTTAGGATACTTTACTTTGTGAAAAGTCCTCCCTTATGTTTAGGAGAAATTAATAGAGCTCTATTGCATGGTACAGTGGCAGAGGTAGAAAAAGTTTGTGAAGATGTTCAGTTTCATTTCTTTGGTCCTGAAGGAGTCTTGGGAAAATGCAGACTTTGTATGTGCAGGTGTAGAAGCACAGCACACAGGTATTAGTATTGATAACGTTACACAAGAGATTACAACGTTTAATGTAATTTCTTCAGAGACACCAAACTGTGTTTGCATTTGTTGTCAACGCATTCAATACAAAAGCCAAACACGCAATGTTGTTTTGTTCTCAAAAACTGAACAAGAGAACAGAGATAAGTGGCAAGAATTTGCTGTATAGTTATTTGCAGAGGAATGTTTTGATTAGTCAACACAGCAAATTATATGTAAGTATTGCTATGATGAGTTAGAGGAGAACAAAATGCCAGTCAGAGCAATACATAACAGGTTAAAATTGGTATAAATTCCGGAACAACTTCAAAAATTAAATATTTCGGAATCAATTCTCACACAATGTATACAACCTTTTTTCAAGCTATAGCTCGTATGAAGTAAAAAACTGGGAAATTGCCACCAACAGAGTTACAGAAAGGCCTTAAAGGAAGAGTTGTTTACTTAGCTTTAGATTTTAAATGGAATAGATATTGATGAACCACTTATCATTCTTCTAAATGGTGCGCCTACCATAAACAAAAAAATTAGATGTTAATAAAAGTTTAAAAAGTTACATTATACTTCAAACTAATTAATATTTATTATAGAAAATATTGATGTTGTTGGACATGTGAGTTGTATGAGGAGGAAACAGTACCATCAAGTGGACAGATTAAAAAAGTGGATAGATCCAAATCAGAAGAAATAAATGAACACTATAGTATCCAACCATTGCATTCCAAAGAAGTTTTCGGTGGTGCTATTGATCACTTTCAAATGAAACAAGCAAAATTAGCTCCAATGATTGTGTGGGAACTTTTTTTAGAGCCTCACTGTTTCCCACAAGTATTTCACACTGGAGCAGCAGCCGGTATGTTAACCATCCCGTGCAAATAACAGCAGCTGAATACAGTTCAACCAGATTATATTCATCGGACCCTAGATTTAGCCAGAGTAATCCATACATATTCCATCTAATATTTGAGAATGACTTGTCTGTATTATCGTATGCTGTAAACTACATACTGAACACAGGAGTCTCTCTGCAAGGGAATTTGTTGACAATGTTAATGGGAAGAATGAGAACTTGAAATACAATTTGATTAATTTGCTGGCATTTCATTGTGGGACCAAGCATTGGTATAGTAGTTGTGGAGTACTTGGCTAGGAAGCGGGAAAGGAACAGCAAATCTGTTGCACTTCAATGTTCCCTACAGCTTGATGATTATTGGACCTTCTGTTACAACAAGTGATGCCTTTCGCCATATATTTATTGGTATGTACATGGTCTATATGCGGTGTTTTCTTTGACTCTAATATGAATTTCAGGGGCTTTTTTTATATATTTTTATAAATTTTTAGTTTTGCATTATGCCCCCAAATTATTGCTATATTGTTGTCAACTCGTCCAGAAGGGCAGATACTAAGCATATAAATCTATGAGGGTTCGCCCACTGATTCTTTGTTCTTACGTAGGATCGCTTCATGTTTCAAAAGGCCTAGAGGGAGTACCACTGCGCCACCACAGATTTCATGTTTCGAAAACCCTAGAGGCAGTACCACTGCACCACCACAGATTTGCTGTTCCTTTCCCACTTCCTAGCCAAGCTGTGTATAGCTCACACTCTTTAGAAATTGAGATGGAGCATGCACATATGCTGCATTTGGTTAAGCACATGCTGTTGAATACCTCATCCCATCATATACACTGCATATGTCCTAGAATAACCTTATATGTTTAGATATGCTGTCTTCTTGCAAAGACTCAATCAGCACCTGGGACCGTTACTCTCCCCGTTGGTGACTGTTAGGATTTTATTTATTGTTATTTATGTCTTTTTTAAATGGAATGTTGCACATGTGTGGCCTCGGTCCCACCTTTGTACATAGCACCCTTTGTCTTATGCGCCATTTGTCATTATTGTCAGTACTGTGATGTGGTTGTTCACTGTAAACTTTGCATAGCACTTATGTATGTCACTTATGTTCTTTTTCCAGCACTGACGAAGTTCACCCCATGAACGAAACGCGTTGGCTGATGTTTGTTTTCTTTGCATTTGGATATATTTAAATAAAGAAGGTAGCTACGAAGGAACTGATCATGCTTCATTATTAAACGCTACTATACCCTGGGAATGCACCGCTCCATTGCTTTTTCAGTTTGTTTCCCGAGTAGGCGGGTTACATGCCTCAACGGCGGGTGCAGTAGCAGATTGTGCCCACTATTCATCCAATTGATACCTAGACTTTACTTTGGGCGACTATACTGAGGCCTGTGCGGCACTTGGAGTCCGCCGTTGGATCTTTGTTTCTACTATACTCTTTCAGTTACCACATCTTGTAAATGCAACTGAACATACACCACAGAAGAGATTATGATCTGCACTGTGTGGTTTGCAGCCATGTTTACATGGAGATAGGACTGTAACACACTGTGCTTCAGGCATTCAAAATATAGTAGATATATGTAGTGGATCAGTACAATTTACTCAGAACACTCAACAAGATGTGCAGGAGTTTATAATGGTCATCCTTGGAGTTTTAGAAGAAGAAGAAATAAGTAATGATGACATATTTGGGCTGAGTTACTCATTTAACCATGAGTGTGAAGAGTGCTCTTTCACGTCAAGTACTCAAATAAATGTAGAGCAATTTCTTTACTTAACACTACCAGGTTCCAAAACCGTGTCTTTTGACAGATTGATCAAAAAAGCAAACCAAACCAATGCCTGCCCAAATTGTTGATTAGATGTTATGTCAACATTACATATATGAAGAAGTGGAAAGTACCTTATATTAATGCTGCAATGATACAGAACAGATGGAAGTAAAATTGGAAACAGAAATGACAAACATCAAAGTTGGATAAATATCAATTTCTGGAAGAACTTATACTACTAAGGCTATCATCTTTCAAGAAGGACTTGGTGTACAATTTGGACACTATACTGTCTACATAAAGAGTGAAACTGGATGGACAGACTGTAAGGACAGCAACCTCAAATTCAAATACAAACTGCCTTTCAAGCTACCACATTCCTATATTTTCATTCTTCAACCAAAGTTCTATCCAGGAATACTGTTTAGAAAGTAGTATACAGTATTTGTTCTATGTATGTCATCAGTGCTTATGACACCATTCGGCCAACCAGGGGTGATGTCTTTATTAGGATCTCCACAATTCTAGTGTCCTTTATATCTATTAGTAGTATTGTACAACTTTCAATTAAAAAAAAGTCATTTTCAATATATGTTTTTATTAGATTAGGTCAGTAACAATAAGAAAAATAATTGATTAAATGGTGTAAAGAGTGCAATGCACAGTGTCAATTATTTGTAATGATATACTGTGCAGTTCTGTTTTTTTTCTCTACAATCTATATGATTGTTGTATCCCCACAATCTATATGATTTTTTCCCCCACTGTTCAAGGATGAAACTTTACACATTACATTGTTTATGGCGCACAAGTATAAAAGCTGAGAACAGTGGTAAAGGAATAATGAAATGTTTTAATATAATGTGAGATGCAATTCCAGCACTGTTTTGTACATAATATGACCTTAGCATTGCAGAAATTAAACGTTTATTGTGTAATTCTGACAAATGTAATATTAACTTATATTTTTTTAATCTTTTTTTACAGATGCATGATAACATCTATTGGAGTAATGTAATCTCCTATATAGTTATTTCTGTGTTGATCAACACACTTACATTGTCACGGTATACAACAAGGCAGTGAGTGCTACAGCCACAGAGACATCCAGATACACACCAATACAGGCATTCACATACTCACTCACACTGGCAACTGCACTCACACATCTACTTACTTACCCATACAGTCACTGACACATCCATTCATTCACCTATACAGCTACTCACACAGCCAATTACTCATCCATACAGCCACTCATGCACTGTCTCGTTCACCTATACAGCCACTCATAATCCCTATCACTCACTCATACAACTACTAACATATCTGCTCAATCACCCATATAGCCACCGACACACACACTCACCCAATAACCAGTCATGCACCAACTCACTTACCAATATAATCACTTGCATACCCACTCACTCACCCATACAACCACTCACATTCCTACTCACTTACCCATACAGGTACTCACACACCTACTTACTCACCAATAAAGCCCTTCACATACATACTTACTCACCCATACATCACCCACACACCCAATCACTCTCTGATGTAATCACTGACACACCTACTCACTCACCCATACATTCACTCACATACCCTCTCACTCATATAGCCCTTCACAAACATACCCGCTCACCCATACAGCCACTCACATAACAACTCATTCACCCATGCAGCTACTCACATCTGCACTCGCTCACCCATACTCCACTCACACACTCACTCACTCATACAGCCACTCACACACAGTTACTCACCCCTACAGTCAGTCACACACCCACTCACTCACTCATACAGCCACTGACTCAGCCACTTACTCACCTATACTTCTACTCACACATCCAGTCCCTCACCCATGCACCCATACACATACTCATTCACCCACTCAGTCACTCAAACAGCCAGTGACAAACCCACTCACTCACCCAATCAGTGACTCACCCACCCTCTCACTCACCCATACAGCCACTGACTTATCCACTCAGTCACCCATACAAACAATCAGATACCCACTCACTCATCTATACACTCACAGAGATAGCAGGACTATGGGGCATATGTATCAAGCCCTTTTCCCGTTCGCGAACAGGCCGATTCTCAGCCAGACACCGGTCTTAGGATGCTTGATTCCGGTCCAGAAAAGACATGGATTGGCAGTTTGCGCTGGACTGTTTCCATGAAGCACAGGGTCAAGGCTGATTTGCATATGGCCATGTCTGAACTGGGGTGGTGTGGAGAGCAAAAAAACGATGGATTTAGGCCCAGATTTCTGTACTGGGGTGAATGTATGACATTGTTCTGCATTCTGTCCATCAACTGTTGGTTTCGCATTTTTGACCCCGAGTGGGATGGGTATGCTCAGACATGAGTCCCATGCTCTCCACACCACTGGAGTCAAGCTATCCTGGCTGAAGACGGCTGACAGCCAGAAACCGGTCCTAGGATGCTTGATTCCGGACCAGGAAAGACATGGCTTGGGCAGTTTGGGCTGGACTGTTCCCATGAGGCACAGGGTCAAGGTTGATTTGCATATGGCCATGTCTGAACTGGGGTGGTGTGGAGTGCAAAAAAAACGATAGATTTAGGCCCAGATCTCTGTACTGGGGTGAATGTATGACATTGGTCTGCATTCTGTCCATCAACTGTTGGTTTGGCTATTTTGATTAAGCACTAATTACACATCTATGCGCTAGCCAGAGTGTTTGTTTTTTGCTTTCATAGGAGGAGAGAACAAGGAAATAATGAAATTGTAGTGGGGAGACCAGAAATAGAGATGGGTAAATAGAAAAGGGGAAGACAGAAGGGGAGAAGTAAGGAAGGTAAGAAGGAAGGGTGAAAAAAAGGAAGTCTGGGAAGGAAGGAAGGACATTTGAATGATGGTGGGAAGAAATTTAAAATGAAGGAATGGTAAAAGTAAGGAAAGTTGAGAGAAAGGAAGTACGAAAAGGGCAGAAAGAAGGGTAAACGGATGCATGGCTGTAAGGGTGAAATAAGCCAATCAAGAAGGGTGGATGGGAATAAAGACAGGATGATGGACGAGTGAAAGTATCAGTGAGAAGTTGGAAGGATGGACAATTGGAGTGAAATGATGGATGGAAGATTAAAAGAATAGATGGGTGAAAGAGTGAATGGGTAAAAAGATGGATAGATGAGAGGGTGACTGAATGAGAGAATTATTGGATGTAGGGATTATTTAAAGGAAGGTTGGCTTGGATGGGTGCTGGAAGTGAGCATATATAGATTTGCAGATGTGTGGATGATAGAATGATGGAAGGACGAAAGGGTGAAAGGATAATTAAAAAGAAATATGGATGGATGGATAGGAGAAGAATTAGATGAATGGGTTGATGTGGATGGATGGGTGGAAAGTGAATGGAAAGATGGATGGATCAATTAATTAATGGATGGATTGACTGGTAAATGAGAGGGAGAAAGGGTGAGTGGATTGATAAATGGTTGAAGAGAAGACCGTAAAGGTGAAGAGAACTTTTTTTATGAGGGTCAAGGTTCATTTGTTTCACTTACTTGATGCCATTATATTTACTGTTCAAATTGGGTAGTACTTTATTTTTCTGGCTACTTCTTAGATAAGACAAATGATTAAAAAAATGAATAACTAGTCACATTAGATGTATTTTTATGTCATTTCTATTATGGCTTACCCATGGATGCTGCAAATCGAGCAAAAAACTATGAACAAATTAGACTCTTCAGCTGAACATCATAGTTTTGTGTTTTTAATGTAGCATCTTTGAGTAAACTGGAGTTGCCCAACAGGACGACACCAAGAAGATGTGGGGAGGATGTATCATTATGGTCGGAGCTGCTGTTTATAGAACTGTGGAAGCAGGTTTGAGTCTTGACTTCGGCTCAACATCTTGTGATTCTCTGTATATCTCTTACTCTCTCAATGCCTAAAAAATGAATGTGACCTTGTGTAATGTAATTGGTGTTCATGTAAAGTGCTTCAGTACTTTTGGGTTGAGTTTGTACTATATTAAAACTACGGAAACAAACTGTAATTCTACGGACTTATAGATTAGTCGATTTACAAAATGCCATATTACAGAGTAGAAAAAAAATAAAAGAGGGTGAGAACACTACATTCCCTCTGATATGAGGAACAGAGGAAGTGAACAGAATGAGCCAAGCACAGAAGAAAGGCACAGTATGAGACTCTTCCTGTCCTAACAGAGACGACGGACAGGACACTGAGTTATAGAGAGGTTGTTGACTGGTCCAGAGAGCGGCTCAGCCACTGCAATGGCTGACAGTTAGCATTTGGCAGAGCACCATGTATGCAAATCTGGCATATGTGCTTGGAAAAGCTACCAAGTAAAAAGCATTTAATAGAGCCGCCTATAATCGCATACATCTCTGCTCCGATCCAAATTGTCATCAGGCACTAATAATCTAATTGCGTTGTCCATTTCTCCAAATTCCCAAAATGCATGTTTGCTGATGTGAACCTCTTTCAGCACCAGAAAAACGTGCCAGGCTTGTATCCCAGATTTATAACAAGCCACAGAATAAAGAGTGAGTTACCTGTTGGTGTTCTGTTTTAAAGAAAAATGCTTAAAACTTTGCTGTTTTAGAACCATCCCCTGACCGAGCTACTTACCTTTTTCCTCAAGATAGCAGATAGCGCCAGGACACCCCCGGGTAACAGACGCGCTCTATAAATTTATTAACATAACACACCATAACATAAAGATAGTGGGAAAGGCACAGGCTTGAGTGAGCATTTGAACAAATTGGCTCTATCCTACTATAAACGTATGCACTCGAGATTGGACGGAAGGGACCACTGACACTTTTTGGTGGCTGTCCTGCGTGAGGTTTGGGGTGTATTATATGTAGGGCTCCAGGTGTTATGCTATTTTTTTTTTTTACATTTCAGTCTTTATGTATCCTTTTTTGTTTTTGCCCATCTTATTGGTATTTATCCCATTTATTCTGTGTTTTGAGAATAAATTGAGCCATAAAATGGTACATTTCCACATTTATTTAATTGATGACATGCACTCATACTTTGATGCCTATTGCATTTTAGCAAATTAAGCAGCCATATATAACAAAACATTACAGCCACAGGTAAATATTACCATTACACTACATATATACATTAACATATGATTGTGGTTAAGGAAATCTCATCCTGTTTAACTCCCTAAGGTGTCAATCTGCTTAGCTGTTGGCCGGGAATTCACGAAAGAGACAGCATGGTGAGTTGCTCACAAGAAGCACAATTTTCAGTATTTTTCCACTTTTAAAAATAGAGACAGAAAAAAGATTATTTTCTGTCTGTATTTATCTGTAAAAATCAGTAAAAAAAGAAAACAGGGAGCCTTAATTATATGGTATGGCTGTGCTGCCTTACCGTGGAATACATTAAAAAACCTGTCTTGGTTCCAGTCAAGCTCGTTTGCACAATCTTAAGCTCAACCCTGGGTAG
The DNA here is from genome assembly GCF_964261635.1 of Lissotriton helveticus. Lineage (NCBI taxonomy): Eukaryota > Metazoa > Chordata > Amphibia > Caudata > Salamandridae > Lissotriton > Lissotriton helveticus. The sequence goes on from NC_136067.1 coordinate 1,015,585,284, forward strand.
CCATAGATCTGAACAGCAAGGCTTGAACAAAGGAACTAGTGTAAAGCCTTTAACATCACCAAACAACGAAATAAGAAAGATGCACAACACACAAGAAATACAACACCAATTTATAGAAATAGAATATACTTTTATGAATTTGTAACGTCCAAGATGAGCGAAACCCACTGGAGGGTTCCAGAGATACAGATTTTTAATGAAATCTTAATTTCTAAGCCAACAGGCAAACAAGCATTGACAACCCTAAAGGTTGTGAACTTTTGTAAAGTTTGTAAAAGTTAGTTTGGCTACTCTGGGCAGACTTTACACTGCATCTGGACTTCAATGGAGTGGTCCTGGTGATGCTGTGGATGCCAGAGATATTCATGGATGCTCCGGTTGCTGTGCGGTCGATGGGGATGGCTTTGCGGTTATTCCTCAGTTCACGGGACAGGTAGGGAGACTTTGGCCACATAGGTCATAGCCTCTCTCAGTCTTCTTTGAGACTGTAGAAGAACAGTAGCAGATGAGCTACCGGTCTCAGTCCACAGTGGTCCCAGAAATATCTTTTGGTAGGAGCTGGTGTCCCTCTTAGGTGACCAATCTGGACTCGGCCGGCCCTCTCGGGTCCAGCTGACTTGGCTGCAATTTTTTCCCATCAAGAATTGGTTTCTTAGGATTCCCAGCGGCAGCTGGTAGCAAATCTTCCTTATCGGCTAGCAACTTGCCGATGTGGGCTACTTTAGTTGGTTTGACCCTGGTGCGGGTTCCGGGGGTCAGTCTTCTGTTCTATTGAGTCACTCCTTTGGTCTGGGGATGTGGCACAATTTTTTCCCAGGCCAGGAGCCACAGGCAAAGTCCTTTCTTCACTATCCCGAGATGAAGCAGGTGCAGTCCAGCAGACGGAGTAGCCTCGCCTTGTGCAGTCCAGGTGGCAGCAGGGCAGTCCTTCCTCAGTCCTTGTTCCAATTCTGAAATGATCTGAGGTTCAGGGTGCCAAGGGTGCCATATTTATTCCCCAAAAGTTCCCTGGGAAGATACTACAGTCACTAGCCAATGGGCTACCAGGTCTCCTCCCTCTTGGTGGAGACTTTCCTACTATGTGTGGCATCTAGCCCTGTAGCAGGCTGCTATTTTTCCTAAGCCTGGGAGTTGTTCACTCAGGCAGATTGCCGTCTGTTGGCCAGTTACCGTGTGAGGCCACTTGTCAAGCTTGGTGACGTAGTGGCATTTTTCTAAAAGTTGCCTTTCATGAATAGTGACATTTAATTTGACTTGAGCATCAAGTCGGATTTAATGTCACGATTAATTTGATACTTTACAATACAACGCTATGTGGTCCCATTCAGAAGTTAGTCGGGCTGAGTGGTCAGCCGGTAACCCTGTGCTAGCCAATGGGGCTACTAGCCCTTCCATTGAAAAAAAACAATTTAGGATTTAGGACATATATAAAAATACATGTCCTACGTAATAATGTACAGCTCCCTGCCTTAGGTCTCAATAGGCCTTCCTTAGGGAAGACTTACACATATCGCTAAGGCAAGTTTTAAAAAAACAAATGTTTAAAGGTTTTATATAGCGCTGGCTAGTCTTGAAGGTATCAGAGTGCTTTACATGGGTATCAGACAATAAATTGCAGGTTACAGCTTTACAAAGGTTACACAGTTATTAGAGCATGGCAATTTTAGCGACAAGTAAGGTTGAGACAAACAAAAAGGAACATATAGGTAGGGGAAAAAGCTGGCAAGGGGGAGATATTCCAGGGAGTGGGGGGGTAAGAGCAGGGGAAGTAGACACAACATGGCCAGAGGAGGGCAAGGGTTACAGGGGCACAAACCAGAAGACGAGTCAAAGCTGCGCCCAAAGTCCAGAAGCTGTGATCCCTGGGGGAGTGGTATCATTTCCCCATCTCTGTTGCGAGAGGCTCCCTAATCGCAGTGGACTCTCTCAGAGGGGTCTCTGAGACTCAAAGGCCTATTTACTGGATCCTTCCCCAAAAAGGGGAGAGGGAGTGCTTTGGCGAGGGTGCCATACCATACCTCAATTGTGAGTGGCTCCCTTGGCGCTGTGGACTCTCTCAGCATTGTATGCTGAGACTCAAGCGTATATAACTGGGATCTTTCCCCAAAAAGGGGAGAAGGAGTGCTTAGTCAAAGGGCACAAAAGGACAGGGGGCTAGGTGGTGAAAGCAGGCAAGGGGAGATATTCCGGGGAGTGGGGGGTAGGAGCAGGGGAAGTAGACACAGAGTGGAGGAGGGAAAGAGGAGGGGAGGATTAGAGACACAGAAATATGATGGGGGAGTGGGCAAGACTGGGAGATGGGGAGAAAAACTGTGTCCAAAGTCTGGCTGGGTAGGTGACGGTCAGGGGATGAACAGTGAGAGCTTTGCTATTATTTTAAATTGCAAAGTCAAACTATCATTGTCACCACTGCCCTTCCAGTCTGCAGTGGAAGGCTTAGAGCCATTTTGTACATTGTTACACACAGGGTGGCACAGGTAGGGCGGCAGCCCTGGGTGGACACTCTGCCTTACATGCACTAGGCAGGCTGGGTACCATATACTAGGGACTTATAAGTAAATCAGTCCTTTCCAATTGGGCATACCCAATTCAACATAAACTTTGTAATGGGTTAGCAGTAGCGGTTGGTGACTTTTGAAAGTGTGGGACGTGAAGAGTGAGCGAAGCATGTGAGTGTGACTGGAAAAGATGGTTGTGGGGTCTCTCACTGAACAAACTTTGAAACAGCGGACAAATTTGTACATTTTACAGCAAATATGAATAATTGCACATTTGCTTTGTGGCATTTTGTTGTACTGGTGACGTCTTCTGATTTTTTCCGTGGCTGTCTTGCTGAGCTGCTTTATTTAAATGATTTTTGTTTGATTGTATTGCAGTTTTGGTGTTGCATTCTGTTTTGACTGTTCTTGTGATGTGCGATGTCACGCTTTAATTGTGGAGTCATGCTGCTTTGTGTATGTTACTGTGTTTATCGGTTTACGTTAGCTAGGTCAACAAACGTTGCTATATTTGTAATTGTAAGCAGCACATTCCTTTAAAGTTTCACTCAAATTCAAATCCAAACAAGCTTTATTCAGTAGATAAAAATATACCCATAAAAGCATTCTACAATAAAAACATTTCATTGTAAAGAAAATATTTAATACATTTTCGTATCGTAAATTTTCACAAAAGCACCAACATAAATTAAGCTTATCGTTATATGTTTGTGAGTCTTTACAGTATGCACTAAAGGTCGACAGGGGAGTCATACATTGATTCATACAAAATAATACAAAAATCTCAAATAGCAGTTTGTCATCATTAAAAAACTTTGTAACAGGATGTGTAATATTAAAATGTATATATTAAAATGCAATCTAGTCGATTTCATAGTTCAGCATTTCCAGATATGTATGATACTTTCTTCGTTTAAAGCCATCTGGATGAAGAGGATAACCGTATTACATATTGATGCATTTTTCAGATTCCGAACATGATAAAAAGCAGATTTGCAAGAATACAACTTATCTATACTACTATTATAAAGAGAGAACTGGGAACCTTTGAGGCGGGTAAACTCGGGAACCACAGCGCCAATCCAAACACCCAATACATCATTGGAATTGTCAGGGTAAGCAGATGGACATAGGCTATATAACAAAAAAATATATATGTTAGAAGGGCAAAGTACGTTCTTTGCCAAAGTAGTCCCTTGGAAGTAGCGCCATGTCTGAGGTGGGCGAGTGCGCTAACGACGTGCGTGCGGAACGTGCTGACATCACGGTCAGACATTTTGGTAAAGTAAAGTAAACCAGGAGCGCGAGGGGGAACGGCCAGGAGCGCGAGGAGGAGCGGCCAGGACAGCGAGGCTGAGGAGCGGCCAGGACAGTGAGGCTGAGGAGCGGCGCGCCCGCTTTGGGCTAAGGTAGAGGTCCCACATGCCCTGGGGTAGGAGCGGCCGGGAGCGCAGGAAGGAGTGGCAGGAGCGCAAGGCTGAGGAGCGGCGGCACCCGCGGTGGGCTAAGGTAGGTGAGTGTCACCCGGTCTTTGGCCCACAGCTGCACAGGTGGTTGGGGGCCGGGATTCGGGACGCGGCATGCTACCGGAGGTCTGTGCACGCGGACCATGTGTGGCTGCTTAGGGGCCCTGAAGGTGGCGGTTGCGCTCTGGAGGACTGCGCAGTGAGCCTCATTGCCCGCGGACAACGTCGGGACGGGCTGCTAGTTAGTAATAAATAATGGTCGTAAAATTTGTTTTCTAATGTCCTGTAAAAATTGCAGAAGAGTATAAAATGCAAAGTGCTCTGCTGGGTTTTACCATCACATGGGCACCTGGGTAAGTTAGGGCTCCACTTACCCATCTCAGGGAAAGCTACTTGGAAGTGGAGTATACACAACCTTAACCTTGTTAGATAAAATCTATGCTGTATATTTCTTGTAAAAATAAGATACAGTTGTATGCCTAAAGAAATCGGTCCTTCACAATAAGCTCTAACACCCAATTTTGTGCTGAGTTCAGCTACCCTCGTTTTGTCTCTAGATTTCAAGAATCTCCTCTTGAGCTCCACTTTACTATACGTTTGGATGCTCTCAGGATCTTTAAGGTTGGTTACCATGTTTTACTCATTTAATAATCTACGGATATAATGTAACCATGGTATATTCCTATAGTAATCTAATTTAAGGCAATCCAGGATTATGTCTTTAGAAAAGTGTGCTTCGTCTTTTGTCCAAATACGATGCCACAATATGAGGGCAGCCACATTGATCAGATTGTTCATATATGGTGCATATAGCTTCTTATGGGCCACATAAATGGGTGTTGAGTTTGGGACCGATAATACCCTTCTAAGAAATGTATTCTCAAGGGTTTGTAATGGGGAAATATCTGCCATGCCCCATATTGCTCCACCATAGCAAACTCCTGTGATACACATGCTCCCATATAACTTTACGATCCCACGTATCGGCTTAGTGCCTATTTTCTAAGAGAATCTAAAGATAGCCGTGCTTGATCTCACAAATTTTAATTTACAAGAATTTACATGTACAGACCATGGTCCTTTGCTATTAAAAAGTAATCCCAAGTAGGAAAAAGTAGATGTCCTTTCGATCGGTGTTACCCTAACATTATGGGTTCTACTCTATGGGGTCGATTAGGATGGCGGAAGGATTGCCCCCGCTGGGCTGGCGGTAGCCACCGCCGGCCCGGCGCGGGCAATCCGTCCGCCATCCTCACTCAAATGACACCCCGCCACATTAGGATGGCTGGGGGGTCCGCGGTGGACGGGAAGACCGTCCGCCGCTTTTCCGCCGCGGTCGCCTTGCGACCGTGGCGGAAAAGGTCTAATATGGTGGCTGTGTCTATCAGACACCGCCAGCCATATTAGGATGGGCTTTGGGGAATGGCCATGGAAAGGCATATGGTCTTTGCTTTGGGGGCCCGTTGCGGGCCCCCAGGGTGAAGGCGGTATGGGGGTGCACATGGGGGGGTTCCTATGGTACCCCCCTGCGTTTCAAAGTACAATATGGCAGGCACCCCGCGGTGCCTGTCATGTTGTGCTTTGAAACGCACAACCTGCATTTTTAGCAATGCGGCGGGCGGTGCTGACGGCAATGTTAAAAATGCAGGATGCGCCCACCACTGTGCGGGTGCATCCTAATTCGACGCACGGGACCTCCACCATTATGGCGGACGGTCCCTTGCCACGACAGGATGACGAACGGACAAAGTCCGTCCGCCATCCTAATCGACCCCTTAGTTTTCATTTTCCCACATTTCATGTCAAGTGTTTTGCTCAAATGTATTTTTTAATCTTTTTTAGCCACGAAGTCTGTAAAATGATCTATCAAGAGTTGGAGGCCATTTGCAGTCCTAGATATTAGGACAGTGTCATCTGCGTATAATAAAACTGGGGTGATACATTTACAAACAACAGGAGCATCAGCTTTCAAACTCTGTAATAAAAAATCAATACCGTTAATATAAAGAGAAAATAAAAGGGGAGCAAGGACACAGCCTTATCTAATTCATCGAATTACTTTAAAGTGTGTTGTGCATTCCCCCTTCTGGCCGTAGCGTATTTTCGAGGTTAAGTGGGCCTATATCTGAGATAGGATATTTATAATATCATGCGGGCACCCATCTCTGCTAATGTTTGCCATAACTTACAGTGGTTTACCATGTGGAACGCACTGGAGAGGTCGACAAAACAGAGATGAAGTAAACCTTCCTTGGCAAGTGTGTATTTCCCTATAAGCAGCTCGAGGTTGACGCACTGCTCAACCGTTCCAATACCCCTTCTAAAACCATACTGAACATCGGTTAAGATGTTTTTGTCTTTTGCCCAACATTCCAGCCTAGCTAAAAAAAACTCTGCCCATTAGTTTAGAGGTGGAATCAAGAAGGGATGTTGGTTGGTAGCATTTTGCGCTACCTCTATCGCCTTTGTTTAAAGATAGGAACAATCAAACTTTCAGCCCAAGTTACTGGTAACACCCTATTAATAATAGCATTAAACAAGTTAACTAGAATGGGGGACCAGAGATCTACATTATGCTTAAAAACATCAATGGGGACCCCATACGGTCCTGCAGCCTTTCCACTTGCGCTAATTTTTAAAACTATTTTTAACTCTTCTATAGTGATTGTTTCTAACTTTGGGGTAGATGTTATGGTAATGGATAGATTTTCGTCTACTTCTGCAGACTGTTGCGTGGGATTAAAGATAGTTCCAAAATGGGTTAGCCAATCTTCTGGCATAACTAACTTGTTGAACTTTGCAGATGATACATCTTTAAACAGAGGTTGGTCTGAGGAAAAGTGTTTTTCTGATTAGCATCATCTGTACCGGAACTCCATTGTTTTTTCATTGCCATCTCGTGTCAAACACTTCCACACGACTCACCTGGTCATTTCTGCTGATGCCTGAGGAAAATCTAAACTGACACGACAAAAAATATCTTGCAGCCTCCATTTCTGCCCAGGAACTGTCGCACACCCAACCCCCTGTTCTCTGCAGTTCAACAGAAAGCCATGAGACACCCACGCCCTGTATAAACAAGCTTGTTTTCCATCTCCTGCTCCCAGCCTGGTAAACATCCTTGACACCGTGATCAGGTTATCTAGACAATGGTCTGACTGTTGGGCCCTGATCAGGGTGATTAAACAATGACTTGAAGGACCGGGCTTTGATCAAGGAAATTGAACAAAGACCTGAAAAATCGAGCCTTGATCAAAGCCGAGTGAACAATGATCTATGTACCAAGCTTTGACCAGGTCACTAACTACAAACATCGTCTGGACCTGGTTATCAACTGTAAACACTGCCCTGATTAAACAATGGTCTGACAGCCAAAAGACTGGGGTGAAAAATGTATAAAAGGCTTGTAAGCTACAGAGTGAAGTAGCAGTCTCCTGGGTTTTGTCTCTGACTAGCTTGGGACTCTGTTCCATAGCCCGGGCTATTGAAATAAATCTGGGTTCCTCCTGCAGACGAAGGCTCCTGTGTCTCCTTTTACTAAGTATGGAAGGTATGGAAGATTTGGGCGGTTCCCCCGCCGCCGAGACCCAGTAAGTGGGCTATCCCGGTTCATCAAATGGCACCTGAACAGGGACTCCACGAGCACGAAAGGTCAGGCCCGGTGAATGTGAAGAGGTGCACAGAGAGACTCCGACGGAGGCGCCCTACCCGAGGGATTCTTGTATTCCGGTAGACCGAACGACTCGCCCGCTGTCCCTCCACACCCGGTCTGGGCCAAATGACCGTGTTCTTGCTGGAGTCCCCTAGCAAATAATTTCTGGAGCAGGACACAGCCCTATGTCTGCAGAAGAGAACTACCCATGTAAGGTAAGGGTGGAATGATCATCTACCAAGTCTGTATGATTCTGTTATTGACTTTCACAAAAGCCATTTGTTATTGACGTTTGCCAAAGCCAAGCAAGCGAGGTGAAGTTTTAAAAACCCGCTGGTGTCTGTTCTGTATGATTCTGCTGTTATTGACTTTTGCAAAAGCCAAGCAAGCGAGGTGAGTTTTAAAAAACCTGCTGGTGTCTCTTATCTGTTTTTAAGAATGCCAGTCAGTAGTAAGTTCAAGAGATTATGTTGTTGTATGTGTACGCAGGACTCCCAGCTGGAGGCAGCCTGTCCACTTCCTCCAGAAGGGACCCCATGCCATACGATGTATGTTAAACATGGCCCTTCTGCCATAATGTTTTCCTCATTCTGGGTAAAATATTTTTAAAAACGTAACGCGGAATTACAGTGGCCACTTTTATGGCTCCTTTAATTCCAAAGTTCTCGTCAACTTAGAGGAACAATTAATGAAAAGAAAAATGCTCCCGTCTATGTTTTAATCTGTCCGATTTTGGAGAAAATAGATAGAGCAGAGAGCTAGAAAACAGAAGGCTCAAGAAAGAAAACAGGAACATATGTCAAAGGCCAACCACACCAGAGAAAATTTACAAAATCAAATGACAAAATCAGCAGAAATAGCCAATAGGGAGCATGGGGCACGGGTAAAAAAAAATTATCCAGCTCGTGAGGAGAAAGGAAAGAGCCTTATGGAAGGGGGAGAAGAAGGTGATTCCTTGCTTGATACCATGCTAGAAAGTCCTCCTGCATATGCCCCAATATACCCTGCCCTGACGCCTCACACCCCGCATGTACTCCCGCCACCACCCACTCCTGCCCCCACTGCCCCTTCTACTGTTCTCCCTGTCACACCGACCCTCCCGACTTTTCCTATGACACCAAGCACGCCCGTTAACCCTGTCCTCACTGCCGAATGACAACAAGTCTCCATCTGCCCAAACCCTGCGGCCTTACCCCTACCCGGACTTTTCCTACTTCCCCGTGGTCTACAGTTAAGCAGGATTTATATAAATTGTTGAATTCCCCCCGACGGTCAGACATTTTGGTAAAGTAAAGTAAACCAGGAGCGCGAGGGGGAACGGCCAGGAGCGCGGTGGACGGGAAGACCGTCCGCCGCTTGTCCGCCGCGGTCGCCTTGCGACCGTGGCGGAAAAGGTCTAATATGGTGGCTGTGTCTATCAGACACCGCCAGCCATATTAGGATGGGCTTTGGGGAATGGCCATGGAAAGGCATATGGTCTTTGCTTTGGGGGCCCGTTGCGGGCCCCCAGGGTGAAGGCGGTATGGGGGTGCACATGGGGGGGTACCTATGGTACCCCCCTGCGTTTCAAAGTACAATATGGCAGGCACCCCGCGGTGCCTGTCATGTTGTGCTTTGAAACGCACAACCTGCATTTTTAGCAATGCGGCGGGCGGTGCTGACGGCAATGTTAAAAATGCAGGATGCGCCCACCACTGTGCGGGTGCATCCTAATTCGACGCACGGGACCTCCACCATTATGGCGGACGGTCCCTTGCCACGACAGGATGACGAACGGACAAAGTCCGTCTGCCATCCTAATCGACCCCTTAGTTTTCATTTTCCCACATTTCATGTCAAGTGTTTTGCTCAAATGTATTTTTTAATCTTTTTTAGCCACGAAGTCTGTAAAATGATCTATCAAGAGTTGGAGGCCATTTGCAGTCCTAGATATTAGGACAGTGTCATCTGCGTATAATAAAACTGGGGTGATACATTTACAAACAACAGGAGCATCAGCTTTCAAACTCTGTAATAAAAAATCAATACCGTTAATATAAAGAGAAAATAAAAGGGGAGCAAGGACACAGCCTTATCTAATTCATCGAATTACTTTAAAGTGTGTTGTGCATTCCCCCTTCTGGCCCTAGCGTATTTTCGAGGTTAAGTGGGCCTATATCTGAGATAGGATATTTATAATATCATGCGGGCACCCATCTCTGCTAATGTTTGCCATAACTTACAGTGGTTTACCATGTGGAACGCACTGGAGAGGTCGACAAAACAGAGATGAAGTAAACCTTCCTTGGCAAGTGTGTATTTCCCTATAAGCAGCTCGAGGTTGACGCACTGCTCAACCGTTCCAATACCCCTTCTAAAACCATACTGAACATCGGTTAAGATGTTTTTGTCTTTTGCCCAACATTCCAGCCTAGCTAAAAAAAACTCTGCCCATTAGTTTCGAGGTGGAATCAAGAAGGGATGTTGGTTGGTAGCATTTTGCGCTACCTCTATCGCCTTTGTTTAAAGATAGGAACAATCAAACTTTCAGCCCAAGTTACTGGTAACACCCTATTAATAATAGCATTAAACAAGTTAACTAGAATGGGGGACCAGAGATCTACATTATGCTTAAAAACATCAATGGGGACCCCATACGGTCCTGCAGCCTTTCCACTTGCGCTAATTTTTAAAACTATTTTTAACTCTTCTATAGTGATTGTTTCTAACTTTGGGGTAGATGTTATGGTAATGGATAGATTTTCGTCTACTTCTGCAGACTGTTGCGTGGGATTAAAGATAGTTCCAAAATGGGTTAGCCAATCTTCTGGCATAACTAACTTGTTGACCTTTGCAGATGATACATCTTTAAACAGAGGTTGGTCTGAGGAAAAGTGTTTTAGCGATTAGCATCATCTGTACCGGAACTCCATTGTTTTTTCATTGCCATCTCGTGTCAAACACTTCCACACGACTCACCTGGTCATTTCTGCTGATGCCTGAGGAAAATCTAAACTGACACGACATAAAATATCTTGCAGCCTCCATTTCTGCCCAGGAACTGTCGCACACCCAACCCCCTGTTCTCTGCAGTTCAACAGAAAGCCATGAGACACCCACGCCCTGTGTAAACAAGCTTGTTTTCCATCTCCTGCTCCCAGCCTGGTAAACATCCTTGACACCGTGATCAGGTTATCTAGACAATGGTCTGACTGTTGGGCCCTGATCAGGGTGATTAAACAATGACTTGAAGGACCGGGCTTTGATCAAGGAAATTGAACAAAGACCTGAAAAACCGAGCCTTGATCAAAGCCGAGTGAACAATGATCTATGTACCAAGCTTTGACCAGGTCACTAACTACAAACATCGTCTGGACCTGGTTATCAACTGTAAACACTGCCCTGATTAAACAATGGTCTGACAGCCAAAAGACTGGGGTGAAAAATGTATAAAAGGCTTGTAAGCTACAGAGTGAAGTAGCAGCCTCCTGGGTTTTGTCTCTGACTAGCTTGGGACTCTGTTCCATAGCCCGGGCTATTGAAATAAATCTGGGTTCCTCCTGCAGACGAAGGCTCCTGTGTCTCCTTTTACTAAGTATGGAAGGTATGGAAGATTTGGGCGGTTCCCCCGCCGCCGAGACCCAGTAAGTGGGCTATCCCGGTTCATCAAATGGCACCTGAACAGGGACTCCACGAGCACGAAAGGTCAGGCCCGGTGAATGTGAAGAGGTGCACAGAGAGACTCCGACGGAGGCGCCCTACCCGAGGGATTCTTGTATTCCGGTAGACCGAACGACTCGCCCGCTGTCCCTCCACACCCGGTCTGGGCCACATGACCGTGTTCTTGCTGGAGTCCCCTAGCAAATAATTTCTGGAGCAGGACACAGCCCTACGTCTGCAGAAGAGAACTACCCATGTAAGGTAAGGGTGGAATGATCATCTACCAAGTCTGTATGATTCTGTTATTGACTTTCACAAAAGCCATTTGTTATTGACGTTTGCCAAAGCCAAGCAAGCGAGGTGAAGTTTTAAAAACCCGCTGGTGTCTGTTCTGTATGATTCTGCTGTTATTGACTTTTGCAAAAGCCAAGCAAGCGAGGTGAGTTTTAAAAAACCTGCTGGTGTCTCTTATCTGTTTTTAAGAATGCCAGTCAGTAGTAAGTTCAAGAGATTATGTTGTTGTATGTGTACGCAGGACTCCCAGCTGGAGGCAGCCTGTCCACTTCCTCCAGAAGGGACCCCATGCCATACGATGTATGTTAAACATGGCCCTTCTGCCATAATGTTTTCCTCATTCTGGGTAAAATATTTTAAAAAACGTAACACGGAATTACAGTGGCCACTTTTATGGCTCCTTTAATTCCAAAGTTCTCGTCAACTTAGAGGAACAATTAATGAAAAGAAAAATGCTCCCGTCTATGTTTTAATCTGTCCGATTTTGGAGAAAATAGATAGAGCAGAGAGCTAGAAAACAGAAGGCTCAAGAAAGAAAACAGGAACGTATGTCAAAGGCCAACCACACCAGAGAAAATTTACAAAATCAAATGACAAAATCAGCAGAAATAGCCAATAGGGAGCATGGGGCACGGGTAAAAAAAAATTATCCAGCTCGTGAGGAGAAAGGAAAGAGCCTTATGGAAGGGGGAGAAGAAGGTGATTCCTTGCTTGATACCATGCTAGAAAGTCCTCCTGCATATGCCCCAATATACCCTGCCCTGACGCCTCACACCCCGCATGTACTCCCGCCACCACCCACTCCTGCCCCCACTGCCCCTTCTACTGTTCTCCCTGTCACACCGACCCTCCCGACTTTTCCTATGACACCAAGCACGCCCGTTAACCCTGTCCTCACTGCCGAATGACAACAAGTCTCCATCCGCCCAAACCCTGCGGCCTTACCCCTACCCGCCCTTTTCCTACTTCCCCGTGGTCTACAGTTAAGCAGGATTTATATAAATTGTTGAATTCCCCCCGACTGGCCTCCCTGCGCTCTGCAGTCAGTTTTTCGTCCCTTCGAGAAAATGACCTACAGAGTCAGCAGTGTGAATGTTGGATAAATAGCGGGAATATTTTTACGGTCCACCTTTTCTTAGTGCACGATTATGGAACAGACCACCTGGGCTGAATATATGTGTACTTTGGTCATGCAAAGACTTGAGAATGCGCTTAAACCGGTACCCACTGGATTAATGGACCTTAGGTCACAAACAACAAAGTGGCAATGTTCAGGGAGAGGGGATGTTTGGCGCTATGTTTGCTGTAATGGCTTACCGTGATATGACAGCTTTTCTCAACACCCCTCTGGAAACAGCTATGCCAATGAGAGAGGCGGCCCCTGTCTTTGTTAACGCACTTACCAATGCCTAAAATAATGGCCGAGGGGCTGTGGAAGCACACTGGCACAGGCTTTGGGTTCATGTTCCTTGGAAAAGGTCAGAAGTAATACAGTTAAAAGGACAATTACCAGATCCCTGGAATAATCTGGCTGTGTTTTACAGAGAATTAGGTCAGATGATATCTGCAGGTACTCTCGTTCTTGAGGATATAGATTTACTTTTTGGTACGGTTGAAATTTGGGACAAGATTCGACATACTGACCATGAAGTGGCATTGGGAGGTAAATGGGCTGACTTAGAGGCTATGGAAGAAGCAAGGGTAGGAGGGACTAAACCAGAAGCTGGCCCTTTTGACAATAATATCTGAATTGATGGACAAGGGCGTAGTGGAGGAGACACATGGCAATATCTGTAACAGTCCCATTATTCCTGTTCTTAAAAACACCAATGGAGATGCTCTCTCCCCTAAAATCTACCGATTTGTGATTGACCTGAGAGCCCTTAACAAAATAACAATCTCCCAATATCCTGTTGTCCCCGACATTACAGCCCTCTTAACGATGGTCCCTTCTGACGCCACACACTTCTCTGTCATAGACCTGAAGAATGCTTTTTTCAGCATTCCTATACATCCTGCAGCAGAAATTTTTTTGGTTTCTCCCTTGGTGGGCGGAGCTTTAGATTCTGACGCGCCCCTCAAGGTTTCACCGAGGGCCCCTGTATCTATAGTCAAGTCCTAAAAAGTCAACTAGATTCCTTGGAACTCCCTGATAATTCAACACTATTACAATATGTAGATGACCTCATTGCTGCAAATTCTACCCCAGCATGTAAAGAAGCTATTCTCTATTTGTTACGCCACCTTGCCCTCCATAATCAAAAAGTCTCTGTGAAAAAGCTTCCATTTTGTCAAGAGAAGGTGACCTATTTAGGTCATCTCCTCTCGAAGGAGGGAAGGCAGCTCACCGCTGATCGTGTAGCCATTATCAATGCTATGACGGGCCCACGAACACAAAAGCAGGTGCGAGCCTTCATAGGCCTAACCTCATACTGTAGACAGTGGATTTCCATTTTTTTGGCCATGGTCAAACCTCTTCTTGCCCTTACCACTGAGGACATATCAGACAGTTCCTTTCCATGGACTACAGAGCATGCACAGGCCTTCCAAGATTTGAAGAGGGCCCTGTCCTCGGTACTCCTGACTATAACAAACAATGTTTTCTTTTTGTACATGAGACAGACGGCTGTGCATGCGCTGTCTTGACCCAGATGTTTGGAGGTCACCAACGGCCATGTGCCTATTTTTCAGCCACCTTAGATCCTGTTGCCAGGGCTCTCCCAGGATGGCTACGGGCAACCGCTGCGGCCGCCCTCATGGTCCGTCAGAGTGCGGAAATTGTCATGAGCTCCCCCCTGACTCTGATGGTTCCCCATTCTGTAGATACCCTCCTTAATAACACCAAGACACAGTACCTCACTAGCGCACGACTCACAGGATATGAACTGACACTCTTTGCCAGCCACATCAACAGCAAAAGATGCACTGTACTGAACCCTGCCACATTACTCCCACTGGATACTCAGGATGCCCGCTTCGACCCACATGACTGCATATTAAGGACAGAGGAGGAGAAAAAGGGACGGGTTGACTTGCATGATACTCCGATAGCAGAACCAGAAGGTACACTGTATGAGGATGGATCATGTCTCAGAGGGCCAGATGGTAACACCTCAGCCGCCTACACCATCACGACATTGGGGCAAGTAGTAGACACAGCTCAGATTCCGCAGTGCTCTGCTCAGGCAGAAGAATTAGTGGCCCTCACTGGAGCCTGTGAGAAAAGCAAGGGAATAACAGTAAATATCTAAACTGACAGTCAGTATGCCTTTGGGGTGGCCCACAACTTCGGGAGATTGTAGAAGGAAAGGAATTTCCTTACTTCCCATGGGACCAAGATCCAACATGGCCCCCTAATTCACAGACTGTTAGACTCCCTGATATTCCCCAGAAAGGTGGCCATTATAAAATGTAAGGCCCATATGAAAGTGACAGATGATGTTGGGGAAGGCAATGCCCTGCCTGACCAGATGGCCAGACAAACAGCTCTTAGGAAAAGAGAAGCAATGTATATAGGAGGTCCCGCTAGGTGGGTGACAGATGAGGGCATGGTTGAAAACACAGTACAAAGCGTGATTGATATTCAGTCCCATGCTACTCCTGAGAAACTAAGGGTGTGGAAGGAGCAATTAGCAAAGGAGGGAATTGAGGGATGCTGGGTCTATACGATTATGGAAAGACAATGGATGTTACCTGACAGTCACGTGCTGCCAGTAGTTACGATGGCCCATGGTCCTGCTCACATTAGTGCAAAAGAGATATGCAAGCTGTTGGAACCTACGTGGTACAACTCTAAGATACCAGCATATGCTGAAAAGCTGGTTACAACATGCATGATTTGCCTAATGTATAACCCAGGAAAAGGCACAGTTACTCCTAAAGGAGGATTCTCTCCTCCTACCTTCTCTTTTGAAGTCCTCCAAATGGATTACATCCAGATGGACAGATGTAACAATCTAAAATATGTCCTGGTAGTGGTCTGTACCTTCAGCCGATGGGTGGAGGCCTAGCCCGTCAAAGACTGCACCGCTATCACTACCGCCAAAGTGCTGTTAAAAGAATACCTCCCACGATTCGGTTTGCCCCGCTTGGTCTGGAGTGACGGGACCCACTTTACAGCCCAAATTATGGAATATGTCTGTACAGCATTGGGTATAAAACAAACATTTCATGCAGCTAACCACCCCCAGTCAGCAGGTCTAGCAGAGGTGTACAATGGCATCCTAAAAACTAAAATGGCCAAAATAGTAGCCGAAGCAGTACAAAAGGGGGTGGTGATGGACGGAGCATCTGAACCAATCAAACACTCACACCCAGTCAAAAGATCTGGGTTTGATCCATCACCGTTCTTCAGCCCACTCTGCCACCCCAGTTCAGACATGGCCATATGCAGATCAGTCTGACCCTGTGCCTCATGGGAACAGTCCAGCCCGAACTGCCAAGCCATGTCTTCCCTGGACCGGAATCAAGCTTCCCAGGACCGGTTTCTGGCATTACAGCCGTCTTCAGCCGGGCTTGCTTGACTCCAGTGGCAAAGTGAGCAAGGTACTCACGTCTGAGCATACCCTGCCACACTTATGGCGGCCAAAAGCGGTAAAAAAGGGGTTGGTGATGGACGGAGCATCTTAACTAATGAAACACTCACACCCAGTCAAAAGATCTGGGTTTAATCCATCACTGTTCTTTAGCCCACTCTGCCACCGCAGTTCAGACATGGCTATATGCAAATCAGTCTGACCCTGTGCCTCATGGGAACAGTCCAGCCCGAACTGCCAAGCCATGTCTTCCCTGGACCGGAAACAAGCTACCGAGGACCGGTTTCTGGCATTACAGCCGTCTTCAGCCCGGCTTGCTTGAATCCAGTTTTACAAAAGGGGGTGGTGATGGACGGAGCATCTGAACCAATCAAACATTCACACCCAGTCAAAAGATCTGGGTTTGATCCATCACCGTTCTTTAGCCCACTCTGCCACCCCAGTTCAGACAAGGCTATATGCAAATCAGTCTGACCCTGTGCCTCATGGGAACAGTCCAGCCCGAACTGCTAAGCCGGTCCTCGGAAACCCAGATCTTATGACTGAGTGTGAGTGTTTGATTGGTTCTGATGCTCCGTCCATCACCACCCCCTTTTGTACCGCTTTTAGCCGCCATAAGTGTGGCAGGGTATGCTCAGACGTGAGTCCCTTGCTCACTTTGCCACTGGATTCAAGCAAGCCGGGCTGAAGACGGCTGGAATGCCAGAAACCGGTCCTCGGAAGCTTGTTTCCGGTCCAGGGAAGGCATGGCTTGGCTGTTCGGGCTGGACTGTTCCCATGAGGCACAGGGTCAGACTGATTTGCATATAGCCATGTCTGAACTGGGGTGGCAGAGTGGGCTAAAGAACGGTGATGGATCAAACCCAGATCTTTTGACTGGGTGTGAGCGTTTTATTGGTTCTGATGCTCCGTCCATCACCACCACCTTTTGTACCGCTTTTTGCCGCCATAAGTGTGGCAGGGTATGCTCAGACGTGAGTCCCTTGCTCACTCTGCCACTGGAGTCAAGCAAGCCGGGCTGAAGACGGCTGGAATGCCAGAAACCAGTCCTCGGAAGCTTGTTTCCGGTCCAGGGAAGGCATGGCTTGGCAGTTCGGGCTGGACTGTTCCCATGAGGCACAGGGTCAGACTGATTTGCATATAGCCATGCCTGAACTGGGGTGGCAGAGTGGGCTAAAGAACGGTGATGGATCAAACCCAGATCTTTTGACTGGGTGTGAGTGTTTGATTGGTTCTGATGCTCCGTCCATCACCACCCCCTTTTGTACCACTTTTGGCCGCCATAAGTGTGGCAGGGTATGCTCAGACATGAGTCCCTTGCTCACTTTGCCACTGGATTCAAGCAAGCGGGGCTATAGACGGCTGGAATGCCAGAAACCGGTCCTCGGAAGCTTGTTTCCGGTCCAGGGAAGGCATGGCTTGGCAGTTTGGGCTGGACTGTTTCCATGAGGCACAGGGTCAGACTGATTTGCATATAGCCATGTCTGAACTGGGGTGGCAGAGTGGGCTAAAGAACGGTGATGGATCAAACCCAGATCTTTTGACTGGGTGTGAGTGTTTGATTGGTTCTGATGCTCTGTCCATCACCACCCCCGTTTGTACCACTTTTGGCCGCCATAAGTGTGGCAGGGTATGCTCAGACGTGAGTCCCTTGCTCACTTTGCCACTGGATTCAAGCAAGCCGGGCTGAAGACGGCTGGAATGCCAGAAACCGGTCCTCGGAAGCTTGTTTCCGGTCCAGGGAAGGCATGGCTTGGCAGTTCGGGCTGGACTGTTCCCAGGAGGCACAGGGTCAGACTGATTTGCATATAGCCATGTCTGAACTGGGGTGGCAGAGTGGGCTAAAGAACGGTGATGGATCAAACCCAGATCTTTTGACTGGGTGTGAGTGTTTGATTGGTTCTGAGGCTCCGTCCATCACCACCCCCTTTTGTACCAAAATAGTAGCCGAGACAGGTGTCACTTGGGTTGATGCTCTGCCCCTAACCCTACTGTCTACAATAACAACGGCACACACCCGGATAGGGCTATCCCCCCACGAGATCGTGTTCGGGAGGCCTGCCAATGTCTGGGGTGTCCCACGGTCTAAGAAACTGTCTGATGTTGAATACCCTGTATTAACTGATTATCTGTACAGTCTAACTAATACCTTTCGTACTCTTTATCACCAGGTGCACGAGGCCATATCTGACAAAAGCGAGGGCCCAGGACACGTTATTCAACCTGAAGAATATGTCCAGATCCGGAACTTTCAACGGACTAAGAGCCTCGAGGCCCGCTGGCCACAGGCCCGTCAGTTGTTACTGGCCACCTGCACTGCTGTGAAAGTAGAAGGTCGGAAGAATTGGGTTAATTCGTCTCACTGCCGGCGTGTGCCTCTGCCCCTCCCCTATGATCAGTGGGTGAGGGAAGGACAAGGAGACTCAGAAACAGAAACAGTTCCGACGTTTGTCCCATTCAGCGATGCCAGACAGCATTCTACATCTACAGAAGCAGAGAGTGACAACATACTGAAAGCAAGCGTGGATCCATCCCCTAACTCTGCTCAACACCAAGAACAATTGTTTACCAACCATACTGTTCCTACCTCCGACCGACATAACTTGCACCCCCGAGGGAAGGTTTGCCCTTGTAGGGCTGTGACCTTCCCAAATGAGAGTAGTGCTGGTGTGTCAGACTAAGATATGCCATAGGGCCCCTTGGCACCTGCGCCCAGTGAAGCAACCACCAATCACAGACAGCCGCTAGAGGTCCCTGGCTTAGCACAATGGCAGCCGTCCAAAATGCCCAAATCCAGAAACAAAATGTCAGTCTCCGACATAGTAAATGCTTTATAGCCACCGTGGTGATGCTGTTTGTCTCCCACATCCTGTCTGTCCTTGGTTGGCTGTTACTAATCTACCATTCTGTTACCTCACCAACTACTACCCCGAGTCCTGCAGAACACCAGTATTACACACTACCAGCCCATGAATTACCCCGCCGTGCAGAATTCTTCAACAACACCTTCATCCAAATGTTGCATCATCATCAGCTGATCATGAACACTTCCAACTGCTGGGTTTGTGGACTGATGCCACATTCCATGATACACCCTGTTCCATTCTTTCCTTACCCCTTCTCCATCACTGGGTCTTGTCTTGCATGGTGGATCCTGATGCAGGAGGCCTACATTGTCAATGGTACTGCCAAGTCTATCCTTGGGACATTTCAGGATGACTTCTGGGGGAACAGATCTGGCAATGCCAATGCTCCTTTTTGCCCGACCAGCTCGTCCGCATTGCTACTACCACCAGATGAACTCAGTGAAATGGTAGTATTCAACTCAACCACTCGACTAACATTTTCCAGATTCCGCACAAGAAGGATACTGCCTGATGAACGAGACACTGTGAATGTCATAAATGTGCAAGGCTGTGTCTGCATCCATGGCCTAGGGACGAAGAAAGTTTGTACCAGTATGTGTGATATCACAAAAGCTTTGAACTCTACATCTCCTCCGAAGCTGGTGTCATCCCCCAACATCTATTTTATCTGTGGCACTACCGCCTACACTTGGCTCCCCCGTAACTGGTCTGGTACCTGCTATCTGGCCTTCCTCCTTCCACCAACATACTCTACCCATGGAGGTTACCACCAGTCAATGAAGGGCGCCCTGCGCCGCTCACTTAGGGACGTCATATCAGCCGAGGATACAGCAGGCCAGGAAGCCGGGGACTTCTTTAAAGGTTTCCTTCAATTCTGGGGCCCCATGGCAAACAGTCGGGCTGTACGAGGACTGACCAGGGTCCTTGAGGCCACCATCACAGTAACAGCTGGTGCCCTCTCCAATATCACAGCAGAGCTACAGGTGGACTGCTTTATAACGCTCCAAAACCGCATGGTCCTCGACGTCATCCTTGCTGATCGTGGTGGTGTATGTAAATTGATCCGCTCCAGCTGCTGCGTGTACATCCCAGACAACGCACCTACAGTGTACAATGCCATCCGACGTCTGCATCGCCTTTCTTCCGAAATTCATTTGGATGAAGGCAGCTGGTCCCTCACCAGCTGGATGTGGGGCCTCCTTTCCCAGTGGGGTTGGAGGGTCCTCATCTTCCTTGCCTTTGGAGTAGCTGTCCTGGTCTCCTGCTGTTTGTGCTTTCAGTGCCTGCCCGTGCTCTGTACAATGTGTGTCCAGACCATCAAGCCTCCACCCTCTAACATTCACAACACCAATATGATGATGATGATGCTCCAACAAGAAACAGATGGTCTTATGAACATTGACATTTCTTAAAAGTATTTGCCACTCAATAGCAAAAGGAGGGTCTGAGAAAAAGTGTTTTTCTGATTAGCATCATCTGTACTGGGACTCCCTTGTTTTTTCATTGCCATCTCGTGTCAAACACTTCCACACGACCCACCTGGTCGTTTCTGCTGATGCCTCAGGAAACTCTAAACTGACACGACAAAAACCATCTTGCAGCCTGCATTTCTGCCCAGGAACTGTCACACACCCAACCCCCTGTTCTTTGCAGTTCAACAGAAAGCCATGAGACACCCACGCCCTGTTTAAACAAGCTTGTTTTCCATCTCCTGCTCCCAGCCTGGTAAACATCCTTGACACAGTGATCAGGTTATCTAGACAATGGTCTGACTGTGGGGCCCTCATCAGGGTGATTAAACAATGACTTGAAGGACTGGGCTTTGATCAAGGCAATTGAACAAAGACCTGAAAAACTGAGCCTTGATCAAAGCCGAGTGAACAATGATCTGTGTACCAAGCCTTGACCAGGTCACTAACTACAAACATCGTCTGGATCTGGTTATCAACTGTAAACACTGCCCCGAGTAAACAATGGTCTGACAGCCAAAAGACTGGGATGAAAAATGTATAAAAGGCTTGTAAACTACAGAGTGAAGTAGCAGCCTCCTGGGTTTTGTCTCTGACTAGCTTGGGACTCTGTTCCATAGCCAGGGCTATTGGAATAAATCTGGGTTCCTCCTGCAGACGAAGGCTCCTGTGTCTCCTTTTACTAGGTATGGAAGGTATGGAAGATTTGGGTGGTTACCCCGCCGCCGAGACCCAGTAAGTTGGTTATCCCGGTTCTTCAGGTCTATAGTTTTCCAGAAGAGGATTTAGAGTTCTTAGTTTCGGCTGTCTGGATCAGGTTATCCCAAGCATTCTCCCTAATTTCAGTTTTTCTCAGATTTAAAGCTTGATTGTAGCTCTTTAGAAGACTAGAGATTTTTTCTCTATTCCTAGGTTTACTTTTCAGTTCTTCCTTCAAGTCCCTATTTAATCTAGAGCAGTGATGGTTAAACCAATGTGGGCAATCATCACTGTTTTTCCTGTTTTTAATCTTTAGGTCCTTAGAAATATCATCAGAGATATTTTAGAAAGCCGAAACAATCTCAATATTACTGGATGATTTGTCCATGCATGTTTTTATGCTCGCTGGTATTATGGTGTGGTTCCTGATAAATAAGGGAGGACGAATGTAGACGGGCGGGCGTTTTCATTGCTTTAATTTGGGGGTTATGTACGCACCGTTGACTTTTTGAGCTGAACAACCGCTATTCCAGTTGTCAGGTATCCCTCAGGTGACAGTGGGTTATTTATGCCCTTGTTTTGAACGATAAGAACATTGGGCCCACTAGGTTACCGGCATTAGAAATATCCGATTGCATAAAGGAGAACTCCTTAATATTTCCAGGTGTTAATTACAATTAGGGCTCCCGGTTTTATGGTATTTATTTTTCTGTCACTTCCGTCTGTATTTATCCATATTTATTTTTTGTCACCTTTTTCTGTATTTATCCATATTTATTGTGTTTTGTGGAAAAAATAAAGCTGAAACTGGTATATTTCCACATTTATTTAACTAATAAATATGCAGTCACGCTTGAATGCCTGTCACATTTCAGTGACAGGAACACCCGCAGAAGATAAATCAGTGCATATATATGAAAATATGCACTTTTCAGTATCAGCCTTGTGCATAGCTACTGCTGTTTTAGCCTCTTTACTAAAATCCCTTTATTTTTTAACCCCCTTACCTACCAATCCACACAGCTTTTGACCTGGCAGTCATGGCAAGGTGTATTTAGAAATACTCAAAAAGCAACTCAATTTCTGTTTTTATCCACATTTAAAAATAAATACAGACAAGAAAATAAATGGTTTTCTGTCTGTATTTATCCGTAAAAATCAGTAAAAACGGAAAACAGGGAGCCTTAATTACAATATAGAGATATATACAACCGGTCTGTACGTGAAATAAGGTTGCTTATACACAATTCTACATAAAGTCAGCATAATTGAAGAATAAAGAAATATATTTATGAACATCTCTTACATAACAATTGGAATATTCTAAATCTTTTGAAAGTTGTGTTGGAACCTCAAGAGATTTCTGAGCCCTGAAGAAGTTCCGAAAGGAACGAAACGCGATGGCTGAGGCTTTTTTTTTAAAAAAAGATTGAAAAAATAAAGGACTTAACTTTGACAAAATTGGAAGCATTCTGGACTTTAATCTTTTGTGCACCATCCTTGTCTTCAAGAGTTTGGATCTGTTTTTACAGTGGAGCGTACGTGTGGCAAGCTCCGAATGTATTGTGCACAAACCACGTATTGACACATTTACTCTGAAACTGAGGTGCTTAACTGTGGTCAGCCACACGGTTTGTTTCTAAGTAATGTTTTTTATGTGATGGTTATTGTTTTGGATTACATATTCCACAAAAACTGTGGGGTCGACACCTGTCCAATTTATCGATATCCCATTTTTACCTTGCATGTTCAAATTAGTTGCAGTGGCAGTTGTCTTCGTTCTATGATATAATTTGGAGTTTAATATTAGCAAGAGGGGGTGGTGGTCACTAAGCAAACTAGGCTGTATAAAACCTTTATCAACAAGGAACCTACAGTTCCTAAAAAGTGGTCAGTACTTGAAGAGGACCTAGCCCCCTTATATGTATATTTAACCTGAGCTCCCTCATAGAAATCTGGCTCCATAATTTCTAAGTTAAGTTTATGCATAACGTGATTGATTGTTTCGCCATAGAGATTGTGAGGGAAATGGGGAATATGATCTCCAAGTGCATCCACATAGCCATATTGGTCCCCTATATTATATTCACCCCCAATTCATTCAGGAATGTGTCCAACTCTATCTCCAGTTTTATAATTATCTCTTGTCTTGTGTTATCAAAAATATTGTTGTAGAAATTAATAAGTACAATATTCTGCTATCCTCTGAGGGTAAAAACTAAGAACTGGAAGTGCTGTGAATTTGTATAGGTTTTCTTTAAGGTCAGAGGTGCAGACACAGAGATTAATACTGCCAGGCCTCCGCTCGCTCTCCCAGCCTTAGACGGTATTGCTTTAGAAAAGATAGTTTTAAAACCATCGATATAAAAGACTTCTGTCGACCATGTTTCCTGTAAGAGAATCAAAGTGTAGTGCTGAATACATTTAAACCTTACTGAATTATGCAATTTATTTTTGACCCGTGCAACATTCCATGACATAATTTGTAGTGACCCAACCAATGGGCAGCTTGTTGAAACTACCCCAAACTGACTGCTCTGAAAGGTGGGATCTCCACAAACATTTGATTGAGGTGCTTCCATGATATCGGCTTCTATAACTTTTGAGGGGATACAATAATTACCTTCATTTATCTGCTCCATAGTAACACATGCTACAGCTATGCTGCAAGTGCTATAAGCTCTCTTGTACAGTTCCAACTCTAATGTGTTAGGAGGAGGCTTAGGCACTAGTTCCTCTAACACAAGGGAGCTACCTTTGAAAAGGGTTACATCACCACAAGACCAAGCTAGATCCTCGTCCTGATACGGGTTGCAACTTCGCTGTGCCAGTCAGTCGATATCCTCCAAGGTGTTAAAGATATCGTAACAATTGTTGACTGGGATAGCATACCAAGTTTGCCTTAAACCAGTTGTTCTGCCTTCCTCTAGCATCTACTGTGGGGATCTATATAGTTGGTAGATAAACCCCAGGGGTAAGATGCTTATCCCCTTTGTACTGACTGGCCAATCGCCCCCTTACCTAGTTTGATTCAGACCAGAGCTGGAGTCCTAAAAGTTAGGACTACACAATCTCCATCTAAATTCTTTTTAGAATTACCAACCCAGCCAATTCGCGAGCTATCTTAAATTCTGTGAATAACGAGTTTGTGATACCTGTTCTAGTACTTGATAGGTGTAAGGACTTATTCCTAAGTGTTGACCAATGCTCCATCTCCTCCGATGGCAGGGGGAAACTTGGCCAGTATAACCGTGTATGTGGTTGCTTCGAGAGGGAGGTGCAAATTACTGCGGTCAGCCAGGTTACTCCTAGTTTGTTCCGATGTCTTGAGTCACTTAGAGTCTGGGCACCCTGTTTATAAGAATCCCTAGCGGGAAGAATTTATCTTTGTGTGTTTAGCAACCAATCGCTGTTTCCATTCATACCCTGTGCAGGCTGTGGTTGGTTGTTGGTACAAGGTTGTTCTCTTGGGTGGAGTGGCCCAGGCCCATGCCCAGCCGGAGCGTTGGTTATATGGGAGCAATCTTGCTGGTACTGCTGGGGTCCGCCCCCATCCCCCGGGTTACTAATCTCCTTGTGGTTTAGACCTACAGATTTACTTGTTAAAGCGCCCATTGTAATACATTGACAGGTCACTTGGGGGCTTGGGGGAAACTGCCCACCTGATTTTCCAATTTTGCTACAGTCACCTCCAGAGCAGATAATGTGAGCATGAGTTGGTTCAGGAGGGCTGATACTACTGTTTTCAACTTCTTCCAGAACTCCATATTATCATCCTCCTGACTTAAAATATGGGCTATTTGAACAGTGTCCTTAGGTGCCGTGGGATATCCTGTACAAACCTCCTTCTCCACAGCCTTATGTTTATATCCCATAGCCTTGGAAGGTGGGAAATTGTTCTTAGTAACAGGCTGGGCCTTTCTTTTCTTAGAAGGAGGTGCTGAGTTTGTCCCTTGACTGATTTTAACTTTCTGGCCCCTAGTGACTACATTCTGTCTCGTAGTACTATCAGATACTTCAATGCAGTCAACAATCTCTGAATCTGATGCCGATATATCATGGTCTGCCGATATCGGAGGGTTACGGATGGGATTGATGTTTTCAGAGGGAGCATTTACACTCACATGGCAGGGAGGACAGCTTAGATCTAATGAAAGTCTACGCTCGGTTAGGGCAATTTCATGAATTAAGGCTGACTCTGACATTAATAAGAATGCGTCCAGTGTCCCCACCATGCCTTACCCTGTGTACTTACTCATACTTTCTTCCCCACCAGTCGATCAATACAGTGTAATCTAATACAGTCTTCAGAATAATGAGGAAAGAAGTTAAAAAATAAAAAGCAGTATCAGTCGTTTCAGACCCAGTAACTTAAGGCTCAGTTCGAGTGCGACTCAGTAAGTGTCCATTGTCAGCAACCAGTCCTGTCCTGTAGATGTTAATAACCTGGCCTGGCCCGGCCTCCTCTGGCCTCAGACGGGCCCGCCCTTGGCACCACCGGAGCCCTGTGTTCCTTTTGAGCTCCTCCTGCCTGCTGCGGATTGTAGGCAGTGGGCTGGACTGGTCTCCTCTCTTGCGACCGGTAATCCAGCAGTGACCCCCAAATGACTCTGGCGGTGGTGGCGGCAAAAGCAGGGCAAATCAGGTAAGTTAAGTTAAGTCATAAACAACTATCTACCACTTTCTAAAGTAGTAAAATAGTGCTGCTACAGGTCATCAACCACTTAAGACATCAGTCGGCCCTAAGGTGGTAAAGTAGATTTGCCTTATTTGTCACATAATCCATCATTTGATGCAAAATCTGAAGATTTTAACCAAAAAAAGCATTTCTAGCTCAAATGGCTCGAATGTTACTAAACATAAAGAAGCACGTGTTGTTGCGCAGTGGAAAATTTGACTGGTCGACTTTCTTTTGCTTATTGCTGTATTTAGGTGTGTAACTGATACCAATGTGGTGAAACCCTTGTACCGATTGCGCTAATGTGTGAAAATGGCATAATAGTGAAGCAAGACTTTCACTAAATGTCCTGCATTATGCTGAAAAATATGCCTTTTCTTCCCACATACTTTAGTCAACTCTACCGCATAATTTGGGGCTCCTCAGCCACACAATTCCAGTGGTCCTGCAAATACCAACTAACAACCCAATTGCAACAAAAGTCTTGTGCACACGTTAAGATATATGTAAGTAAGTGTCGTTTTTAGGGAAACAAAAATGTAACAGCAGTGATGGAGACAAGATAGACACTAGTAGACGGTTTCTTTCCAGGTGAAATATATTTAAAACTTCTTCCTCAGAAGGGGTACATCAAAGAATAAACCATCCGACGTGTTTCGTCAACCGGGCAATTTGCCTGTGACTCTTCAGGGCTGAAAATCAAGCATGAGTATGGTTGTCGAAGGGCCAGTGATATTTCCAACCCAGCCTGATCGGGTTAAGCCTAAGCGGCAGGGCCAGTAGTGGCTACCTGTATCAAGGATACCACGGGTGACGGGTGTTCAACTGTCTGCCGTGTGATCTGGTGTAACAGTTTAGAGTTGCACGTTCCGCAACTCTAAACTGTTTTCCGCAACTCTAAACTGTTACACCAGATCACACGGCTGACGGTTGAACCCGCCCGTCACCCCGCGGTATCCTTGATACAGGTAGCCACTACTGGCCCTGCCGCTTAGGCTTAACCTGATCAGGCCGGGTTGGAAATATCACCGGCCCTTCGATAACCATACTCATGATTGATTTTCAGCCCTGAAGAATCACGGGCACATTGCCCGCTTGCAGAAACACGTGTCGGCTGGTTTATTCTTTGATATACCCCTTCTGAGGAAAAAGGTTTAAATATATTTCACCTGGAAAGAAACCGTCTACTAGTGTCTATCTTGTCTCCATCACTGCTGTTACATTTTGTTTCCCTAAAAAAGGCACTTACTTACATATATCTTAACGTGTGCACCCGACTTTTGTTGCAATTACTGGGTGAGCCCTTGCCACTCCTAACAAGGGTTATTGGGGTTTCCTCTGACCTAGTAGCACTGTATCCTTTGTTGTATAATCGCTAAAATTTACCTCTACCAGGTAGTGCGCCATTCTTCCTGCAGACTCAAAACCCTACACAGAACCATCAACAACCCAATAGCCTTGCAATGATTGTCTAGTTCCCTTGCTAAGAAGAAAAAAAATGAAACCTACTTGTAAACAAAAAAGCATGCATCTTCTCTCCTCCCAGCCCGCCCCCTGCCCCTCCGTGGTGTGTGAGGTTTGCAGCTACTCCGGTGTGTATTAGCATATATTAAAGTGTTCTGCTCAAACTACGCCCTAGCACCTTGTTTTAGTGGCAGCTTGAACGATTAACCGCTCTGACACATCTCAAAATTGTGCTGTGAGTTGCCTTTTTTAATGCAAAATTGCTGTGGCCGTAATCTGCAAGGAAAATCGAATAAATATAAATGTGCAGGGACGGTAGAAGCGGTGGAGGGTGAAGGGAGCGGGGGCTGGGTAGGTAATTAAAAAAAAATAGAGACGCATCTACGGACGAAGTAATTTTCCCCAAAAAATGTGCACAGCAACGAAACAGGAACACAATGTGCACAGCAGAGGAGCAAGCATTCGTGCCCGGAAATCCGCCAAACGGAGAGAGCGAGCTTGTATTGACAAGGAACAGACGAACGCCCCCCCGGAGACTGTGAGGTCTCTACGGTTGTTTTCACCACCTTTCATCCCTTTGTCCCCCCCCTCGCCCCCCTCAATTCACATGCAGATTAGCACCGACCAAATCTTGGCAAAGTACCCTGTTCGCCCCTCACGCTCTGATCCGGGAGGGAGACAGAAAAAAAACTAAATATTTATGAGTCTTTAACTCCCCCCTCCCCCCTTCCGTTAATGGTGCACTCCTGTTGAATGTTGAGGGTTTGCGTTAATGAATGCATGCCTGCACACACGGACACAGGAACAGAGCAAACAAAGAAGCACACACACACAAACCATTGTCAAGTTTCTCATGTTGGCACTTACCAAACAGTTCCCATAAGGGGGCGAAAAAAAATGCCGGGGAGAAGATTTAAGCGGTTTCCAAGAGAGGGAAAAAAATGTACAGCTGAACACAAGAAAAACAACAAAGTTTCTTCTCCTCTTCCGTCGCATACAAATGAAACGCGGCCGGTCTCAAGCCAAAATAGATCTAAAATAGAACAAGCCTAATTGAGCAAAGAAACAAATGCATAAATAACTTTCACTGAAATCGTTATATAGTTTTATTCACTGAGGGAAAAGAGGTAACGCGAATCTCTGAGATGGGAAAAAGATACCTGCACGAGTGTTTAGAAAAAAGCCCTAAAATATCCGACACCACAAAAGAGCTGTCGTTCGTGGTTTTATGTTCAGAATAATGTCCTAGCATGTTGGATGATATGAACAGAAATGTGAAACGTGTGTCTTTCATATAAATTACCAAACCAGCACTGTCACAGGAACGGGGCATTTGCAACTATTGTCATTGGCTTCAGTTCGGCGGGGTGAGGTGGGAGGGCGGAACCGTCACTTCCCAATTTCCACCGGGTGACTCTCACAGTCCATGTGAGAGTCAACTATTTGCTACCAGCGTTTCTAAGGCTCTTATTACTTTTTTCGGCAATCATTTTTGTTGGGTCTTAGCCCTCACTACTCATAATCGTCAAGGTCTTCGTCAGGGCTTTAAGTAGGTTGAAAAAATGGGGGGGTTTCTCAAAGGGGAGCGGCCAATCTAATTGAGTGCATGGCTTAAAACACATAAACCAAAAATCTGTGCTTTAGCATAGTGTGCTGCTCGACTGGTATGTTGCTGCTTCTGTCAAAGTCAAAGTCAAAGAAGGCTTTATTTCGATATACTTATATCTTAAAAAGCACACAGCATAAATACATTGATCAAAATACCCAGCTAATTAAAAAAGATAAAAACCCACACTGTACATAGAAAACATGATCACAACTACGGTAGGTGGGGTAATAAATTAAGTAAAATGGTCTGTGTCTACGGGCCTTAATTAAACAATTTGAAGAAGCCACTTTGACCGGATGCGCCAAGCCCAACCTAAAAACTTGGCTATAGAACAAACAAATAAAGGGCGAGTGTCTGTCAGGAAGATTCTTAGGGCTACACAGCACTGCCTCGTGCCTATTGTCTTACACACGGGTCTTAACCACCTCCCACGTGGTGTTTTATAGGCGGGACACTCAAATAGTAGGTGGGAGATGGATTCAGGCCTGGAGGGACAGAAGGGACAGAAGGAAACAGTTTGGTAAGGAGGTTTCCACCGGGAGGAGTACTCCCTTACCGGAAGAATGCCACATCTAAATTTGAAAAACAAAGCTCTGTCCCAAGAGATTGTAATAATGTCCAGATAAATCTCGCACAGGGGGGCATCTTTGGTCATCAAAAAAGTCCTGGAAGACCTGCATAAGTTGGGATTGGAGTTCCTTTTGCTCATGATCCAGGACCAATAGAGTTTTTTTAGTACTGCTTTGGGAGGGGCAGTCCGGGAATGCCAGGTCTCTCCCAACCCTAAGTCCATCAAAAGAGCTTTTATGTCTCTGAGCCACTTCACTTTCGCCCAACTAGGGGATTCCAGAATTTCACGCAAACCCTCCGCGTAGCTGTTAAGTTCTCTCACCCTCCATATGCGAGCCCATAAGAGGAGGGGACGGAGCCTTGCTTGATCCTCAATTGGGCGACAGCCCATGTCCAATTGGAGGGGGATAATGGGAGTGGTAGCTGGAAGGGCCATAAGGTTTCTAAGGAAAGTGTTCTCAGAGGAAACCAACTGAGTGATGTTCGAAGCGCCCCAGAGCTCCGCACCATAAAGCGGCGCACTAACGCCTCTGGCAGTGTAGATCTCAAGCACTGGGGCTATTGGTTTCATTGAGGATGCTCTCTGCTCCTTTAGCAGGGCCCCCACTACCCTTTTGTGGCTCAGGAGCATTTTGTTTAAGTGACTGTCCCACCTCATTGTGTCCACAAGGCGAATGCCCAGATAGTCAAACTCTCTCGTTCTCTCCAGAGGGACTGCATCCAACAATGGTGGCGGACCTAGTTTTTTTTGGGGGTTCAAAATGAGGTATTTAGTTTTGTTCGTGTTGATCCTGAGACCCCTAGAAGTACAGAATTGCTCAAAGCTTGTCAGCAGGCGCTGGAGGCCAACAGGGGATTTTGAGAGCAACAGGGTGTCGTCAGCAAACAGGAGTATAGGTACCAACCGCCCAGCCAAACGAGGTGCATCTGCCGAAGATGACAGTAGATGGTCGACTACCCCATTTACAAAAAGTGAAAAAAGGGTGGGGGCGAGAACGCACTCCTGGCGGACACCTCTGTTGACCTCAACACGACCTGTCTTTTGTCCCTGAGTACCCCAGCGCACCTGAGCAAAGTTAGACTCATGGAGCCTCATGATCAGGGACAGCAAATAGTTAGGCATTCCCATATCGAATAAAACCTTCCATAGTTGGTCCCGGGGCACAAGGTCAAAAGCAGTGCGTAGGTCAATAAATGCTAGATACAAACTGCCTTTCCCTATCACTACTACCTTCCAGTAAATCATAAGTAGTCGAAATGACTGTTCGATTGTTCCGGTTCCTGCCCTAAACCCGGCCTGGAAGTCAGATAGGATTTTATTCTCTTCGACCCAATCAAGTACCCGACCCAGGACTACTTTACCAGCCACTTTTTGTGAGGAGTCAATTAGACTGATTGGCCGGTAATTGGCCGGGTCGTCACGATTACCCTTTTTAAAGATCGGGACAACCTCGGCGCCCATCCACGAGTCCGGTAGGGCAGCCCCCTCAGCAGATGCATTGAGCAAAGAGGCAATCAGTGTACCCCACTCCATGGGGTTCATGCGGAGCAAGTCCCCCTGTAAACCATCAGGGCCAGCAGCTTTCCGTGGGACAAGGCTGTTTACTACATTTTCGACTTCTTTAGGAGTGAATAGAGTACCTACACCTAGGGGATGGCCAGGAGAGGGTGACGGGAGTGCAAAGGCCCCCTTCTCCTCGGCGGCTACATTATACAATCCGGAAAAATGGTTATACCAAGCAACCTCTGGAATATTACAGGTAAATAGTGTGTCTAAGGGCCTGTGTTTCTCTCTAATAAGGTTCCAAAAACCTCTCGGATTCCTATCACCGCTAGCTATTTTTAGCTCACACCAGAAGGTGTCCTCCCAATTTTTTCTGGCAGCAATTAGGGCGGCCTTGTAAAGTTTACGCTCGATTGAGACCGCGGCCCCGTCCCCGCGTTTAATTGCTGTAATAAGTGCTCTCTTGGCTGTCCGACAAGCGGGAGTGTACCAGCCCGATTTCTTATTTGGGCAAGCTAGCCTACGCTCTCTGGTCTTGCTGCTTGTGATGATAAACAACTCCCCTATGGACCTGGAGGTCTCGCTAAACAAGGAGGAAATATATCCTGGAATCAAAGCGTCGTGCTCTAGTTTCAACATTGTGTTTGCTAAGATCCCCCCGACTCTACTGACCTTTGCGGGGTCTATAGACACTTTGTCCCATTTTAAGCGTCTCAGGCAGTTAGCTGGTATCACTTCCCCTGTTACCCTTTGGATGAGTGTGGGTGGAGCAGCTGGAAACTCTCCGTATGGAGACCATAAAGGACTTAAAGATAGGGAAAGAGGGTTGTGGTCGCTATCAGTAGATGCGACAACCATCATATCAACTAGGTGAGCCCATAGACTAAAATTGAGAAATATGTAGTCTATTCTAGAAGTGTGGCCCACCCTATTATAGGTGTGGGCCCTACTTCGGTCTGATATAGATCTCCCGTTTGCCGCCCTCAATCCAAATTCGAGCATTATTGCGTTCAATTGTACTACTCTCTGCGACCATCTTCTCACTGGGGGCAAATCGAGAGAGGGTATGCCTCTCTTCGAGTCCTCATGATTTATGTCCAAGATATCGTCGCTCGCCAATGGCTCAAATGTGCAATTAAAATCACCCATCAAGAGGATGAATGCATCCGCCTTGCACTCTCTCAGTTCAGCCTCTAGTTCCAACAAAGTGGGAGAAATGGAGCCCCCGGAAGCCCCTCTAGTATAAATGTTAAATATTTCAAGTGAGTGGCCTCTCCCGGGACTCCTCACAGTAAGCCTCTGCAAGTCCGAGGTTTTAAGGACATGCTGCTTCACCTGAAAACCAAGAGAAATGTCAACCCATACAAGCAGGCCGCCTAAGGGCCGGCCTCTCCCTGCTACGGGAAGGCTTGCGGGAACAAAGAAAGAAGTGAAGCCTACTCTGTGGCATGATTCCAGGCACCAAGTTTCCTGAAAAGCGCAGATTCCATAAGGGACAATGAAGGAATTCCAATCTGGTAGATCTAGGTTGCGGCTGAGCCCCGCAACATTCCAGCTGACTACTTTTAGAGCTGGAAGGTGTGTGTCCTGAGCTGCTAGATTATGAAAAGCGCGCGATTCAGGACTAAAGTCCCTAGACGCGAGGCTAACACTCTCACGGGGTGACCCCGCGGAACTCTCGTGGGTCATCACTCTTGGCGTGACGACTAGAGAGGGAGTAGGCAAGATTGGAAGACAGACCGGGAAAACATCACCCTCTTCACCAAGCTGCCCAACAATCAAGGGCCCACTACTAAATAAGGGGTTTACTACCAGAGAATCCTGGCCATTGCTGCTTCTGTCATTGCACCCAGAAATATAATATAACACCTAACATTACATCTACAACAAACCAGGACTATTGGCTTTGTCAATGGTTGTTAGCTGCATTCAGACAATTAAGCAACAACTATAGCTTCGATGTCTACAATATTGAAAATGCTTCAGCTTTGAAATTATGAGATTGTGAAAGAACCATACCAAGTCTCTCTGCAGTTACATCACAGGCAGTGAATGGTGGTGATAGGGCTGGGTTCCTCTCAACCAATTTACTCTGGAACCCTTGGTCAATGAACCGTTATTACCTGCTGAGAAGTGTAGAGGGGAGAAATAATTTGTTAAAGCAAACCAACAACTTCAATGGAACATGTCTCTGAAGAATTACAGTCTCCGAATTCCATGTTAGTGTGTTTATTACAAAGCTAAAAATATTTGGATATACAGACACCTCAAGACGAGATTGTAGAAATACATTAGAACTAATACAAATCAGAACCTACGGGCAAGGATGAACCACTGGAGCATGAAGAGAATGACAAACTCCAGGATTAGAACGCAGGCAATGATTGCCCCCAAGTCAAGATCAGTCTTCATTTGAGGTTGGTAAGTGAATAGCATTTTCTTTCCCTACACTACTACTACCAGGATATCCCTACTTAGTATTCCCTAGGCAAGATCAGGAAAAGGTGTCAGCATGTGAAGACTTCCTAAGAAGTACACTCATGTTGTATGGGCCAAAGATACAGTGTTCATTCTAAGATGCTCCTTCCCTCTCCATTGATCTCCTTACCTCTTCTCCTGACTCAACCCCCGTCACACTGTTCTTAATTCAAAACACAGAAACATAGAACATGCCCACAAGCTTGCATTTGGATCACCTCATCCTGCTGGGCACTTATCATAGGTATTTTTCCATTTAGTTTCGATACTCCCAGCTCCTGGCTCGATGACCTTGATTCCCAGGCCTCCTTGCAGTGAGAAAGAACACCGTCTCCCAATTATAACCATTCTTTGCATAAAATTATCCTCTACTCTCAAAGCCTAACTCCTAAAACAAAAGGCGTTATTCTAACAAAGACGACTTTCTCCACCTGTAACAGAAACGAGAGAACAGAGCAAATCCAACCTGCACATAAAATTCAGCCCTCCCCGCTCCCCCGCAATGAGAGCTATCAGGGAGAATACATTTCAGGCCTACAGAAATCGGCCAAGCTAAGAATAAAGCACATAGGCCTTGCGAATTACATATAAGTACACATTTTACTTAAGCATTTCTAAACCAACATGTTACATAAATATATAGAATGTGGAATTCATTGTGAGCAGCCTATGATATCCTACACATTAAAACTTAATTAACCACATCCACCTGCAAATTTAATGTGGTGCTCGTTTAAATCTATGCATTACATTTTAAAGGAACAAACTCCGTTCATTTACTACAGACACATGCTAAGGGGTACATTATTCGGAACACAACTGCCATGTCAGTTTCTTCACATGGCACAAATAAATTCTATCATTTCACTACACGTTATTGCCAAGTACATTCTAATAGCCAAATGTTAACACAACAGAAGAATAAACATAGGTGCAGACTATTCATGATTATGATGCACCCCTAAAAATGAAAGAGCACTAGTGCTTAATTTGTAAAATATTAAGTGCAAGGGCTCTGACCAGGAGGCCACTGCAGCTTGCAACACCCATCGCCCTTGTCATCGCTGCCAAAACAACTGCATTTAAATGCAACTGTTCAGATTATTCCAGGTCCCCGAAGCTGAAGGAATGGCTGGGGAGGCAGATATTAGCAATTTTAATCTATATTGTAGTCCTAAACTACCACTGATCTGCTCATCTCTAAATTAGATGAGCAGCGCCACTATGTGGTGGACTGTTCTAAGCATGGTGTTGACATTTTGGTGCTGGTGTCGAGCACGGGAAGCCAATTAAGTGCAGGTGCTGAGCACCGCAAAGCACCGTCTCAAATCAAGCACTGAAGAGCACCATTGCGCTCTATCAGTTCCCCCCTCTGATGACTAGTGTCATCACAATCATTCACAATTCTGTAGAAAGAACCAACCTAAACAGAAGTAGTAGCCAGTCTTCCCTGTCAAAACATTTCTAGGCTCTTGAGCTTCTCATAGTAACTGACCTGCAGTCTCTCCATGCTCCTCTCACGTTCCCTAAGAGATCTCTCAGCCTGACCTGCCTTGTGCCACTTGTGAGCTTTTACTAGCCCCAACAAGAGAATCACACAAGCCACCACTATGATGATGGGCTTTAACATGTAACCAAGGATTCCCTTACCAAGGTTAGCAAACCACCTTCCAATCTTTCCAAAACCATTTCAACCTTGTCCCAAACACCCTCTGTGGCCAAATCATGCACCTCATGGTGAATCTCAGTGATGTTACTTATATACTTCTTCAGATCTTTGCTGTTATCCAGTATATAAGTACAGCACTGTTGGACCCTCAATATGTTACAGACCCCGCCCTCTTTTGTTTATAAAACATCTAAGGCAAGGTGGTTCTGCATCACCAAAGCTCTTATCAACACCATCTCTCTATCCACAATAGTTGACAACCTTCTAATCTTAATATCATTAAGAATCACTCCCAGGCTTGGTATAATTGCTCCACTTACGTCTCCAACAATGTCTCCTGCTCTTGCACCTCTCTTCTCTCTATGATGTAATCCACCTACCAAGGGTCCCAAATCCTCCACTTGATAAATCTTGAGGAACACAACAGCCACATAACATGTACAGTATCAATTCAGTGGCAACATCACATAGGCATTTTTCCCACATACAAAATACGCATTCAGCACCACTTGCACCACATCTTGCAAGAACGTCTTCGCAGTAGCCTCAATTGTGAAAATGTAAACACACACACTTTGTCCCACAAAGACCATATCATGGAATGACTGTACCTGTCTGATGCAAAGCTTTCCTCGCTGTTTAAAATCTAAAGCTATTTGACCATAACTCTTTCGCCTTGTGTGCTAACTCTTCCTTGGTCCATTCAAACTTTCCTTCCCTACTGTTAAGTTTTACTATTAGTTGTCTATGTCTATCTTCCACTTGATCAATAAACGTCTTCTCTATATCTGTTAGTATGCATGTCAAATTATGACGATGTGCACACGCTGTATCTAATGTAATGGTAGGCATGAAATACTTTCCCAATCTATCTTATTGCATATAGTGATTGTACTTATTCAGGTGCTTGTAGGCTGGAACCTCTGAAAGCACTTCGTCACAGTTGGAGAAATAATATTCATAATGATCCTTACCGTAAAACATACTAAGCAACAAACTTCACGTAATCACATATGTCAAAGGAAGATGGTGATAATCAATACCCTTCTCCACAGACGCAGGCAACTGCACACAAACATAGCAATCTCTCACATCCATCGTGCTCACATACTCATATAGCAGCTTTGCATAAGCATTTAGACAAATCTACGTGTAACATAGGACTAGTCTGATCTAGCATAGCCTTTTCAGGTCCTACAATACCATCTTTTGTGCTAGAAGTAACAGAGTAACAGGTGTGGTTGTCCCTTGCACTCCCACCACTTCAACTTCTGCATCATGTGATTTTTTTACAGACACAATAATAACTACCGCTATCACTATTATCACTCCTACTATGTGTATACCTATCACACACTTAGACCTACTGTTCGAATTTCCAAACTCCATTTTCAAATTGTCGGTTTAACACAACAAGCGGATCAACTCAAAGTCTCTTTGGAATGGAATGGAATTAAAATTTATATAGCGCAAAACTGCCACCCTACGGGTACCCTGGCGCTTGGATCACAGAATGTACATCAAGCAGAATCAGTTGTCATTAAAAGGAACTAAAGATCATTCCTTGGGAAAAGCCAAGTTTTCAGGCTCTTCCTAAAGCCGGTCAACGAACTGGCCTGTCTGAGGTTCAGGGGCAGCTCATTC
Organism: Lissotriton helveticus; assembly: GCF_964261635.1. NCBI lineage: Eukaryota > Metazoa > Chordata > Amphibia > Caudata > Salamandridae > Lissotriton > Lissotriton helveticus. The sequence continues at coordinate 1,015,622,019 of NC_136067.1, forward strand.
CAGATACACGAGGCAGTCACTCCGAATGCTCTGCCCCCCTTCCGGGATCACTTAAATCTGGTGGTTGTAATCAGATTAGCATTTGAACAGCGGAGCTGCCTCCCCGGATTGTACCAAGTGAACATCTCCTGCAGGGGGATAGGACCCTGGCCATGTACTCCCCTATATACAATGCAGAAAGATTTAAGACAAATTATCTCCTTAATGGGTAGCCAGTGAAAGTCTCTTAAGGCCAGTGTCGTAGAGAACCTACGTTGTCTGTTTAGCGCCAATTTTGCTGCCATAGCCTGGACTCTCTGCAACCCCTGCAAAATATATTGTGATGCCCCCAGATGCAGGGAGTTGCAGTAGTCCAACCTACTCAAGATTACACTTCTCACTACGAGAGGTCGAGTGTCTTTAGGGAGTAGAGGAAGAATCTTCCGTAGTATGCGTAACAGAGAGAGGCAGACACCTGAAGTTTTGTTAGCTTGTGTGTCCATTTGGAGATTTTCATCTACCATGACTCCCAGGTTGCGCACCACTTTAGCCGGGACCAGAGACTCATCCTCAGGAGTGAGCTTGAACTCTGTCGGGAAAGATGTCGAGACATTCTGGTGGCAGGACAGTACACCACCTCCGTTTTCCCCCCATTGAACTGTAGGGAGTTTTTCCTAAGCCAACCAGCAGTTTGGCGCATGCACTCCTGGAAGGTATCCATAGATACCGCTTGTTTCCCCTCCAGGGAGAACACCAGTTGGGTGTCATCTGCATAGTTGACCAGGTCTACCCCATAGGATTTAATAATGGGGATAAAAGGGCGTAGGTAGACATTAAAAAGAATTGGGCTTATCACCGAGCCCTGTGGCACCCCGTGATGTACTGGGCGACATGCCATAAGTGAAAAGCGGCAAAGACACAGCCTGTTGTCTTCCTGACAAATAGGATCGTAACCACTGCAAGGCCCGTCCTTTAACTCCTATGCTTTCCAGTCTCTCCACCAACACGGTATACTCACCGTGTCAAATGCGACTGACATGTCCAATAATACTAGGATGGAGGAATTCCCATTGTCAGCACACATTCGCATATTATCCGTTACAGTTGCCAAGGCAGTCTCGGTACCATGTCCCGGGCGGAAGCCATATTGGTCCCTATCCAGCAATAGATTGTACTCGAGGTAGCACAATAGACTTTTGCTAACTGCCTTCTCTAAGATTTTAGTCGGGAAAGGCAGTAGAGAGATTGGTCTGAAATTTGCTGGCCTGGTGGGGTCCAGGGATGGTTTTTTGAGCAGGGGGGTTACTTCTGCTTGCTTCCATGCCTCTGGTACCACTCCTTCCTCCAACGACTGACAACAGATCTTCCATAGCCAGGGAAAGGTTTCTTGATCAAAGATTTTCCAGATTTTATGAGGAAAAGGATCTAACGGGGAGCCTGAGGACACACTTTGAGCAAGCTGGTTGAAAGAGACCTCTGAAGGGGCATGAAAGATGTCCAAAGAGGTAACTATCTGGGATTCTACATCTGACTTCCAGGCTGAATCATCCGGACCGTCAGAGTGTAGTTTTCCGACAATTTTAGTTATTTTATCCTCGAAGAAAAAGGCAATCTCATCGCAGAGTTCCTGTGATGCAACCACCTTGTTGCTTGGGGTGGCGGTCTGGAAATCCGCATTGGATAAATTTATGTCTGCCGAAGTGCCGGTGTTTTAGGCCAGGGGTTGCCCACAGAAACACAGGAAAATCTGGGCTGCATGGGCCAAGTCCCGGGGCATTGACCGTTCTATCTTTCCCACATTTACGAATCAAGATCTCATAGACAGACTCGCCATTACATGACTTTCCACTCTAATTCGCGGATTAGCCGGCACGGAGATGCGATCATATGTGTATATGCCTGTTTAGTGTTTCAAGCGGGTAGGGCGGTGCAGGGGTGGGTGGTTGTTGGTTTGGATGTTTTATAGATCCTCAAAGGATACCCTCGGCAGCGACTTGTATACCTATAATCATTGCTATGTTTGAATATTGCTTGTTGGGGGCACACCCCATTGGATGTCAAAATTCAATAACATTTGTTGTAAAAAAAAATATATTAATGGACTCTCTGTATACCCTTGTGGGGTATGACACCAAGTTAACACATGATTTTCCAGACGGAGAGCGAATAAAAATTGGCTTTTCTCGTGTAAGGTTTATCGAAAAGAATGCCTGACATAAGTCAATCACTGTAAACCATTCAGCTTCACGTGGAATCTGAAATATGATCAGTGATGGTTTCGGTACCACAGGACAACATGGAAGTACAATCGTGTTGACTTCGCTCCCTCTTCTTTTTTTTTTTAAACAAACTTTATTGAACATTTATAAATGATAACATAGAGACATCCGTATGAGTATGTGTATGAGTATCCCCATGATAAATCTGATCCTTTGCCCCATTACAATTATCATTTTTTGTTTCTCTCTCTCATTTCTTGCTAAAGATTGCCCCCTCATGTCCGATACCATTCAGCCAGTCTCTGTGCCTGTGTCGACACTTCTTCAACATTTTCAGTAATTGGAATGTAATATAATAACACATGTGATATGCACTTCTTCTGCCCAACCTGTGCCAAGTAGCAACTTCTTCCCTCCCCTTCCCTCCCCCCTCCTGCCAGGCGTGTCTTAGATTACTTGCATGAATGTCCTCTCAGGTCCGCTCTCTTGGAGCCTCTGCCCAGAGGTCTTATTCTCTATTCTCCCGTCAGTTTCCCATTATCTGAACGCCACCTCCATACCTTCCTTCCCCATTCCTCCGTTTCCATGCTTTTAGATCAGGTTGCTTTATGGTTCAAGCTCCTGTGGGGCCTCTTGGCACACTTCTTCTGAGATATCCTCCAGCTGCTTAAAGTGTCTTACCAAAGCTTCCCATGCCCTGGCTGCCTCTAAAGCCTTCTCACTTCCATTTCACCTGGCTTCTCTAAGCAGTACCGTCCCCTCGTATCCTACCCAGCACACAAAGTCTCTCTTTCACCTATCTATGCAGGGACCTCCCCCTGCCTTCCAATGACTGGTGATGTCTTTTTTTGCTAGTATTAGACCCAGGTCTTGAAATGTACTTGTGATCTTATTCCTAGAGGTGTGTGGGAATCTAGGCAACAGGCAGTATCCCGGAGTTGTGCTCACCTGCTTTTCCATTACTTTGGTAAGAATTTCAGTCACCTCCCTCCAGAATTTCCCTATCTCCGGACAGCTCCAAAACAAATACCGAAACTCCGCGTCCTCCTCCCCACAGTGGGGACAAGTCACTGTTGACGTGTTGAAGTACTTATTGATACACCCTGGGGTAAGATACACCCTGTGAAATACGTAGACATTTTCTAATTGGAATCTTGTGTTTCTAGTACTCTTACTGACGCACTCCGTCTATTCCCCCCATGTTTTCCCCTCTACGGGTTCCCCAAGGTCCTCTTCCCATTTCTGTAGTAATTCGTTAAGGGCAGGGAATGTCGGCCGGCTAAGTCTCCTGTACAAGCAAGTGACCGCCTTAAATTTCCCTTCTATTGATACCACGTATTGGCACCCCTCAGCCAGAGGCGGCTCAGACAACCCCTCCGCCAATGTTTACGTGTTTACGTATTGCTGCTGTTAAGGCCGCATGTAATAGGAAGTCTCCCACTGGTATCTGGTATCTCTCACTGAATGTGTCAAAGTGTAGCAGAGTAAACGGTATTCCGCTTCTGATTTACAGTATCCTTTCCGATATTAAGCCGGAAATATCCGCTTCCCTTATGACTAAACGCTTGCCATACTATTATTTTTTTTGGCTCAGGGTGAATTAGGAATTTAGATAACAATCCCATAAAATTAATTCTGAGGATCACTAGACACTCACCTTCCCTTTATTTCACAAGCTTTGCATCTCCACTTTGCAGCCCTTTACCCACTCTCATTTTCAGTCTTAATATTTGGTCCAGGGGTATTCCACATACCATCAAGGTGCTTTAGCTTCACATACCCCACCCTAGGGGATCATGTTTCACCATTGTAATATATTTGTCTGTATAAATACTCATACTGTTGTTTTTAACATAATATTTCACAGCCCTGAAGAGTCACAAGTACCCTTGTAAACACGTGTCGGCTGGCGATATATGTTCATGAAGAAAATGTTCACATAAACAACGTGCATATCACACTACCGGTGTCATCTTGTGTTTTCTGCAAATTGCTCTGTATCATTGCTGTTTATCCTTACACGTGTGCACAGTACCTGTTTGTATTCAAATGCTAGGGATTGTGATCTTTGGCTCCATGAGAGGTTTAGGGTGTTCCTCCATACTTGTCGCACCGTGACTACTCACACAAACCTTAACTACTATTTCTACTCCTACTACTGTTTGAGCGCCACTTCCCTGCCATCCCCCAAAACCCTACGCAGGCTTTCTATTGTGACCACGGCAGGCGAGGCAGTCTCGCAGTTTTATTCACATTACTAGTAATTCCATCCAGGTGATGGATGGAGACAGAGAGGCATCTGAACTTTTTGTTAACTTAGAGAAAGGTGGACCCACTACAGGTCCTTAAATGAGTGGAAACCCCCCCACGCAGAGAAACACTTAAAGAAAAATTTCAAAAATTGGAGAGACTTAGAAAGACTGAGAACGCCAGGTGGTGGGACAGCGCCACCATCAAGCAATATCTGAGGCTGAATAGAGTCCCAAGGGGAATCCGCTCGCAGATTTTCCAACATTTGATGACTTAGACGATGACATTTTAGGCAAATGGGAAGAAGCTCTCACGATCAACTCCAACACACTGATCCATATTCTAATTGAGAACGCTGAGCGTAAGGTCAGCAAGCTGCAGACAGAAATTGCACAAGTAGAAGGCGAGATAAGAGATCTAGACCTTAAGGAAGCTACAGAAAAAAACTATACAATTCTAAAGGAAGTACTCAACACACATCAGAAAGAAATTAAAGAAAGGAAGAGTAGACAACTCAAGCGAGACGAGGTGGATTACAAGGAAGGCAGGGTCTTTACCTTCGCAAAAAAATATGACCAACTTGTCCTCAACAAACCAACCAGTAAAACTGACAGAGTCGAAAGAGTAGACACCACATCCATCAGCTCTAGTTCATCATCTCTTAACACAGCTCTTAGCGAAACCGATTCCGAACCAGAAAGAGTTACTGGCGCAACTAATAATTTTTTACGCGAGGTCCGGACAATAAGGCGGGAGAACAGAACACAACAAAGGCAGAACAAGTCAGAAAGAAAACCCGCAGAGGGAAAAATTCAGGGAAAAGAGGAATACAAGAAAACACTAAGATCAGGGGACCCACGGAAATAAGCAAGGGCTCACAAGAAGTACAGGTGGTTAACCTCTCCACCAAATCTCTCACCCAGGACATGATCTCCCTGCTTAGCAAAGGACTTAACTTCAACCCACATGAAATAGGCGATCCATGCAGAACCAAAATCGATCTATTCAAATTCGTACGCTGTCTCAAACTTAGAAAACATTTTGCCAACAACCCTAGGGAGATCACGAACATGAGACTCCCACACATCCTCCCTTCACAGACTGGACCCACTATAAGAGAGATCAAAGACACACATTTACTCTTGTCTCTTAATGAGACGGATAGTCAACCATACACACCTAAAGAATTACTACATGACCTAGACATTGAGGGAGACACCACGATTGCCAGCAACCTTAAATGCAAGTCAAGATGAACACCCAACTTACCAGCTGGCAATCCAGTGGACACTTTCCATAATCTGGTTTTAGATGACATCCAGAAATATGAGACCAAACTATATACTAGACGGTATAGACAGAAAGACAACCTCACTAGAGAAGAACGGATTGCACTTAAGACTCTGTCCACAGACCATGACATAATAATAAGAGAGGCCAATAAAGGCGGAAATGTTGTAATTATGGACAAGGCAGACTACCACAATGAAATCCTGACCCAGCTGAATGACCATGCTTGCTACACACTGATCAAAAACAACCCCACTGACTCTACAATCCGCCTCATAAACAACAAACTGAGAGATTGGCACTCCTCAGGCATTCTTAATGATGAGGAAGCACTGTACCTGAAAGTAGATAGACCGACCACACCTTGTCTATACACGTTACCCAAAATTGAAAACCATCACCTTTCCCTCCAGGCAGACTGATCGTATCTGGTACCGGGGCCCCACTGAAAGAATAGCCGAATATGTTGACCTCTTTCTCAACCCACTAGTCAAAAACCTACCATCATTTATCCAAGACTCTAAACATATCCTGAGCATCCTCAATGATACGCAGTGGCAACCCGGAATGATCATGGCCACATTACATGTGGTATCACTCTATAACTCTATCAATCCCAACAAAGGCTTAGAAGTCATATCTAAATTTCCCGAAACTAGACCAGTCAATCTGTGGCAGCACATGAACATGATCATCACTATGATGGACATTATCCTGAAAAACAACTTCTTCATGTACGACCATAAATGGTACAGACAAACCAAGTGGGTGGCCATGGGCTCTAGATTCTCCCCTTCATTCGCGAACCTGTACATGGGCGCACTTGAAGCCACATGGATCTGGGGCAAACAAGGAGCACCATGGGTTGACTCAATTGTCTACTGGGGTCGCTACATTGACGACTGCCTAATACTCTGGTCAGGGTCCCAATTGGAACTATAATCATTCTTCGAACATCTCGACTCCAATGATATGGAGATGAGTTTCACATGCAACCATAGTACACAAAAGGTTAACTTCCTTGACCTAGAACTATATGTTACCAACAGCACCCTCCAAAGCAGGCTCTTTCACAAAGAAACATCCTACATTGCCATACTACGAGCCGACAGCTCTCACCCCAGACCCCAGATCGACACAATTCCTTTTGGAGAACTGACCAGGGCACGCAGAAACTGCAGTGAGAACACTGAATTCAAGAAATGTGTCACAGACATGAGAGACAGATTTCACAAACGTGGTTATAACCACAAAGTGATCAACAAAGCTGTCAAAAGAATCAACACAGTGGACCGCAAAAGCACACTTCAACCCAAAAGTCAACCTATCACCAATACTCCACAAACTAGACTGATCATAGACTACAACAAGCTCAGTCCAATAGTTAGGAATAGCATCAACAAACACTGGAAGGTCCTACTAGCGGACAAAACTCTCTGCACTAACATCAGCCCTAGCCACTGATCACTTATAGACGTGGCAAAACTCTACGCTCCAGACTTAGTCCTACAGTACCAACATCCACCAACACCACAACATGGCTGGCCCCACACACCACAGGATTCCACAAATGTGGATGTTGTGGCGTTTGCAAATGGGCAAGGAACGGTGTTAAGTCATTCACCGGCAATCACAAACAAAAATATGATATAAATGTTAACATCAATTGCAACACTAAATTTGTTGTTTACATTTTAGAGTGCACCTGCCTCAGCCAATATGTGGGCAGTACTATCAGGCCGCTGAAAGATCGCATTAGCGAACACGCAAGAGCCATGCACCAACAAGATCCACGCTATCCCATGGCTCTACACATGGCCACATGCCCCAGCCAGAGTGCACACAAGAGATTCGAGTTCTATGGAATCGACATTGCCAAACCCAATATCAGGGGTTGGTAATTGGGAACTCAAACTCAGGCGTCTGGAAGCAACTTGGATCATGCGCTTGCATACTGTTAAACACGGCCAAAACATGGATCATGAACTCCAATACTTTCTAGACACATGATGTGTAACCAGCGGCTACACTATATTCTTGTGCGGCTTATGACATGCTTGTTTCTGGATCTTCAGCCACTATTTCTTTTCTTGTACGGCTTATGACTTACCTTGCTTTTCAGACATATGTACTCCTCAGCCACTCCTTGGCGTACCGACTCTTTTAACACATGACACTTAAATGGATTTCTTCTCCTTCCTTCTCCTCCAATCGTGCCAACAATATTTAGATCATTGCATCCAATACATACATTGGACCACGTCCGTCCCATGATACAATTCACCAGTGGTTATGCTTACCTAACAGCTTAACCAGTATGCTTTGTTGTTGTCATAGACTAGCACCAAGTAGTTCTGTTGTGCATTCTGATAATTTGTTCTGTAGATTTTAGCAATCACACCTCGTCTACGCCTTCCATCCACTTGCTAGTGAATGATTATTGTACTTCATGAATACTGTATAAAACATAGATTGACTGCACCATTCTCAACTAATGTGTACGTATTCCCCTTTTTTGTAAATAATTTTGCTTATTGTGCAATTATGATCCTGCACCATTCTCAACTAATGTGTACGTATTTCCCCCTTTTTTGTAAATATTTTTGCTTATTGTGCAAATATGATCCTGTGCCATCACCACCCACCCATTAGACCTAACAAGTCACCCTCCACATTTTGTTCCTATACACTTTTCCGCGATCATCACTTTTGATCGGTCATTCCAGGGAACGCTGACCACGCCGCCCCAGAGGAGATGTAATCATACGCTCGAGCCTGTTACACTCACTCGAATCCCCACTTCCGGTTTTTCAGAAGTGAGAGCTCTAGTCCTGTAGACCTTCCCCAGGCCGTCACCGTTAGGTCGACTAGACGCCCCTTCACGTGTCATACCCACACACAGAACTATTTAGCACGACGAGTTTACTCACTCACTCTCCGTTTCACCTGATTGAAGAGAGGAGTGACGCCACGACCTTCTACCCATAAGGTATTTCCTTGCTCAGGAGCCGGCCGACCTCCATCTAGCAGCACTTACCCTCCGACGTTGCTAGATTTTTTACCTCCCCTCATTTTGTCCTTTCACAGGTCCTGGCCACACAGAAAAGACCCTTCTGTGTCCTTTCCATTTATCCGTTCATCCTGCATTTTTGCTTTTGATTTTACCCGTCAACCTGGTCGGAATTATCACCGGTTTTTAGGTGAGTCCCGCCACCCTACCCGCTCCCTCCCTTTCGCCCCCCTCTCCCCTAACCTTATCCGATCGTGGTCTCATTACGGCCTCGCGTCCCGCTTTGTGGTTTTTCTCCCTTCAATGCAGCTCCCGTACTTCGCAAGTTCAGGTAACTTTCGTCTCTTGTAGATCCTTCACCAGATACTCCATCCCGCATGTGTACCCTCATGCTAATGCTCATGTCTTTGCACCTGCACTGCTCAGAGTCCTCACAGGATCATGTTTTAGCCATTTCCTCTACTTTGTTTGTACAGCTGTCACGTAAATTTTTTGTAATGTGGGACAACTCACTCGCATGTATGCCCTGTACTCTACATATCCCCAATAGAAGAATATTACTTGTCATACCTTGTGTTACTCATGTTTTAAGCTTTTCAGTAATTGTTTGTCACATCTATTATGTTTCCTTGTCACTACTGCAAAACTGAATACTCAATGTAAATTTATTACCGAAATTTGCGGTCAATATTTTCCCTTACTTTCTCGCAACATGTGTAAATGTCTTAAATGTTTACGCTTATGGCCACGGTTCGGCTGAATACTCGGTGTAATTATAATTATATGTCTGATAATTAGCTGGTAATCTCAGGCATCAGTTTCCCTGAATTTGTCGTAAGTGTTTCATTCCACTTTCCCTTTTACACATGATACGATGTATGTTGCCACTGTTGCCCCTTTTTCTCGATCCATTTGCCTGTCCCTGCATCTCTCTCTTTTTTTTTTTCAAATTGATAGTCAAAACAATCGTTTTTGTAAATGGTATTCCACCTCTGATTTAAAGTATCCTTTCCGATATTAAGCCGGAAATATCCACTTCCCTTATGACTAAACGCTCGCCATACTATTATTTTTTTTGGCTCAGGGTGAATTAGGAATTTAGAAAACAATTCCATAAAATTAATTCTGATGATCACTAGACACTCACCTTCCCTTTATTTCACAAGGTTTGCATCTCCACTTTGCAGCCCTTTACCCACTCTCATTTTCAGTCTTAATTTTTGGTCCAGGGGTATTCCACGTACCATCAAGGTGTTTTAGCTTCACATACCCCACCCTAGGGGATCATGTTTCACCATTGATATATATTTGTCTGTATAAATACTCATACTGTTGTTTTTAACATAATATTTCACAACCCTGAAGAGTCACAGGTATCCTCCTGTTGACGAAACACGTGTCGGCTGGCGATATATGTTCATGAAGAAAATGTTCACATAAACAACGTGCATATCACACTACCGGTGTCATCTTGTGTTTTCTGCAAATTGCTCTGTATCATTACTGTTTATCCTTACACGAGTGCACAGTACCTGTTTGTATTTGATTCAAATGCTAGGGATTGTGATCTTTGGCTCCATGAGAGGTTTAGGGTATTCCTCCATACTTGTCGCACCGTGACTACTCACACAAACTTTAACTACTATTTCTACTCTTACTACTGTTTGAGCACCACTTCCCTGCCATCCCCCACACCCTACGCAAGCTTTCAAGTCTAGCTCTAGGACACCCCCGCGCCGCACGGCCACCAGCTGCTGTGTGCGTGTTCCCTGCCTGCTGCCTCGCTAGCCGAGCTCCGCCGCGTGGCCACGCCCCCTTCCTCCGAGCGGCGTGGTCCGTGCTCGCGTGACCTGCCCCTGCTGTATTTTTTACTGTTTTGTTTTGTTTTGTCTCTCCATATTGCCTGTTTTAGAGTTTTGTAATTGTAATTGCATTTTCCGTCCTGTTTGGCCCGTTGTCTTGCCGCCCTTCGCCCTCCCTCCCCGCTTCCCGCCACCGCCGCTGCTAACCCCGCCCCTTTTTCTTCTGTACCCTCCCCGCTCCCGCCTCCCAGCTGCTCCGCCCCCCCGCGCACTTCGCCATATATGGCGACCGTGCGAACGCACAGCGTTGACGCGCAGCGGGCGCGCCGATTGTGCGCCGAAGGCACGCCAAAGGTAAGCCCGTCTGCGCCCGTCCGCGCCTGGACCGCGCCCAGTGCCAGAACCCCTGGCCCCCACCGACGGAAGCCGACCCGCCGAACCTACAACGCCGCGGAACTCCTCGCACTCAACTCCGGCGCCATCCCGGGATGTCACTGAGCCACCCCGAGGCACACCCACGGACCCTTCAGCTGCCGCGCCTGTCAGTTCACCTGCATCCGGACCTACCCCGCACCCGCCAAGCCGAACACCAGCAGCAACCACCTCAAGTGCATCCTGCTCAACACCCGCTCCGTCCACAGACACGCCATCGAACTCTGGAACCTCCTCGACACCACAGCCCCTGACATCGCCTTCCTCACGGAGACCTGGATGAACGCCTCCTCAGCGCCCGACATCGCCATCGCCATCCCAGAGGGCTACAAGATCACCCGGAGGGACCGCACCGCCAACCAGATGGGAGGAGGCATCGCCATCATCCACAGAGACACCATCCGCATCACGACCAACACCGACGACACCCTAACCACCGCCGAACACCTGCACTTCCAGATCCACACCGACCCGAGGACCACCCTCAGAGGCACCCTGATCTACCGACCCCCGGGACCACGCACACGATTCAGCGAGGACATCGCCGACTTCATCAGCCCGCACGCCCTCCCCTCCGCCGACTACATCCTCCTGGGGGACCTCAACTTCCACCTGGAGAACAACAGCGACCGCAACACCACCACCCTGCTCGACAACCTCGCCAACCTCGGACTCAAGCAGCTGGTGTCCACCCCCACCCACCTCGCCGGACACACACTCGACGCCGTCTTCTCATCCAGCAAAGACATCACCTTCAAACACAACTCCACTGGACGGACCACAGCTGCGTCCACTTCACCTTCAAAAGAACGACGACCCACCACCACCAGCAACAGATTGCCCGAAGAAGCTGGAACAAGATCACAGCGGACCAGCTCACCGCCTCCCTGAACCAGCACCCCCCTGCCAGCTCAGCGAACCCGAGCCAGGCCGCCGACAACCTCACGAAGTGGATCAGCGACTGCGCGGACGAGCTCGCCCCTCTGAGGGCCCCGCCCAGCAGACCCGCAAGCAGAAAAACCCCTCGGTTCACCGACGAACTCAAGAGCTCCAAGAAGAACTGCCGAGCCCTCAAGAAAGTATGGAGAAGGGAACCAACAGCGGACAACATGACCACCCTCAAGCTCGCCACCCGGAAACACCACCAACTGATCCGCGCCACCAAGAAAAATACATACAAGGACCGGCTGGACAACAACGCACACAACTTTAAGGAACTCTTCAACATCGTGAAAGAGCTCTCCAACCCCAACGCCGGAAACAACGACATCACCCGGTCGCAAGACCTCTGCAGCTCCCTCGCCTCCTACTTCCACAACAAGATCGCGGACATACACAACAGCTTCAGCATCCAACCGACGCACGCCACAACCGCAGCAACGCCACCCACCACCACCCTCCGCGCCTGGACTCCGATCAGCACCGAAGACACCATCCGCACTATGAACTCCGTCCACTCCGGATCTCCGACCGACCCCTGCCCTCACCACGTCTTCAACAAGGCCGACGTTGTCATCGCACCCCACCTGCGGGACATTATCAACACCTCCTTCGACACCGCCACCTTCCCGGAGAGCTGGAAGCACGCAGAACTCAGCGCTCTACTCAAGAAACCTACAGCGGACCCAACCGAACTCAACAATTACCGTCCCATCTCGCTCCTCCCGTTCCCGGCCAAAGTCATCGAAAAGACCGTCAACAAGCAGCTGGCCGCCTTCCTCGAGACGAATGGATCCCTCGACCCCTCACAGTCCGGCTTCCGAGCCAACCACAGCACCGAGACCGCCCTCATCGCCGCCACCGATGACATCCGAACCCTGATGGACAACGGAGAAACAGCGGCCCTCATCCTCCTGGACCTCTCCGCGGCATTCGACACTGTCTGCCACCGCACCCTGGTGCAGCGCCTCGGCAACATCGGAATCCAGGAGAAGGCACTGGAATGGATCACCTCCTTCCTCGACGGAAGAACACAGAGAGTCCGCCTACCACCGTACAAATCAGAGGCCACCGAAGTCATCTGCGGCGTCCCTCAAGGATCCTCGTTGAGTCCCACCCTCTTCAACGTCTACATGAGCCCCCTCGCGGCCATCGCACGCCAACACAACCTCAACATAATCTCCTACGCCGACGACACCCAGCTGATCCTCTCCCTGACCAACGACCCCACCGCCGCCAGAGCCAACCTGCACGAAGGGATGAGAGATGTAGCCGAGTGGATGACGACCAGCCGCCTGAAACTGAACTCAGACAAGACGGAGGTCCTCATCCTGGGCTCCTCGCCCTCCGCCTGGGACGACTCCTGGTGGCCCCCCGCCCTGGGCACCGCACCCAAACCGACGGACCACGCACGCAACCTGGGCTTCATCCTGGACTCCTCGCTCTCCATGACCGGACAAGTCAACGCCGTCTCCTCGTCATGCTTCAACATCCTACGCATGCTTCGGAAGATCTTCTGGTGGATCCCCACCGAGACCAGGAAGACTGTCACCCAGGCCCTCGTCACCAGCCGACTGGACTACGGCAACGCCCTCTACGCCGGAACCACCGCCAAGCTCCAGAAGAGACTCCAGCGGATCCAGAACGCCGCAGCCAGACTCATCCTCGACATCCCACGAAACAGCCACATCTCCGGACATCTCAGAGACCTGCACTGGCTCCCCGTCAACAAAAGAATCACCTTCCGTCTCCTCACCCACGCACACAAAGCCCTACACGACCAAGGCCCGTGCTACCTCAACAACCGAATCAACTTCTACGCTCCCAAGCGCCACCTCAGATCATCCAGCCACGCCCTCGCCGTCGTCCCACGCATCCGAAGAGCGACAACAGGAGGAAGGTCCTTCTCCTACCTGGCCGCCAAGACCTGGAACTCCCTCCCGACCGACCTGCGCCTGACCCAAGACCACCTCTCCTTCAGGAAGAAGCTCAAGACCTGGCTGTTCGAGCACTAACGGCACCCCCCCCCTCCTAGCGCCTTGAGACCCTACGGGTGAGTAGTGCGCTCTACAAATGTATTGATTGATTGATTGATTGATTGATTGATTGAGCAGAGTGCCATACTCATATACCATCCCCACTGTGGTCACCCCTGCTGCCATCCATGTCTCCAGTCTTATCCAGTCCACTCTGTGAGGTAATGCCATGCAGTACGTTAATGGAATCTCCGGTACATGCGGACATCTGACGTTGGACCTCTGCAGGCTTCTAGCCCAACATTTTTGAGCCACTTCTGTAGTAATATCACTTTCCTGTATGGGCAGCCTTAATACTACTCTTGAGATGAGGTCCGGGCTCGGGGCATCCGTCTCCCTGCCGTACCGTCCCTTGCAAATGACTTGCAACCCTTTCATGAGCCATTGCATCTGAACTGCTAAATATTAGTACTCAAAGTCCGGTGCTGCCAGACCCCCCTCCTTTTTTTACCTCATTAAGGTCTTCAGGGCTACTCTGCGCCTCCCAGCTACCCACAGGAATTCCATCACCATTATCCGGTGTTGCCTAAACCTCTCCGCCGGGATCCACTCCCGCAGAACCCCAAACACGTACAAGAGACTCAGGAGAGTCACCATTTTTAGGAGCGATAGCCTGCCAGTTAGTGACAAGGGAAGAGTCCCCCAAAACACGAAATTGGCCTTCGTCCCCCTAATAACTTTTTTCACATTGCCCTCCAGGAGATCCGCTCGGTCATGATAAATTTGAACCCCCAAGCATGGAATGTATTTACCTTCCCACTCTATCCCATCTACTGCCTGTGGCATATCTCACTCCTGCCTGGTGAGTAACAGACACAATTACCTGTCCTAAATCGGGCCGTAGAATCCGTATACAACAGAGCCGTCTATGCTACAAACTCTGATCCCAACCCGAATGCCCGCATTACCCTAAACAAGTACAGCCATTCTAGACTATCGAAAGCCTTCTATATGTCTACTGCAAAGATAGCTGCCTTCTCTCTGTAGTATGAGTCTGCCTCCAACACCCTCAGCAACCTCCTCACATTTCTCGCCATATTCCGGGCTGGTATGAACCCCGACTTCGCTTCCTCTTCTTTGCCTGTGCTGCTCTCCTCGATGCATCCAATGCCTCAAACTGTGTGGGTCTAGGTGGAGAACACAATGAAGACATTACTGCCCTTATCTGATACAGCACCTCTAAGCCAAATGAACCATAACGTGAAAAAGCCAAATCTTTTTCGGTAACCTTATGCCAATTTCGAAGCTAAACTATGTTATGAAGTCTTACATTCGTGGCCATGTAATGAGTTGGGGTATCCTCGGGTGGTGCTTCCTCACCCACTTGAGTTACTACTCCTCTAACTCCCCAACAAAGATCTCGTAACACCCTAAAGCATTGCATGATTGAATCAAATTATTTTTCCTACAAGATGTTTTCGTTTCCACTTCCTGATGACAATCCACCAATCTCAGCACACCTTTACAGCAACCGACCTATCGCAGCGCGGCACACTCCGACGTCACTTCTTCCTCCTCACACAGCAGTTCACCCTCCTTCATGATCTTTTCCTTACACATTCCCGCACCTCACTCATAGAATCAAGTAGCTGGCTGTCCACCAAATGACCAGACAGTCAAATATCCAACTGTCTGTCCATGAAATGACAGGACAGTCACAGGTAATTGTCTGCCTCACCTCTGGCAACCGTCTGTTCAGGAAATGAACGGGCAGCTGCACCTCAGACCATCCGACTGTGACAGTCCTATAAACAAATCGATGGAGTCCACTCTCTCAACCCGATTCACACACAGTGACCCACGACTTGCATTGGCCACCAGTGGCGGCTGGTGACATTTTTAAAGTTGTTGGCCGGAAATTTATCGTGGTACTACACTGAGGCGAGTGAGCGTAGCGATCGAGCCGGAACAACCTACGGAGGATTCGGGCGGGTTCTCCCCCAAGAAAGTTTTGAAAAATTAGTGGATAAATGTAGCATTTTTAAGCAAATTTGAGGAAGCAGGAAGGTTGATAAACCACTTGCGAAATTGTTATGACATCAATAGCAGAGATTTCATATGATAATGACGTAGGTAGCTGCTTGTTCAGTATAATCAGAGAACTTCACTTTACAACCCCCAAAAGCACAACGCAGTGACTCACCTGTAAGCACTGTATTTTCCTGTATAATTGCCTTCTCAATATGTTGGCAACTGTGTACCTCCTTCACACACAGTTTCATAGAATCACAATTGCATCTTTAATAAGTGACCTTTGCTTTGATTGTTCAGCAGAGAGGCAAGGGGTTGGGTGGGCAAGTTTTCTGAACACCTTTTTTGACCCACTGACAGGCACTGTAAGAAATTGACACAGCTTTCAGCCTTTGCTCTAAAGCTCTCAATGGTGGCTCGTTAAAAATGCCTGAACGCAACTCAGTTCAAAGTATGCACTGTACAAGAAATATGCTACACAACAAAATACAGAAATACAGCATCCTGGAAATAGTGGACACTCTTAAGGAATGCAAGATAAGGTAAAACGTGTGAAACATAAAAAAAACTATATCACTGACATGGAATACCTTAATATTTTATACATTCATTGCTCATAAATCAGTAATTTCCCAGTTGTGGATGGGTAGATTGGTGAATGCATGCATGCAGGCATGTATGTATGTATGTATGGATAATTGGTGATGCCGAAGGATGGGTGGGGGAGTGAATAAATGTGTTTGAGGAGGATGGATGGCTGAATGGGCAAATATGCTGTTGGGTGAATGAATGGATGTGTAGGCTATGGGTAGATGGATGAGGTTGTGGGGCAAATAGAGGGATGCAGTAACGAAGGGGTGTGACAGTCAGAGAGAAACTGAATCCGCCTGATCCAGTGCTGGCTGTAAAATCATTAATACAGTGTGGATTGGGCCCGATTGACCCCCGGACACTAACGCAGTGCCGCACTCCGTCACAGCAGTGCACAATCGCTGTGTAAGCACCAGTGTCTACAGGAAAACAGTGGCCCACATGCTCAGAATGAAGCGGTTACAAAGGGCAACTTATGTGAGGCAACAATGCTGCACCACAGCCATACAAACAGTTCATATCTACCAGTCAAGCCAACAAGTAAGTACCGCAGGGCCTGGGCCCAACACCAGCCCTGTGCCCTGTAGCAATCACACCAATGGAAGGGACACAGGTTAACTATGACTTCATGCCTGGGCCTCACATGCCGGATCCCCGCTGCGTACTGGCAGCAATATACCTACACAGCGCCTGGACATATGCAGCCAGCCAGAAATTTCAAACAGGCCCTCACTAGTGCCAGCACCACCAGGGCAGTGTGTGGTGCAAACTGCAGGGGGGCCAGCCAGACTGCCACTCACATGTGCAGTGGCCATGGCTTAATCTGCAAGTGGGCCCAAGGTGTCGCCGCCGCGAGGTCTGTGCCTGAAACATCTCTTGAGCCTCGCAGCAGAACACGAGTCAAGTCTCGTACATATCAGGACACCTTTGCAGCACGGCTGGCTTCACGGGCCAGCCTAGGCCTAACCGGCCCGCCCTACCACAATCAAGGCTTATAAAGGCTTATAAATCAGGATGCCATATCGTCACCGGTCTCTGCGATGCAGGGACAAATACAATTTTAAAAAACGATTACATAAAACTTAACTTACCTTTCCCGGGTCCCGCGTTTTCTTCTGAGCTCCAGCTCCAGCTCTGGCTCCTGCTTTCCTGCCTCCGCAGGATCAAAAAGCAGGCAGCTGGCAGCGTTGTGATTGGTGAGGCGCATCAGAGAGAGCCCCAGCTGCGCCATTTTCTCTACGTAGGCTGCATGCAGCAGCCTACATAGAGAAAAAGGGAGAGTGCGCATTACTGGGTTGGTCAACCCCGGGGCCGACCAAACAGTCAGTACCCACTACAGTGGACAAACCACTCCCCCTGCCCTCAAGCAGGACCACCCACCCCCAACCAGGCACTTCTGCTTTCTCACAGTGCGAGAAGCAGAAACATAAAATGGTAGTTTTACTATTTTATATTTCCACTTCTCGCGCTGCAAGAAAGCAGTAGGGCGACGCCCCCAAGCCCCTATGGAGGAGCCGCCACTGTTGGCCACTCAAATCGCTGTGGTCCTGCCTTGTGCACTAGCTTCCCACGCGACTCTATCAAGCTCTCTCGCACACGTTTCCCTATCACCAGTGGGCTGCCAATAGCGCATCACGATTCCCTCAATCACTGGTCAGACAATTTCAGCACCGGTGTCTTCTTCACCACAAATCTATCCCAGGATCTTAGGCTACTCGTCGAGCCTGACCTCAAAATCATATCAATCAAATCGTATCACATGAACTGCGTGTGTTCAGCCCAAAACCACAATCACTCGACTCTCATTCCAACTCCACAAGACATCACACAATCAAATCATCACCACAATCTAACACACACATCCCTATTTATACTCACTCCACTGTGAACCGTTGTTCCTGCTGCACCGTCACTCTCCGTCGGTTTCTACTAAAGCCCGGCGTAATCGGCTTGCAATCCTCTGGGCTTTCGTCCTTTGGATCTTTTAGGGCTCTATGTCTAGACTTTCCCTAACTTTTCTAGAGTCTCCCCTCACGGCAGAGGTAACCGTCCTCTGCATACCAACTGATAGAGCCGAGGTCCTCTCCACCAGTTTACTCAGGAACCTTTGATCAATGGACTGTTATTACCTGCTGAGGAGTATACATTGGCTTCCTATTCCAAAGAGAATTTACTTTTAAGTGTGCTGCCTTGTGTTTAAGAGTCTTAACCAGATGGCTCCTATCTATTTGGTTGGAAAGTTAATTAAACACATTCCATCTTGCACACTGCGTTCGGGAGGAAAAGGCTTACTTGTAGTCTCTCGTATCAGGCAATCCAGACTAGGTGGTAAGTCCTTCACTTACATTGCCCCCACGTTTTGGAACCAATTGCCTCTAGATCTTCGCCTGAATTCCAACTATTTGGCCTTCAGGAAAAAGCTTAAGACTCATCTTTTCTAGCTCCATGTCCCCCGTTGTGTTGTACTGCTTTTGTCCTCAGCGCGGAGATACCCCATTGGGGTGAGTCAAGCGCTTTATAAATGTTTAAAATAAAATAAATAAATAGAAGGGAGAAATGACTCATTAGAGCAAACTAACAACTTCAATAGAATATGACTTCGAAGAATCACAGACTCCGAATTCCAAGTTAGTGGGTTTATTACAAAGCCAAAAATAACTGGACATACAGACACTTCAAAATGAGATTGTAAAAATACATTGGAATTAATACAAACCCGAACCTACAGGCAAAGTTGAACCACTGGAGCATGAAGAGAATGACAAACTCCACGATTAAACACAGGCAATGATTGCCCCCACGTCAAGAGCAGTCTTCATTTGAGGTTGGTAAGTGAAAAGCATTTGTCTGTCCCAACACTACTACTATTACCCTGACATCCCTATTTAGTATACCCCAGGCAAGATCAGGAAAAGGTGTCAGCGAGTGAGACTTCCTAAGAAGTACACTCATCTTGTATGGGTCAAGTAGCCAAAGTTACAGAGTTCATACATAGATCCTTAGGTCCGAGACCCCCAGTAGGAGCAACGCCTCGGCCAATCCTGGCAAAACTGTGGAACTACCAAGACAGAGATACCATCCTGCGGTTGGCCAGAGAAAAAGGTCAAATAATGCATAAGGGAAATACTATTTCATTCTTCCTGGACTTCACCCCTGCTGTACAGGCGGCATGACGAGAATTTCTACCAGCCAAATGTATCCTCCTGCAGGCTCAGATCCCTTACTCCTAGCTATATCCTGCCAAGCTGAAAGTTTTGTATGATGGCACGGCCCACTTCTTCACAGATGCGTAGTCCACTTTGAAGTTTGCCAAACATGTTGGTGGGAAGCGAAACAAGGAATCCCGAGGTGCTGTGACGTCTGTGGATGGCCAACTCATGATACTGACTGACATGTGTATTATATAGATCACCAGCCTAAGTGACTGCACTGTTATGATATGGACCCGTGGAGGTGCTATCTGCTCTATTGCTGAAGGTTCAGTATCACGCAATGATTAGTTGCTCTGTTTGTTTGGGGATTGTCGGTATGGGCATGTAACGCTCTCCGCAGTACTCCCGGCCACCCTGTGCGAACAGGGAAGTTTGATGGTGCCACTACGCACCCATGGGAAGGTTTCCTGTGCCACTGTGTGTTATTTTGAGTTGTAATTCGTGCTGGGGGTATTCTACAACCTGATTGGGGGGTTGGAGTGGGAGATGGGTGGTGGGTAGGGAATGTTTTTGTGATCATTGTCAGTATGTTTGCGTTTCGTTGGTCAGTATACATAGTCTGTGATTGGGTGCTAACACGTCTCTGGTGCTCACACCATGCTAGTTGGGTTACTGTAAACGTAATCACGCTGCAACACTAAATTTACTTACGTGGAAAGTTAGAGGACTGAACGATAGCAGAAAATTTAGACTCGTGCACGCTTACTTATCCAGACATAATATAGATGTATGTTTATTGCAGGAGACACATTTAAATGTCACACCGTCACAGAGACTGAGGCATAATAGGTGGGGGAATGTGTACTCGTCTATCTACTCTAACTACACCCGTGGAGTGGCTGTGCTGGTCAGAAAGGGGGTGGACTGGCGGGAAGGGGAGGTACATAAAGATCCTGATGGGAGGTTTATCCTCATACATAGAGTGTTGGGAAGAGTTGCTTTGGTCGTTGTGGCAGTCTATGGCTCAAATGTAGACTCTTCTTTCAGGATCTGTAGACTAAAGTCAGAGCGACTGGCTGTAGTACAATATTGTGGGGAGGAGGGTTTAATGCTATCCTGGATGATGACATGGACAGGAAAGGTGCGGCTCTTCCCCTACACCCTGCTGCCAGTGCCGCTTTAAAGGCTATAATCTCAGGTGGCGATTTATTTGAAATATGGCGTAGTAGACACCCTCTAGTAAAAGAAGGCACATGTATTTCCGACCACCACAGCGCTTGGTCCCGTCTGGACTTCTGGTTGGTCTCCCGGGATATTGCTACTTGGACCACTGACATTTTGCACTTGCCGCACTCCCTGTCAGACAATGCCCCGTGCTTATTGGAGCTGTCACTCCCGGGTTTGCTTCCCCGCGCTTTCTCATGGCGTCTCCCGCCGCATGCTCTACTAGATGAAGCCTTTAAGGAGGAAATGCGGACGGACATTACAGATTATTTTGCCCAAAACACGGGCTCAGTAGATATGGAAGCTTCACTTTGGGAGGCGTTTAAGGTAGTAGTCAGGGGCCAGTGTATTGCCAGGCAGGTGGGAGTATTAAAGGCTATCTGCGGCACACTTTCATCTCTGGAAACCCAGATAAAGGAGCTTGAGAGGCAATTCTATTCCACAAATGAACCCCGCCACAAAACACTCCTGAAATCTAAACTGTTAGACTTCGCAGAGGAGGCACAATGCGAAGTAACATTTTTGGGTAAATATGCTGAGGTGTGGAGGTATGGGGAGGGTGATAGACCGGGACGCACATTAGCTAGTATGATTAGACCCTCTCGGTCGACTGCCTTCATTCACGACATACAGTCCCCACAGGGTGTCATGGTCGGGGATCAGGCGGGAATTCTAGATGAGTTCTCTGTATTTTATTCTCACTTATACACTTCTACTCAGGCGACATGCCCCGAAGGGATACAAAATGTCCTCGATTCAATAGCATTAGTCTGGTTCAACAATAATCATAGAGAATCTAAGGATCTCCTGTTCACAGTGGAAGATGTGGCCCAGGTTATAAAAAGCTCACCACTGGACAAGGCCCCCGGGCCTGACGGCCTGACTAGGTCCATTTATAAAACCTATGTAGAGGAATTAGCACCTAGGCTGTTGGCAGTATATGAGGAGGTGCTGGAGGATGGAGTGCTGCCTCAGTATATGAGGACAGCTATCAATCATCATCACGCTCCTGAAACCTGGGAAGACGGAAACGGAGATAGATTCCTATTGTGTACTATCAATGATAAATGTAGACATTAAAATCCTAGCCAAATTGATTGCAAACAGGTTGCAGCCCCTGCTCCCCATTATTGCACTCCCCGACCAGTCAGGGTTTATTCCCGGGAGGTCGACCTCTCATAATTTGAGGACAATATTCTTGGCGTTGCACTATCTACACCCAGACGTGCGAGCCGCGGTTGTGTTTTTGGATGCCACTAAGGCGTTTGATACGGTTGAATGGCCATACCTATTTACAATTTTAGGTCGCATGGGGTTGAGCCAGATCTTCATTATTTGAATTTGGTTGTTGTACACATTACCCAGCACTCGGATTAAGGTGAATGGCTTGCTTTCCAACCCATTTCTTATTTCGCGGGGTACCAGACAGCGGTGCCCATTATCACCTTTGCTCTTAACGATTGCGATGGAGCCCTTGGCTGCCCGCATCCGACAGAACCACACAGCGCGAGGAATAGGGTTCAGCTCCCGGAGCCTACTTATTTCCCTATAAGCAAATGATGTGACTCTCTAGATTATCAACCCGGAAGAGAACTTAGATCCAGTCTTGAGGGAGTTTATTCGATTTGGTGGTCTGGCTGGCATCTTCATCAACTGAGCCAAGTCAGTGATGTTCCCGCTGACAGATGGTACCCCCCGATGATGTTGGAGTTCCCCCTGAGGTGGGAGGCTGAGTCGGTTAAATATTTGGGGGTTTGGATAAGCTGCGATACACAGGAGGTGTGGAAGTTAAATTACGGCCGGGCTGTCACTTGACTGGAGGAGAAGGTGAAGGTGTGGTCCAGGCTACCACTGTCTCTAGCCAGAAAGATAGCACTGGCTAAAATGGTTATTCTACCAAAATCCTTGTATTTGTTTGTTAACATACCGATCCCTCTTACAAGGCATTTTTTTAACACCCTGAAGTCGGAGTTGGTCTCATTGGCATGGGCGGGTGGACAGGCCAGAACCTCCTGGGACCTGCTGACCCTCCCGCGGAAACAGGGTGGCTTAGGGGCCCTAGACATGCATCTATATCCATTATATGCCCAAGCACAATTCTTGCATTATTGGGCCCATTCAACGGCCTTCCAGCCTCATGTGGCAGTTGAAACTGATGCAACGTATCCTACCCCGCTCAAGTGGCACTCTACCAAAAAACACATCGCCCGCGCGGAGATGTGGAGTCCTCTGGGACACTGTGGGGCATGGGAAGAGTTACTTAAAAGAGCGGATGTTCCATTGTTATACGCCCCTTCCATACCTCTGGCACAGAATCCAATGCTGCCTTGCATTCAGGATGGTGTCAGTAAGACACTTGCACAAAAAATGAAACTTCAAACTTTTGCCGACCTATATCCGGGAGACGAGTTCAGGACCCCCCGAAGGCGACTGAGGGACAAGCGGTGCCATTTGCTGACCTCTTTATATATCATACTCTGTGTGCAGCGTGGCGTGCTCTTTGGGAGGTATTCCCTCTGGCCCCTCCACCTCTGCCTGCACTGGAGAACTTGTTGAAATCCCGATCTCCTCGTAAACATGTTACACGGTTATATACACACATGCAGAACACTGCCCCGCTGGTGACGCCTAAATCCTGGCAACACTGGAATGACGAACTCCCAACTCCACTGACTGAAGCTCAGTGGGAATTCTGCTGTGGGCAGCTCACTGT
The DNA here is from genome assembly GCF_964261635.1 of Lissotriton helveticus. Lineage (NCBI taxonomy): Eukaryota > Metazoa > Chordata > Amphibia > Caudata > Salamandridae > Lissotriton > Lissotriton helveticus. Next base: position 1,015,645,627 of record NC_136067.1, read on the forward strand.
TCTCTCCTAATTATAAGCTGAGATTGATCCACTTTAAATATTTGCATAGATTTTATAGGACACCCGTGAGTCTCCATCGTATGGGCATTAGAGAAGATGATAGCTGCTTGCGCTGCGGATATGCCCCTGCCACGTGTCTACATGTAGCGTGGGATTGCCCCAAGATTGCCGAATTCTGGTCCCTGATTTTTGACTCAGTGAATCACATCCTTAGCGTGTCAATTGTCCCACCCCCCACTATTGGCCTGTTGGGCTATGTAAAAGATATACCGCCCAAGTTGTTTAAGTTGTATGCACTCCTTTTGTTGTTTGCTAAGCGGCAAGTTGCAGTCCACTGGGGCAGAAGAGGGGTGCCCTCCATTAAGGGGTGGACCAAGGATGTCACATACGGTCACACACAGTTGAGCACATTTTGGGAGCTCATGCCACCTACCTCTAGACCTTGTGACGCCTGGGAATCATTCCTGACCTGGGCTCAGCATCAGCAAGAATCTATTGTTGAGACAAATGTGAGTGAAGCTCAGATTGAGACATCGATATGATGGGGTATTATCTTCCACCTGTTTTTGGGGTCCGATCCCCAGCCTTATGTTCTGGAACATGTGGGTTTAATAGTGATGGATGGGTATAACTTCAGTCCTCTATATGGTAATATACAATGTACTGTTATTTTATTGTTGCTATTTGCTGATCCGTGCGATTATCCAGGAATATGATGAATATGCATTCCTGTACTAGTGGAGAGCTTGTGGAGCGTGTATTATTACAGAGGTATTGTGTACTGTATAGACTATGCTTATTTCAACTCCTGTACAGATTTGATAAAATGCTGACCTGTTGAATTGTAATGCAATTTGGTTGTTGGAAAATGTCAATAAAAAAAAAAAAATAAGTTACAGAGTTTGTTCTAAGATGCTCCTTCCCTCTCCATCGATCTCCTCACCTCTTCCCCTGACTCAACTCCCCGAGTACTGTCCCTAATTTAAAATACAGAAACATAGAACATGCCCACAGCTTGCATCCGGATCACCTCATCCTGCTGGGCACTTCTCGTAGATGATTTTCCATTTAGTTTCGAAACTCCCAGCTCCTGGCTCGATGATCGTGATTCTCAGGCCTCCTTCAGTGAGAAAGAAAATTGTCTCCCAATTATCAGCATTCTTTGCATGAAAGTATCCTCTCCAAGCCTAACTCCTGAAACAAAAGGCATTATTCTAACTAACAAAGACAACATTCTCCACCTGCATCAGAAACGTGAGAACAGACCAAACCCAACATGCACCTGAAATTGAGCCCCCCCCCCTCTATGAGAGCAATCCGGGAGAATACCTTTCAGGCCTACAGAAATCGGCCAATGTAAAAATAAAGCACATAGGCCCTACGAATTACATATAATTAAACATTTTACTTGAGCATTTCTAAACTATCATGTTACATAAACATATCGAATGCGCAAATCATTGTGAGCAGCCTATGATATCCTACAAATTAAAACTTAATTAACCACATCCACGTGCAACTATAATGTGGTGCATGTTTAAATCTATGCATTTCTTCGTTCATTTACTACAGACAAGTGCTAAGTGTTACATTTTTCAGAACACAACTGCCATGTCAGTTTCTTCACATGGCACAAATTAATTTGATCCTTTCACTACATTCTAATAGTCAAATGTTAACCCAACAGAAGAATAAATGTATGTGCAGACTATTCATGATTATAATGCACCCCTACAAATGAAAGAGCCCCATCGTGCTCCATCAGTGGTACTGCTGCAGAGTTAAGATTTTGTTTTTTCACCCTGATGGTGAGGGCAAAAATGTAGAGCCCGATAAGGACCCATCTCAGCACCTATTTTTTAGAACTGCGGTGATGAGCACCGGATTGACCTCACCCACTTAACGCCCTGGTCTACACAACAAAAAAACAACTGTGCTGGCCCTTTTAATCTAACATGTTTTAACCCCCCTCCTTGCCTGAAGTACATAAATGCTTGCTCTTTCACAGGGGCACAACTAGACCTGAACTTCAGGGGTGGACTATGACTCCCAGCCAGGGCCAACTTGAGTGAGCGCTGGTGGCGGCCTTTACAACAATCTTTTTTGGCACTCTCCTCCCCACATGCTCCTTCTCTATGAATTCCCTAACTACCATTTTCCACCTGTGTACCTCATCACTTCATAGCCTTTCTCTAACGTACATTTCATTTTTTTAGTGTTACTCATAGTTCACTCACACTCAATTCTGTGCTCTGCATGGTACAAGTTCTTTGCAGCAGGCACAGTAACCCTCCGTGCTACTTTAAGATAAGCCAAAACTGCAACTAGACACAATTCTGAACTCTCACTTGTAGGAACATTAATCATCAATTATCTTGATATTTTTATTGTTGTCTGAAAAGTACTTCATGCACAAGGAAGTTTATGTGCTTTTAAACCCAAAATTATTTTGAAAAAAATTATTTTGAAGCACAGCGCCCCCTACAATGTCAAAACTAGCTTCCGTCCTAAGCTTGCCCTGCTCCCAGCAATGGGGCACTGGGAGCAGGACAAGCATTGCCAGAATGTGGTGAGAGTTAACTTCATACACATCATGTGAGGCAAAAGTTCTTTGTGAGTGGTGGGGTGAGATACGCCCCCCACAAATCCAGCAAGCAAAACAAGTTAACAGATTTCTTGTAAATGATTTAAGGGAGAGTAGACATCTCCCCTAAGAATCTTTTGAAACTTTTGGGATCTAATTTGCTAAAACGCAACAGACCTTGATGGGCATTTTTCAAATATTCCAGTACTTTCATGGTGCACCAGGGAAGCTTGATATTTTCTTGATCTTGATATTTTCAAATGTCTTGATCTTGATATTTTCAAATGTCTTAAGTCAGAAATTACTACCACTGACTATACCAAGGTCATACTTATTTCCTGGGTGAGCCCCTTATGCCAATGAGTACATTCAATGCGACAGTGCCAGAAATTTACCACAGATACTCCAACCTCTAAAAACTCTCTCCTATATACAAGGGTCAGCATTTTGCAATTGACACCCACTATAAAATGAGTACAGGAAATTTTATGACAAGAGTTACCTCAAAAATCACTTACAATATTTTGCTATGGATCCACTCAATATACGCTAAGACTTACGTGCATCATGTCACGGCCTTCGGCCAGATGTGGTGTGGCATGTTCTTTGTCCCTGCTGATGGGTATGACTGGGTTAGAAGCTGTTTCAGTTAGACAGTTCGAGTCCCCACAGCTAATGATGGTGTCTTAATAGAAGCATGTCAGGGCCTACAGTTTGCCATATGTAACACCTCCAGGCCCGACCTGGCCTTAGCGGGCACCGGGCAATCCCCCGGTGAGCCGCACGGGTGGGGGGCGGGTTTGGGTCCCTGGGGGCCGATTTTGTTACAGGGCCGTTTTTGCAGCAAACCGGCCCTGGCAAAGAGCTTGGCGGCACCCCCAAACCCCCACGGGGGGGGAGCACTTTGCCAGGGCCAGTTTTAGTTCCCAGTCCGGCCCTGAACACCTCCCATCATATTCTATTATTGCCCTTGTCCATAAGGCAAGAATACCGTCCAGTATGCCAGACTAGCAGCCAGACTAGCAGCATACTTGCATGCATTGCACACATTCACTGACACACACATTCTTTTACACACAGATTATCACTATATCTCTTGCACTCTCTCCCATTTGTACTCTGTCACACTCACACACATACACACTGCCACTCACCCTTCCATTAGTCAATCTGCTTTTATTGTGTAAGTAAAGCTTGTCCTGCTGCTTCTGCTATACCTGCCTTGCCTTTTAGTGAAGCTTAATAAAAACATATTCTCTATATGCTATTCAAAAATAATAATATATTGCTGTTTCAACGATTGTTATAAGTATGATTTGAATGGCAAGAACACTTCCTTAAAATAGCTGTACAGGGCTTATATTTGGTTTCACGTGAGGATCAAGCAGGTACAGTATTAGAAATGAACTAATGTAATAGCATCCAACTGATCTTATCAAATGATTGACTTCTTCGCCAACAATGGATTTTATCCAATAACACTTTGCATTTTGAGGTTTTTGAGACCCAACCTACAATGTAAAAAAAACTACAAGTTCTGGTATGAAGCATTGTGGTGAATAGAAAGCTAGGAATGACTGAAGGTGTCACACGATCCACAATCCACCACCATACTCCAAAGCCTCATCCCTAGTCTGCCTACTTGCACCATCCCACATTGCTGGTCTACTCTCCTCTTTTGCACCAGCCCCTTTGTTGCAGATGGAATTAAGTAGGCATCTAGTACTACAGAAAGAGCAGGTGTTCTGTGGGTGCCTTTGTAGAAATATGTATATATTCATGAGAGTTGTGTAATTTTTATATGTGTAGAGTAAGAGGGGTGCTCATGTAAGTGCTGGGTGATGGTGAATAGTGTGAGTGAATGCAGCATGAGTGGTGAAAAAATACACAGATAAAAATGTGCAGATGTGAGTGTCGGTTGAGCTGCATGAATGCAATGAGTGTGGAGGAGTGTGCAATGAGGGAGGAGTGTGGCTCACTGATTAGAGCGACAGACTCTGATGCAGAGGTCTGGCCCGGGACCAGGGTTCAATTCCCGACGCGGCAGGGTCCTGAGCCCAAAATGTCCACGGACTCGATAATTCTCGCCTCGGTGCCTATTCTAATCATGGGGTCCCACGCTGCAACTCTGGGCAATAGTTGCTTAATCTCCACTACGGCGGCCCACCCGCTGCGGGATGCCTGGCTTTCACCCTGGGGATACCCAGTAGGGGTTATCTCACAGGGAAAAGCCAGGACGGGTTCCCAAGGCAAGCGCCTTGATGCCTTCGGGTGATACGTGCGCTATATAAGTTGCAATACATACAATGTGAGAGGAGGGCGTATGTGAGTGTCGGGTGAGACAAGTGTAAGAAGTTGGCCTGGAATATGCTGTCCACTGTTATAGTGGGCACCTTGCACCAGTCCAAACGACCCTTATTGATGGTAGGTTTAAAGACAACTTATATAGAAAGCTATCCTAGTGGTAGCTGTGGAGAGCAGCCTTCAGGCTTAGTCCTGAAGGAATGTAAAGCAGCTTGTTTTACTAGTCTATAAGCTCGTGAATGACCAAATGAATGGAGAACCACACCAGGTATATATATAAAATATATGTATTTATTCTAAGCACATCCCTCTAGTCTCTTTATGAGGCTAGAGGCAAAAGTACAGTCAGTAAACTTATTTAGCACACAGTAAATTAGCACAATATACGTTGAGCCTTAGGGGCGTACCAAACCATATATTAGGAAAGTGGTACAAGAACCACGACTGACAAAGATACAAGGCCTAGAGCCTTTAGAACCGTTGGGGCCACCAGGTTGTTGAAAGGGTGTGCTTAAGAACCACGACTTACATAGATACAAGTCGTAGAGCCGTTAAAACTGCTAGGGCCATCAGGAACCACCCAAGGTAGTGGTACACGGGACCCACGGGGGACGCGTGAAGTATCTAAACACAGCCGAAAATCACCATTAACTTCTATGGGGAAAGTCGTGGTTGGGATTTTAAAGAATAAGGACACTTGAAAGAGGACTTGGGGCAAACCCCTTTAGAACTAGGCAGTTCTAGAGTCAATACCCACAGGAGCACTGGAGTACTTGAGTTACCTTACCCAGGGAAGCCGGGTGCATAGGTGTCTTTTGATGTCGGGTTTCGTCGTTGTTTTCAATGGCGATCAGCTGCAAAGTGCTGTAGGCGACCAAGTCGAAAGTGTCCAGGTGGATCCAAGGGTAGATCGGAGATCTGAAGAACCTGAAAGCTGAGGGGACAGAGTCTGGGACACTAGCCAGTGACCATAAAGGCGATGAGCGGATGCCTACCGATGTTGGGTCTTTCAGATGAAGAAGGTGAAGCTCGATTCTTCAGCCACGAGGACCAGGAGGCGTCGACGACAGCCAGGAGCTGGATTCGAGCTGACCACAAAGGATGTTGAGTGCTGTGGTGTCGGTATCCGGATTATACCCAGCAAGCCTTGCCAACAGCAACCCCGCAGAAAGAAAGATTGGCTTTGGCGAAGACCAGCAAGATCTGAGGGACTCACCACTCGGTGGAGAGTCAGGGTACATCAGGAGCAACCAGGAAAGCCCAAGAAACAGAAGTGTTACCTTAGTGGGGACCCACCAGTTGATGGACCAGGGATTGTGAAGGGACCCGAGCGGAAATGCTAGAAGCGGGCCCACGGAACACTCGTGAAGTGTAGGCCCACAATCTTCGGTACAGATGGTCCTCCGGGCTTGTACTACAAGTAGCCCAATGCACAACTTCGGGAAAGCTCGGGAAGTTGATGCACTTGCAAATGTGCACGGTGTCCAGGAGTTCCGGTCCCATGTCACTCGTAAGGGCTGCGGGTCTCAGCTTTGCTGGGATCTTGTGTATGAATGAATGAATAACTTTATTGTGTGGTTACTTAAAACCATTACATTAAGACCAAAATATAAAATTACAAAAGTTAAAACCGAAAATGTTTCTGCAGGCAAGCATTTATGAAAGAAGTTCCCGGAGTTCACAAGGGCACACGCAGTCGGGGACCTGGAAGGGCTACCCAGTGTCCCACAGCAAAGTCTCTATTCATGTGCGCCCTTGGCTGCCATCAGCTCGGACCGAGTCTGTTGTATAAACTTTCCGAACGAAGCCACTGTTTTACTATGCTCAAGGTGTATAATTGATGGATTGCCTCCTTAGCTGTGCGTGACCCAGCATCCCTAAGGATAGGCCTGAGGTAGAGGGTGCGGGGTGCACGTAGGGCAGGGCAGCAGAATAGTAAGTGGGCCAATGACTCACGTTTGTAATTACAGAGTCTGCATTCCCGAACTCCCGTGCCAGCATTTCCCGGGTGATATAGTTCTTTGAGCGGGAGGGGGTGCAGTCTGTAGGCTAAGATTTTATGGAGGGCTGGGAGTCCCACGGCCTGCGTGAGATGGTTTCGAGGGTTATACGCGGTGTGCGGCAAGCATAGAGACTCATGAAAGGCTCTTTTCGCAAGAGACTCCAGGTCCAAGTCCCGAGAGCAGGCGCGCACTTGCTTTTTTATCGCGTGTTTGATGGTCGTGTAGTTGACGAGGTCTGGATTCCACGACTCAATCGCAAGGTTAAGTTGGGATCTTGTGTAGGCCTCTGTGCAGTCTGGTAGTCTGTGTCCTGAGTCGCTAATCCATCGGAATCCGGCAGGAGCCTTGGAAATGCAGACCGGCAAGATGCTTCATTCGTGCCTGTTTGAACAGGGGAGTCACTCCTTGACCTCAAGGGAGATTCTTCCATCTTCTAGTTGTGTAGAATATCGAATTTCCAGGATATATGTTGCAGAGTTTCATCCAGGTGTAATCTGAAGTCCTAAGGACAGGTTTCCCATGCTTATACTAAGTTAGGGGGTTGGACATACTCTGGGGATCGCACCTATGGGAGGGTCTGGGAAGAGGGGTGGTTACACCCATTCCCTTTGTCCAGTTTCGCGCCAGAGCAGGGGCTGAGTGCCCCTGCAACCGGTTTGAACTGGGGTATGCACAGGGACACCAAGTGTGCCCCCAGCACTGTCTAAAAAGCATTCTATGAATGCACCCACCCAGCCCCAATACACTAAAGCCTGTCTGGGAGGTGGTTACACCTTCCTGTGACAGGAAACTTTTTGTCCAGGTCTCCCCTGCTGGAGTTTCATCCAGCAGCAGGAGGTCAGACTCGTGTCTGTGGCTGCAGCATCCATTTTGTGTTGCTGAATTTTTTTTAAACTATTACAGGTTAGGTTAGTGTGTATATGTCTACTCCCTCTAGAAGGATAGAATTCTACCCCCGCCGCCAGGACTGGTGGATGGTAGGATTCCAAAGTGTTTGACACCAAACACGACGTGATTCCATGCAGCCATTCCAAAGTTAGCATTTACCGCAAGGTTATAATGCACTTAAGAGTACATGGTCTGGCTGCGTAACAGAACAGTATCAGAGAATAGATCCCGAAAGCTGCAGAGGGGTCCTGCTCATGCATGGGCACCCTCCTCACACAAAACCAAGCACTCTGCCTTCAGGATTGATAAGGTGTGCCATAGGAGTGACTTATAGGTTTATATGTGTCAGTGATTAAAGGTAGATATAGGAAACCTATATCTTAGTAAGGGGTGCATGCACCACCTTATCCAGGCTGCAGTAGCAGATATGTGGTGCCATTTTGGAAGGCTTCCCAGGGGTAGCATAATACATGCTTCAGTCCCTGGAAGGCCTCTGGGGTACCTATGCCCTTGGTACCTATGGTACCTTATACTAGGGACTCACAAGGTTAACCCAGTAACAAATCTGGAGCATACCTAAAGTACATGCAATCAATTTAGAGAGGAAGCAGGTAGGCTGGAGTCCTGGATAGCAGGCCCCCAGCCAGACTAAAGTCAAAAACCAGTGAAACACCAGCAAAAAGTGGGGGTAACCATAGTAACCAGATCCTACTCTCCTACACAATCCCCCCCAAATGCAGGGACATTAAACTAACCTTGACCAGTTGAGTCTTCATGTTCTAAGCGGAAATATCTGGAGAGTTCATATGCATTGGCATGTTTACTCCCAGGTCTATGTTCCTCTGTATAGTCCATCCCCTGTAGGGAAATGGACCACCTCAAAAGTGTGGAGTTTTCATCCTTCATCTGTTTTAGCCATAATAGGGGCTTATGGTCAGTCTCAACAGTGAAGTGAGTGCCAAATAAGTATGGCCTCAGCTTCTTCAGAGCCCAAACCACAGCAAATCCCTCCCTCTCAATAGCTAACCAACATTTCTCTCTAGGGGTTAGCCTTCTGCTAATAAAAGCTACTGGCTGGTCCTGATCTTCAGCATTCAATTGTGATAGCACAGCCCCTACCCCCAACTCAGATACTTCTGTTTGGACAATGAATTATCTGGAGTTGTAAGGACTTTGCTGAATTGGTGCAGTGCATATGGCCTGCTTCAGGTCCTCAAATGCATTTTGACAGCTTACTGTCCATTGAACTTTTTTTGGCATTCTCTTAGAAGTTAAGTCATTCATGGGTGTCACAATGGAACCATACCCCTTGACAAATCTCCTGTAGTACCCATCCAGGCCCATGAAAGCTCTGACCTGAGTCTGGGTAGTTGGAGCAACCCATTCCATAATGATCTGGATTTTGCTCTGTAATGGTTGAACATGGCCTCCACCTACAAGGTGGCCCAGGTACACAACCTGACTCTGCCCTACCTGGCACTTAGTAGCCTTGATAGTTAGGCCTACCTTTTGCAGGGCCTCCAAAACATTTCTCAGGTGAACCATGTGATCCTCCCAGGTGGAGTTAAAGGCAGCAATATCATCAAGATATGCTGCACTACAGTCTTCTAGGCCTGTGAGGACTTTGATGACCAACGTTTGAAAAGTGGCAGGTGCATTCTTTGGACCAAAGAGCATTACCACAAATTGATAGTGCCCACTAGGTGTTGAAAATGCTGTCTTTGGCTTTGCATCATCAGCTAATCTGATCTGTCAGTAGCCAGCTGTAAGACCAAATGTGCTCAGAAATTTGGCTGAGGCAAACATATCTATAAGCTCATCTGTTCTTGGGATTGGATGGGCATCAGTCCTAGTGACTGCATTGAGACCCCTGTAGTCAACACAAAGCCTCATCCCTCTCTTACCACCCTAGGTGTCAGGGTAGGTACCAAGACTACTGGACTAGCCAAAGGGCTATCTGAGGGTTCAATAACTCCCAATTCCAACATTTTCTGGACTTCAGTCCTGATACAGTCCCTGACATGATCAGGTTGCCTGTACATCTTATTTGTAACAGGCAGACTGTCCCCAGTGTCCACTTCATGAGTGCACCAGGTGGTCCGACTTGGAGCCAGAGAAAACATATGTCTGAACTGATTGAGTACCTGTCTGCAATCAGTTTGTTGCTGATCAGTGAGGCTGCCTGCCAAGGCTACACCATCTACTGATCCATCATCAGGGTTCTGTGAGAGAAGGTTAGGGAGTGGATCACTCTCTTTCTCCTGTACCTCATCAGTAGCCATGAGCAAGCCCATGTCTGCCCTGTCAACATATGGTTTCAGTCTGTTGACATGAGGCACCCTATGGGGGCTCCTGGGAGTTCCAAGATCTACCAAATAGGTAACCTCTCCCTTCTGTTCAACAATAGTGTGGGGTCCACTCCACTTGTCTCGGAGAGCTGCTGGGGCCACAGTCTCCAACACCCACACTTTCTGTCCTGGCTGGTAAACAGTCAGTACAGCCTTTTGGTCATACCAGGCTTTCTGTAATTCCTGGCTAGCCTCAAGATATTTTGTTGCCTTTTTCATATACTTAACCATCCTGGAGCGGAGCCAAGTTCATAGTCCACTATGTCCTGTTTAGGGGGTTTGACAGGTAACTCCCATCCCTCCTTCACCAGACACAATGGGCCTCTTACAGGATGCCCAAACAGAAGTTCAAAAGGGCTGTAGCCAACCCCCTTCTGAGGAACCTCCCTGGATGCAAATAAAAGGCAGGGTAGTAGGATGCCCCATCTCTGCCTAAGCTTTTCTGGGAGACCCTTGATCATACCCTTGATCATACCCTTTAAGGTTTTGTTGAATCTTTCAACAAAACCATTGCATTTTGGGTGATAGGATGTGGTGAATTTGTAATTCACTCCACACTCCTTCCACATTGCAGTCAAGTAGCTAGACATAAAGTTTGCATCTCTGTCTGATACTACCTCCTTAGGGAAACCCACTCTTGAGAACACTTCACAGAGGGCTCTTGCCACAACAGGCGCTGTAGTGGTCATAAGGGTCTCTGGGTACCTAGTGGCATGGTCCACCACCAATAGGATAAACCTGTACCCAGATGCTGTCTGAGGATCCATTGGTCCAACAATGTCAATCCCCACTCTCTCAAAGGGAACTCCCACCACAAGTAGTGGTATCAAGGGGGCCTTTGTGGTGCCACCTGCTTTGCCACTGGCTTGACAGGTGACACAGGAGCCACAAAACTCCTTGGTGTCTTCAGACATGTTCTGGCCCAGGTGTCCTGCTAAAGAAATATCATGGGCTAGTGTCAGTAGGAAGCCCCTGATTTTCAATGGTATAGCCAACCACCTGGGTGCACCAGGCTTGGGTCTCTACTCTCTGAGTACAGGAGTCCATCATCCCAATACATCTTATTGGTGCCACTAGCATTCACAGCAGCCTCAGCAGTAGCTTGCTGTCTGAGGGGTTCAAAAGAAGGGCAGCTGAGCTGCTCCTGACTCAGAGCTGCCCTGGAAGGGTACCCTGTCACCCCCAAGAACTCAACCTGATCAGGCTCGAGCTCCTCTGGGACAGTTCCTTCTTCAGGAGCACAGTCATCTGCCTCAAGAGACTGATCATCACTCTGAGTCAGGGGGGAAGGCACTGCCTTAACCTTACTGCTCCTTTTCTTCGAAGACACCCGGTCCATTATTCCAGAATCCAGGGCCTGTTCAGTGTTAGAACATTTTGGACTGTGACCTAGTCACAGCAAACACATGTGCAGAGATCCCTAACACTTCTGCATGGGTCCTCAACGCCACTTCAGACCAGGCTGAAGTCTCTATATCATTTCCAAGTAAGCATTCTACAGGGAGGTCTGCACTTACCACAACTTTCTTGAGGCCAGTTACCCCAACCCAGGAGAAATTAACCACTGCCAGGGCATGGTTGGTCCTGACATTGCTCGCATTGGTCACTTGGTAAAGTTCACCAAGGTCTTATGTCACCATGGTGACACTTGCTCCTGTGCCCCTGTAGGCCATAGCCTCTTTTCCATTTATCAAAGGTTGTTGTCTGTATTTGCCCAAGTTACTGGGACTCACACAGGAGGACATATCCATGCCTCTATCACAGATCAAAACAGCGTGAGTTGGCACTCTGAACAGGCCAGAGCCTATCTCAGTACCCAGGGTTAACCCTACTATACCCTTCTGCTGAGTACCACAACTTGGAGCTGAACTAGGGGGAACAGTTGCCTTAGGGGGAATGGTAGCTGGAGTTGCATCTTTCTTAGTGCAATCATTAGTCCAATGGCTATTCTGCTTACAGACTTTACACCATGGTTTCCTTTAACCTTTGTTTTTAGAAGATTGGGAATCCCCACAATTAATTAGAAGATTTTGGGGGGCCTTATGAAGACTTCTGGTCTTTACCATTCTCCCCACCCTTATTAGGATCTTGCTTCTTCTGGTCACCACCTTGGTTCTGTACCTTCTGCTTCACCCTGGTTCTGACCCATTTGTCTGCCTTCTTTCCCAATTCTTGTGGAGAGGTCAGATCAGAGTCTACCAGGTGCTGATGCAACAGCTGATTCTGACAGTTATTAAGGATCTGCTCCCTCATAATCAAGTTGTACAATCCTGTATAATCACACACTTTACTGCCCAGTAACCAGCCCTCCAGAGCCTTAGTAGCACAATCAACAGAGTCAACCCAGTCCTGAGTCTGTGCCTTTTTAGGGTATCTCTGAACTGTATTCTATACTGCTCACTGGTTAGGCCAAACCCATCTATTAGGGCACTCTTCAGGACTTTGTAATTATCAGCATCCTCTTCTCTGACAGTGAGGAGCTTGTCTCTACCTTTGTCTGCAAAGGAGAAAGACAAGATTACTGCCCACTGCTCCTGGGGGACCTTCTGTAATTTGTAGGCCCTCTCGAGTGCAGTTATCCATTTGTGGATGTCATCCCCTCTCTTGTAGGGAAGGACAATCAAGCTCAAGTTTTTATTGTCATAAGACCTATCCCTACCACCAGGGATCTTGCTGACACCATGGTACTTTAGGCCCATCTTTTTTCTTGCTCTTTCAAGCTCTAGGGACTCCCTTTCTAAGGTTACTCTTTGTCTCCTTAACTCCAGTTGGGCAACTTCAAACCTCAGCTGGTTCTCTCTCTTCTCCTGGGAGGTGTCCCTCCTATGAAAAGAGACAGAGGTTCCTACAGATATGTCAGAATGATTAGATTCCACTGAAGGAGATCGTGGCCTTCTAGGCACACCCCCTATCCTTCCCGGGGGGACAAAGACAGGGCCCCCTTGGCCTTCTTCATCTCCCGTTGGAGCTCGATTGTCCAGGTCTATGTCATTGTCACCTGCCTGATCAACGTCAGAGTCTGAACCCTGTGGATTAGTACCACTGGCCTCTTCCCCTTATGTTGCTTCCACCCCATTGCCTACCCTTTCAGGCTCTGCAGCCCTCCTCTGGTCATCAATCATTAACACCTCTCTGAGATGTTGGGTGGTGGCATTCTTGCCTGTCTTCAGTTTCCTCATAGTACACAGAGCCCTTAATTTAAAACAATGGAATGTGTCATAATTGAATGTCTGTAACATACTGACATCTGGCAGGGACACACCTGTTCCTGGCCCTGAATACATAACTAGTGAGGTATGGTGTATGCACTACCTACTCTAGTTGTTTACCTATTAAACTCTCTTGAGTTGTAGAAAGGGTGTGCGTAAGAACCACGACTTACATAGATACAAGTCGTAGAGCCGTTACAACCGCTAGGGCCATCAGGAACCACCCAACGTAGTGACGCAGGGGACCCATGGGGGACGCATGCAGTGTCTAAACACAGCCGCGAATCACCATTAACTTCTATGGGGAATGTCGCAGCTGGAATTTTAAAGATTAATGACACTTGGAAGAGGACTTGTAGCAAACCCCTTTAGAACTAGGCAGTTCTAGAGTCAGTTCCCACCGGAGCACCAGAGTACTCGAGTTACCTCACCCAGGGAAGCCGGGTGCATAGGTGTCTTTTGATGTCAGGTTTCGTCGTCGTTTTCACTGGCGATCTGCTGCAAAGTGCTGTTGGTGACCAAGTCAAAAGTGTCCGGGTGGATCTAAGGGTGTATCGGAGATCTGAAGAACCTGAAAACAGAGGGTATAGAGTCTGGGTCACTAGCCAGTGACCAGGAAGGCGATGAGCAGATGCCCACCGATGTCGGGTGCTTTCAGATGAAGAAGGTGAAGCTTGACTCTTCAGCCACGAGGACCAGGAGGCATCGACGATGACCAGGAGCTGGATTTGAGCTGTCCCATAAAGGATGTAGAGTGCTGTGGTGTCTGTATCTGGATTGGACCCAACAGGTCTTGGCAACAGCAATCCCTGCAGAAAGCAAAGATTGGCATTGGTGCAGACCAGCAAAGTCTGAGGGACTCACCACTCAGTGGGGAGTCAGGGCACATCTGGAGCAACCAGGAAAGCCCAAGAAACAGAAGAGTTACCTTCATGCGGACCCACTAGTTGACAGACCAGGGATCGCAAAGGGGCCTTGAGCGGAAATGCTTGAAGCGGGCCCACGGAACACTTGTGGAGTGTAGGCCCACAATCTTCAGTGCAGATGGTGCTCAGGGCCTGGACTACAAGTAGCCCAATGCACAGCTTTGGGAAAGCTTGAGAAGTGGTGCACTTGCAAATGTGCACCGTGTTCAGGAGTTCCGGTTCCACGTCACTCGTGAGGGCTGCGGGTCTCAGCTTTGCTGGGATCTCGTGTCGGCCTCTGAGAAGTTTGGAAGTCTATGTCCTGAGTCACAAATCCATTTGGATCCGGCGGGAGCCTTGGAAATGCAGCCCGGTAAGATGCTTCTTTGGTGCCTGTTTGAACAGGGGAGTCACTCCTTTTCCCCCCAGGAGATTCTTACGTCTTCTAGTCGTGCAGAATGTTGAAGTTCCAGGATATATGTTGCAGAGTTTCATACAGGTATAATCTGAAGTCTTAACGACTGGGTTCCCATACTTATACTTGGTTAGGGGGTTGGACATACTCTGGGGACCCACCTATGGGAGGGTCTGGAAAGAGGGGTGGTTACACCCATTCCCTTTGTCCAGTTTCGCGGCAGAGCAGGGGCTGAGTGCCCCTGCAACCGGTTTGAACTGGGGTATGCACAGGGACACCAAGTGTGCCCCAGCACTGTCTGAAAAGCATTCTATGAATGCACCCACCCAGCCCCAATACACTAAAGCCTGTCTGGGAGGTGGTTACACCTCCCTGTGACAGGAAACCTATTGTCCAGGCCTCCCCTGCCGGAGTTTCGTCCAGCAGCAGGAGGTCAGAATCGTGTCTTTGGCTGCAGCATCCATTTTGTGATGAACTATTATCGGTTAGGTTAGTGTAGTGTCTGAATAATACGACGACACCAAGAGGTTGGAGGTAAGCTTAGATTATCCTTGAATAAAATGAGAATGTAAATAAACACTGGAAGACAAATATGAAAATAACATTAGGGGAGTAAAACATCAGAAGAAAATTGAGAAGAAGAAATCAAAAGACTGACATAACAATATAATAAGTAATGCAGGAAACATCACACCACAAAATCTTTAAGATAAGCAGGTTTCCTGATTTCTCTAAGACTTCTTCTGTGAACTTGAAGAGAATGTGGACAAAAACCCACGGGAAAACCGTGTGAGTCTAAACTGCGAACTCCACTAACACCTGGATGTGATATAACAGCAGAGTTGTCTGTAAAATTGGGTTGATGACGCATTACAGTAACTCTATTCATATTCCAAATACGACCATCATGTGTCTTAACAGCATTTTTGATACATTTGACTACTAATAACTCTCTAGTAAACTTTGACCGATTAGCACATTCTTTGGGAGCTTTAATTTTAACAAAATCACCAACCTTGACAACAAGATTATTCATACCCTTGTGAGACTCAAAGACCTCTTTCCTCTTGTTTTGAAGTGCTAATTCTTTTTCTCCCCACAAACCAGGTGTATTGTCAACACAACCTTTGTTCCAACACATCCAACCTGGACATAAAGACGTAGATGGCGATCTACCTTTGAATAATTCAAAAGGAGTCTTACCAGTTGAACCATGAGGTGAAAACTGATAACCTAAAAGTCTATTGGATAATTCTATCTTCCAATCCAAACCATTTACCCTGGCAAGTTGTATTCCTTCTTTTAATGTTTTGATGACTCTCTCAATGGCACCAACAGTCTCAGGATGATAGAGTGCTGATTTTTTTTGAACAACGCCACATTGTATAAAAAACAATTCAGTTTCACGAGAGCAAAATTGCACCCCATTATCTGTAAGTAAAAATCTGGGAAAACTCTCTCATTTGAACACTCCCTCTAAAA
This sequence comes from Lissotriton helveticus, assembly GCF_964261635.1. Lineage (NCBI taxonomy): Eukaryota > Metazoa > Chordata > Amphibia > Caudata > Salamandridae > Lissotriton > Lissotriton helveticus. The sequence continues at coordinate 1,015,661,765 of NC_136067.1, forward strand.
ACTTGATAATGGCTGAAGAAGAAATGTCCTGAACACATGCAACTTCCACCCATCTGGAATACAGATCCATGAGGACAATGGCATATGGCGTGGCATGTTCACCTCTAATAGGTCCAAGAATATCAATTGTAACTTCTTCCAATGAATATTTAGGAAGAGTTCTGCAAACTTTGGGTGGTTGAAAGGTTTTAAGACCTTTATCAGCCACTGTATACTCAATGCAATCTCTGATCAAACTTTCAACATCATGATCAAGTGAAGGCCACCAAAAATCCCTGCGAAGTCTCCCTTTAGTTTTAACAATCCCCATGTGACCTACATGAGCTAAATGTAATGTTTTCCCTCTCAAATTCTCAGGGGTAATTAATCTCGTCCCTCTCAACAAAAATCTTTTATCAACAGTAAGTTCATCCGAAATCTTCTCCCAACAACCAGTAAGTGCCTTGAGTTGAGATTTACACCTCGTGCCCGAAATGACAATATCTCTAATCTTACACAAAGATACATCTTTCTGAAGTTCCTCTAACCACTTCTTTTCACCAATTGAACAGTCAGTAGCTTCACACACACTCACTTCTTCCTCAAGATCTAGATCATCACATACGTCAGTTTGGATGATATCCATGTCAACTAGTCTAGACAAACAGTCTGCAGAAAAATTACTTGCACCTAGCACATACTATACAGTGAAAGAAAAATCTTGTAAACCTACTACTCATCTTCGTATGCAAGATGAGATGGAATCAATACCTTTTTTGGCAAATATCTCTACTAAGGGTTTGGGATCTGTTTGCACACCAAATTTAATGCCCCAGAGAAACTGTTTAAATCTCATTATAGACCAGTAAACTGCTAAAGGTTCTCGTTCTATTACAGAATAGTTGCAGTCTGCATCTCTGAGAGTACGTGAAATGCCAGCAATGAGATTTTCCTTGCCATTCCTTATCTGAACAAGTAGAGCACCTAACCCTTTACCACTTGCATCACACAGAATTTTAGTATCAGATGAAGCTATAAAGGAGTGTAATGAAGGTGCATTGTTCAAGATCTGTTTACAATTATAAACTCTTGATTACACTCATCACTCCACACAAAGTCAATGTCTTTTTTTTAACAACTGTCTCATACAATATGTTCTACTTGCAAAGTCTTTTATGAAACGACTATAGTATTCAACCATCCCAAAAAAAGATAACTCTTCTTTTGTCTTGGGTTCTTTCATGGCTTTTATCGTATCCACAAGTTCTTCCTTAGGACGAATCCCTGTAGAAGTAATTTTATATCCCAAGTAACTTACTTCATCAACACCAAATCTACATTTTTCTGCTTTAAGTGTTAAACCGGCTTTATGAAGTTTCCGCAGAACTTGGCGAAAACATTGATCATGTTCCTCATTGTTGGAACCATAAATAATAATATCATCCTGGTAACATTTCACCCCTGGCTGATCTTTTAAAATAAGAGACATTACCAGCTGAAAAACAGCAGAAGCAGAAACAACTTCAAATGGCATCCTTTTAAAGCGAAATAAGCCAAATGGAGTTGTACAAGCTGTGTGATCCTGTGAATTTTCATGTAACACGACATGGTGGTAGGCCGACATTAAATCTAATGTGCTAAATACTTTTGCATCTGAGAATGCTGTAATCATCTCCTCAATGTTGGGTAATGGGAATTTGTCAACGATAACTTCTTTATTCAGTGCTCTTAAGTCCACACAAAGATGAATGTCCCCATTCCCTTTATACACAACGACAATGGGAGAGAACCAGTCCGTTGCTTCAACCTCTTCAATGTCTCCACAATCAACTAATCTCTTGAGTTCTTTACGAACAGCTGTTTGTAAATGTATTGGAATTCTTCTGACTTTAGCAACAACCGGAGTAGCATGATCTCTTAGTTTAATCTTATGTCTATAGCCAATGAGCTTTCCACGTTTGTTACAGAACAAACTTTTAAATTCTTCAACAAACAAATTATTATTACGATCAACTTGATCAACTTGTACTTAAGGATTTTTATTTGAATGTAAACTCACACTCAATTCTTTCTGATGGCTCCATCCCAAAAGTTCATCACTTTTAGAGGAAGCACACATTTTTCCGTTTGTGCTCTTGACACACACCAGTGGCTGCTACAAAATAACCTATCATATCAATCTTGCTCCCACTATAACCTCCCGGTTAAATATCCATTTCAATTAAAGACTTTTCCTCTGGAAATAAATTCAACAGCATTTGTTTAGAGATGATGGTAATACGGGAACAAGAATCAAATTTCATTACTGTATCTTTACCACCAGTACTCACTACCTCTGAAGGAAAATGTTTATTTGACTCATTAACTTGTGAGGTAATCTCCTGACAAGATTCCTTATTTCTGTCCTTGTTAATTTTTTTGTTACGATTCTTACAACATTTACTGAAATGACCCTTTATACCACAACAATTGAAAGTTTGAAACAAATCAGGACAGAATCTATCATTTGCTCTGTGACCACTATACCCGCATCTGAAACAAGTGACATTGAGATTTTGTTCCTTACTCTTTGAACCACTGGCTTGAGAGAACTGTTTAACTTCTGGAACATTTTGAGGTTTAACACCACTAGATTTGACAACATTAATATCAGCAATATCATCTTTAACCGTATCATTTGAAGTGTGTGTTTCTTTCCCTGTCTTAATTTCACTAACACACTTCAACATGTGCTCAACTTGTTTTGCAACAATAAAAACCTCCTCAAGAGGTGGTTCATCTTTCACATCCATAGTTCTTCATGTATTTTGTCACTATTGCAACGTAACACAGACTTTGCCCTTAGAAGTTAATTTCCTTAGACCAGTGATATACTCTTCTACAGATTACTCTTTACCCTGACTTCTTAATCCAAAGTGATATCTTTCTGAGATTGTGCTAACATGTGGCAAATAATGACGATCTAGTTTTGTAATTGCAATCTCATATTCATTTAAATCACGTGCTTCAACACGAGAAAGATCAGGTAGATTTTCTAAAACATCCTGCCCCTCTGCTCCCAGACAATGTAACAATAAGGCATGTTTGCGCCCTGCACTTAGTTTAGTACCACAAATTCCTGCATAGTTGATAAACACTTTTTTCCATTTACTCCACCCTATGGATGGTTCACCAGGAGAAGGGAGGAAAAATGGAGGTGAAGTTACCGTCTGCAGTTTATCTTAACTAAACAAATAATCAACTAAACAAAGTTAAAATTACACTACAAATCTGTCACTTGGAATTCAAAATAAAGAGAATAATTTTTTTTTTTTTTTAGATAACAAAGTTTTGATCCCGAAAAAATTGAGTAACAAACTCAATTTTGCTCCACATCAAATTTCTCAAAATGTGAATAAATATATTAATAATTTCTCTTCTAACAGAGATAAGATAAACGTTTGGGAGTGAAATGTTGTTCCTCTGAACTAATTTAAATTAGAGGAAGTTCTAACAGCTGAGAGAGTTGTTACTCCAAACACTTGATGTGCAACTGACTAGAGGGCGAAGAGACGTTCCGTTCCTCCGAGTCAATACACAAACTTCAAGATGTCTTTCAAATGAAGTAACACAAGTCAAAATAATCAGATTCTGAAGAGAACCTGCCACACAGGCTCACCACAAAGACGGGTCAGTAGAATTGTGTTGCACAGCTTCTCTACAGAAATATCAGCAGAAGAAACGAGTAAGTATCGTGGTGTTGCGCAGAAGAAATATCACCGGCAGAGCTTCTTTCTATGAAACTCCCATCGCGCAGGCTCACCACAAGTAAACTGTTCAAAGGTGAGCGCGCAGACTCACCAGCATTATCAGCGCTCTCCTTCTCCTAGAAACTGATCAGCAGTGTCAAAGAAACTGATCAGCGCTGAACGCGCAGACTCACTGGCAGTATTAATATTTTCCTTCTCCAAGAGACTGTTCAGCGATGAATGGGCAGACTCACCAGCTGTGATACTACTCTCCGTCACTGCAAGTCACATCTGCGCTGAACCTCCTCTGCGCAGACTCGCCACAAAGGCACTCCGACAGTGTCAATACCGGACTTCACGCTCTTCTTAGGACTATTAACAGATAGTGTCTTGCAGCTTAATAAACAGAGGCAAGTCTTTAAACAATGAAAAAAAAAACATGCAATCGTGAAAACATTTGTCACCAGAAAAAAATCGATCTAGTCTGCCTCTGTCATCCGCCACTAGCCTTGTATACAGCAATGGATCCCATCCTCCATCGCCAAAATTGTAGTGTCTGAATAATACGACGACACCAAGAGGTTGGAGGTAAGCTTAGTTTATTCTTGAGTACCTCATCCAACAGCAGTAGCGCAGCAACTGCCAGTTCATGGAACTCTCACAGGAGAGTCTCCTCAGCAAGATTCCAATAATGACATCATTATACTGAGATTGAACATCACAGTTAGTGTGTACATGTCTACTCCCTCTAGAAGGGTGGAATTCTACCCCCGCTGCCAGGACTGGCGGGGGGTAGGATTCCAAAGTGTTTGACACCAAATACGACATGTTTCAATGCAGCCATTCCAAAGTTAGCATTTACCATGAGGTTATAATGCACTTAAGAGTATATGGTCTGCCTGCATCACAGAACAGCATCAGAGAATAGATTCCGAAAGCTGCAGAGGGGTCCGGCTCATGCATGGGCACCCTCCTCACACAAAACCAAGCACTCTGTCTTCAGGATTGATAAGGCCTCCCATAGGAGTGACTTACAGGTTTATATGTGTCAGTGATTAAAGGTAAATATAGGTAACCTATATCTTATTAAGGGGTGTATGCACCACCTTATCCAGGCTGCAGTAGCAGATCTGTGGTGCCATTTTGGAAGGCTTCCCAGGGGTGGCATAATACATTCTTCAGCCACTGGTAGGCCTCTGGGGTACCTATGCCATTGGTACCTAAGGTACCATATACTAGGGACTCACAAGGGTAACTCAGTAACCAATCTGGAGGGTACCAACATGCAATCAATTTAGAGAGGAAGCAGCTAGGCTGGAGTCCTGGATAGCAGGACCCCAGCCAGGCTAAAGTAGAAAACCAGTGAAATACCAGCAAAACGTGAGGGTAACCATAGTAAGCAGATCCTACTCTCCTACAAGAAGTGTGTGCAGGGTGAGAGGAGCAAGTGCAGGGTGGTGTAAGTGGTGTAAATGCAGGGTGAGTGGTGTGCCTTTGTGTGATCTTGGGTGAGCAGCAAGAGTGAAGGGTGATCTGTGAGAGTGACTGTCAGTGTACGGTGAGAGAATTTAGTGCAGCGTGAGAGGTGTGCCCCTATGAGTTCCGGCAGACAATTGTCCCTATGTACTAGCAGGATGAATAGAGTATTATAACAATATACGGTTCAAAGCCGGAGGGTCCCAGGGAAAATTTTAAGACCACACAGGATTTAATCCCCAATAACAGAACAAACAACTGTACAAAATCCTGAGGTCTGTAAGAGTACTAAGAAAGTTTGGAAAACCACTACTGGCTGTTTAAGAAAAAATGGAGAAATGTATTTATTTATTTATTTATATTTTTATATTTTTTTATTGGGGCACCAAACACAGAGAAATTAACTGTACCATTCAGAAAAAACAAATTCAAAAACAATGGTTTGTGACCCCAATATTTTTTCACATTTTACCCCCCCCCCCGCGGATCCATCCTGTCCCTCACGAAACAGAAGAAAGGAAAAGGTTCAAGGGGAGACACAGAGGAGCTATGATAACACAGTATACTAAAGCACAAACTAGAGCACATAGAAAAAAACACAAAGATATGGGTTAATCTGTCTTTACCTAGCAATTGAGCCAGTTGAGCATTGGGAGCCAAAGCTCCTTTCCCGCCTCTCTGGCCCGCCTGCCTCTCCTCCTCACCACCGCCATCTCCCAATTATATACATACATAAATTTACTAAGCCAGACATATTCTGTCAGGGGTGTAATGTTCAACCAAACTGTAGCTATACATATGCGATAGACGGCCATAGCTACAAACACAAATTTCTTGCAGTTTTCATCCGTCCCTTGCTCCGAGATCCCCAACATAACAGTCAATGGGGTAAGTCTCAGCGCAAGTCCAGCATAACTTTTAGCCTGCATTTAATTTGGGATAGTAATAAGGAAAGTTTAGGGCACGTAGCAAACATATGTGTACTGTCTGCAGCTACTTCTCCACATTACACCAGGTTTTAAAGCATTGTATTTGAAGGTTAGCAGATATACACGTTGTTTGACTATAAAACAAGGAATCTTCACAGCACCCCTGCTCAGGCTGAACCTGCGATTGCCATCGTTCAAAATGTTTAGATAGATCATCCACCATCCCTGCCATAATGAGTTTATAGACACTTGCTGTTTGTGGGACCCTATTATTACTAAGCATTTCTAGAAAGGGGAATTGGACCTGATTGTGACATTTTTTTACTATAACATCCCGAACTTGCAGATATTTAAAAAAGTCCGTATTACCCATCCCAAACCGATCTTTAAGAGTATCAAAAGAAATTATACTGTCCCCGGCTAAAAAATCCCCAATACAATAAATCCCTTTCTCCTTCCACCTACAAAAATAGCCATCCGTAAATATATCCAAGCAAAGGAGAGTATTACTAGCCAGAGGGGAATACCAATGTAGCCAGGGAATTCCCATCCTTTTCCTAATTGAGGTCCAAACCTTATATACACTTAATAAAACCTTAAACTTAACCCTCTTGAAATATGCGTAGTCTATGTGTCATAGCAATAGGCCCCGGGCTTCTGCCCCACACAAAAGTTGAAAGATTGAGCATCCAGAATCATCTAAGCTACAACCATTGATCAATTCCGCTGAATATTTCAAAATGGTGGCCCAATAATATGCCTGAAAGTTAGGGACGGACCCCCCCCCCCCTTATTTCTTGGTTCATTTGGGCGGGGCAGCACCCAAGAAGGGCTTTACGCTATATGACCCTGCCCCGCCCAATTGAACCAAGAAATAAGTTGATCAAACTTCCGAAACCAGTCTTTGCTAAATTCCAGAGGAATCGCCCTAAAATAATACAAGATTTTCAGAAGAAACATCATTTTTATAACGTTAGCCCGCCCCATGAGTGTTAGGTGTAGATTGTTCATTCTCTTAGAATCAGTTTTCATTTTCCCTAAAAGAGGCCCAAGATTAATATCAACGATTGTAGCCAGATCAGAAATGGAGAAATTTAATGTGAAACAAAACAAGTAAATAAGCCCAACGTGACTAACTTTTGGGCATATCCCTTTACAGGACGAAATCCCCCACTCACCAAAGGTGACATGCTTCATCATTTGGGATTCTCCTCCCAGAGGAAAAATCTAGTTCCTCTGGGGGCTACAACCCCCTCACTGAGAGGGAGGAGCTCAGGGATGTTTTGAATATAGTGTTGGATGTTCTAAATCCACAAATGAAGAGCTGATAGTGTGAATGAGGGTGCAGCGCAAACAAAATGTTATCAAAACTGTGAGGAGAGTGAAAATAAAACTAGCTCAAGGACGTCAAAAAGTCTTTATTGTGAGACGTACTTCACCAGGATTAAAAACGCAGTGCACCAGCGGTCTAAATTCAAAACCGCGATGGTGAAATGAAAACTAATTGGTCAACATGTTTCAACCATATAGCCTATGTGTAGGCTAGGCTTTCATCAGGACCTTAGATGCTGCAAGAACAATGTGAGAGTGGCATAACACAAAAGGATACAAGAACACAAAATTCTTTGATGTGCCTGTTACAAAAACATTACCTACAATCAAAACAAGAAAGCCAACATAAATGTAATGATCGTGGGCATGTCAAAGAAACTAGTTTTGTTTCACATAAAACACCAACAAGAAAAAGCAAAGATGCACTCACCCGTAACCACTGGGTAAGTGGCCACACCTCAACCTGGCAACCACTCAGGAAGGGGGCACCGCTCTAAAGAAAACGGTGGCAACAAATGTTAGCAATGACATGTCTTAGAATCTAAATGGAGTTTCACAAATGTGCAAGTATTCCCAATAAGCATGTCTATATGGAGCCAAAATATCAAAGGGAGATTTTAACAAGAGGGGTTAAAACAAACGGCTACTTGAGCCATAATGCTAGCAAGATGATATAATCTAATGCTAGAGCTATGTAATCTTAATCATACTGCCACAATGTCGTGCTCTTGAAATGCTAATGTAATCAAATGCTCTGAAGAGCAAATGATCACAGTCTATAATGTCAAAGCAAACAATAAAGATATTGGCAAATTGCCTTTGCAAACCATTCTATCCAGCCTCAAAAAAACACTTGAACGTCAGATAAGATTGGATTGCCGTGTGCGACAAGCCACTGCACGGCCAACAGGCTATCCGGAAAAGATCCTGCAAACTCTAAGCCCATGTGAACTCAATTACCCATGGATAGAAGAGTAACTAGAAGAATAGAGGGCTAAACATTAACAAACCAAGCCAATTGCATAAAATAACAGCGGAGGGCTTACCTGTCCGTCGGTACACCAGGGAAGTGAAGAGCCTGGAGCCGGAGGTACCGGGACGTCAAAAACGCCTCCTTTTAAGAAACTCCTTGAGTAGTAACAACCAATCCGAGCACACATAGATGTTCACGTGTCGGAATCCAAGTAGCAATGTACAACGCGCATGCGTGTTGTAAGCCCACTATGCCAAATAGTGTGGACGCTCTTGATTCGCATTCCACAACCGCGAGTACAGCGCGCATGCATTCTGTAATCACACTATGCCTCCAAACAAGCGCATGTTAGCTAATCTCTATAGGCTTCCTGGCGCATGCACGATTGGTTTGCGAGACAGAAACAGGCTTCGTCGGACCACAAAGGACAAAAAGAGGGGACTGGGTCCTGACAAAAATAGAAATAGAAGAAGGTAGAGGTACGCACCCTCAGAAAGTTGCAAAACAGGCACTTAGTCACACTGATTTAACCACTTAAGCACCAGACCAGGTGCTCATAGGTATCTCTAGGCACAAGTACGCTGCACAGTATGTAAAGTAACATGACCATCCTTTAATAAAACGTTTACTCTCAGGCCAGCACCATCTGGCATAAAGACATAGACCAAGAACACACTCACCATGTCTCCAAAGAACCCTAGGCTCAAACATAAAGAGAGGAAATGTGTAAACTAGAGAATACATGTCCAGAAAACATAGACCTGACACAATTAACATGTCCATGAAGCAGCCCAAATAAAGTGGACCATGATATAGAGAAGCAGCTACGTTGCACATACCCAGTGATGGAAAAAGAGGTCTCTACAGTAGCAACCAGGAAATATCATCATTCAAGCCCATGGTGTCAGTCTGTAATTTATGTACCCACCATTGTTCTCGCCTGAACAGAAACATGGTCAAATCAGTAATGTGAGGCAGAATAAACGTTTTTTCCAACACTGTCCATTTCAAATCACTTGGACTGTGTTTTACTGTAACCAAATTGACCAATCACACCACTGATTTGACCATGTTTCTGTTGCTATCTATGACGCGACGGCCCAGTGGCACGCATATCAGGTTATGGAGGCACAGAATACACAGCCTCACAAACACAACCGGATTGTCCCCAAGATGGCGGCCATTCGCTCCTAACCCACCAACTCTGCACCAAGCGTCCGGCCATCACTATCTGCAAATAGAGGAGTAAGACCAGCCACTATCTATTTTTAGGAATAACATGCACAAACATGTTGACTATCCACTATGTACTATTTTCCACTATGAATCACTGTAGGACTAGCCACCAGTGGGTTTGTGGACTGTGAACAGAGGAGTAGGACTAGCCACCAGTCTTTGGACTGTGAACAGAGGAATAGGACTAGCCACCAGTGGGATTGGAGACTGTGAACAGAGGAGTAGGACCAGCCACCAGTTATTATATCCATTTAAGGGTGGCATGCTGACTGTGCACAGAGAAGTAGGACTAGCCAATACTTACTATTTTTTTTTCCAAAGCTAACCTGGAATAGAACTGCCAACAGCTAGTGTGGGGGAACTATCTTCCTACAGGGCTCTGTTGTAACTTTCAGAGACTCGATCCCCCCCTGTGTACAGTCCCCTCACTATGGCTCTTGACATGCCAACCCCCCACCCAATCCCTACCAACACATCTGAAACCCCACAGCCTGAACTCATACAATATTAATTTCCCCCACCTCTCTGCTAAAATTAGACGAAACTTCAAACGGAAACTAAACCGACAACACAGTGAAACCCTATTTACAGACATCTACCACTCCTCTTCCAAAGGTCTGATTAAGATGGACCTAATTTTCCACACGGAGAGACCAGAAGACTGGATCTCCACGCTCAGAGCGCAACTGTACATCACTAAAACCACATCTACACCACACAGCTGCAAATTAACATCCCTACTCCCTAATCACTTGTCTAGAAGAGGGATCACATCCGTGACCATCTACACTAACAGCACTATACTCATTCAGGCAAACAATGAGAACCTTGAAGCTTTCGACTCCCTCTTCCCCTAACTCCGATCCACTCCCCCTCACCTGCCTCAACCCGCCTCATCCCAACTCCCGCCTACAGCTAACCGGCCCCAACGGGAAACACAATCTACACCACCACATGCCCCCACCGCCCACCCCGAGTCTCTGCTCAACACAGCACCCCTACCAAGCATGCCCCACAGATCCCTAAGGAAAACACAACCTCTCTCCCCTATTGGACCCACCCACCGCAACCTCACGAATGAGCCCCGCCGACAGTGACCCCTATCCTCACCAGTTCCTGCACAGATTCATCTCTCGACTCAATCCACCCCTCCCAGGATTTCAAAAAGGTTCAACTTGTCTTACACAATGAGTAAGAGACAACACTCCATCAACCCGTCCTACACCACTCAAGGCAAACCCCCCTAAGATGATGCCAACCCCACCACGACTCAGTGGCGCAGCAACTCGCGTAACTAGAAAACCAGATAGACTTGATCTCCCGGGGCCTGACCAAAATCCTCTCCAATCTAGATAAAGCATGCCGACCCCATCAATCTCCTCCCTGGGTTCCCCCCACTGTCAACACCAATAGCCACAAGAGCCCCACCTGGCCCTCAGAAACCCATGAAACTCAGTCTCAGAGACCCCAAACACTGATCATGGAACCCTGGCCACAAATAGTCTCAAGAATTGCTGTCCTTCCCACTAGGGCTCAGAGTCGCTCAAATACAGATACAAAACCCTTGACCTCAAGGCCCACTAGAACAGAAGCAGCCATGTCTGACAATGAAGCAGCCGTTCTAGCCTCCTCTTACGACACAGCCCCATTTGACTCCCCTTAATCCAAAATCCAAGTGATCACGGGGCTCCGTAAAAACCTTCCCTGCACAAAACCGCCCGCCCTTACCACCCTACCTAGGGCGCCCCAAAAAAAGACCGCCAGCAATAAAGAGCTATTCACCAACTGCCTGCTCATCAACTGCAGGTCGGCTTCTCTGCATGCAACTGAACTATCAGAGGCCATCCTCTCGCATGACATTGACATTGCGTTCCTCACTGAGACCTGGTTCAATGAGCTATCCTCACCATGCTTAGACATGCTTGTACCTCCAGGTTTCTCCCTCATAAACAAAGACAGAAAAGACCAGAGAGGAGATGGGGTAGCTATCATCCATAAAGACAACATGGTCATCACGGAAATAAACACATAGGACTACAACACATTTAAATGTCTTTCAACCAACATTAAGACCAATGACAATGGATCTTTACTGTGTCACCTTCTCTATCATCCTCCAGGTAAAACCTCCGCATTCGGAGAACAATTATCGGACCTGATAGCTCAAGGTGCACTCGGTGATGCCAATAACCCTATTCTAGGCGACCTGAACCTACGGTGGAATGAGACCAACAACCCAGCTAATCCAATCGCTATCCAGTCTCCTCTGTGATAACAATCTAATCCAGTGCTGCACAGAGGAGACGCACTACAAAGGAGCCATCTTGGATGCCATCATAGCTCAAAGAAACACCATCACTATCAATCACATACTCCCAGTCGACTGGTCAGACCACCATATGATCTTATTTCATATCAACCAACTAACTCTCTCTCAATCACCTTTGCAAGACCCCCCAAATGGTTGAGAAACTTCTCTCAGGTCCCCACGGGAGTCCTTGAAGAACAGATAAGCTCACTTCTCCCTGACACCAATGACCACCTCTCAACTAATGACCTCACTGAATTTTACAATGCAAAGCTAGTGTCCATGCTTGACAAAATAGCTCCCCTAAAGCTCAAAAAGAGTAGAGCCATCCCACCCAGATCATGGTTCAATCCTGACTTCAACTCCGAAAGGAGAAAACTAAGAGCCAAAGAAAGAAAGTGGAGAAATAATCCTACCTCCATCCTCCGCGATCAACTCAAATCAGCCTGTAGGAAATACAACAACCACATCAAAAACAAGAAATCCAGCTTTTTCCGCTCGGCGCTGGACAGTGCCAAAAACAGACCAAAGGAGCTCTATAGCATTATCAGACAACAAACCTTTAAGCCTGTGTCCTCCTCTGTACAGGCATCCAAAGAACTATGTGATAACTTCGCCAACTTCTTCAATGATAAGATCACCAAAATCGAACTCTCGCTGGACGTCAACAACACGCACCCCACGAAAAGCATCACAGCTGGGTCGCTTGATCTCTCTCCTGGTTCCTCTCCCAATTCCTGGCTTAGTTTCCGTCCCATCCTAGAAACTAAGATAGTCACGTTGATGTCCACCTCCAAACCCTCAGCCTATGTCCTAGACCCCATTCCTCCCCTACTGACCAAAGAATTGAAGCATGCCTTAGCTCTATTTTAGAGCACGATCATAAATAGCTCCCTGAAAAACGGAGTGGTTCCAGACTGCCTTAAAATGGGTCAAGTCACCCCCCTGTTGAAAAAACACGACCTGGACGCGACAGATCTGAATAATTTTAGACCTGTGTCGAACCTCCCCCTTCTTTCAAAAACTCTAGAAAGATGCGTACTACACCAACTAACCCAGCACCTAGACAACATCAACCTCCTGTACCCACACCAATCTGGTTTCAGAAAAGGCTGTAGCACAGAAACCGCGATTCTCAACATCATCGGCGATATCCATGGATCACTTGACTCTGACCAATGCTCATTCTCCTTGACCTCTCGGCAGCATTCAATACTGTAGATCACAAACTCCTCATAAGGGCTCTCCAAAAAGAGCTGGGCTTGGCGAGGCAGTCCTCAAATGGTTCTCCTCCTTTCTACATAATCGCACACAAAAAATTAAAATAAAAAACTTCACTTCCGACCTCCAGCAAGGCAACAAGGGCGTCCCTCAAGGCTCGGTGCTATCACAGCAACTCTTTCACATCTACATGGAAACTCTCTCCAAACTTATCAGAAAAGCCAACATCCGCCTCCACCTCTACGCTGATGATACTCAGATCTATCTCAAAACTACCTCTCTTAAAGACATACAAAGGCCTAATGATGTACTGAAAGATGTCCAACACTGGCTGACAAGCAACCACCTGAAACTAAATCCTGATAAGACTGAGACACTCCTCATCTCGAATAAGGAAGATAACCCCCAAATTGCCGAATGGTTACAGGCCATCGATGCGCTCAATGGGAATCTCACTCTAGCAGACTTTGTCAAATCTCTAGGCATCACTCTAGACTCAGAACTGAACATGAAGAGACAAATTAAGAATTCGTCCAAAAGCGCTTTCCTTAACCTCAGACTACTGAACAAAATAAAATCCTACATTCCGTCCAAGGATCTCAAACAGGCCACCCAATCTCTGGTACTGTCAAGACTGGACTATGGGAACGCAGTCCTCTCAGGAATTCCAAAGTCACACCTGGCTCCCATCAAAACAACGTTGCATGCGGCCGCCGGAATGATCACTGGTATCAAGAAATTCGATCATATCTTCCCTGCTCTCAAGGAACTAAAGTGGCTTCCAGTCGAAATGCAGATTAGCTTCAGAACAGCCTGCCTCACCCATAAAGCCCTTCACACTGGCAAACCTGAGTACTTGGCAAAAAAACTCATGAAAGCCGGCCAGACCAGGAACCTGAGAAGTTCAAACTACCAGCTCATACTACCAAAATCTAGAAGAAAAAAAACAGCGGACTGATCTTTCACCGGAAGCACGCCCAAAATTTGGAACTCCATTCCCCCTCACATTAGAACCATTCCCTCCTTTGTAGAATTCAAAAGACAACTCAAAACCCTGTTCCTTAACCGCTCCCTAGGGAATGGACAGCTTGGGGCAGCTAGCGGACATCGAGCTCTGCTCCAGCTCTAAGACTCCGAAGCAAGCTGAAGGCAAATAACTGTCCTGCACTACATTGTGCTGCTCTTTATTTTTGCGTTCTTATGTTGATGTGTCACTTTTCTTTGTCTGTTTCTGATGATTATCTGTTATGTAACTATTATAAAGCGCTCTGATACCCCTGGGTCTGGCCAGCACAATAGTAAACTTATTAAATAAATAAATAAAATAAATTCTAAGACATGTCATTGCTAACATTTGTTGCCACCGTTTTCTTTAGAGCGGTGCCCCCTTCCTAAGCGGTTGCCAGGTTGAGGTGTGGTGACTTACCCAGTGGTTACGTGTGAGTTCATCTTTGCTTTTTCTTGTTGGTGTTTTATGTGAAACAAAACTAGTTTCTTTGACATACCCACGATCATTACATTCATGCTGCTTTTCTTGTTTTGATTGTAGGTAATGTTTTCGAAACAGGCACATCAAGAATTTTGTGTCCCTGTATCCTTTTGTGTTATGTCACTCTCACATTGTTCTTGCAATAGCATCTAAGGTCCTGATGAAAGCCTAGCCTACACATAGGCTATATGGCTGAAACATGTTGACCAATTAGTTTTCATTTCACCATCGCAGTTTTGAATTTAGACCGCTGGTGCACTGCGTTTTTAATCCTGGCAAAGTACGTCTCACCATAAAGACTTTTTTGACGTCCTTGAGCTAGTTTTATTTTCACTCTCCTCACAGTTTTGATAACATTTTGTTTGCACTGCGCCCTCACTCATACTATCAGCTCTTCATTTGTGGATTTAGAACATCCAACACTATATTCAAAACATCCCTGAGCTCCTCCCTCTCAGTGAGGGGGTTGTAGCCCCCAGAGGAACTAGGTTTTTCCTCTGGGAGTAGAATCCCAAACGATGAAGCATGTCACCTTTGGTGAGATAGGGATTTCGTCCTGTAAAGGGATATGCCCAAAAGTTAGTCACGTTGGGCTTATTTACTTGTTTTGTTTCACATTAAATTAATCTATTTTTTCTTAAACAGCCAGTAGTGGTTTTCCACACTTTCTTAGTACTCTTACAGACCTCAGGATTTCGTACAGTTGTTTGTTAGGATGAATAGAGTGCCTGTATTAGTGCAGGCTTAGGGGCAAATTTACATGACCCTTGCACCACTTTTGCATCATTTTACCCATGCTAAATATGATGCAAATGTGGCGCAGGGGGCTTGTAAATCTGTCCCTTAGAGTTTTGTCTGTGTGAGTGCATGGTGAGAGCAGGACATGCAGAGTGAGTGGTGTGACTCCAGGGTGAATGTTGTGTTTGTTTGAGTGGTGTGAGTGCAGGGTGAGTGCTGGACCCATGTGAGTGAATGGTGAGCTGTGTGAGTGACAGACATGTTTTATGTGAGTGTACAATGAACAAGGTGACAGTGTGAGAGTAGGGTGAAAGGAGTGAGTGCAGGAAGAGTGATGTGACATATTAGTTTGGGTGCGGGTGAAAGTGCAGAGTGGGAGGAATGAATGCATGGTGAGTGATGTGCTTCCTTGAGTGAGATTGCAGAGTGAGCATTGGGAGTATCAGGTGAGTGAAGTGTCTCATGAGTGCAGGGTGAGTAGAGTACTTGTGTAAGTGCAGGGTGAAAAGCGTGAGTGCATGGTGAGTGGTGTGAGTGCAGTGTGATCACTGTGAGTGCAGGGTTAGAGGAGTACTCATGTGACCAAAGGGTAAATGGAGGGAGAACAGCGTGTGTTCATGGAAAGGGGCAGAAGAACATTGTGGTCACTCTGAGAGCAGGGTGAGTAGTGTGCTCATGTGAGCGCAGGGTAAGAGGAGAATGAACAGTGTGAGTGCAGGGAAACAGCACAAGTGCAGTGTGATTGCTGTGAATGTAGGTTGAATGCTGAAAGTAACAAGTGAGTGGAGAGTCATGTGTGTGCAGGGTGTGTTCATGTGAGTGCAGAATAGGAGAAGAGTGAATGGTGTGAGTGAATGGTGAGCAGTGTGAGTGCAGTGTAATTGCTGTAAATGCGGGGTAAACATGAAAGTGAAGGGTGAGTTGTAAGAATGAGGAGGGAGTTGTCCAAATGCAGGGTGGATTCCCAGAGAACCTAGAGTAACTCAGAATTGTATTGATGGCTGGCATAGGGTTTAATCTATATGTTAAACTATTGCTATTATGACATCAATCAGGGATGGAGGGTGGAGGAAATAAATAATGTGCTGATCCTGCAACAAACTGTCAGTCTCCTGATTAGGGTTGCCAGCTGATGAGATTTCTACTCACACCACCAGTATTTTGATGTCCAAGCCAGTACAAAAATAAGCAAAATCACCTAAAGTCGGTATTTTTAGCACTTATCTGTGCATACGTCAAACAGGGAATATTGAGAGCATTTTTAAATGTGTTCTAGGGCTGCATTAATGATCCATGACTAATAATTAAAGGAAACGAAGACAGAAAAGTCATGTTTCATATGAATAAATATCATTTTATGTTAAGCCCTATTTAGTGTCAAGGCGAGGCCTTTGCAGATTCTTTAAACAAGCGGGCTGTCTTTTGCTCATTTAAAGGTGGCAGTCCTACTCCTGAGATGCCTTTTACACAAAATGCATTCTACTACAGTGGCAGTAAAAATAAAAAACATATGTATGAAACAGGCAGAGTGTGGACCCAGGGGGTATTGGAACCAGTGAAAAAACACAAAACCTCATTAACGAGTGCACAAAGGCATGTACATATGTAAATAGTCTTTTAAAGACCGGGGAAAAACTCGGTATGGCAGAGATAAGACACCAGACACTGCCCAGCCGAGCCCACAGCAGCTCAAGCTGCAGCTGCACGGGCTGAGACACACGACGGGGTGGCTAAGGCCGTTTTAGCCCTATGGGCATTACACACCTGCTCTTTCACCCCAAAGTCCTGTTTGCGCGAATTACGCAGACCCACAATGAACAAAGACACTGGCTGCACAATATGGATAGGAACTGTTAGGACTGGTAGGAAACAGTGGTATTCAATGTAATGGAGATAATCTTTTCATTCTTCGTGGTCACAGTCTTAACACTATGAGGTACTAAACAGGGTTAAGTCTTTGTCATCTTTTGGTAGGAGTTGTGCGTCATCAATGACCTATGGTAGTACACCAGTTTCAATACAACACCAAGGAAAGTGAGTGACTTTTGAAGGAACAAAAAACATAGCTGAATGAAATTTCACGGACTCTATGTAAGAGAAAAGTCAAAAACCCATAAGGAAACAGTGTTACTAAATCAACCTAACCAACAGCTGCAAAAACACAGAATGCATTAGCAGACAGAAATCGGACAAAACTGGAACGACCTAGGTCTGTTTGAATAAAAAAAACATACAAGTGGGAAATAATATACACAAAAAACACTCTCTACTGGATGCCTCCAAAGTTCCTCAGATGGATGAAAACGGAAGTACGTACCCTGTTGTGGGATGGGAAAAAGGCTGGAATCCCCTAAAGAAGTTGCCAAGAGGACTATATGGGATTGCTCACGACGACATACAGGTGTGCTACTGGGCTTCTCAACTGGCTATACCCATGAATGAGTCTTCACCCCTTTAAACAAGCCTTCCTTGAGAGTCAATAGACATGTAATGGGAGTAAAAGGTTACCCAGCAGCGAAATATAAGTGGCAATGCTGCTATTCACTTCCACAGCATACGGTGTGACAGTGGTCTGGTCCTGGGACAAGGTGCTACACCGACTTCGGTGGAGAGTGACTTTAACCAGAAAAACACCCCTGTGCGATAGTGATCTGCTCTAGGGGGTGGGGACTTTGAAGTGGATTGGGTGATGGAATCTGATCGGGATTAGCAAACTAGGTGAAGTGTGGGGAGAGTACAGGCCAAGCTTTACTTGGTGAGCAACATGGTATTTAGACTCCTACGGCTGCGCCATGCCCATGCAACCCATGTCCATAGAAATGCCCCCCTTGCTGGAGCCTCCCACCTTGAGGTCAAACTCCTTTCTCAGTGTATTCCACAGAAAGCCAGATCCCTTATATATCTGACTAGTATAACCAACACACCAGACCCCCTGGTTAACCTTAAGCCTAAGTCAGAGGAGGATGTAATTGCTGCACAAAGAGAGGTGGCTATACGGTTGGGTTTCATACTGGTACACTTCATGATCCTGCATAGGGCATATCTCAAATGAGCACTCCTGGACAGGATAGGAGGCACTTCTAATGATCACTGTCTGTACAGCTGTGGTAAGAGGAGAACTCTCCTACACACACACTGTGGGATTGCCCAGTGCAGAAGGCATTCTGGTCGGAGTGGAGCATTGTCTTATGGACCCAACTAGGCTAGAGGCTTCTCTCTTCATTAAAACTGATATTCTCAACATCAGAGGAGATATAGCCTCATAACATTATGCAAACAACCTCTGCTGGGTGGGCCTCATGTTAATATTATTAACGTAATTGTTTAAATACTTTTTAAGTATAGTTGGTAAGTTTTAATATGTAATTAATTATTTTTACATTTAAATAGTAATTTATAATCTAGTAGCGGCTTGTTTAGTTTATAGGGGAAAAGGTTAGGGAGTCCAATCCTTTCCCTGCTTTTGTTTACTTTGGAGGGGAAATAGTGAAACTAACCCTCTTAAGTCTAATATTTTCCCAACCATTGTTTGGATTGGAGAACAGTAAAATGTACCCCTCAAAAGTCCCACACTTTCCCTATTTTTGATTAGATTAGAGTGGGAACAGTAACTCTAAACCCTTCAATCTCCAACATTTCCCCTGATTTTGCTTACTTTAGAGTAGGAATAATACATCTAAGCCCCCCAAAGTCCAACACTTTCCTTACTGTTGTTTATGTTGGAGTGAGAACTATCCTCTCCAACATCCAATGCTTCCCTGCTTTTGCTTAGATTGGAGTGTGAGTAGTAAATTCGAGCCTCCAAGTTCAACACTTTCACTGTTTTTGCTTACGGTAGAGTAGGAATAATAAATGTAAGCCATCCAAAATGTAACTTTTCCTCCTTTTGATTACATTGGTGTGGGAATGGTAAATCTAACCCCTCTAAAATCTTTAAATTTTTATATTAGGTTATATATATATATATGTTTTGGTGATATATATATGTATGCCATGCCGACATAGAGTTTTCCCTGCCTTGGCACTTCTGACCACCCTGTTGTTTCTAACTCAGTCTCCTCTCTTTTTAGCTCACCTGTAAAGCGCTCTGATACCTTCATTGTTCTTGTTCGCGCTATATAAACCTTTTAAAATAAAATGTTAAAATATATATACGTTACATTTTACTTTTAAATTATTGTTCATATATTTGTTCTAGTGTTTTTTAAAACGTAACTGTTATTTTAATGTTTTTAAACTATATTAAATATATATATATATATATATATATATATATATATATATATATATATATATATATATATATATATATATATAATGGAAAGTCCTGCCACTCCTTAACGGAAAAGCAGGCACCGGCAACAGGAATACAATTTTTTTTTTAATTTAGGCAAACAATGACATCGGGTGGAATGACGCGTTGCGGTGGACACAGCCAACTTGTTCACATAGCGTGGCCACCATTGTCAGGCCCTTAAATGCTATCTGTTAACACATGCGAGGTAATAAACACGGAAGACATCCTGTGTTGGAGCAGCTACACATGACAAAACTAAAATTCATGTATTCAACATCATACAATGTAAAAATAAATATGGCAACAATTATGCTGCTCCTGTCAGGATATAAACATAATTATGCATACAATACTGCACTCTAAAAAATTAAAAATAGAAATGAAAATAACATTGCACTCCAGAAGAATATATAAACAGAAATGCTCTAAGAGGTGGAATACTGCAACAAGCAGAGTGTTGATGTTCATTGCAAGAAACCCACTAGGTGTTTGATCCATGCCACACTCTGACTTGCGTGTGGGAACAAGAAAACAACATTGGTATGTTATGTTATGTTAAAAAAAAATTATACACCCAGAGATTTCATGGCGCTAACTCTAGAACTTGCCGGAACCAATAGAGAGTGTTATACGTGGGCCTGCATGAACAGCCAAGTTTTAAGCATTGTACCTGTTGCCACACAAAATAACAGTGTTTTGGTGGTACCTCATGAAAATAAATCATAGCTAGTGCGTTACAAACAGTGTGGCTATACTGGAAAAAAGACTCACTCCCAGAAGCTAAACTGACGCCCAATTGGGCCTGTGGTCTACCCTGAAATGACCCTGCATAGAACGCTCTAAATCACAGACAAGTGTCCAGTACCTGCACATCTACTACACCGTCTCTTCCAAAGGTCACATGCCACCTTGACACTGAAGGAGTTATCTTGTAACAATATAAACCTCCCAGAAATATATATGTGTATACATAATGTGAAAATGAGTGCTAAAAGAGTGTTTGTGATTTTGTGCTATACATGACAACAAGTAAAACAAAAATTACAAATGAATAAGGGACCTGCAGAATACAATTCTGCATGCGGCTAAAAGCACTAATACCAGGCTGAAAGGGAGCAGGAAGAAATCCATTGAGGTCAAGGGAAGTATATGTTACAGATGTATCTACATCTCTTCGTTAGAATTTAGGCCAACGGGGATCTTGCTGTTGAGCATAATGATGTAACAGGACTCTAACCTACGTAGCTTAAGTTCCCTGTTGCCACCCCTCACGTGCTTAGAAAACGAATCTATGACAGATCGTTGCTGTTACCGCCATGCCTCTCATTTATATGTCATGCTACGGGATATGTTTTGTCATCTTTGGCAATTGCACGTAAGTGTTGCAGGATCCTGACGTGTACCATGTGCTTAGTACTGCCCACATATACCTTAGGTCACGAGCATCGCAGCACGTAAACCACAAAGTCACTTCAGCAGTTGAAGAAGTGATGGATCATAATGGTTGAATTATGCAGTGGGCTATGAAACTCATTCAGGCTCAGGCTGATGATACAGGCCTTGCATTTATGGCATTTATGGAAGCCTGGGGAAGATGTAAACCAGGAATCAGACTGCATAATCTCAGGACTAATGTTGCACAATTCATCTCTCATGGACTTAGCCCTTCAGAACAAATCTAATCTTGGTTTGTAACATAGGTGGATTGGAAGATAGTGATATTCAACATCCTCTTGGAGGAAACAAACAGCTCTAAAAGACACTGTGAATGGTTTAAGTGTCAAACAACATATCTGTGACCCACCATCACGAATGTGCGCCTTCGGACTGGGTGCCTGCAAGCAGTGATGGTTGACAGAAGGGGCCACAAGGTGAAAGAACAACGACCTTGCCACGATCTTCCTGCATGCACGGAGTTTTGATTAGCTGCATTATGGGACTAGTAGTTCTTTGTATTGAAGCAGCGCCAGTTAAAACTCAGTGCAGGTGCGCCTCATTCCACTGTGAGGGAGGGGCCGTATGTTAAGACTGCTGTGGGAGGAACGTGACTGTTTGGATTACTGGCATTGAGAAAGGCGAAGAGCTGAAACCGGTCTGCCGCATTTACATCCAAATAAACAACCTGTGAAGCCTCTGCTGTGTCCTTTGTCCTTTTGCCGTTGGTGAAAAGGGTTTGATTTTATTTAGCGCTTCTGCCCGTGATGCGCACAAGGGACCCTGTCAAAGAAGAAGGTCACAGAGACATGGGAAATTTTCGAAGGTAGCCGAGGTATCGGATTATCTGTGACCCACCATCACGAATGTGCGCCTTCGGACTGGGTGCCTGCAAGCAGTGATGGTTGACAGAAGGGGCCACAAGGTGAAAGAACAACGACCTTGCCACGATCTTCCTGCATGCACGGAGTTTTGATTAGCTGCATTATGGGACTAGTAGTTCTTTGTATTGAAGCAGCGCCAGTTAAAACTCAGTGCAGGTGCGCCTCATTCCACTGTGAGGGAGGGGCCGTATGTTAAGACTGCTGTGGGAGGAACGTGACTGTTTGGATTACTGGCATTGAGAAAGGCGAAGAGCTGAAACCGGTCTGCCGCATTTACATCCAAATAAACAACCTGTGAAGCCTCTGCTGTGTCCTTTGTCCTTTTGCCGTTGGTGAAAAGGGTTTGATTTTATTTAGCGCTTCTGCCCGTGATGCGCACAAGGGACCCTGTCAAAGAAGAAGGTCACAGAGACATGGGAAATTTTCGAAGGTAGCCGAGGTATCGGATTATCTGTGACCCACCATCATGAATGTGCGCCTTCGGACTGGGTGCCTGCAAGCAGTGATGGTTGACAGAAGGGGCCACAAGGTGAAAGAACAACGACCTTGCCACGATCTTCCTGCATGCACGGAGTTTTGATTAGCTGCATTATGGGACTAGTAGTTCTTTGTATAGAAGCAGCGCCAGTTAAAACTCAGTGCAGGTGCGCCTCATTCCACTGTGAGGGAGGGGCCGTATGTTAAGACTGCTGTGGGAGGAACGTGACTGTTTGGATTACTGGCATTGAGAAAGGCGAAGAGCTGAAACCGGTCTGCCGCATTTACATCCAAATAAACAACCTGTGAAGCCTCTGCTGTGTCCTTTGTCCTTTTGCCGTTGGTGAAAAGGGTTTGATTTTATTTAGCGCTTCTGCCCGTGATGCGCACAAGGGACCCTGTCAAAGAAGAAGGTCACAGAGACATGGGAAATTTTCGAAGGTAGCCGAGGTATCGGATTATCTGTGACCCACCATCACGAATGTGCGCCTTCGGACTGGGTGCCTGCAAGCAGTGATGGTTGACAGAAGGGGCCACAAGGTGAAAGAACAACGACCTTGCCACGATCTTCCTGCATGCACGGATTTTGATTAGCTGCATTATGGGACTAGTAGTTCTTTGTATTGAAGCAGCGCCAGTTAAAACTCAGTGCAGGTGCGCCTCATTCCACTGTGAGGGAGGGGCCGTATGTTAAGACTGCTGTGGGAGGAACGTGACTGTTTGGATTACTGGCATTGAGAAAGGCGAAGAGCTGAAACCGGTCTGCCGCATTTACATCCAAATAAACAACCTGTGAAGCCTCTGCTGTGTCCTTTGTCCTTTTGCCGTTGGTGAAAAGGGTTTGATTTTATTTAGCGCTTCTGCCCGTGATGCGCACAAGGGACCCTGTCAAAGAAGAAGGTCACAGAGACATGGGAAATTTTCGAAGGTAGCCGAGGTATCGGATTATCTGTGACCCACCATCACGAATGTGCGCCTTCGGACTGGGTGCCTGCAAGCAGTGATGGTTGACAGAAGGGGCCACAAGGTGAAAGAACAACGACCTTGCCACGATCTTCCTGCATGCACGGAGTTTTGATTAGCTGCATTATGGGACTAGTAGTTCTTTGTATTGAAGCAGCGCCAGTTAAAACTCAGTGCAGGTGCGCCTCATTCCACTGTGAGGGAGGGGCCGTATGTTAAGACTGCTGTGGGAGGAACGTGACTGTTTGGATTACTGGCATTGAGAAAGGCGAAGAGCTGAAACCGGTCTGCCGCATTTACATCCAAATAAACAACCTGTGAAGCCTCTGCTGTGTCCTTTGTCCTTTTGCCGTTGGTGAAAAGGGTTTGATTTTATTTAGCGCTTCTGCCCGTGATGCGCACAAGGGACCCTGTCAAAGAAGAAGGTCACAGAGACATGGGAAATTTTCGAAGGTAGCCGAGGTATCGGATTATCTGTGACCCACCATCACGAATGTGCGCCTTCGGACTGGGTGCCTGCAAGCAGTGATGGTTGACAGAAGGGGCCACAAGGTGAAAGAACAACGACCTTGCCACGATCTTCCTGCATGCACGGAGTTTTGATTAGCTGCATTATGGGACTAGTAGTTCTTTGTATTGAAGCAGCGCCAGTTAAAACTCAGTGCAGGTGCGCCTCATTCCACTGTGAGGGAGGGGCCGTATGTTAAGACTGCTGTGGGAGGAACGTGACTGTTTGGATTACTGGCATTGAGAAAGGCGAAGAGCTGAAACCGGTCTGCCGCATTTACATCCAAATAAACAACCTGTGAAGCCTCTGCTGTGTCCTTTGTCCTTTTGCCGTTGGTGAAAAGGGTTTGATTTTATTTAGCGCTTCTGCCCGTGATGCGCACAAGGGACCCTGTCAAAGAAGAAGGTCACAGAGACATGGGAAATTTTCGAAGGTAGCCGAGGTATCGGATTATCTGTGACCCACCATCACGAATGTGCGCCTTCGGACTGGGTGCCTGCAAGCAGTGATGGTTGACAGAAGGGGCCACAAGGTGAAAGAACAACGACCTTGCCACGATCTTCCTGCATGCACGGATTTTGATTAGCTGCATTATGGGACTAGTAGTTCTTTGTATTGAAGCAGCGCCAGTTAAAACTCAGTGCAGGTGCGCCTCATTCCACTGTGAGGGAGGGGCCGTATGTTAAGACTGCTGTGGGAGGAACGTGACTGTTTGGATTACTGGCATTGAGAAAGGCGAAGAGCTGAAACCGGTCTGCCGCATTTACATCCAAATAAACAACCTGTGAAGCCTCTGCTGTGTCCTTTGTCCTTTTGCCGTTGGTGAAAAGGGTTTGATTTTATTTAGCGCTTCTGCCCGTGATGCGCACAAGGGACCCTGTCAAAGAAGAAGGTCACAGAGACATGGGAAATTTTCGAAGGTAGCCGAGGTATCGGATTATCTGTGACCCACCATCACGAATGTGCGCCTTCGGACTGGGTGCCTGCAAGCAGTGATGGTTGACAGAAGGGGCCACAAGGTGAAAGAACAACGACCTTGCCACGATCTTCCTGCATGCACGGAGTTTTGATTAGCTGCATTATGGGACTAGTAGTTCTTTGTATTGAAGCAGCGCCAGTTAAAACTCAGTGCAGGTGCGCCTCATTCCACTGTGAGGGAGGGGCCGTATGTTAAGACTGCTGTGGGAGGAACGTGACTGTTTGGATTACTGGCATTGAGAAAGGCGAAGAGCTGAAACCGGTCTGCCGCATTTACATCCAAATAAACAACCTGTGAAGCCTCTGCTGTGTCCTTTGTCCTTTTGCCGTTGGTGAAAAGGGTTTGATTTTATTTAGCGCTTCTGCCCGTGATGCGCACAAGGGACCCTGTCAAAGAAGAAGGTCACAGAGACATGGGAAATTTTCGAAGGTAGCCGAGGTATCGGATTATCTGTGACCCACCATCACGAATGTGCGCCTTCGGACTGGGTGCCTGCAAGCAGTGATGGTTGACAGAAGGGGCCACAAGGTGAAAGAACAACGACCTTGCCACGATCTTCCTGCATGCACGGAGTTTTGATTAGCTGCATTATGGGACTAGTAGTTCTTTGTATTGAAGCAGCGCCAGTTAAAACTCAGTGCAGGTGCGCCTCATTCCACTGTGAGGGAGGGGCCGTATGTTAAGACTGCTGTGGGAGGAACGTGACTGTTTGGATTACTGGCATTGAGAAAGGCGAAGAGCTGAAACCGGTCTGCCGCATTTACATCCAAATAAACAACCTGTGAAGCCTCTGCTGTGTCCTTTGTCCTTTTGCCGTTGGTGAAAAGGGTTTGATTTTATTTAGCGCTTCTGCCCGTGATGCGCACAAGGGACCCTGTCAAAGAAGAAGGTCACAGAGACATGGGAAATTTTCGAAGGTAGCCGAGGTATCGGATTATCTGTGACCCACCATCACGAATGTGCGCCTTCGGACTGGGTGCCTGCAAGCAGTGATGGTTGACAGAAGGGGCCACAAGGTGAAAGAACAACGACCTTGCCACGATCTTCCTGCATGCACGGAGTTTTGATTAGCTGCATTATGGGACTAGTAGTTCTTTGTATTGAAGCAGCGCCAGTTAAAACTCAGTGCAGGTGCGCCTCATTCCACTGTGAGGGAGGGGCCGTATGTTAAGACTGCTGTGGGAGGAACGTGACTGTTTGGATTACTGGCATTGAGAAAGGCGAAGAGCTGAAACCGGTCTGCCGCATTTACATCCAAATAAACAACCTGTGAAGCCTCTGCTGTGTCCTTTGTCCTTTTGCCGTTGGTGAAAAGGGTTTGATTTTATTTAGCGCTTCTGCCCGTGATGCGCACAAGGGACCCTGTCAAAGAAGAAGGTCACAGAGACATGGGAAATTTTCGAAGGTAGCCGAGGTATCGGATTATCTGTGACCCACCATCACGAATGTGCGCCTTCGGACTGGGTGCCTGCAAGCAGTGATGGTTGACAGAAGGGGCCACAAGGTGAAAGAACAACGACCTTGCCACGATCTTCCTGCATGCACGGAGTTTTGATTAGCTGCATTATGGGACTAGTAGTTCTTTGTATTGAAGCAGCGCCAGTTAAAACTCAGTGCAGGTGCGCCTCATTCCACTGTGAGGGAGGGGCCGTATGTTAAGACTGCTGTGGGAGGAACGTGACTGTTTGGATTACTGGCATTGAGAAAGGCGAAGAGCTGAAACCGGTCTGCCGCATTTACATCCAAATAAACAACCTGTGAAGCCTCTGCTGTGTCCTTTGTCCTTTTGCCGTTGGTGAAAAGGGTTTGATTTTATTTAGCGCTTCTGCCCGTGATGCGCACAAGGGACCCTGTCAAAGAAGAAGGTCACAGAGACATGGGAAATTTTCGAAGGTAGCCGAGGTATCGGATTATCTGTGACCCACCATCACGAATGTGCGCCTTCGGACTGGGTGCCTGCAAGCAGTGATGGTTGACAGAAGGGGCCACAAGGTGAAAGAACAACGACCTTGCCACGATCTTCCTGCATGCACGGAGTTTTGATTAGCTGCATTATGGGACTAGTAGTTCTTTGTATTGAAGCAGCGCCAGTTAAAACTCAGTGCAGGTGCGCCTCATTCCACTGTGAGGGAGGGGCCGTATGTTAAGACTGCTGTGGGAGGAACGTGACTGTTTGGATTACTGGCATTGAGAAAGGCGAAGAGCTGAAACCGGTCTGCCGCATTTACATCCAAATAAACAACCTGTGAAGCCTCTGCTGTGTCCTTTGTCCTTTTGCCGTTGGTGAAAAGGGTTTGATTTTATTTAGCGCTTCTGCCCGTGATGCGCACAAGGGACCCTGTCAAAGAAGAAGGTCACAGAGACATGGGAAATTTTCGAAGGTAGCCGAGGTATCGGATTATCTGTGACCCACCATCACGAATGTGCGCCTTCGGACTGGGTGCCTGCAAGCAGTGATGGTTGACAGAAGGGGCCACAAGGTGAAAGAACAACGACCTTGCCACGATCTTCCTGCATGCACGGAGTTTTGATTAGCTGCATTATGGGACTAGTAGTTCTTTGTATTGAAGCAGCGCCAGTTAAAACTCAGTGCAGGTGCGCCTCATTCCACTGTGAGGGAGGGGCCGTATGTTAAGACTGCTGTGGGAGGAACGTGACTGTTTGGATTACTGGCATTGAGAAAGGCGAAGAGCTGAAACCGGTCTGCCGCATTTACATCCAAATAAACAACCTGTGAAGCCTCTGCTGTGTCCTTTGTCCTTTTGCCGTTGGTGAAAAGGGTTTGATTTTATTTAGCGCTTCTGCCCGTGATGCGCACAAGGAACCCTGTCAAAGAAGAAGGTCACAGAGACATGGGAAATTTTCGAAGGTAGCCGAGGTATCGGATTATCTGTGACCCACCATCACGAATCTGCGCCTTCGGACTGGGTGCCTGCAAGCAGTGATGGTTGACAGAAGGGGCCACAAGGTGAAAGAACAACGACCTTGCCACGATCTTCCTGCATGCACGGAGTTTTGATTAGCTGCATTATGGGACTAGTAGTTCTTTGTATTGAAGCAGCGCCAGTTAAAACTCAGTGCAGGTGCGCCTCATTCCACTGTGAGGGAGGGGCCGTATGTTAAGACTGCTGTGGGAGGAACGTGACTGTTTGGATTACTGGCATTGAGAAAGGCGAAGAGCTGAAACCGGTCTGCCGCATTTACATCCAAATAAACAACCTGTGAAGCCTCTGCTGTGTCCTTTGTCCTTTTGCCGTTGGTGAAAAGGGTTTGATTTTATTTAGCGCTTCTGCCCGTGATGCGCACAAGGGACCCTGTCAAAGAAGAAGGTCACAGAGACATGGGAAATTTTCGAAGGTAGCCGAGGTATCGGATTATCTGTGACCCACCATCACGAATGTGCGCCTTCGGACTGGGTGCCTGCAAGCAGTGATGGTTGACAGAAGGGGCCACAAGGTGAAAGAACAACGACCTTGCCACGATCTTCCTGCATGCACGGAGTTTTGATTAGCTGCATTATGGGACTAGTAGTTCTTTGTATTGAAGCAGCGCCAGTTAAAACTCAGTGCAGGTGCGCCTCATTCCACTGTGAGGGAGGGGCCGTATGTTAAGACTGCTGTGGGAGGAACGGGACTGTTTGGATTACTGGCATTGAGAAAGGCGAAGAGCTGAAACCGGTCTGCCGCATTTACATCCAAATAAACAACCTGTGAAGCCTCTGCTGTGTCCTTTGTCCTTTTGCCGTTGGTGAAAAGGGTTTGATTTTATTTAGCGCTTCTGCCCGTGATGCGCACAAGGGACCCTGTCAAAGAAGAAGGTCACAGAGACATGGGAAATTTTCGAAGGTAGCCGAGGTATCGGATTATCTGTGACCCACCATCACGAATGTGCGCCTTCGGACTGGGTGCCTGCAAGCAGTGATGGTTGACAGAAGGGGCCACAAGGTGAAAGAACAACGACCTTGCCACGATCTTCCTGCATGCACGGAGTTTTGATTAGCTGCATTATGGGACTAGTAGTTCTTTGTATTGAAGCAGCGCCAGTTAAAACTCAGTGCAGGTGCGCCTCATTCCACTGTGAGGGAGGGGCCGTATGTTAAGACTGCTGTGGGAGGAACGTGACTGTTTGGATTACTGGCATTGAGAAAGGCGAAGAGCTGAAACCGGTCTGCCGCATTTACATCCAAATAAACAACCTGTGAAGCCTCTGCTGTGTCCTTTGTCCTTTTGCCGTTGGTGAAAAGGGTTTGATTTTATTTAGCGCTTCTGCCCGTGATGCGCACAAGGGACCCTGTCAAAGAAGAAGGTCACAGAGACATGGGAAATTTTCGAAGGTAGCCGAGGTATCGGATTATCTGTGACCCACCATCACGAATGTGCGCCTTCGGACTGGGTGCCTGCAAGCAGTGATGGTTGACAGAAGGGGCCACAAGGTGAAAGAACAACGACCTTGCCACGATCTTCCTGCATGCACGGAGTTTTGATTAGCTGCATTATGGGACTAGTAGTTCTTTGTATTGAAGCAGCGCCAGTTAAAACTCAGTGCAGGTGCGCCTCATTCCACTGTGAGGGAGGGGCCGTATGTTAAGACTGCTGTGGGAGGAACGTGACTGTTTGGATTACTGGCATTGAGAAAGGCGAAGAGCTGAAACCGGTCTGCCGCATTTACATCCAAATAAACAACCTGTGAAGCCTCTGCTGTGTCCTTTGTCCTTTTGCCGTTGGTGAAAAGGGTTTGATTTTATTTAGCGCTTCTGCCCGTGATGCGCACAAGGGACCCTGTCAAAGAAGAAGGTCACAGAGACATGGGAAATTTTCGAAGGTAGCCGAGGTATCGGATTATCTGTGACCCACCATCACGAATGTGCGCCTTCGGACTGGGTGCCTGCAAGCAGTGATGGTTGACAGAAGGGGCCACAAGGTGAAAGAACAACGACCTTGCCACGATCTTCCTGCATGCACGGAGTTTTGATTAGCTGCATTATGGGACTAGTAGTTCTTTGTATTGAAGCAGCGCCAGTTAAAACTCAGTGCAGGTGCGCCTCATTCCACTGTGAGGGAGGGGCCGTATGTTAAGACTGCTGTGGGAGGAACGTGACTGTTTGGATTACTGGCATTGAGAAAGGCGAAGAGCTGAAACCGGTCTGCCGCATTTACATCCAAATAAACAACCTGTGAAGCCTCTGCTGTGTCCTTTGTCCTTTTGCCGTTGGTGAAAAGGGTTTGATTTTATTTAGCGCTTCTGCCCGTGATGCGCACAAGGGACCCTGTCAAAGAAGAAGGTCACAGAGACATGGGAAATTTTCGAAGGTAGCCGAGGTATCGGATTATCTGTGACCCACCATCACGAATGTGCGCCTTCGGACTGGGTGCCTGCAAGCAGTGATGGTTGACAGAAGGGGCCACAAGGTGAAAGAACAACGACCTTGCCACGATCTTCCTGCATGCACAGAGTTTTGATTAGCTGCATTATGGGACTAGTAGTTCTTTGTATTGAAGCAGCGCCAGTTAAAACTCAGTGCAGGTGCGCCTCATTCCACTGTGAGGGAGGGGCCGTATGTTAAGACTGCTGTGGGAGGAACGTGACTGTTTGGATTACTGGCATTGAGAAAGGCGAAGAGCTGAAACCGGTCTGCCGCATTTACATCCAAATAAACAACCTGTGAAGCCTCTGCTGTGTCCTTTGTCCTTTTGCCGTTGGTGAAAAGGGTTTGATTTTATTTAGCGCTTCTGCCCGTGATGCGCACAAGGGACCCTGTCAAAGAAGAAGGTCACAGAGACATGGGAAATTTTCGAAGGTAGCCGAGGTATCGGATTATCTGTGACCCACCATCACGAATGTGCGCCTTCGGACTGGGTGCCTGCAAGCAGTGATGGTTGACAGAAGGGGCCACAAGGTGAAAGAACAACGACCTTGCCACGATCTTCCTGCATGCACGGAGTTTTGATTAGCTGCATTATGGGACTAGTAGTTCTTTGTATTGAAGCAGCGCCAGTTAAAACTCAGTGCAGGTGCGCCTCATTCCACTGTGAGGGAGGGGCCGTATGTTAAGACTGCTGTGGGAGGAACGTGACTGTTTGGATTACTGGCATTGAGAAAGGCGAAGAGCTGAAACCGGTCTGCCGCATTTACATCCAAATAAACAACCTGTGAAGCCTCTGCTGTGTCCTTTGTCCTTTTGCCGTTGGTGAAAAGGGTTTGATTTTATATATATATATATATATATATATATATATATATATATATATATATATATAATGGAAAGTCCTGCCACTCCTTAACGGAAAAGCAGGCACCGGCAACAGGAATACAATTTTTTTTTTAATTTAGGCAAACAATGACATCGGGTGGAATGACGCGTTGCGGTGGACACAGCCAACTTGTTCACATAGCGTGGCCACCATTGTCAGGCCCTTAAATGCTATCTGTTAACACATGCGAGGTAATAAACACGGAAGACATCCTGTGTTGGAGCAGCTACACATGACAAAACTAAAATTCATGTATTCAACATCATACAATGTAAAAATAAATATGGCAACAATTATGCTGCTCCTGTCAGGATATAAACATAATTATGCATACAATACTGCACTCTAAAAAATTAAAAATAGAAATGAAAATAACATTGCACTCCAGAAGAATATATAAACAGAAATGCTCTAAGAGGTGGAATACTGCAACAAGCAGAGTGTTGATGTTCATTGCAAGAAACCCACTAGGTGTTTGATCCATGCCACACTCTGACTTGCGTGTGGGAACAAGAAAACAACATTGGTATGTTATGTTATGTTAAAAAAAAATTATACACCCAGAGATTTCATGGCGCTAACTCTAGAACTTGCCGGAACCAATAGAGAGTGTTATACGTGGGCCTGCATGAACAGCCAAGTTTTAAGCATTGTACCTGTTGCCACACAAAATAACAGTGTTTTGGTGGTACCTCATGAAAATAAATCATAGCTAGTGCGTTACAAACAGTGTGGCTATACTGGAAAAAAGACTCACTCCCAGAAGCTAAACTGACGCCCAATTGGGCCTGTGGTCTACCCTGAAATGACCCTGCATAGAACGCTCTAAATCACAGACAAGTGTCCAGTACCTGCACATCTACTACACCGTCTCTTCCAAAGGTCACATGCCACCTTGACACTGAAGGAGTTATCTTGTAACAATATAAACCTCCCAGAAATATATATGTGTATACATAATGTGAAAATGAGTGCTAAAAGAGTGTTTGTGATTTTGTGCTATACATGACAACAAGTAAAACAAAAATTACAAATGAATAAGGGACCTGCAGAATACAATTCTGCATGCGGCTAAAAGCACTAATACCAGGCTGAAAGGGAGCAGGAAGAAATCCATTGAGGTCAAGGGAAGTATATGTTACAGATGTATCTACATCTCTTCGTTAGAATTTAGGCCAACGGGGATCTTGCTGTTGAGCATAATGATGTAACAGGACTCTAACCTACGTAGCTTAAGTTCCCTGTTGCCACCCCTCACGTGCTTAGAAAACGAATCTATGACAGATCGTTGCTGTTACCGCCATGCCTCTCATTTATATGTCATGCTACGGGATATGTTTTGTCATCTTTGGCAATTGCACGTAAGTGTTGCAGGATCCTGACGTGTACCATGTGCTTAGTACTGCCCACATATACCTTAGGTCACGAGCATCGCAGCACGTAAACCACAAAGTCACTTCAGCAGTTGAAGAAGTGATGGATCATAATGGTTGAATTATGCAGTGGGCTATGAAACTCATTCAGGCTCAGGCTGATGATACAGGCCTTGCATTTATGGCATTTATGGAAGCCTGGGGAAGATGTAAACCAGGAATCAGACTGCATAATCTCAGGACTAATGTTGCACAATTCATCTCTCATGGACTTAGCCCTTCAGAACAAATCTAATCTTGGTTTGTAACATAGGTGGATTGGAAGATAGTGATATTCAACATCCTCTTGGAGGCAACAAACAGCTCTAAAAGACACTGTGAATGGTTTAAGTGTCAAACAACATAACATAAACAAAGATTACCATGGCTTCCAGCTCAAGGTGTCGTTTGGTTGCCTAATGCACTTGAAAGATAATTATTTTAAATGTTGCTATTAGAGATACTAGCAAACTTGGAAGACTATGTAGAAAAAAGACACTGAGTGTGAGATGGAATGCCCAGGTGATATGCACATTAATCCCTTGTCCAAAAATTTAAATGTAATTGGGCTGTTTTGCATTTTTATTTACGTCATTTGACAGTTGCTAAATTAACACTTTTTCATTGGTTGATAATATCCATCTTATGTTACCTAAACGATGTCTGTACTTTGGTTATCCCATCAAAAATTACTATCCTTCAAATAACACCTTGTTACTTTTTAGATTGAATTATGTCATGAGTGAGACAGTGTAGACACTGGGATCCTTGAGGTACGTTGCGCTACAGAACTATATACCAAAGTGAATTTCAGAATCTTGGTTCACTTCAAAAGAAAGTGAATAGAGAATCAGGATAGAGGCTTAGATCAAAAGAGATGTGCAATTAAAATATAATCATTTACATAAATTTAAATTTTGTCACATTGTGATGTCAGATTTGTGTGTATTTTGTTTGTAGAAACAGCAAAAGATCAATGAAAGTCTATCTTTTTTAACAGCACCAAACCTGATGACAAAATTATTGAGATGAGAGGTCTAGAATAGGTGGTAACACAAGAAAACTACAAAAGGAGTGGATAGTAGAGTGGTAGTTGGCCGAGATATTCCCATCAAACCACCCTAACTTGGCGGAGTCTCATCATATGGGATATTCGTAGGAGCACCCGACTCTACCGCCCAAACCATCAGCTGATGGTGCGGGAGTGGATGAAGATCTTACACTCGTGCCAAACTTACACTCATAGAGTGGTGATGAAGGTGTACGTGCAGTGCTGTGGTGAAAAAATGTTAAAATTAGCGACCCAGACAGGAACAAATTTATTAAAGAAAGTCTGAGTGTTAAGGTTAAAAACACGCCAGGTAGTTGGAACTAATGACTACACTATGGCGCTGTGCAGGTGGTCAACATGTTTCAGCCCAGAGGACATGTAGTCAGGCT
Source organism: Lissotriton helveticus (assembly GCF_964261635.1). NCBI lineage: Eukaryota > Metazoa > Chordata > Amphibia > Caudata > Salamandridae > Lissotriton > Lissotriton helveticus. The sequence goes on from NC_136067.1 coordinate 1,015,695,819, forward strand.
TTCGTCAGGACCAAGGAATAAAGCTACTGCCACTAAAAAGTGATTTGCGACACGGTGAAGTGAAAACATAAATAGAATGTAATTAGCTACCATGAACTTGGAGCCCCAATGTCCATATGTAGAAAGGAATTTCCTTACACAATCCTGAAATAAAAACAAGATTATGTACATTACAAATATATACCACAACTTAATAGCAAAACATGTGTATACCACACCCTAAACGGGATCAGGAGGTACCCCGTCCAAAAGTAAAGTCTACTCACTCATTCACAGAACACATATCTTATGTCTGTAAATACTCACCACGCTTTGCGAGGAAGTGGACCCCACCTCACACGGCAACCGCTCGGGAATATGAGGCCCCGCTCTACAGTGCATAAGAAAGCAAAGTATCCATAAGAGTTATAAGCTTTCTACCACTAGTTACTACAACTGTTGTCCAACACCCATAGACTATGAACTTGCTTAAAAAGACCATAACACAACCCTACAAGAGCTGGACATAAATAGTGATGAACTCTGGCCAAAAGATTTATGCCATAAACATAGAAAAAACTGAAAGACATATGGAGACTAACAGAGGTTAGTAAAGCGCTACCATTTGATAGCAGAGAGCTACATAATAGGCATCCAATGTAAACTAATACAGCTCACTTCTGTCATAGTAATCATGGAGGCTCGCCTTACCTGTCCGTCGGTACCTCTCTCAGGCGTCCGAGAGGAAGTGGAGGTACCGACCGGAACAGGAAGCCTTCTTTAAATACTACCATCAATTGGTAGTTAAGTTATTCAATTGGCGCTGATTGTTTAACCAAAGGTCGCGTCTGCATTCGCAGCGCGCCTGCGCGTTAAAGACCCACTGTAGTGGTCTTGCGGGAGAGCATGCGCGGAATTACCGGCGTCGGACAGCCCGCTATCTATGCGCGCATGCGCGTAACGAAACCGGAAGACAAGGAACAGATCATGCCGGCATGCGCTGTATATGGACAGACGCACACTGTCGGATCGAATACACACCCAGCGCTGCACCTGTTCAGACGTTAGCCATCAAAACAAATGTCAACTAAGCAGCGGAGGCACATTAACACAGACGTGCTGTGCGCGCGATCATTGCACATTCATATAGAAGAGTGGGTGAGCACCACCAACAGCCATGTAGAAAATGTATAAATGTAATCACAGCCCTCAATGTGTGTGAGGTTAAGAATGAAACACATATAGGGTCAAAGCTTACCCTGCTGCCTACAACCAATTAGTCTATGTACAGCAGGCATAAAGAACAGGAAGGGGGGAACCAGAAAAGTGGTCTATTAGAGCAAACATTAATAGTAATAACTGTCTCACCTCCTAAGGCTGGCATGAGTGTAATGGACTAGTAATCCAACCAGACTACGTGTGTTTATATCCAAAATACCAGGCTACTACAGGGTTTCAGTTAGTACTGAAGTGTGTCATGTTTAGATCCTACTGTGTTTTTAAACAATGGATATACGCACATATTTTAACTCAGATAGAGATCCACGGAATGGGATCATTCAATCCTTTGCTGTCACTTCGGAGCCTAAACACCCATTTCTGCTCTTTCACAAAGAGGAACTTTGATTTATCATTAATAGGGGTTGGAATATATGGATGTTCTAGAATCACCCACTTTAGATCTTCTACTCTGTGTTTCTTTTCTTTTTTGCGCGATTGGTCACTCATCGCATGGCGATGTACGCGAGACTGGCTAATCTTTATAATAAACACGGCCAAAAAAACAGCTGACAGTATTCTCATTGAAATACAATTGCTTGAGGGGCAGATTAAGACCACACTCACGTCCCCTATTTTCAAAAAACAACTTGACGAGACTAACAAGGTCAGTAAAGACTATAATGATAACATTCTTTTTTCAAAACTTGAAAAATGTAAGAAAGATCTTGCACGGTTCTCTATGACCAAAATCTTCCCTTATACTAGTGAAGATTGGGTAGCTCCTGATTTTAACAACAAAGGGAGGAGGTATGGGTCTAATTATTCCTCCTCAGCATCAGATCCCGATTCCGATTCTGACAACACAGGGACGGGTACCACTCAGTTCAAGAGAGGGGGACAACATAGAGGTTCCAATAGAAGGAAAGGCAACAGAGGGTTCTATCAGAATCAAGCACAGTGGTGGCCACCTAATCCATGGGGTTTCCAACCACCTTTTACTCATCCCATGCCTACTTTTCCATCACATCCTCAGTTCTATCAAGACCAGTCTTTTTTAGGACAGGGACGAGGTCGCAACTACGGGAGGAGGAGAGGACCACAACAGGTCAATTGGGAGTCAGACCAGACCTTCCCTCAAACCAGGAGTCGCAGAGCGGCCCAGGCAGCGCAAGTAACACCAACAACATCGGGAACGTAATAGTTAACTTGAGTTCGAGAGACCTTGTACCAGATGAAGTATCTGTACTTGAAAAGGGTTTAGGCTTCGTCCCCACCAACAAGGGAGATGCCTTTGAGACACGTTGTGAACTGGCTAAGTTTTTTAGGAAAGTGCGGCTGCACTTTTTCTTTAACAAAGATGGCACTGACACAACCGAGCGATTGGAACCACTGACTAACACAGGCCTACGCCCCAAGTCTGTTTTTACACCTTTGGGACATCAGGTTCCTTCCAAGGTCTCTACATTTGAACAGGCCGTGACTCATGATGTCATGGCTCTGTTTCATAGTGAACAACGTTGCTTCCAAAACTTGTCCAAAAATGAGAAGATGGCCATGGCCCGCCTTGCAGCCGATCAAACGATCATCATTAAGCCGGCAGACAAAGGCGGAGCAATCGTCATTCTAGATACAATCTCTTACCAACAGGAGTGCCTGAGGCAACTGACTAACAGTGATTCATACCAACGTGTTGCTGTGGACCCTACACCTCGCCTACTTACTGAAATCAAGAGTATGGTGGAGGAAGCGAGTTCAGAAGGCTGGATAACACCACATGAGGCCAAATTTCTAGTAACAGACAAACCTGTAATGCCTGCTTTCTACTGTCTACCAAAGATTCACAAACCTACACGGCCCCCTCCTGGCCGCCCCATCATCTCCGGTATAGGCTCTATATTGGAGCCCTTGTCCACCTTCGTAGATTTTTTCTTGCGACCCCTTGTGAAAGAGATGCCCACCTACTTGCAGGACACGGCTGATGTCCTCAGACTATTGCCAGAGGTGAGGTTTGACATTGACACTGACCTGTTGGTCAGTTTTGATGTCGAGTCTCTCTATACTTGTATCCCACAGGTAGAGACCCTTGAAGCTATCAGATCCCTCCTTGAGAGACGTGATCTACAGAGCATTACTCCTATTAGTTTCATCATGGAGTGTGCCAGGATAGCCATGATGGAAAACCACTTCAAATTCGAGGACCAGATCTACCTACAGATCTCTGGTACCTCTATGGGCAGCATTTTTGCCCCCAGCCTCGCCAACCTATATATGCACCTTTTTGAGCAGAACACCGTGCTCAACCACAGCAACCCGTTTCTCCATCAGGTGTTGCTGTGGAAACGGTATATAGACGACATCCTTGTGGTGTGGCGGGGCACGGTTTCAGAAGTGGAAGCCTTCCATGAGTGGTTGAACCACCAGAACCAATACCTCAGGTTCACCATAGAATGGAGCAAACAACAATTGCCCTTCCTGGATATCCTGATTTTTCCGCAAGATGGCCATCTGGGATGTGAGCTCTATAAGAAACCAATGGCAAAGAACTCACTCCTGTCCTATAACAGTCATCATCCGCGCGCCTTGCGGGACAATCTCCCTGTGGGACAATTCCTTAGGGTCCGCAGGAACTGTTCATCAAGAGCGGCATTTGATAAACATGCTCGGATTTTATCCAGAAACTTAGAGGACAGGCAGTACCCCCACCATCTGGTACGTAGAGCTTGGAAACGGGCCTCTAATAACAATAGGGACGCCCTTTTGGAAACTAAAACTATTAAAGAACCGTTGGATAGACTTACATTTGTGAGCACCTTTAGCGTTCTGTCTAACCAAATACAGAAAACTGTGCAGAAACACTGGGCTATTCTGAACACCGCTGACACTACTATTAATCCACCATTGTTTTCTTTCAAAAGAGCACGCAGCATAAGAGACAGCTTGGTGCATACTAGACCAGGGATGAAGCAAATTGAACACCAAAACACACTCTGGAACACACAGCCAGTACGTGGACATTTTCCTTGTGGTTCTTGCAGTGCCTGTCCACAGACCTATAAAACTGACCAGGTCGATATTGGTACAGGCCAACCCTGGATGCTCCGCAAACACACGAATTGTAACACAGAAGGTGTTATATACTTGATCACGTGCCCTTGTTCTTTACAGTACATAGGACACACTACTAGGAAAATCAAAGTACGAATAAGTGAGCATAAGAGCACTATTCGCTGCCACAAGCAATCGACCGGTCTCACTAACCACTTCTTGGAAAAGAAACACAGAGTAGAAGATCTAAAGTGGGTGATTCTAGAACATCCATATATTCCACCCCATATTAATGATAAATCAAAGTTCCTCTTTGTGAAAGAGCAGAAATGGGTGTTTAGGCTCCGAAGTGACAGCAAAGGATTGAATGATCCCATTCCGTGGATCTCTATCTGAGTTAAAATATGTGCGTATATCCATTGTTTAAAAACACAGTAGGATCTAAACATGACACACTTCAGTACTAACTGAAACCCTGTAGTAGCCTGGTATTTTGGATATAAACACACGTAGTCTGGTTGGATTACTAGTCCATTACACTCATGCCAGCCTTAGGAGGTGAGACAGTTATTACTATTAATGTTTGCTCTAATAGACCACTTTTCTGGTTCCCCCCTTCCTGTTCTTTATGCCTGCTGTACATAGACTAATTGGTTGTAGGCAGCAGGGTAAGCTTTGACCCTATATGTGTTTCATTCTTAACCTCACACACATTGAGGGCTGTGATTACATTTATACATTTTCTACATGGCTGTTGGTGGTGCTCACCCACTCTTCTATATGAATGTGCAATGATCGCGCGCACAGCACGTCTGTGTTAATGTGCCTCCGCTGCTTAGTTGACATTTGTTTTGATGGCTAACGTCTGAACAGGTGCAGCGCTGGGTGTGTATTCGATCCGACAGTGTGCGTCTGTCCATATACAGCGCATGCCGGCATGATCTGTTCCTTGTCTTCCGGTTTCGTTACGCGCATGCGCGCATAGATAGCGGGCTGTCCGACGCCGGTAATTCCGCGCATGCTCTCCCGCAAGACCACTACAGTGGGTCTTTAACGCGCAGGCGCGCTGCGAATGCAGACGCGACCTTTGGTTAAACAATCAGCGCCAATTGAATAACTTAACTACCAATTGATGGTAGTATTTAAAGAAGGCTTCCTGTTCCGGTCGGTACCTCCACTTCCTCTCGGACGCCTGAGAGAGGTACCGACGGACAGGTAAGGCGAGCCTCCATGATTACTATGACAGAAGTGAGCTGTATTAGTTTACATTGGATGCCTATTATGTAGCTCTCTGCTATCAAATGGTAGCGCTTTACTAACCTCTGTTAGTCTCCATATGTCTTTCAGTTTTTTCTATGTTTATGGCATAAATCTTTTGGCCAGAGTTCATCACTATTTATGTCCAGCTCTTGTAGGGTTGTGTTATGGTCTTTTTAAGCAAGTTCATAGTCTATGGGTGTTGGACAACAGTTGTAGTAACTAGTGGTAGAAAGCTTATAACTCTTATGGATACTTTGCTTTCTTATGCACTGTAGAGCGGGGCCTCATATTCCCGAGCGGTTGCCGGGTGAGGTGGGGTCCACTTCCTCGCAAAGCGTGGTGAGTATTTACAGACATAAGATATGTGTTCTGTGAATGAGTGAGTAGACTTTACTTTTGGACGGGGTACCTCCTGATCCCGTTTAGGGTGTGGTATACACATGTTTTGCTATTAAGTTGTGGTATATATTTGTAATGTACATAATCTTGTTTTTATTTCAGGATTGTGTAAGGAAATTCCTTTCTACATATGGACATTGGGGCTCCAAGTTCATGGTAGCTAATTACATTCTATTTATGTTTTCACTTCACCGTGTCGCAAATCACTTTTTAGTGGCAGTAGCTTTATTCCTTGGTCCTGACGAAAGCCTGACTACATGTCCTCTGGGCTGAAACATGTTGACCACCTGCACAGCGCCATAGTGTAGTCATTAGTTCCAACTACCTGGCGTGTTTTTAACCTTAACACTCAGACTTTCTTTAATAAATTTGTTCCTGTCTGGGTCGCTAATTTTAACATTTTTTCACCACAGCACTGCACGTACACCTTCATCACCACTCTATGAGTGTAAGTTTGGCACGAGTGTAAGATCTTCATCCACTCCCGCACCATCAGCTGATGGTTTGGGCGGTAGAGTCGGGTGCTCCTACGAATATCCCATATGATGAGACTCCGCCAAGTTAGGGTGGTTTGATGGGAATATCTCGGCCAACTACCACTCTACTATCCACTCCTTTTGTAGTTTTCTTGTGTTACCACCTATTCTAGACCTCTCATCCTCTTTGGTATATAAGTGATTGATTTTGGAGATGGGATGATAGGTCTTTAAATATATCTCCTCTGACCCTTCTTAAATTTTTTTGTTTCTTAAAATTATTGAGATTACTTATTGTTGTTATCATCAGGAAGCCAGAGACTGTGATGTATATTTACTAAGCTTATGTACTGTGTTTGCATCACGAAAGTGACACAAATAAACACAAATTCTATTTGCCCAATTTACTTTAGAAATTCAAATAAAAGTAGCACAAAGCAGCACCTATAACTGCTTTGCATTAGTTAGCGTCAAGGGGACATTATAAGTGACTGTATTCAGAAGGTGGTCGCAAGGCTTGTTCTACAAAGAATCCAAGGCTGGATTGAGGAGGAAGATGTTCTTTCTCCTCTCCAGGCGGGTTTCCGTAGCCACACAAGCACTATAGATCAGGTTTTTAGATTTGTTTTAATTTATTGGCGGGTGGTTGTCCTTGGGGGAGGAATGCTTTTCGCGGCCTTCGTCGACCTCAAGTCGGCGTTTGACTTGGTGCCGCGGGACAAAATGTGGGCGGTCTTTGAAGAACAGGGCATGCCAGCTAATATTCTGTCCTTCCTTAAAAAGTTACATGAGGATAATTATGCACAAATTAGATGGAATCAGCAAGGTAATGTGACCAATAAATTTCCAATCGCAAGGGGTGTACGCCAAGGGTGCGTTCTGGCCCCGACACTTTTTTCACTTTACATCAACAGGGTGATCAGCTATTACGTGAACCACCCAACAGATGCTCCAAAGTTGGATGGCAAGCTGATCCCCCTGTTGATGTTTGCCGACGATACCCTCCTGATCTCTAAAACGCAGCAGGGCCTTCAAAAGGCCATAAATGTGTTTGAGGTCTTTTGTAAGGATCAATGTCTCGCAGTGAATGTTAACAAAACCAATTTTATGGTCCTCCATAGGTCGAGGCAGGTAAGAGGGAACGTAGCAATGAGTGGGGTCAGACTTGACCAAACCGGGGTGTTCTCGTATCTGGGAATCACCCTCGCCTCCAAGCTAGATTGGAAACCACATCTTGCCCATCTGGAAACTAAGCATGCTCAACTAACAGGCGCCTTAACCAAAGAAGTATTCCTCTCCCATACTAGGCCCATTCTGCCTGTTCTGAAAATATATGAAGCAAAAATAGCCTCAGCTACTCTGTACGGTGCCGAACTGTGGGGCTTCAGTAATCTTGTACATCTTACTAGGGCCCAAAATAAGTTCTTCCGTGGGATCACGGGCCTACCGGCTTCAACCCCGTTGATTCCACTCTTCTATGACCTGGGCTCCCAGCGTTTGGAGGACAAGGCTCGCTATAGACCGGTGGCATACTGGAGGAGATTGTGGGTAATTCCGGAACTCTCTCAGTATGTCGGGGCCTTCCTTGATGTTGTAAACGCTGATAGAGCACACCAAATCCATTGGTTTCAGGAGGTTAAAACTATTTATTTAGCCATGGGTCTGGTTAGCATGTGGGAGGATCCTATGGGTAGTATTTTTCCACCTAGAAAAACCTTAAAAGATCTCTATTGGAGACTGGTCTTATCGAAGAGATTTGGTTCGACTATTGGTCCCTCATTGTCTGCAGACTTTTTGGAACTTAAACATCTGCCTGTCTATGAGGGCTATTGGGACTATATCACCGTACCGGAGGCAAGAAAGAGATACCACCAATTAAGGGTAGGGACCTTACCAACTAATTCCTTCGTCTCTAGTTGGCGAGAAGGATTAGCTCCCACCTGTCCTTTCTGCCCCTCCCAAAATGAGAACATTGGGCACATTTTCTTTATTTGTCCCGAATATAAAGTTCCCAGAAGGATCTGGCTGAAACCCCTTTGTGTCCAGCTCAATCTTCCAACAGGTTGTGAGGCGCTAAGGATCCTCAGAAGTGATACTAACCAGCTGGTGGTTATTGCTGTTGCTAAGTTTTTAAAGTCCCTTGCTCATTGCACCATCAGGATTCAAGCAAGCCGGGCCGACAACGCCTGAAATGGCAGAAACCGGTCCCCGGAAGCTTGTTTCCTTCCCAGTATAAGAATTGGCTTGGTAGTTTGGTTTGCCCTGTTCCCATCATGCACTGGACAGGAACAGACTAATTTGCATATAGCCAAGTTCTGAGCTGGGATGGTGCAGTGAGCTAAAAAACGGTGATGGATCAAGCCCTGATCTTTGGACTGGGTAAGAGTGGTCTGCTTAATTCAGGCACTCTGTTCATCACCACCCCCTTTTCTGAATCATTTTGTCCACCATAAGCGTGGAAGGGTATACTCAGATGTGAGTCCCTTGCTCATTGCACCATCAGGATTCAAGCAAGCCGGGCCGACGATGCCTGAAATGGCAGAAACCGGTCCCCGGAAGCTTGTTTCCTTCCCAGTATAAGAATTGGCTTGGTAGTTTGGTTTGCCCTGTTCCCATCATGCACTGGGACAGGAACATACTAATTTGCATAGAGCAAAGTTCTGAGCTGGGATGGTGCAGTGAGCTAAAAAACGGTGATGGATCAAGCCCTGATCTTTGGACTGGGTAAGAGTGGTCTGCTTAATTCAGGCACTCTGTTCATCACCACCCCCTTTTCTGAATCATTTTGTCCACCATAAACGTGGAAGGGTATACTCAGATGTGAGTCCCTTGCTCATTGCACCATCAGGATTCAAGCAAGCCGGGCCGACGACGCCTGAAATGGCAGAAACCGGTCCGCGGAAGCTTGTTTCCTTCCCAGTATAAGAATTGGCTTGGTAGTTTGGTTTGCCCTGTTCCCATCATGCACTGGGACAGGAACAGACTAATTTGCATATAGCCAAGTTCTGAGCTGGGATGGTGCAGTGAGCTAAAAAACGGTGATGGATCAAGCCCTGATCTTTGGACTGGGTAAGAGTGGTCTGCTTAATTCAGGCACTCTGTTCATCACCACCCCCTTTTCTGAATCATTTTGTCCACCATAAGCGTGGAAGGGTATACTCAGATGTGAGTCCCTTGCTCATTGCACCATCAGGATTCAAGCAAGCCGGGCCGACGACGCCTGAAATGGCAGAAACCGGTCCCCGGAAGCTTGTTTCCTTCCCAGTATAAGAATTGGCTTGGTAGTTTGGTTTGCCCTGTTCCCATCATGCACTGGGACAGGAACAGACTAATTTGCATATAGCCAAGTTCTGAGCTGGGATGGTGCAGTGAGCTAAAAAACGGTGATGGATCAAGCCCTGATCTTTGGACTGGGTAAGAGTGGTCTGCTTAATTCAGGCACTCTGTTCATCACCACCCCCTTTTCTGAATCATTTTGTCCACCATAAGCGTGGAAGGGTATACTCAGATGTGAGTCCCTTGCTCATTGCACCATCAGGATTCAAGCAAGCCGGGCCGACGACGCCTGAAATGGCAGAAACCGGTCCCCAGAAGCTTGTTTCCTTCCCAGTATAAGAATTGGCTTGGTAGTTTGGTTTGCCCTGTTCCCATCATGCACTGGGACAGGAACAGACTAATATGCATATAGCCAAGTTCTGAGCTGGGATGGTGCAGTGAACTAAAAAACGGTGATGGATCAAGCCCTGATCTTTGGACTGGGTAAGAGTGGTCTGCTTAATTCAGGCACTCTGTTTATCACCACCCCCTTTTCTGAATCATTTTGTCCACCATAAGCGTGGAAGGGTATACTCAGATGTGAGTCCCTTGCTCATTGCACCATCAGGATTCAAGCAAGCAGGGCCGACGACGCCTGAAATGGCAGAAACCGGTCCCCGGAAGCTGGTTTCCTTCCCAGTATAAGAATTGGCTTGGTAGTTTGGTTTGCCCTGTTCCCATCATGCACTGGGACAGGAACAGACTAATTTGCATATAGCCAAGTTCTGAGCTGGGATGGTGCAGTGAGCTAAAAAACAGTGATGGATCAAGCCCTGATCTTTGGACTGGGTAAGAGTGGTCTGCTTAATTCAGGCACTCTGTTCATCACCACCCCCTTTTCTGAATCATTTTGTCCACCATAAGCGTGGAAGGGTATACTCAGATGTGAGTCCCTTGCTCATTGCACCTTCAGGATTCAAGCAAGCCGGGCCGACGACGCCTGAAATGGCAGAAACCGGTCCCCGGAAGCTTGTTTCCTTCCCAGTATAAGAATTGGCTTGGTAGTTTGGTTTGCCCTGTTCCCATCATGCACTGGGACAGGAACAGACTAATTTGCATATAGCCAAGTTCTGAGCTGGGATGGTGCAGTGAGCTAAAAAACGGTGATGGATCAAGCCCTGATCTTTGGACTGGGTAAGAGTGGTCTGCTTAATTCAGGCACTCTGTTCATCACCACCCCCTTTTCTGAATCATTTTGTCCACCATAAGCGTGGAAGGGTATACTCAAATGTGAGTCCCTTGCTCATTGCACCATCAGGATTCAAGCAAGCCGGGCCGACGACGCCTGAAATGGCAGAAACCGGTCCCCGGAAGCTTGTTTCCTTCCCAGTATAAGAATTGGCTTGGTAGTTTGGTTTGCCCTGTTCCCATCATGCACTGGGACAGGAACAGACTAATTTGCATATAGCCAAGTTCTGAGCTGGGATGGTGCAGTGAGCTAAAAAACGGTGATGGATCAAGCCCTGATCTTTGGACTGGGTAAGAGTGGTCTGCTTAATTCAGGCACTCTGTTCATCACCACCCCCTTTTCTGAATCATTTTGTCCACCATAAGCGTAGAAGGGTATACTCAGATGTGAGTCCCTTGCTCATTGCACCATCAGGATTCAAGCAAGCCGGGCCGACGACGCCTGAAATGGCAGAAACCGGTCCCCGGAAGCTTGTTTCCTTCCCAGTATAAGAATTGGCTTGGTAGTTTGGTTTGCCCTGTTCCCATCATGCACTGGGACAGGAACAGACTAATTTGCATATAGCCAAGTTCTGAGCTGGGATGGTGCAGTGAGCTAAAAAACGGTGATGGATCAAGCCCTGATCTTTGGACTGGGTAAGAGTGGTCTGCTTAATTCAGGCACTCTGTTCATCACCACCCCCTTTTCTGAATCATTTTGTCCACCATAAGCGTGGAAGGGTATACTCAAATGTGAGTCCCTTGCTCATTGCACCATCAGGATTCAAGCAAGCCGGGCCGACGACGCCTGAAATGGCAGAAACCGGTCCCCGGAAGCTTGTTTCCTTCCCAGTATAAGAATTGGCTTGGTAGTTTGGTTTGCCCTGTTCCCATCATGCACTGGGACAGGAACAGACTAATTTGCATATAGCCAAGTTCTGAGCTGGGATGGTGCAGTGAGCTAAAAAACGGTGATGGATCAAGCCCTGATCTTTGGACTGGGTAAGAGTGGTCTGCTTAATTCAGGCACTCTGTTCATCACCACCCCCTTTTCTGAATCATTTTGTCCACCATAAGCGTAGAAGGGTATACTCAGATGTGAGTCCCTTGCTCATTGCACCATCAGGATTCAAGCAAGCCGGGCCGACGACGCCTGAAATGGCAGAAACCGGTCCCCGGAAGCTTGTTTCCTTCCCAGTATAAGAATTGGCTTGGTAGTTTGGTTTGCCCTGTTCCCATCATGCACTGGGACAGGAACAGACTAATTTGCATATAGCCAAGTTCTGAGCTGGGATGGTGCAGTGAGCTAAAAAACGGTGATGGATCAAGCCCTGATCTTTGGACTGGGTAAGAGTGGTCTGCTTAATTCAGGCACTCTGTTCATCTCCACCCCGTTTTCTGAATCATTTTGTCCACCATAAGCGTGGAAGGGTATACTCAGATGTGAGTCCCTTGCTCATTGCACCATCAGGATTCAAGCAAGCCGGGCCGACGACGCCTGAAATGGCAGAAACCGGTCCCCGGAAGCTTGTTTCCTTCCCAGTATAAGAATTGGCTTGGTAGTTTGGTTTGCCCTGTTCCCATCATGCACTGGGACAGGAACAGACTAATTTGCATATAGCCAAGTTCTGAGCTGGGATGGTGCAGTGAGCTAAAAAACGGTGATGGATCAAGCCCTGATCTTTGGACTGGGTAAGAGTGGTCTGCTTAATTCAGGCAATCTGTTCATCACCACCCCCTTTTCTGAATCATTTTGTCCACCATAAGCGTGGAAGGGTATACTCAGATGTGAGTCCCTTGCTCATTGCACCATCAGGATTCAAGCAAGCCGGGCCGACGACGCCTGAAATGGCAGAAACCGGTCCCCGGAAGCTTGTTTCCTTCCCAGTATAAGAATTGGCTTGGTAGTTTGGTTTGCCCTGTTCCCATCATGCACTGGGACAGGAACAGACTAATTTGCATATAGCCAAGTTCTGAGCTGGGATGGTGCAGTGAGCTAAAAAACGGTGATGGATCAAGCCCTGATCTTTGGACTGGGTAAGAGTGGTCTGCTTAATTCAGGCACTCTGTTCATCTCCACCCCGTTTTCTGAATCATTTTGTCCACCATAAGCGTGGAAGGGTATACTCAGATGTGAGTCCCTTGCTCATTGCACCATCAGGATTCAAGCAAGCCGGGCCGACGACGCCTGAAATGGCAGAAACCGGTCCCCGGAAGCTTGTTTCCTTCCCAGTATAAGAATTGGCTTGGTAGTTTGGTTTGCCCTGTTCCCATCATGCACTGGGACAGGAACAGACTAATTTGCATATAGCCAAGTTCTGAGCTGGGATGGTGCAGTGAGCTAAAAAACGGTGATGGATCAAGCCCTGATCTTTGGACTGGGTAAGAGTGGTCTGCTTAATTCAGGCAATCTGTTCATCACCACCCCCTTTTCTGAATCATTTTGTCCACCATAAGCGTGGAAGGGTATACTCAGATGTGAGTCCCTTGCTCATTGCACCATCAGGATTCAAGCAAGCCGGGCCGACGACGCCTGAAATGGCAGAAACCGGTCCCCGGAAGCTTGTTTCCTTCCCAGTATAAGAATTGGCTTGGTAGTTTGGTTTGCCCTGTTCCCATCATGCACTGGGACAGGAACAGACTAATTTGCATATAGCCAAGTTCTGAGCTGGGATGGTGCAGTGAGCTAAAAAACGGTGATGGATCAAGCCCTGATCTTTCAACTGGGTAAGAGTGGTCTGCTTAATTCAGGCACTCTGTTCATCACCACCCCCTTTTCTGAATCAAGTTTTTATATTGGGCATGGAGTTTATGTATGAAGAAAGTATGCCCAAGCTGATTATTTCAGATTCCCACTGTATATACAGTCTATTTTTTTAACGGTTTTAACATGTATTTTAACGAATAGTATTAATTTATTTTCTTAACCTGTGTTAAGGATAATAGTCTGTCGCATAATCCTGGTATGTATAACATCAATTGAAATATGTACCAATTGTCTGTATGGCCTGACATGGGACTTCTTACCCCCTGATATTTTACTGTTTGTGTCTTTTATGATTATTTTATCGAAATAAAGACTTTTTGAATTTGAATTTGAAGTGTGGTGCATAGCAGTGGCAGATAATGACAATCAAATGTGGTAGGCTGATGAAGCAAAGATTTTGACCCACTGGCAAGCATTGTGAGAAACCAGAAATGCCTTTAGGTCAACTCGAAAGCTCTCAATGGTGGCTGGTTATAAACAGCTTTTATAACAGATCACGACTAGGAGCTCTGGAGTTATGGCAGAGAGAGTTTCTCTCAGTGCGTGCCAGTGGATCAAATAAAAAAAAGTGCTTACGTTCAAATGAAATATTTACGTACCAACTAGCTGTGTGTACTCTGATCCTCAGTGCTCTTCTGCAGTCTGTGGCTCCATGGGTCCCAGAGTGAACTCCCTTAACCAATCCAGACACTACTCTAATGCTGCTGATAATATTAACCAACACGAGATGTTGGTTGGATTGGGATGGACCGAAACTCATTCAGATATTTCGGTCCTGTCCCTTCTCTCTACTCAGCTGTCTATCAAAGCTCAGGTGGGAGAGGTTAAAAGTGCAAAGGTCAGGCTGGTCGTTGCAAGACAAGCAGCCAAACTGACATGCACACTTTAAACTAGAGTGGGCATCTCTCCTTCCATGTTGCTAATGAGCAGGAATGGCCCACCTCAACCCCCCATACGGCTCTGGCTGGGAGCAGTAAAAAATGAAATGGCAATAAAATTATTTTATTATCATTGTATTTTTAACATTTGCTCTTCTCGCAGCTGGGCATTTGATGCTCTTCTGTTGTAATGGAGGAACTGCCGTTGTACATGGGCATTCCCATGCAACCACCCAAGGTGTTTCGTACAAAGCCCTATTTACTTAAAATAAAGTAGGTACAATTTTGCCTCAAAAAGTATCGCCCTTTCGAAATACTCACTATCAAGGAGAAATGCTTTTATTTCTCCTTTTTTTATCAACTTTGCACGTGGGCTGCACTGTACAGCATGCATACAAAGTACGACATGTTTTAAAGTGATGGTAAGCATAATATTTTGCACTTGAAAGGTCCCCTTCCAGTACAAAACCTACAGTAGACTTATGCTGACAGATTTACACTATGGTGCAAAGCATACCTGCCTACTCACACAGTACTGCTGTGGGTTACACGATTTTGCCATCCTTCACACCATGACTCCACCAGGTCCGGCCCCCTCCAAGGCACCGCCACGTGCTCACACAGTGAAGTTATTTTCTAAGTTGACAGGTGTGTGTGTGTATGGTGTTCAGCAGACTTATTTTGTACTGGAGCTAGAGGGAGAGGAGAAGGGTGTATCTGTGTCCTGCTTTCTCCTTCTCACACAATACAGAGCAGCATTTTTTACTACTGCACTGTGTTGCATGAGAATTTAGTAAATAGACCATTTAATATGCAGTTCAAAACACTTTATTTGAATACCGTCATATCCATAAAAGCACAATAAGCATAACAGTTTTAAGATACACAAAAAGGGAATAAGAATAAAATTAATTGGCAATATACATAAATACACATAATAAAATAAGTCAGGTTTGTACAAAAACTCATGTATAGATAGTATAAGATCTCAGGGATTAGACATCATCTGGCGTGCCCCATGGCAATTCTCAAACAAGTGCCCGTGCGGAAAACCAGCTCTCCGTCAACCAGGGTAAGTAACCTCAAATAAGCATTAGACTAATGGGCACAATTATTTTTTTTAAACAGAGTTAAAAGCCACTTTGTATACTTTAAATAATATTTACAAAAAAATATCCATGCTCTGGCCATCGCACGGGTAAGGTAAGTGGTCAAGATTTGCGTGAGGACCAAGGGGAAAGCACAATACGAATTTTACTGTATCTGCCCTAAGGCGAAAGTGGAGACACCTCTACTAATGACTCATAGGCAGGTTTAAGATAGATGGCCTGGGGATGCACGATCTGTTTGAGGATCATATAACTAAGGATTTCTTAGATTCCCCTCATTCGTTTCCATGCTGTAAAGTGAATAAAGTGTGTTCCTAAGGACATTTTTATGCAGGGTCTCAGCTGTACTAAGATTTAAAAAAATACTTCCTTTGTTAACACTACATAAGCTTCGTTAAACTCCTGACAGCCACGGGATATCCTTCCCTTTCTCACACCCAATACAATCACCTATGATCTCTCTCGTTAGAGATGCAGCCAGATTTTTCCATAGGGATAGCCAGATAACAGGGAAACTGTGCAAGACGGATTGACAGCAGAGTATTCATAGTTTCGGAGGCACACTATGTGACCCAGGAGAATTCTGTTTCCTCCCCATTTAAATTAGGTTTAGAGGCTTTGGTATTTATATTGGTGGGAACATAATTTTTGGGATGTATGACATTACAATGCATGCTTTTACCACGCATGCCTTTACAACGCGGTATTTACAACGCATGCCTTTACAGCGCATAGCACTTTGGGGTGCTGGATAGTGAATAGTTTAATTTACTATTCCAACTCCAGTCCCCGTGAATAGTAGGGAAGGTGTTGGATAGTAAATTAAATCTATTCCCTATCCAAGAGCGCCCCCCAGCGCAATGTGTTGTAATGGTTTGCGTTGTAAAAGTTGCATCGTAAAGGCACTGCGTGGTAAAAGTTGCGTTGTAAAGGATGTTTCCCTAATTTTTGCAAACATGAACAGCGATCACAGACATACCCCTTTGTGAACATTAGAACAAACTCATGTGATAAATGAATACTACCAGTGCGCTGATCATAGCAAAGCACATAAATGTATCTTTATGTGAGAATGCCACTTGCAAGGTAGGAGATGAGAGCTGCTCAACATTGCCTAGCAGGGAGAGGACCGTTCTCCCAGAGTCCTTGCATAGGAGGGAGGAGGGAAAGGATGAACCAGCCTAATTGGCCGACAATTGGAACTACACTGTGCACTGATTGGCTAGGAACACCTACTCAAATGCCTGGTTTGTGGAAAATAATCTGGAGCTGAACTTCAGATCAATAAAAATATTTTGGACTTGGTCCCATATGGATTCTGTGGCTGTGTTATATGCAGATTATGGGCGTGCTTACCATGAATGAGCCTGAAGGCCCTAAGGGGTCCCGTAGGATTACCCACCACTCTCTTGCTGGTGTTAAAGCCAAACAGGTCCACTTAAATGAGAAAACGTACCCAGTGCCATGAAGCCTGTGCTACACCTCATTATGATACTAGAGGTGGGTTGCTGAAGAAACAACCTTGAAGACAACTGCTGTTTGTTAACATCTGCTAAGCTTGAGCTCCTCAAAGCCCTCACAATAAATGAGGTGAGCTTCCTGAGTGATCAATTACTGCAAAGAGCAGGTGACGCAAGTGAGGATTTTGACCCGTGATTACATCCTTCACTGAATTGATGATTATTTTATTTTATTTCCTTGGTCCTTAACTTTGCAGAATGTGGTGATCCAGCATCCAGTAGGTAGCTTTGTGATCTACCTCTAAGCCCCGTTCAGTTGTGCACAAATATGAACCAAGCTGCACTTGCTCATTTTGTGCATTAATCTGCACACATGAACTCTGAGCCAATATGGCTTTCCTTTGTAGGCACCAGATGTACTGTAAATTAACTTGCTGTAACTGTTGTGTGTTCTTTGTGCTGTATAGATGTTCATGAACCTTTAGGGTCATGAACCCTAATAGTTACAGAATTGCTACTAAGTAACTATTTGAATGGAAAATTGTGATCTGTCTTTGCTACAGTATTTGGTGTTGCTCTGGATTCGTTGAAGTTGTCTCAGGAGCTTGGTTGTTGTTCCTGAGTAGAGGGCGTTCCCATAGTCGAGTCTGCTGGTGATGAGGGCCTGGGTGACGTTTTTTCTCGTGTCGGGAGGGATCCATTTGAAGATCCTGCGGAGCATGTGGAGGGTGTTGAAGCAGGACGCGAAGACGGCGTTGACTTGCCTGGTCATGGAAAGGGTAGAGTCGAGGATGACCCCCAGGTTGCGTGCGTGGTCTGTGGGTTCCGGGGCTGTGCCTAGCGATGTGGGCCACCAAGAATCGTCCCAGGCTGATGGGGTGGGTCCGAGAATGAGGACCTCCGTCTTGTCTGAGTTCAGCTTCAATCTGCTGTCCTTCATCCAGTCGGCTATGGCCTTCATTCCTCTGTGGAGGTTGGCTTTGGCAGTGTGGGGGTCTTCGGTGAGAGATATGATCAGCTGGGTATCGTGGGCATAGGAGATGATGTTGAGGTTGTGTTGTCGAGTGACTTGGGCGAGCGGTGCTATGTAGATATTGAACAGCGTCGGGCTGAGGGAGGATCCCTGTGGGACGCCGCAGGTGATCTCAGTGAATTTCGAGCGGAAGGGAGGGAGGCGGACGCTCTGGGTTCTGCCGGAGAGGAAGGATGTGGTCCAGGCCAGGGCCTTCTCTTGAATTCCGGCATCATGGAGGCGTGCTGATAGGGTATGGTGGCAGACTGTGTCAAAGGCTACTGATAGGTCCAGGAGGATGAGGGCGGCTGTTTCTCCTTTGTCCATCAGGATCCTGATGTCATCAGTGGCGGCGATGAGGGCGGTCTCGGTGTTGTGGTTGCTGCGAAAACCGGATTGGGAGGGGTCCAGGATGTTGTTGTCTTTGAGGTAGCGGGTTAGCTGTTTGTTGACAATCTTCTCTGTCACTTTAGCCGGGAATGGAAGCAGGAAGATAGGCCGGAAGTTCTTGAGGTCCTTGGGGTCCGCCTTGGGCTTCTTCATAAGGGCGTTGATCTCGGCGAGCTTCCAGCTTTCCGGGAAGGTTGCTGTCTCGAAGGAACTGTTGATTGTTTTTCCGAGGTGGGGCGCGATGGTTGTGCTGGCTTTGTTGAAGACGTGGTGAGTGCAGGGGTCAGATGGGGATCCGGAGTGGATGGAGTTCATGATTTTGATGGTGTCTTCGTCGCTGACGTTGGACCAGGCGGTCAGGCGGCTGGTGCAGGTGGTGGTTGCAATGGTGATGGACTCGGTGGTGGATGCGGGAGTGTCGGAGTTGAAGCTGTTGAAGGTGTCGTGGATGTCGGTGATCTTGCGGTGAAAGAAGGCGGCCAGGGAATCGCACAGGTCTTGTGATGGTGGGATGTCGTTGGTGTTGGAGCTGGGGTTGGAGAGTTCTTTCACGATGCTGAAGAGCTCTCTGGTGTTGTGTGCGTTATTGTCTAAGCGGTCCTTGAAGGCGGTCCTCTTGGCGGTCCTGATGAGTTGGTGGTGTCTGTGGGCGGCGCTCTTGTGGGCTGTGTGGCTGTCTGGTGTTCTGTCGTGGAGCCATTTCTTCTCCAGCTTCCGACAGGTGCGCCTGGAGATCCGGAGGTCTTCGGTGAACCAGGCGGCTTTCTTTTTGGTGTGGTTGGTTGTGGAGGTCTTGAGAGGTGCGAGGGTGTCGGTGCAGTCGTTGATCCACTGTTTGAGGTTCGTCACGGCGGTGTCTGGGTCGGTGGATTCGGCGGGTGCTCTCAGGGTGAGCAGCAGCGGCGTGGCAACTGTTGGGTGCAGTGGTGTGTGGTGGGTTTCCTGAAGGTGAAGTGGAAGCATCGATGGTCGGTCCAGTGGGGCTCGGTGGTGTGGTTGAAGGAGACGTGGGGGCTGGTGGACAAGATGGGGTCCAGCGTGTGTCCGGCGGCGAAGGGTGGGTGCCGTCACGAGTTGTTTGAGTCCAAGGTTGGCAAGGTTGTCGATCAGGGCGGTGGAGTTGGCATCGTTGTTGTTCTCGAGGTGGAAGTTCAGGTCCCCGAGGAGGATGTAGTCCGTGGAGGCGAGGGTGTGGGTGCTGACGAGGTCGGCGTTGGTGTCGCTGAACTGTGGTCTTGGTCCGGGTGGTCTGTAGACGAGTGTTCCTCTGAGGGTGGTGTTGGGGTCGGTGTGGATCTGGAAGTGCATGTGCTCGGTGGTGGTGAGGGTGTCGGCGGTGCTGGTCGAGACTCTGAGGGTGTCCTTGCGGATGATGGCGATTCCCCCTCCCACTCCATTGGTGCGGTCTCTGCGGGAGATCTTGTAGCCATTTGGGATGGCTATGGCGATGTCTGGTGCAGAGGTGGCGTTCAGCCAGGTCTCCGTCAGGAAGGCGACGTCGGGAGCGGTGGAGTCTAGGAGGTCCCAGAGTTCGATGGCGTGTTTGCAAGTGGAGCGAGTGTTGAGAAGGATGCAGCGGAGGTGGTTGGCTTCTCTGGTTGGTGGTTTGGTGGGCTGGATGCTGGTGAATCTGCAGTTCCGGCAGGCGAAGGGCCCTTGGGTGCGCTTCGGGGTGGCTCGGTAGCAGGGGTGGTCTCGTCCGGTGTTGAGTTTGTGGGGGGTGCTGGAATCGTAGAGCAGTCTGGCGTTGCGGGGGGCGCGGGGTCCAGGGGTTCTGGCACTGGACGCGGTCCAGGCGCGGGCGGGCACAGACGTGCTTGCCTTTGGCGTGCCTGCGCGGTCGCTGCGCGGTCTTCATAAGAGGTGAAGTGGGAGGGAGGAGCGGCTGGGAGGCGGGAGCGGGGCGGCCAATGGGCGAGGTCATGGGGTAGAGAAAGGAAAAAGGGGGCGGGGCCACGGGGTAGCAGCGGCGGGAAGCAGGGAGCGGGGGGAGCACAGAGGGCCGGGGCGCACGAGGAGCGCCTAAGAAACCACAAACCACAAAGACAATAATAATAAAGAGGAGAGCAGTAACAAAATCACAGTGGGGGAAAAAAGCAATGCAAAGAAAAAACCTGGGGCACACCATTGGCGAACCCTCGTCAGCACTTGGGACCTGGAGGGGTCGTGCGGCATGGGGAGTGATCTGGGGTCACATCACTTAGCACAATTGATTTATTTCTCACCCAAAGTGGTCCACAAGCCTATATGGGTTACCTTAGAGAGACAGGTTCTCTGCTGTTAATCCGATCATACGCTGCATGTTAAGTATCGGACACTTAGGCACAAGCTCCTCCAAATTGATCTTGCATGCTTCCGCACCTCTCTGGGTTTTGCTGGTTTGACAATAGACAAAAAACTATTGGGGGTCTGGGGCTGGGCAGGGAAATGTATCCTACATGTATATCAGTTGTTAACCAAAGAAGAAGTTTAAGAGTTCCAAGTCTTGTGTTGCGATTTCAATTTATCAGAGGTTATCCAAAGTAGAATTTAAAGAGTTCCAAGACAGGTGCTGTGATTTCAATTTATCAGATGTTACCCACAGGAGAATTTAGAGAGTTCCAAGTCTTGTGCTATGATTTAAATTTATCAGATGCTAACCAAAAGAGAATTTAAAGAGTTCCCAGTCTTGTGTTATGATTTAAATTTATCAGATGGACAGATTTTGTCCTATTTTGGGCCCGTTTCATCGATGATATTTTGATGATTTGGAGAGGCTCTCAGACAGAGCTATTTGAATATTTCAGCTACCTAAACCAGAATGATTTTAATGTTAGATTCGCCATTAACTACAATACCAAGAAAATTGAATACTTGGATGTGAAATTAAGTGTTAATATAGATGGGATTAGCAGTAAATTGTTTAGGAAAGGCACGGCTACTAATTCGATATTACGTGCTGATAGTTTCCACCCCTCATCAGTAATCACAGGAATTCCTTATGGGGAAATGATTCGAGTATGCAGGAACTGCAGTTTGGAATGTGACTTTAAAATTGAACTGGACAATCTTCAAAATAGGTTAAGCAAGAGGGGTTACAAGACTCGTAACCTGGTCAAAGCTAAGGAAAGGGTGTTAAAAATTAAAAGAGAATCAACTTTGGTACAAAAGTCCAAAACAGAATCCAAAAAGTGTGTAACTTTTGTCACGACTTACTGTGTACAAAAGGATAGGATTATCAAAGCACTTGGTAAAAACTGGAATTTATTGAAGGGCGTACCTGGCCTGTTGGAGCTGGTAGGCAAAAGACCAGTGGTAACTTATAAAAGATGTTCTACAATTAAAGAAAAGGTGTCTAAAAATTATGTTCGACCTATTAGTCTAGCTAATTCAAATTGGTTACCACAGTCTCCAAAAGGTTTTTATGTTTGTGGATCCTGTAATGTGTGTGTTTTAGATATTAACAAAAGCAAAGATTTCATGTATGATAGTGCTAAACGCTATACTATTAATGAATTTATCAATTGCAACAGCATAGGAGACATTTATGCAATTATATGTGCTTGCAAAAGAGTATCTATTGGAAGTACAAAAAGGAGCTTGAAAACCAGAATTCAGGAGCACAGACGTGCAGTTATTAATCAAGATATCAGATCACCACTGTATCTGCACATGGAGGCACAACATAGTACTCAGAAAGAGTTTAGGTTTCATGGTATACAGAAGGTGATCCCGAATATTACAGGGGGCGATTGGGAATTAAGGATCAGACTGGCAGAAGCCAGATGGATCAGCAAGAGTAGAACTGTCACACAAGGTTTGAATACCGATACAGAACTACATTATTTCCTGACATAAGGGTCCACGGGTCAGGGTAGAATCTAATTTGGAAATGAGCAAGATAATTAGGTGTTGTGGAATGAGAAGTTTGGAACAACACCTAGGTGTTTTGTCTAGATTAGTGAGGAGGAGATGTTGTCTAAGTAGAGTAGAGGAGATGATCACCTTGGCTAGGGTGACGTGTAACAATATCATCTAGGAACTATGGAAGTTGGATGTATAGAGTACTGTCGAATAATGTTTTTAAGAGGGTTGTCTGGTTTAGACAAGAGGAGATGATCAACCTTTTAGGGTGATGGGTACCTGGGATAATGAGGCAATCATAGAATTATAGAGTAGTATGGAAATGTTTTCCCTTTTATATGGCAATATTGACGTTACTAGTGGTAATGTCAGTATAGGCAATATAGGTGTAGTATGTTCGGATTCATATTTCCTTTGAGGATCATGATTAATGGTATACATCAAATTTAGTCACGTATTGGAGCAGTTGATTACCTGTGGATTCAGGATGTGAGATATTAGCCCCCATCTCCTGTTGGAAAGTTCATGGGACAAAGCATATTACGCACATCAGGGCGTCTCAGTACACCTGATGTGTGGGTTGGAATATTTGGGCAAATAGATTTGGGTATGCTTTGATAGGATGTAACAGTGTTCAGTGATGCAGATTGAGGAATGTTACCCACATGGAGGATATCAAGTCAAACGAGTACAAAGAGTGTCACTGTGACATTTCTAGCGGGGAGGTTTCTCCGTTTTGCTGAGATTCTAGAATACAAGCGCTGATTGGCTTCACAATTTACCGCAAAGGAATTCTGATATTTTGGAATACTTTACATTGTTCGTGCTGGACCCATGTAACAGAGGCGGTTTGTTTCACTAATAAGAAAGGAATTTGGATGTTTTGGAGCGATGTTGGTTCGTAACGTCCGTATAGTAAATTTGTGTCATAATGTAGAACAAAATTGGAAGCGGCGTGGTAAACGCTGTTGGATTGGTCTAGATATTAGACCTGAATACGCTAATTGGTGATATTACTACCAAGGAGTATTTCTGGTTGGGCGGTATAATGTTAATTTTTGTGCTAAGCCGGCTGGTAAATGAAGTGATGTGTTTTCCTTAACAGGAGGACAGTTTCACTTTACATGGGAATAATGGGTTGAGGAACATAGCAGTAACCATGTGGAAGTAGAATTGATGTTTTTAGAAATGTTGGTTTAAGAGGCAGTATTGATAATCTTCGGTACAAGGTAGAACGAAAGCAGCGAGGTAAACGCGTTCGGATTGGTCTGGATATTTGACACAAACACATTGATTGGTGGTACAACCACCATGGAGTATTTCCGGTGGGGCGTTATTTTACGTTTTTAGTGACGCCGGTCAGAAACAGAAGCAATGTATTTTCCTTAAATAGGAAGATAGTTTCGCTTCGTGTGGGAATAATGGGTTGCGGAACGTAGCTGAATCTATTTTTAAGTAGAATCGTTCAACTTATATTCTTTTGATCGAATGAGAGGGAAAGCACACAGGCCTACCAGAGAGGGAACTCCGTGTTTTGAATAGGAAATCAGGATGCAGGGAAGCATGTACACTTAATGGACCTGCGCAGTGCAAGCAAAACTATCTTACAGTAGCGGACTGGAGAGGAAACATGTGGGCCCTTAATAGAGGAACCTCGGTGATTGGAGGATCAGGAGCAATACTTGGTTTACATGATTGTGATTGGGTAAAAGGGAATTTAAAAGTGAGCATGGCGGGCATCTCAACTCATTCCGGATTTATTGAGCAGGAAGCAAGGAACTTGGCGATATTCTGGACTAGAATGGTAAGAGGGAGGGTTGTTTCAAGACATCACCGGATACATGCTGCTAAAAATAGGTGGTGACTTTTTAATGACAATATTAATGTATTTTTGTCATTTCTTTGTTGCAGTAGATATATGGTGTTCTGGTAAAGACTTGGGGATCGTAGAAATAGTACTGTCCAGATTTCTTACATGAAGCTCTCTAAGAATTGAAGTGATTAAAAGGTGAGCAGATGGGGAGTAGAGGTGGATATTTTTTTACGTTCTTTTTACTAGAGAAACAAATGGTGTAAACAAACTAATATTCACTCCTTTTGTATACAGTAAGATTTGTGCACAAAATGAAGATGGGGATCAGATTTGGGTGCTAAGAAGGAACTCTTTTATCTGAGATATGGTTTAGGAGTTGGAAAGTGAACCAACATGAATTAAGGTGAGCAGAGGGTTTTCAGTCATTACATGATTGCGGTGTTGCTATTAGATTAGAGTTATATAGATGTCTAGTCTGTTAAGTTAATTTAGGACATGTGATGTTTTTTGTTTTTGACAGAGAGTTTTTACATTTGCGACCGATTGGTTGCAACAGAAATAAGACTCAAGGTCAGATATCGACCTGTGGATTCAAATTAGTTGGAGGTGAGATTACTTGGTCTTTGTTCCTGGTGGTATCTTTTTCACACTGGGTCATGCTTGCTGTGCAAACATTGATCATAATGAAGAGGTTGAAGATTCTACCCTTAGACTCATCAAATATAGGGATACTGATAGTGAGAGATCAACCAAGACAGAGATTCAATGTAAAGAATCAACCTTTTGCTTTAATGCATGTTTCTTGTAAGGTTTGTTTCTCCATGGTACGAATACAGCATTATTAAGTTATTCAGACCTATGAAAAGGTTGCATAGATTGTTAAATAGGCAGAGTAGGAATTAAATGTTCAGTCGATACCATCCGCCCTTGTTTATGTATATATGGTCAAACTGTAATGCACCATTTGAATGTTTATGTTTGGATTATGATTTTCTATTCTTTACTTTACAGCCCTGATGAGGTCTTAGATGGGGACGAAACAGGTCGGCTATTAATTGTATTAACTGTTTTTAGAGTTGGCTGACATTGATGAATTGACTGAATAAAGAAAAGAACTGCACATCATACTACTGGAAGATTTTCTTTGGGACTTTTATGATTTTGAAATGTGATATCAATAACTTGTAAGACTAAAACGCTCCTTCTGGACTAGGGTGTATGTGGCTAACCAAAAGATAATTTAAAGTTTCCAGACTGGTGATGTGATTTCAATTTATCGGATGTTAACCAAAAGAGAATTTAAAGAGTTCCAAGACTTGTGCTGTGATTTCAATTCATCAGATGTTAACCAAAAGAGAATTCATCAGATGTTAACCAAAAGAGAATTTAAAGAGTTCCAAGTCCTGTGCTGTGATTTAATTTTATCAGATGTTAACCAAAAAAGAATTTAAAGAGTTCCCATACTTGAGCTGTGATTTGAATTTATCAGATGTAAACCTAAAGGAGAATTTAAAGAGTTTCAAAACCTGTGCTGCGATTTCAATTTATCAGATGTTAACCAAAAGAGAATTTAGAGAGTTCCAAGACTTGTGCAGTGATTTCAATTTACCAACACACCATTATCGGCACAATCGACAATTCACAGCTACATCATAAGCTGACTGGGTCAATCCCACATAGAACTACATCACGCTACTATTCTGTGTTACTTGATCAGACTGGAACACATGAGGAGACAAATCTCAGGCATGGTCACAAGCCTTCGGTGTCTACTCTGAGTCGCTGGGTGAAGCAGGCTATCCTGCTGGTGTACGATTCCCAGGGTTCTGATCCCCCCGGGGTGGTCCAGGGTCGTTCCACCCGGAGCGTCTCTGTGTCTTGGGCCTCTTTTAAGGGTGTGTCCACGGAAGATATCTGCCGGGCTGCAACGTGGTCGTCTCCTCACATGTTTATGGAACACTATCAGGTGGTCCTGGGGGGCTCTCCTCCTGGGGATTTTGCAGGAGCTGTTCTGAGTGCTGGTTCTGCCTCCTGTTGATTTGTCCCTTGTTTGGGCTATGTTGTGGTTCTGTTGTTTCTTTTCTCAGTGGATTAAACATTGTTCTGGTTACCTGTTTCCGCCTTGGTAGTGGTCTTGTGTACCATGATGCCTTCCTGGCTTGGGTATGTGCTCACTTCGTTAGTCATGTGGCGAGGAAGACTGATGAGGAGGTAATGCCCAGATTACTTACCAGTAATCTTCATTACTACGAGTTAGTCTTCCTCGCGACATGAGTTCCCGTCCCTCCCTCCCTGTCTGGCTATCGGCTTCATTGTGTGGCTTGGTAGTTTCAGGCTTTGGGGTTGGGCCAGCCCGCCTCTTATAGTGGTCATGAGGTGTATGGGTCGGCCATATTGGGAAGGGATGGGAGGCATGGGAGGCTAACTTTTGCTTTGGAGGGTTCTGGCCTGGAGCTGAAGCTCACTTTGTTAGTCATTTGGTGAGGAAGACTAACTCGGAGTAATGAAGATTACCGGTAAGTAATCGGGGCATTACTTCCCAAGGTAAGATCCATACAAATGAGCATTCAATGGTACATTTTATAAAATACCCCTTAAGTGAGATCAGGCTTAGTGCAGCAAATACTACTCCAGTCCATATTTTACTTGCTACACACAAATGCATTTTGGGATAAGCAGTCAGCAACTCCAATTGGAAAGGCAAGGAGGGATCAAAACAGCATAGGTGAAATAGACACGTTGCTAGCTAACTTTATTACACAAACTATGCACTATGTGAAATACATGTCTAAATACAAAAATTGAAATTGCACTGTTTAACATCACAGATGCACCTGCACAGGAGTCAGGTGATAGTTAACTCCATGAACCTCTGAAGACTCAGGCACAGTCAGGAGATGACAACACAGTGGCCCCATCACCCACAACACCTGTGCCCACAAGACGCAGGACCACAGTGGCACCACGGGCTGCTGGGAACTCGGATTTCAGAGAAGGTGAAAGGCGCTGTGGATGAGGACAGGTCGATTTATTATGATCGACTTGCTGGTACTCCAGTACCCACACATAAGTCCTAGTGATTCATCCATTGGAATTGCCGGATAATATTGATACCGACACAGATTGTTTTTTATGGATTGAAAAATCTTCTTTACTACATGGTGGAGTTGAAAAAGAAAACATATGAAGCCCGCATCACCCACATCATCTGACTCCAATTCCTAACATAGAAAAAAAGAAGACTCAGCACAGGCCTTGCATAATTATTTTTTATGAAGATATTCCAATGGGAAAGGCGCCACACAGATTTCCAACCTTGAAGACTCAAACAAAGTACTACCTTCAATTCAAAGGCCCTGAAGAAATCCCATAGATACGAAACTCGTCGGCTGTATGGTGCTAACGTTGAAAAATAAAGAATTTTGAAAATACAAGAAATACATCATTTTTGCATAATTCATTAACAGAACTGTTATTTAAAGAACTCTGTGATGCACCTTTGTGTTTGCTAACCCACAGTGGCACCACTACCTGCATTCGAAATGGAAGAGGAGAGCCAACCTGACCCTACAACAAAACAGGCTGGGCATACACCCACACCAAGACCCCAAGTCCAAATGTAGTGCAGCAATGTCCACATCAGGAGGCGCAGGGTAAGGGCACAATGGGAGCTGATGTAGGCGACAGATCAACTGTCTTTGGTGGGCTGGAGAATGCATTGTTGAAGGTGCAGCGCCTGCAACGCAAACACATGCATTCAATGCAGTCACAACTTGTAGCATTTTCAAAAAACATGGTAGAGATTAGGGACAGCATCAAACAGCTCACAACAGCAGTGGTGGAAGGACAGAGGGAAACAACTGAAAATTTCAGTAACATGACACAAGCCATCAAGGATTTATGCAAGGTAATGCAGGAAAACCATGTGTCCCACTGCAAAAGCCACTATTAAGTACTTGGCTGTTTAGATGGCTACACTAGGGCCATCAACCGCATGAGCACCACAACAGCTCACCTGTCTCGACGTGCTGTAGGCATGCAAGTCGAAATGTCCCATTGCTGTGGTGATGTGGCCAGAGGACTGATACAGGTCACCGATGCTATGGAGCAATTGCAAACTGCTTCAGTTGGTGGCAGTGATGTACTTGGTGGAGAGGATAGTGAGGAGCCCTCCAGCCTCAATAGCATCATGGCACCAGTGACTGAATGCAGAAGGCGCAGTGCAAGAAATATTTATGCATTAGAAGTCTCAACAAGTGGTGTGACAGAGCACACAGACCGGCCCACGGGAGGGCATGGCCACAGAAAATAGTGTGGCATTGAGCAAAGGAATGCTATTTGGCGAGGTAAACAGGAGCATTCATTTGGTAGGGTTGACACACAAGTTCCATTGCAATGTTATCCTGTTGCATTCTGACTGTCACACTGCATGTTTATTTCTTGGTATATGTGTATTAACACTACCTGATTTTGTGATTGAATAAATCACAATAGCAATGAAACCATGTAGTATCTCGTATCATCATTACCCAACTTAAAAATAGTCCTGTTTTATTTCTGCACGTCTCTGTCTTCCTTCTGCTACACTTGAAACACTTGCTGCTTGTTGAGGTTTTCCTGGCTCATCATCCTCATCAGGTTCACTATCCTTTAGGTCCAGGGGTATGCCTCTCGAAGTTGCAATATTGTGCAACATGCACAAATAGCCACAATTTTGCAACAAGTGTATGGCCTGCACTGCAATGCCCCGCCAGTTATATGTAGGCAGCGGATCCTACATTTCAGCAAGCCAAAGGTCCTCTCGATCACATTGCGTTTTGATATGTGTGCTGCATTGTATCGCTGTTCACTTGGTGTAGTCGGATTCAGGTATGGTGTCAGTATGAAAGAGTGCACACCATATGCGCTGTCACCTGCAGGGTAGAAGGCAATAGATTACTCAATACTATGTTTCACAATGACCAGAGAGTCAGCAAAACAGTGTTACATGTGTTTACTGAGCAGGTATCCTTTGCCAAATTCACCCCCCAAGGAGACCTGTATATATGCCACTGTGTCTGTAGATTTAAGAATCATGAGTGCTACCTGGGATTCTTGTCACTATGTCTGTGATGATATTTTTGCGAGCTGCATTGTTGGGCAGACAGTGGAAGATATTTATGAGAAATATAGGTTGGATTTAATGTAGCATCAAAGGAGTATGCAGTTCCTGTAGGGTGGGGAAAGAAGAGAACAAGGCTAGGTTGGTCAACACCCTTACTTAGTAGTGGAGCGTGGGTGTCTCCCAATTTGGGAAGTGGGGCCCTCACCCACCCATTTGGGTGTCATGCTTCATCATAGGGCTTGCTCCTCGTCAGGCCAGGGCCAGAACAATAGCTAGAACGAAAACATCGACAGACCAGCAATACCTACAGGTAAAACTTTTCAGGATGTTATAATTCCCCCTGAACTTAGTATAACACATAATGATGAACCTGTTATCTTCTTTGATAACAAAAATAAAGATAAAAGTATTATTATGTTTACTAGAGCAAACAATATGAATAAACTTCAACACAGCCAAACATGGATGATGGATGGCACCTTTAGCATATGCCCTAAACCATTCCACTAACCGTACAGTATTCATGGGCAATACCATAACACTTGCATGCCATTTATATATGCTTTGTTACCAAACAAACAAAATAAAACATATACTGAAATGTTAGGTAAAATAAAGCAAGAAACAAACCACTTCTTCCCTCAAAGAATAGTAATAGACTTTGAACAAGCCATGATAAACTCTATCCTCAAATTATACCCCCACACATCTATACAAGGATGTTATTTCCACTTCAACCAATGTTTGTGGAAATATTTACAAAAATCTGCACTTTGGGGGTCATTAGATTAGCGGGCGGAATGCCACAGCCCGTATGGCAGTGGCGATCCGCACGCTAAAAACCACCGCCCGCTCTGAACTTTTCCCTCGCCACATTACCATGGCGGGGGGGACCCCAGCAGATGGAAAGACCATTCACCGGTTTTCCGTCCGGTCAAAGAGTCGACCGGACGGAAACACTGCTAACATGGTGGTGGTGGTATCTGGGAGACACCGCCATCCATATTAGCATAATAGCGGGGACATGCCGGCCGCCACGGAAAGGCAGGAGGTTTTTGCCATTGAGGGCCCGTAGCTGGCCCCCAGGGATTCTGGTGGGTGGGGGTGCACATGGGGGGGTACCTATGGTACCCCCTGCAGTTCCATGCACAACATGGCAGCCACCGCACGGTGCCTGCCACGTTGTGCATGGAAGTGCACGACATACTGAGAGCACCGCCCGCCACAATGTCGAGAATGCAGGATGCGCCTGCCAGTGTGGCGGGCGCATCCTAATGTCACTAACGGGACCACCGCACCAATGGCGGGTGGTCCCAGTCCACGGTAGGATGACCCCGTTAGTGTGGACTATGCAACAAATATTACCTTTGCAGTCCAAATAAAACACCTAATAGCACAATAACATTTTAATAGAAAGTACATTTTACCAACAAAATTACTAATTTACTATTCCAACTCCAGTCTAACTTAAATTGGGGTAGGTGCTGGACACTAAACCTAATTCATTTACTATTCCCTTTCCAACCTAAATTAAATTCGGGTAAGTGCAGGACACGGACTTAAATTAATTTACTATTACAACTCCAATCTAAATTAAATTGGGGTAGGTGCTGGACACTGAGCCTAATTAATTTACTATTCCAACTACAGTCTAAATTAAATTGGGGTAGGTGCTGGACACTGACTTAAATTAATTTACTACTCCCACTCAAATCTAAATTAAATTGGGGTAGGTGCTGGACACTGAACCTAATTAATTTACTATTTCCACTCCATATAAATTTAATTGGGGTATGTGCTGAATACTTAACCTAATTAATTGAAATCTTGAATTAATTTAAAAAATAAAATTAACAATTTTCTTTTATTTTACTTTAAAGAAAATATCCAAATATTTGTAATACACTCCACACCCTTATCCTCTATAAAGCAAAAATCCCATTCATAAAAATAAATTACAAATTCAAAAATTAAAAAATGTATTTCATACTTAAATTTAAATATTTTTTTTAATTAATTTACATTTTTTAAAACACTCCCCACCCTTATACCCTATAAACTCAATATCCCGCTCCTAAAATGTAATTTGAAATTCGAAATTTAAAACATTACTTTCATACGTAAATTAAAAATGTTTTTAAATTTCATTGAATTTTTTAAAACACTCCCCACCCTTATCCCCTATAAACCCAACATCCCGCTCCTAAAACTTAATGTAAAATTCGAAATTAAAAAAATTAATTTCATACTTACAGTAAAAAACAAATTAAAATTGAATGAAACTTTTTTTAAAACATTCCCCACCCTAAACACATCCCGCTCCTACAATTTAATGTAAAATGTAATTTAAAAAATACTAGCAGCCCGTCCCGACGTTGTCCAGGTATGAAATAGAATGTGTGTAATGTGTGTATTTGGCAAGGGCAATTTATTTTAAAATCTCGCGGTAGACAACATTTTTTGTTTCATTAGAATAGGGACGGAGAAGGCCCAGCTGCAGCCCTGGTTAGCAGGCGGGTGTAATTGATGTAGTGATCCGCCGCCTGAGCCCGGCTACAGCCCTGGTTGATGTTAGCAGGCATGTGTAATGTCGTTGAATGAGAGAGTTATCAGCCGCGGATAAATCTGTTTAATGAGAGAGATGAGTGACAGCAAGTAGGAGAGGCTGCAGTAATTGTCCCCGCAGACACGCTCATTGAGGCCCAAATGCAGGACTGTTTGATGGTAGCACGCGCGTGTTCCCCCCGCTTGAGGCCCAGCTGCAGCCCTGGTTGATGTTATCAGGCGTGTGTAATTAGTGTACTGATCCGCCGCCTGAGCCCGGCTAGAGCTCTGGTTGATGGTAGAAGGCGCGTGTAATTTAGTTGAATGAGAGAGTTCAGTAACAGCGCGCAGGAGAGGCTGCAGTAACGTTACTTACCAGGCCTCCAGGTGAACACGTTTGTCACGCCCCCAGCACACGGCCACAGCAGAAGATCTTCTGATTAACGTACGACCCACATGGCATGAAGGGCGGAACATAGCACACGCCCCCAGCGTTTCTCACGCCCCCAGCGTGCCCCTTGATGCGACGCAATTGCGTTCACATGGCATGAAGGCCGGACACACGCCCCCAGCGTTTCTTACGCCCCCAGCGTGTCACGCCCCCAGCACACGCCCACAGCCCACGATGTGATGGCCGTACCACACGCCCCCAGTGTTAGTCACGCCCCCAGCCCACACCCACAGCACAACGCAGACACGCCCACAAGGGACTACTTTTCTGGCACGGTTCTTTTACCTTTTAAATGTATAGAAGAGTTGGCCTAACGGCTAAGGCGCTCGACCTCGGATCTGGGTTTGAGTCTTGGTAACGACGCCAAACATCCTGTGATTCTGGGCAAATCACTTAATCTCCCCGTGCCTAACAAAAATGAATGTGAGTCCTCATGTAACATAATTGGTGCTATGTAAAGCTCTCTGATACCTGATTCAGTTCGGGTCAAGTTCGCGCTATATAAAACTCTGCAAAAAATATATATATATGGTGGCCGTCTGCATAGCCTATGTCCTTCTGCTGCAACTGCCCTTTCCAACGCTGTATAGGGTGTTGTGATTGATGCTGTGGTTACTAAGATTACCCGCCTCAAAGGTTTGGGCTCTCTCTTTATAATATTAGTATGGATATAAATCTAATTAAACTTTTTTAAAACACTCCCCCCCTTATCCCCTCTACACCCAACATCCCTCTCCTAAAATTTTATGAAAAATTCAAAATTTCAAAGATTAATTTCATAATTAAATTTAAAAAACATTAAAAATTTAATTGAGCTTTTTTAAAACACTCCCCACCCTATTGCCTATAAACCCAACATCCCGCTCCTAAAATTTAATTTGAAATTCGAAATGTAATAAATTAATGTCATACTTAAAAACATTTATAATTTTTATTTAACTTTTTTAATACACTCCCCACTCTTATCCCCTATAAACCCAACATCCCGCTCCTAAAACAATATAAAAAAAACATTATTAAACACATTTTAAACACAATTCAATACTTAACACTAACTATAAAATATTTCAAAAAACATACAAAAATGATATTTTTACATGTCAATATTTTTCCTTTCGATATTACTTACATCGATATTTCACTAAAGACATCAAATCGATATTTTTTACATCGATATACAGAACATCGATATTTGACACTGTCGATATTGTCAACTCGATATTTCTGTATATCGAAATAAAAAACTCAATATTTTGACTGTGCACGAGTCATTCATTCTTCACAGATTGTTCGATTGGGCTTGGAAGGAACGACGTTTATGTAAACCAAGCATTAAGTGGCAGCTATATAGACAACCACTGGGTAAATAATTAATTTTGTCTGCTATTTATTTGACCGCTGGCTACAGAGTAGAACTTATTTACTATTAGCATAGAAACTTTGCTATTTATCCGGCCACTGTGTAATTAATAAAGATTTCAGTTGTTGTGCCTGGAGGCTGTGTAACCAGCAGAAAGACTTCACTATTTATCCGGCCATTGGCAGTACTGATTCTGCACTGTTTAGATGGCAGCCATGCAAATAACATGGAAACGTAGCTATTTACCTTGCCCATGACTAACTAGCAGAAGCTATGTACTATTAGGCCAGCAGTCAATCAAACAGCAAAGAAACTTCACTCACTACTCGGCTGCTGGCAAAACAGTCGGCATTACTTCCAATCTGGCGATCAGCAATGCAAATAGCAAGTAAACATAATGATTTTCATTAGCTGCTGGTTAAATAGCAGATATTACATACTATTTCACCAGTAGCTTGGCAAATAGCAAAATGATGTCAGTATTTACCCAGCTGCTGGCTAAATCGCAGAAATAATCTACTGTTTGGCTGGGGGCCTTACAAACAGAAAACAAACTTCATTATTCACCTGGTGGCTTTCTAAACACCAGCCAGTATATACAACTTGGGCAATAGCCTTGCAAATAGCAATGGAACTTCACTATTTACATGACTGGTGTTTAAATAGCATACATTTTGGGGTCGATTCCGATTCTGGAAAAAATTCCTTCCCAATGCTATTCGTAGGCTTACCTTCCGACCGACTTGTATCCGGAGGTTTTTCATACGAACCAGCAAGTACGATGCGTATAACAGGCAAATATCTGACCGAATTGTCCGCTCCAATTCGTGCTCTATGTCACGTCCTAACAGGCTCAGGAAACACTGAAATCGAGTCTTACGGAGGCATTGCACAAGCAGTTTACGGACAAGCAAGTACAATGCGTATTTTGTATGCGTCGTACAGGGCTATTCTTCCTGCTGCTCAAAGCATTTGGATGAGGCATATTTTAGCTCCGTATCGCACAGAACAAGTCCAACGGGGATGAGACGGAGTCTGTTGCGTCGTATATGTGCTTGGCTGTGTGTAATCGTTCGCGTAGGTGTCTATTGGGTTGTTAAAATGCTGGACTATGTGGCATCGTTCGCGTCCGACTCGTTCGTGTCGTGTTGTGGCTTGGCCTTTCCTGCTGACTCAGACATATAATATAATTTCCGGACGAGTCGTCGTGAATTTCAAGCATCGCATAGTACTCAGCTATTCGGAAGGCATGTGTATGGTTCGGTTGGAAATATTGACAGGTCCATGTCGGGTAGAACATTTTCCAGCCGAACTCGGAATCTACCCCTAAGTGTTAATGTGCCTTATGCAGATTTCAACAAGACTATTTGAAGCTGTTTAGTCTTCTACAGCAATGTACTCACTCTTACTTACCCAGCCACGGGAATGTAGCAGGGCCAGATATAGGATTACCAAAAGGATCAATGTAAACAGAACACAACATTGTTCTGGGGATTGGCGTTAACTCTGCTAAGATGGCGGAGGACAATACCTCTGCCATTCTGATTGAGCTACGTCTGTCAAATTTAGAGTTGTCCACCGGCCCGGTGGACTGTTCTCTACATTGACATTAGCTGTTGTCATGGCGATTCCTGTCTAGTTAGGAAATGTTTGACAAACAATTCTGCTAGACATGATTATCAGCCAGCCGGCTAGCAAACATTTCAAAACATTTTAGTTCTTCAAAAACAAACTCCCAAAGCAGGAATTTGTTTTGAAAAAAACTAAATATAATGGGCCCCATGCACTTGGAGGTTTATCCCAGGGTGTAAGGGTCATTATTTTTTTTCCTGTCCTGTACACCCAGGTTTTGCCTGACATAGAGTCAACTGTATTATTCGTTTGATCGTAAAATGTGATAGCAAATTACACACATACTTTTTGCGAATAGGTTGGTTCACAAAATACTTAACTGCAGGAAGTTTCAGAATGGCTTCCCTAATTAATATTCATTAGGAATGTGCCAATTGGCTGTAAATCACGAATAGTGGCCCTCAAGGGGCAGCAAACCACTGACATTATGACCGCATTTGAAAATGGAATTTATTTTTTATTTTTAAAGGAACTCTCTGCTTTTCTGAAAAACATTTTTTCAGTTTGGAAAATATCTTCCTTTTGAGGTTGTCAAAGTGATCCCCAAAGGCGCAGGCCACCTAAGGGAACCCACTCCCCCTATGCAAATTAGCTACCACCCAACTTGGGGGTGTTAGCTCATCAATACTTTGTGACCTAAATTGCAGTCGTAAATGATCAATAAATTCCTTTCCGAATAGGAAAAAAGAGGGAGGGCCCCTTTGATGACCACTCCTGCTTGAAATTCAGAAACAATCTCGAAAGTCCTTTTATTAGTTGAATTTATTTTCTAGCTCATAAAAGGGGTTTTGTACATAATGACAAGCACTTTTGTGGTCACTTACCCTGTCGATTTTGTGACATGAGGCCCTTAGGGCCCGATGTATGAGCCCTAATACCGGTCGGAAACGGCCGAATTCGGCCGTTTCCGACCGGTATTATGGTTTTCTTATGTAGGGGGCTACATAAGTACAGATTCGGTAATTTTACCGATTCTGTACATTTACCGATTCGGTAAAATACCGAATCGGTAAATGTACAGAATCGGTAAATAGAGATGTAGGTGGCACTCTGAAGAGTGCCACAGGCCTTCAAAAGTCGGTATTTTACCACCCAATCCAATTGGGTGGTAAAATACCGAATCCAGGTGTGCATGCACATCTGTGCATGCACACCTGTGCCATGTGACACACAGACATGCCCTTAGGGTATGACTGTGTGCCACATGGCACACAAGCCTGTAATTGGGGTGCTAGAGGGTGTCAAAGTGACACCCCCTGCACCCTTGCAAGAATAGGTAACAACCGAATCGGTAAATACCGATTCTGTATTCCACATTGATTCCTATGGGCTTCAAGGGCCATAGGAATCGGTAAATACCGAATCTTATAGATTCGGTATTTACCGAATCAGAATTACCTACATTTCCCCCCCCTCTAATTTACCACTTCTTAAATACCGAATCGGTATGATTCGGTATTTTAGAAGTGGTAAATTAGATTTACCTACATCGGGCCCTTAGTGCTTAAACTGGCAAGCACTAACATGTAGGCCAGGCTGAAAGATTAATTACGTCCTAGGAATCAGAGTATTTTAGGTAATTCTCCATTACCATTGTGATGCAAAATTCCCAGAAAATATGTGATGTTGCCCGCTTGAGTAATTAAGAGTATTTTGCGGCAAAGGCCTACCCCAGGAGCACAGGAACAATGAACTTAGCAAGCGCGAGTGGCTGCTCTCTGATGATGTTTTTGTTCTGTTGCATTTAGCACAATTTTCTGGGCTCACCTTTCATCCTTGTGTCCCTTTTTGATACAAGGGTACATTCTATGCTAAGATAATAGCATTAAATACTGGCTTACGCTCCTTGTTTAAGTTTGCATCCTTTTTCTGTAACTCCATATAATTAAACAACAACAGCAAAATATGCAAGTTACACCTATCCCTACTTACAGATCTAAAGATCCCAAATGTTTGAATGGTTCCAAGGTATTTTGACAGACTACCACTCCATTACACCATGGGCCAAAACAGTGACTTGGGAGACCGTTTATGAAGCTGTCTCGTGGTCCCCACATTCTCCTTCTTCTTTAAGTTGATCTGCAGAGGTGACAAATGATAAAGATTATTAAATCCTTTGTAAGACTATTTGAAGCTGTTTAGCCTTCTACAGCAATGTACTCACTCTTACTTACCCAGCCATGGGAATATAGCAGGGCCAGATATAGGATTACCAAAAGGATCAATGTTACCAGAACACCTATTTTTCTGCAGCAAATAAGTGCATTCTAGAAATATTAATTCTGGTTCAGTTCAATTAACCAACCCAGACTAAAACACTTGAAAACAATGATTTGTAAATGCAAAGGCCAGAACTGGAAATGTTGTATTCCAGTGACACAGTGCCATCTGATATTTCGATGAAGTCACCGTCAATTCAGAAAAAAATAATTCTTGTACTGGGAAGACAAAAACACAAAAAGCAAATCATCATAGGTGCTAAGACTATCATCTTAGCACCCAAATACAAATACTTTGGGGTCGGGTTTACAGAAACCACTCAACCCTCTGCTCACAAAAAAAATGTCATCAAGAAATCGACAGCTATTACTTATGGACTAATCAAACTAAACAACAAGCTAAAAAGCCTATCAGCAGATGTTATAAGAAAAATCATTTAAGCTCCCCTCTTACCAGCACATTCATTTAGGTATCATGCGTTCCTGGGTGCCTGCTCGGAAATCCTGGAGTAAGCACAGTGCCTGTGCTACAAAAAGATCTTTCAGGGCAAGACTTTGAATGGAGCTTAGATTGATCAAACAATCTCTAACTCTTGATGCGGACCTTTTAAAATACTACATTCAAATTCTGAAAGTCCCTGAGCAATCTCTAAAGAGTTGCCTCAAAGAGAAATTTGATAAAACTGGATCCCCGTGGCAAACTTGGCTAGCGAGAGCCCTCGCCATTACAGAAATAAATATAACTGCTCTTGCCTTGCCTTTTATCTCATATGGATCCTGGAAAAAATGCATTAACAAGCAAGTGCAATTAATTTAATTCCGGCAAGACCAGGAAATAATAAAAACATCTCCTTTCCTGGCCCACTCAACTCATCATACCTGGTATCCAAAACCCAGTCTTACCGCTTTGCTGCGCTCATCCCCAAAAGTAGAAGAGAGATCCTATACATGGGACTGCTGTCCTTGCCAATAGCTGAATTTAGCTCGGCTTGGGCGAACCAAAAAACAGGGGGAGCATGCCGTCTCTGTGCCCACAAACAAGAATCATGATTGCACCTTCTGTGCTGTTGCCCAGCTAGAGCAAATGAAAGAAGAACCTTTGTAGGGAGCTATACCTGAGCGAAAAAGTAAGAACCTACATAGAGGCTTCGGCAATATGCTTTACTCAAAAGGAACCCTACATCCTGGCTCGCTGCGGGAGATTTATACAAACAATCAGGGAAGCTCTCAATCCTTGCTCCGGCCCGACTTCGCCCTTGAATATTTCAAAAGGTGATCCCGGATTACTTTAAAGGGAAGCCAGCATGAACCCTAGACAAGAGCAGATCAAAGGAACACATTTACTCACCTTCTCAATGACACGACAGCAGTCGGAGCACTCAGCATTACAATAGACCTCCGTACCTGCCCTGGGAGAAGGAACAGAGACTGGAGTCTTCCAACAAATACTATTCACCAAAAGGTTCCTCAAATTTGGTCTAAATCATAACGCATAAGCACTTTACCCGGGATTTTGTTGTAAGACAAGGAACTTCGACAGGCAGATGGGCGTTTGGGTCTGGTCGCAGTGCACAACACAAATGTAAACACGAAAATAAGCACAGAGTCAAACCAAGGCACTTAATATTTGCACTTTTTTAGAACTTTTAATCCTTACGTTTGGACATGTTCAGGACTTTGGCTTTCCTTTTTATAACGCTTTTAAGTTTCACTATTTTTTTTATAAGTCTTTTTATTGAAATATAAACATATAAACAAGCAAGGCGAAGGGATATGTTACACAAAGTACCAATTCAAGTGGGGAAGGAAAGACAATACAAAAAATTTGCAATCAGTGTATGGAAGGGGAGGGGGGGAAAGACAGGGCCAAATCAATATACATACAAGAAATATTAGGAATGCAGGGTCAGGGGGAAGGTGGGAAATCAGTGTTGTCTATTACGGGTGGTGCGCAGAGCTCGCCACGATAACTATTCCAAGGTCCCCACACTCTGCACCACTTTCTGGGACGACCCTGGGCCAAGTATACTGTTTTTTCCCTAAACATGCACCAATCCATGTTCTCCTTCCACGTTTCAACCGAAGGAGGCCTATGGGAACCCCACAGTTGAGCAATATCTCGTTTGGCAATCATAGCTCCCAGGGTCGCCCATTGTTTCTGAGCTACATTATAATCCGTGGGTTCCCAAACATTTAATAAACACCGTCTGGCTTCCGGCAAGAGGGCAATCTCCGTTACAGTGCTCATTACCTCATATACTCCTCTCCAAAAGGCCGCAACCTCCCGCACTCCCAGATAATATGGAGAAACGTACCTATCTGCCAACATCCTCTCTTAGACAACCCTTCCTCAGAGAAGCCCATGTGAACCAAACGGGGGCCCGTGACGTACACTCTATGAAGGATCTTAAGCTGAACCAGTCGGAGTCGAGCTGGAATCGCAACCTCCTTTGGAGAGGAGATCGCCGACTGCCAGTCCTCGTCGTCCAATTCAAGGCCGTCACGGGTCCACAAGTCCCGAAGATGCGAAAGGAGGTCTGACCTATCATTGATCAATTTTTTATAGACTAAGGAGATAGTGCTGTCGGGCACATATCCATCCAACAGTCTATCCTCAAGCGGGGAATACTCCGGAATGACCTCCCCCATCGGGAAAACCGATCTCAAAGCGTGGCGCACTTGAACGTAGCGGAAGTACTCTGTATCGCTTAAAGCAAACTCATTCTTCAGTACCTCAAACGATTTCACCTGGCCCTTGCCCCAGAGGTCTCCCACCTTACTAATACCAATGAGGTCCCATTTGTCGAACCCCTTGGTGTTCCACAATTTACCAAGTCTATCGGAGGCAAAAAGAGGGGTCGCTAGAGTCAGGCGATCTTTCCATCCCATGGAACAAGTTGCATCCCGCCACAAACGCACCGCAATCTTGGTGGGTCCCGACAATACCTGAAGTACAGATTTTGAGTACAGCGCTCTATAGTAGTTGCCCCCAGGTAATAACCATCTATCCATGGCAAAAGCAGGATTCAAGTCTGGACCGTAGATGCAGTGATTAATGGCACCCAATTGAGACGCCCAATAGTAACGTTTTATATCAGGGAGCGCAATACCCCCGTCGTACCACAGGAACGTTAGTTTGGCGAGTGCAATACGGGGTCTGTTGTCCCATATGAGCTTCCTTTGAAGGTCCTCCACCGCACGGAAATAGCTAGCCGGGACGATATCAAGAGTGTTTTGGAGAGCATACAGAAAACGAGTCAAAGACATCATCTTAAAAAGGGCTGCACGACCCAGGGGCGAAAGCGGAAGTCTACGCCAACCCGCAACGTCCTGCTTCAATCTAGCCAAGGGTGGGAGAAGATTACGGTTGTACCTAATTGCGGGGTCCAATGAAACGTAGATACCAAGATATTTGAACTCCGTTAGTGCAATTTGAATAGGACAATTACTTGGAAGAAGTGGGACCTAACCAGAAAGGACGTATAAATAGGATTTTGTCCAGTTAATAATTAGGCCTGAGTTCTTACCAAATGAATTCAAAACATCACATAAAACTATCAATGACTTCCGGGGGGAGGTTAAATACAGTAAGATATCATCTGCATAAAGCGAGATGCGATCTTCAAACTCAGATGACCACTGAATACCCTTCATCGAAGGCTCCCATCTGATCCAAGCAGCGAGGGGTTCGAGTGCCAGGGCGAACAAAAGCGGTGACAAAGGACAACCCTGACGTGTTCCCCTCTCAAGACCAAAAGAAGCGGAAACTCGACCATTAACAACAATTTGCACGAGGGGGTCTTCATAAAGCAGCCTCACCCAGCTAATAAAACCAGGTCCAAATCCGAATTTAGCTAAAACCGCCCATAGGTACGGCCATTCAACGGTGTCGAAAGCCATCGTGGCATCCAAGGATGCCAAGATGGCCGGCTCACGCAACGTCGCGGCTCTCGCGAGAACACCATGCAGACGCCTAAGATTCAAAGCGGTATTTCTATGCGGGATGAATCCGGATTGATCCGGATGTATCAACTCACTGATAACCGTGATCAATCGGTTGGCTAGTTCTTTTGCAAGAATCTTAGGCTCGGCATTCAAAAGAGAAATAGGTCGATACGATGCACATCTATCTCTCGGCTTCCCATCCTTGTGTATCACCACAATGGTCGCTAGACATTGGTCACGGGGGAGAATACCGCACTCTAAAGACTCCAAGAACATATCACGTAGATAGGGGGCCATCTTATCTGTGCGCAACTTGTAAAGTTCAATAGGCAAACCGTTGGGACCCATGGCCTTCCCCGAACGTAGGAAGCGAATCACAAGAGCCACCTCATCCGCAGTTATTACGGCATCCAGTCGCTCTCTATCACCCTCAGAGAGACGTGGCAAAGCAATATCTCGCAACAGTAGATGCGAGTCCTCTTCCGGTCTGTCTGAAACAGAGGAGTAGACAGTTCGGAAGTGCTCTGCAAAACACTGGACAATCTCTTTAGGTTCCGAAACCCGAGCACCATCCGCTGCCTCAATGACAGGCACTACCCGACTGGCTCTATCTTTCTTATCAAGCCATGCGATCAATTTACCAGCTTTATCTCCCACATCATACAAACGACCCTGTTGTTCCCTACTCATAGCCTTAGCCGCGTCGGTAACCAATGCCCTGTAATCAAGTTGTTTCAGTCGCAAAGCATGCGTCTTAACACGGGTGACCCCCGCTCCAAATCAAGCTCCAAGTCCGCGATCTCTGTCTCGATCTTAACCACCTCCTCATCCCTCCGCTTCTTAACACCCGCTATCAACGACAGGGCCTGACCCCTGAGAACCGTCTTAAAAGCCTCCCAAAGAGATACAGCGGACGATACGGTTCCCTCTTTTTCCAAGAAATACAGGTCAAGCGACTTCACCAGGGCAGAATGAGTTTTAGGATCCCGAAGATACCAACGGTTAATCAGAGTGATCCGTCCCTCAGTACTGGAATCCAACTCCACCAGAAGCCACAATGGAGAGTGATCAGAAATTCCCCGAGCCAAATGCCTGACTTCAACAATGGAAAGAGCCTGAGCAGCCGGCACCAGAAGATAATCAATCCAGGAGAGGCTACCATGAGCGCCAGAGTGAAACGTATATTGCTGCTGAGTAGGATGCAACAGTCTCCAGCAATCTACCAGTCCCAAGGAGTCAAGGAAATTTGGGAGCCAATTCTGTGCTCCCATTAAATCTTAGGCGGGTGTCGATCAATCCTATCGGAGACAACTGCGTTAAAATCACCCCTTAGAAACAATGATCCCTCAGGAAGAGCTAGGATAACCCGCCCCAAATCAGCGAAAGTAGTCGACTGCAAGCCAGGGGGAACATATACAGAGCTCAGGGAAAGGTTCCGGCCCTCACACGTACCCGTAAGAGCAACATAGCGCCCTCTATCATCCAAGACAACGTTATCAATCTCTAGCGGGAGAGAATTCCTAATGAGGATACCAACCCCCCTGGAGCCAGAGGAAAAACCAGCATGTGCAGCCAACCGGTACCCCCTCCTGTTCATAGCACAACAACCATTGCCAATCAAATGTGTCTCCTGAAGTAGAACCACATCAGGAGTAAGTCATTTCAAAAGCTGCAACACCACCCCACGTTTTATCCTATCCCCCAGCCCATTAACATTCCAACTCATTAGTTTCAGCCCTCTACCCCATCCCGAAAAAGAAAAAGAATCCAACCCCAAGAAGAACTCAGCACCTCGACCAAATAAATTAAGAACACATTGCCTTGCAAAGAAACAAACACACACCCCAACAAACCCCCCAACCCCCCCACCAACAACCCGTTACAATACCCCCCACCCTGCACCCCTGCATAAAACTGGAAAACCACCCAAAAGTGCAGTGTGCCTGTCGCCCCCACATCTAACTAAGTTACAAAAAGAAACTTAAAGGAGGAATATGACCCTCTAAGAGCCCCGCAACCCCCGAGTGTATGTCAAATCAAATGTCAAGACTGTCGAACCACAGTTCGAGGCCTACAAGAGACCCCAGTAGCCAAGTAGCAGGCGCCTATTCCCATTCCATCGGTCCACCTTCCGCTCCGCCAGATTCCTCCTCCGATAAACGCTGATTCGGTAAATTGTCCAGCCAGTCGGACACCACGTCTGGTCGATCGAAAAAATAAGTCCGCTCCGCATGTTCAATCCTCAACTTGGCGGGGAAAAGCATGGTATACTTAAGTCCCATATCACGCAAACGTTTCTTAACGCCAAGAAAACCAAGTCTTTGCTTCTGGACCGATTGGGTAAAATCTGGGTAAAAGCTAATAGTCGTGTTTTCATACTTTGTAGGTCCACCCATCCGTGAGGCCTGCAGGATAGCGTCTCTATCACGAAAATTAAAAATTCTCGCGATTATAGGCCGTGGTGGGGCGCCCAGTTTTGGCGGACCCCCCGGTACTCTGTGAGCCCGTTCCACCG
The DNA here is from genome assembly GCF_964261635.1 of Lissotriton helveticus. Lineage (NCBI taxonomy): Eukaryota > Metazoa > Chordata > Amphibia > Caudata > Salamandridae > Lissotriton > Lissotriton helveticus. The sequence continues at coordinate 1,015,739,723 of NC_136067.1, forward strand.
TGAAGAACTTACTGAGTCCCTTAGGTGCAAGGTGGCTGACAATAAGATTCTCGACAAAGAGGTCAGCAGCCGGGTCCTCCGCCTTCTCCGGGACCCCAATAATACAGACATTGTTCCACCTGGCCCGTCCTTCATAATCCTCCAGACGTTGTGTAAGGAAATCACTGGTAGTCTTCAAGCGACGGATCTCCGTCTGTAGGTCAGTGACATCTCCCGTTAGACTGGAAGTCTTAATGTCTAAAGATTTGACCTTTTCGTTAGTTTTGGCCAGGTCCGTACGGATCAGGTTGACGTCAATCGCCACAGTGTCCAGCTTATGGGCGAGAGTATCCATTTGCTGCCCCAATGAGGACTTAATCCCGTCGATTGCCGCCATGACATCTTGCAGGATCAACTCAGTCACCGATGATGACGGGTCTTTCGGGTCATCTTGCGACCTGCCCTATCCATCGGGAGACCCCCTGACCTGGGCATATCTATCCATGACGTTAGTTTGGGTATAGCTGCCCCGCCGGGTGGGTTTACTTTTCTGCTTGTCACTCTCCAGTTTCCCTGCCATTGCGAGGGACAGGGCAACTCGGTCCGATGAATCGAGTCAGGATGATGGCGGAGCCAAATCCCCACTGGCAGAAGCAGACACGGTTAAAAACAGGCCAAACGATGTCCAGATAGGACCAAGCAGACGAAAGTACAATCGAGAGTGGCACAGCGCGGTAGTATATAGGCACGGGGGTGGACACAGACACAGTCACAAGTCACAGGTCTCTCTGGCAAAAGCGAAAGTGAAAGTGACAAGACCGGTCGACTCAACCCCAACAGGCCTTTGTTGTTCAACTACAGCTCGGGCACCATGCCAACTCCACAGCCGGGCGTCACAGAGATGAAGGCCTCAATCTTCAAAGCGCCATAACACCGGTTCCTGGAGTCCGATTCGAAATCAGAATGCAGGTTTCGCCTCAGTCGTGGTTCACCTTCACGATAACGTCGATAAAGGACAGGATAGACGACAGGATAGATGCGGGAGGTTACGAGGGTCTCGGGAGCCCTAAGCTCACGCGGACATCTTGGTTGCGCACGAAGCTCCTCCTCAAATTTCACTATCTTTATTATTGTATTGCAAGGGTTTTTATTAACTTATGCAAATAAATTAATTAATTAAATTCATTTTGTGAGGATAGAGGAGTATCATATGATATGGTTGTGCAACCTTATGGTGTAATACACTTGCAAAACTGTCTTGACTTAAATCAGGATTGTTTGTAAAACCTTTAGCTCAACCCTGGGAAGCTGTGGTTTCAAGTAGCAAGGCTTAAACAAAGGAACTAGTGTAAAGCATTCAGAAGCATCAAACGACAAAATAAAAAAGTCAATCAACACAAAAGAAATCCAACACCAATTTATAAAAATATATTATATTTTTAGACATTTTGACTGCTCCCAGATGGGCCTCGATGTGCCGGTGGATATGCTAAATCAGTTGCTGCTCCACAAAATCGGCCTGCTCGATAACAGACCTCATGGCCCCCACATCCCAACGTACAAGGAGCACACCGAGGGCCATCTGGGGGCATTCAATGCTACAGCAACAACATTGCGAGCTCAATTGGGAGATAATGGACACTACAAGGCCCATAATGCTATGCTAGTCCCGGCAGAGCACCCTATTCAGGGGATGCGTTGGATCATTTAAATGATGAGGGCAGTGTCCTATGCGCCTTCAATTGCCAAAGTCTCTGAAGAGAAGTGGGGACACTTCAAAACGCGTTAGGCATCCATGGCACATTGAACTGCTTAGAGTTATCGTTGTACGTTGGGTACTTGGAGCTTGGATATATATATATATATATATATATATATATACATATATACACTGAAAAAACCATAGGTTTCAGGGGTGTTATAGTTAATTGGACATTTCACTCGTATAAAACCATAGAAACTCCCCAGTTAGAGTTAGTTCAGCTAACTATAACTTGCGTGCCTGCAATGCACTGCTGATGATGTCACATATTACATCACTCATGACATCACTGATGACATTTCAAATGACAGCACTGATGACATCACTATAATGCCCCTGAAACCTATGTTTTTTTCAGTGAATTTCTAATGTTTTTTAAATGCTATTTTCTAACTATAACGTGCCTGAAACCTATGGTTTTTTCAGTGAATTTCAAAGTTTTTTTTTAATGCTAGTTTCTAACTATGCCAACAGAGGTAGGACATGTGATGAAAGAAGAAACAACGCACAGAAAGAAAAAAAAGAAATGCAGAAGGAAGCAACAGAATTCCACAAAGACGAACAAAAGTGCAGGAAGAAGAAGAGATGTACAGAAAGAACCAACAGAGGATGTTAAAATTGATAAACTTTAGGTGTACATAAGCAGCGTTCATTTATGTTCACCACAGCATATTGTTAAAAGTAAAATGACGGTTGTGAACATTTCCTGCACCATCTTGCTTAGTGTGTATTTCTATGTGCACGTAAGCTGCAGCCATTTTACACATCACAGCCATTTTGTACTCTGTTGGTCACCTTTGTTTCACCCTGCCCTTACTAACATCCCTCTGACCAACCTGGTATGTGAGCTGGGGGCTATAACCTCTATTGCCACAATGAACATCAACACCACTTGCTGCCACAAACTCGTTTTTCCTCTCATCTCTCTTTACAGGCAAACCCATGGACACTCTTACACAAATAGGTTCCAAATATCAAACAGACTCTTGCAAACATGGTTTATTGGACTGCACACAGCAAGACTTGTTTTTGCCAACAATGGGACCTGTTTTAATCAACAGAACGAACTCTTAGATCTGGCCGGTCTCACATGTTTTAGACCCTGAAGAAAGGTCCAGCTGCGAGATAACATTGTCTCTTTTGACCTGGGTAGGGGGATAATTACTGTTGGGTTTGTGTGGGACGGGCACTCAAGCTTGTGTAACCATGTTAATAAAACAGATGCATTGTGTCAAACCTGTATAAAAGGAAGAGCCAAAAGAGATGCAGTTAGAACACCTCCCTGAGACATCCCGGTGTCTGCAGTTGACGTGGTCGCCTCTCGAGAGTAATAAACCTTTTTCTTGCCTTCCAGTTCCCAGCGCCTGCCTCATTATTTTGATAGCAAATCCAAAGTGAATTAAAGGTGACCCTGCGCCGGTCAGCATTGGGGGTCTTAGGAGACTCGCTGCTTTTCACAAGGAGCTGAAGCCCTCATGTGCCCACAACTTTTTCAGACAGGTTGAATCTGACTAAACAGGCCTAGAGCCAATGCTATGCTAAAAGACACTTAGAATACAATGAAAACACCTACATACACTAGGGAACACTATGTGTTGGTATACCCCTATGATTACCATGACCTCCTGTGTAAGACCCTAATACATAATAGGGCAGGGGGGTTAAAACTTCCTCTTAAAATGCTCCACAGGGCGAGTTGGCACACTGGTGAAGGGAGGGGGGCCTGAGGTGACGTGTGCTCTGTGCTGTTTTAATTTGTGGGATAAAGCCCCCTTGAATCCTGAGTGTCTCTTGGGTCCAACTATACCACCAGGTATCTCCAGTAAGCGCCACAGAGCTGCGTTGCAGAGAGGTGTAAAAAGGGGCACGGCCTGGACCACCTCTCTTTAACACAGCGCAGTGGTGCTTACTGGAAGCACCTGGTGGGCTTGTTGGCCCCCAGGGGCCGTCAGGATTGAAGGGGAATTTTTTCTCCAACTTAAAACGCGACACAGGGCGTGTTTGCACACGTCACCTCAGGCCCCGTCCCCTGCATCCCCCGGGGCCTGGCCACCTCATTGGGGACCGTGGGGAAGCCCCAATTCCCCACGGTCCCTGCCGGCTCTCCGCGTCCTGTGTGAGCCAGCATTGCTTTTCCACATGGGGAGCTGCTGACATGCAGCTCCCCGTGTGGAAAAGCAATGTGGTTTGGATTTTGGAAGTGAGAGCAGGTTTCCTGCTCTCTCTACCAAAACCCAAACCCCAGTTTGCTATGACAGGGCGGGAACCCTGGACACTGCAGGAGATGGCCAGGGGTGTGGTGGTCCCCAGGGCCATCAGGCGCTCCAGGAGGGGGGCCACCCGGTCCACCTCACAATATTAGCAAAGCCCCGGGGAGGTGGTGGTCCCAGGGGCTCGGAGGTTCATAACGGACACCCAAATTTACATAATTAGTGCCCCTGAGAGGTGGCGGTCCCTGGGGCGTATGGGGGGGCTCAAGCCCCCCACACAGGTATATGTCTTTTTTTTTTTAAGTCCCAGAGGGTGGCACTCACTCACCAGCCAGGGCCCAGGCTGTGTTTTATTCGTCCAAGGTCTCTCTGCTCAGAGAGGAAATAGAGGAGCACACGTCACAGGTAAGGAAAACAACTCGTTTATTTCAATTTGTTTCACACCGGCTCCATTGTCCTAATGCATTTCGGCCGCATCGGCCTTCTTCAGAGGAGAGGGGGGAGCCTTTGACATCTGATGGCCTCCCAGACACACACTGACCCTTAATTGCTCCGTCATTCATTGCCCTCAGGTGGGTGACTCTTCCGGTCTGCAATATCGAGCATTCTGGTCCATGTAGTGCGTCCTTAGGCCTTCAATTCTTAATGTATATATATATATATGTATATATATATATATATATATATATATTAACTGAAAAAACCATAGGTTATAGACCATATATAGTTAGGAATTAGCATTTACAAAACCTTGAAAATTCACTGAAAAAACCATAGGTTAGAGACCATATATAGTTAGCTGGACATTTTATTGACATAAAACCAATGAAATTCCATATATAGTTAGTTGCACTAACTATATATCGCGCACCCGCAATCCACTGCTGATGATGTCACATATTACATCATTCATGACATGGTCAGTGACATCACTGATGACATCACTGATGACATCTCAAATGACATCACTGATGACATCACTGATAACAACATCCAGTGATTTTTTGTTTCTGTAAAGTTTAAATATGTCTTACATATTGAAGAATGAGTGGATGTGTAAGTGTCTGGACGAAGGATTTAGTAGGTGCATGACTGACTGTATGAGTGAGTGATTAAATGTGTCTCACTGAGTGCATGGGTTAGTGACTAAACTGTCTTAATTTGTGCATCATTATGTCTGTTGTTCTGTAAACTGCTGCATGTGTTGATCAGTAGCTATATGACTAACTATATGGGTTATTGATTGATTGCCCAAGTATTTGTATGGGAGACTGAGTGTGTGTGTGGCTAGCTGGGAGGTGTGTGACTCTGTGCAGATCAATGTGTACTTGTATCAATGATTGTATAAGAAGGTAAGTATGTGTTAGTATATGTTTGAAAATGTAAGGTGCTCTATGTTTAACTGTATAGACAAGAAAATGGAAGTGTCATTGATTCTTTACAGGACTGACTAGGTGTGTGAGTAACTCCATGGATGAGTGGCAGACTGTGAGTGTCTGTATAGGTGTATGAGTGCATATGATAGTGTTGTAAAGATGAGTGATTGTATGTATGAATGATTGTATGGGTGAATGAGTGAAGGTGTGTGTAGACGTAGCAATCAGTGAGTGCGTATGTAGTAACTAGTATTGGTGTGTCAATGGTTTCAAAAATTATACTCTGTATTTAACACTGGGTGAAACAGAGGTTATATTAAAATGTGAGGAGATGCATTGTATTGTCACATGAATGATATCATCAGTGATGTGGTCATTGATGTCAAATGAGATGTCATCAGTGATGTCATCAGTGATGTCATTTGAGATGTCATCAGTGATGTCATCAGTGATGTCACTGACCATGTCATGAATGATGTAATATGTGACATCATCAGCAGTGGATTGCGGGTGCGCGATATATAGTTAGTGCAACTAACTATATATGAAATTTCATTGGTTTTATGTCAATAAAATGTCCAGCTAACTATATATGGTCTCTAACCTATGGTTTTTTCAGTGAATTTTCAAGGTTTTGTAAATGCTAATTCCTAACTATATATGGTCTATAACCTATGGTTTTTTCAGTGAATTTTCAAGGTTTTGTAAATGCTAATTCCTAACTATATATGGTCTATAACCTATGTTTTTTTTAGTGAATTTCAATGGTTTTTTAATAGCAAATATCATAAGCTGTCGAATGTCAAGTACGTGGTAAGTAAAAACATTTTCGTGTTTATGCACACTGATCTGCTTTGAATGCTGCCCCCCACCCCTCATTTCTATTAGGAGTACTCTCTCTTTGCAGATAGTGAAGGGTAGTTAACGCAGGCCTTTGCCCCCGTTGTAATCCGTCGTGCCTGCTTCTCTCTCCATTTGATTGATTGTTCTCTTTGGTTCATTCTCTATTTACAAACAAGCACAGAGTCGCAATACTCTGTTTAGTCTTTGCAGATAGCGAAAAATCGTGTAAAAAAACAAAAGGAATCGAGCAAAATCAGTAGGCCACTAATGGGATCTCTTTTTGACCTCGCTAAAATAGAAACATTAGGAACAACCTGTTGAAAATAGCAATGTGTATGTACATAAGCGGCGTTCATTTTTGTTCACAGTACCCCTTGTTGATTGTTTGAATCGAGCATTGAATTGTTCGAAGTTGGTTCTCTTAAGGATCTTCTCTGCCTGCAAACGAGGAAGAATAGGAATATTCTCTCTCCCTTTGCAGATAGTGAAGGGTAGGTAACGCAAGCCTTTAACACGTCGTACCTATTTCATTCCTCATTGATTGATTGATTGTCCGAACATTGACTGTTTGGGAATTAGTTCTTTTTGGAGGTATTCCCTGTTTGCAAATAAACGTAGGAAAATCTTTGCAAGTAGTGAAAGTGTAGGTAATGCGGACCTTTCTCCCCCGTTGTAATCTGTCATGCCTATCTACTCCCCACTGATTGATGCACCTGTTTCACCCGGACCATTTACTAGAGATAGGTCATCTGGCCCAACAAGAGAGCACCCCTAGTGAAAAGGACATATGCAATAATAACGAAGTGATCACTGTATCCTGTTAACAGAAACTTTAGCATGAAACAACCTGGAAAGAAAAGAATAGGAAAACGAAAATCAGTAGGCCACTGATGAACTTTTTATTAAATAACAAACAAAGAAACGATAACAATACGTAATGATAAAACCTATTATTGTCCTAGAAACAAGAAACGTTAGAAGTAAGCCCGTAATAAGAAACCTGAAAACATCGCCCCTCACTGCCCCAAAACGTGTCTGTCCCACCGCCTGCCACGGCCAAATAACGGCAAACTGGGAAAGATAGAAGTCAGCAGACATCCGCCCCATTCTAGAAACTTCCAAAGGGCAACAGGTTTTCGGCTACGCCCAGCCGGAAGCAACACATATAAGGCGGGTCCTGCTGCCACGCCTCGGAGATCATCACGTAGGGTGTAGCCGGAGGAGAGGCCGAGGCCGAGGCCAGCGGGACCCGGCCAGGGGGATTGACAACGCTGGAGAGTTGCAGGGGGGGGAATGTCCGTGTCCTCGACCCTCCCCTCTCTCTCCCAGTCCGGCCGCGGTGGCCCTTGACAGTTTCAGGTAGTCCCGCCACATTCTCTACCGGTCCGGCCACCAACGGCCGGGGCCGATGGGATCCGGCTGCAGCCGATAAACCAAGGAACCCGTTCATGGGGCCAGAGCAAGGGGCGTCCGGCCGACATCCACCGGAAGCCCGGCCCGAAAACGGATGGGACATTTCTTCTTTCTTCAATAATGGCTTTGACAACACTGGGGGGGATGTCTTGCACATGCCTCCGACCCCCCCCCCCCTCGTCCACATCGCCTGGTCCGGCCATAACAAATCTCAAGCGAGACGCCGTGGGGTGCACTGGGAGGGAGAGACGGTGCGAACAGGCCTCTCCCGCCTCCCCAGTGGAGGCTTCCCACCTGCACCCTCAGCGCTCCAGGCGCCCGGAAAAGGGTTCTTCCACTGTGGCGATGCTGCAACGTCTCGCCCGGCAGGGTGGAGCCCGTCCGCTCATTTGACCCCGCGATCGCCAGTAGCTACCGAACTCTCAAAATGGCGATCGACCTGGCAAGAGCGGGCCCAGCATAAAGAAATGGCCCGGTCACTGGTTGACTCCACCACCGTAGTCCTCCACGACCTTGAAGATTCTAGAGGAGCCGCGGGAGTCTCCGACCCCCGCAGACACCCCCGATGGGGAATGACTGCCATGATCGCCCGTGGAGTGACGAAACTGTATCCGCGGGACATCGGCGCTCCCATGCTGGCGCCAGCCTCACTTTGAATTACTAGAATCCTGTAAACCTCATTTCCGGTGAAAGCACACTGTGACCCGGTAGGAAAAATTGTTGCACCCCCTCCCCTTTTTGACTGATAGTTCAAACCACCGATCCTTTCCTTTGCCCTTTTACCAGAACTTTGGACTGCCTCCCCCTCTTTTACATTTTCTAGAGAAAACAAAACATTAACCACTACATTAGCATAGCAGTTGACACCAGAACTGTTTTCAAATTGAAAACCAACAACATCTTCAACAGAATCCTTTTTGTTTCTGCTGTGACCCTGCTACAGCACAGGCATTGTCCCCAGCAGTAATTCTGCAATGCCGGTAAGAATAGCTGTGGTGCCTACTGGACTCACTCACCCCTGCGGCGCCCCACGCCGTTATTTGCTGGGCGGCAACTTACTAGACATCACCTTCGTGCCATCTAGATTTCAGCGCGTTCTGGTGCCTTCGAACTATTCGCACAACAGACTGCTACTGACGACCCACCCCCAGGCAACATCTTCTGAATTTTCATAATTTGAAAGAACTAGTAACATGTCCTCATCAGGAATTTCCTCATGAAAAGTCTGCAATGATGATTCTTGTAACTCTATGGTCTCCAAACATTCGATAAATTCGCCATCAAGAGATTGATCAAAAAAATCATTCAAGTCATCTCCTCCTTGTGAGAATATTTCATTATTGGTGCTGTCAATTTCAATAAATGTATTGGATAATTCAAAAGAAATTGCCACGGTCTCTTCGTTGTTTAAATGTTTTTACTGTTTTTGTTTTGTTGTATATATTTATAAGTTATTAAAGTTTTATAATCCTACTACTTTGTTGGAGTGCTATATATTTTTAATGTGACACATAAATGTAAAAACTTTGATGTACAAAGAGTCATCCCTGGAATCTTCCGCTTCAGGCTCGGTCCCCTCCCCAATCACAATACAGGATGGTTTTCAGATAGTAGGAACACGTGTGGTGTGACGGATCTCATCGGGTGTGGGTCTTGATCTACTATAACTCCTTTGAAGAGGGGTGATTCTTTACAGCTGGGGCCATAAACTACATCTGCAGGGCTAGCTGATAGCCTGGACAATCGGACACAGAGGAAGAGGAGTGTCAGAGGGTGCGGTAGTGAATAGGGCGAAAGGGAGGTGTCGGGCGGGCACAGAGTGTGATTCTCAGGGAAGAGCAGCGCAGATGGGGAGAGGTTTATTGCCCATGCATAACACAGAGAGCGGGGGTGACCAGTGCCTGGGGAAGATGCTTGCGAGGGGGAGCCATGCTACGAATCGACAGCGTGCAGAGAGTGGGTCTGGTCAAGGCATCTAAAATGGCTGCCGTGCACGACAAAAGTGTGGCATTTCAAAAAAGGCAAGATGGCGCAAACAATGTTTTTCAACACTTCCTCATTTCCTTCGAATCGAACGTTAACAGACGTTGGTGCATATTACCAAAGTTAAGCGATATTTATCGCTAACGATGCTTACCAACGAATCTTTTACCGCTAAGCATCGTCAGAAATTATCGAAGATAAACCTTGCTATTATCAAGGTTTATCGCAAATGCGATAAAAAACGACCGCAATGCATTAATATCGCTTAAAACTCAGCGATATTCATGCATTACCGAGCTAATGCTCTTAGCCATGTTATCCACCTCCCATTGGATAACATGGCTAAGAACTGCTCAGGGCAGGTGTTAGTTTTTGGAGATATTCGCGCTTAGCGCGAATATCTCCAAAAGTTGGTAATAGGAGATATATATCTTGCATGTTGTAATGCAAATGATTGTGGTATATGGAACTCATACCATAATCTCTCAGGAAAGCAGAAACTGATCCTTTTGGGACCGCCTGAGAAGGCCTAGGGGGTGAGGGGTACTCTACTTTGCCCCCTTTTCACGTTCCGAACTATTTTATTTTCCTCTCTTCTGTAATTACACAAAATAGCAGCGATAAGATGCATCAGAGACACACAGTGAGAGAAAGGAGGCCGGAGATGAAGAAGAGATGTCAAATACACATTGGAGATAATATAGTGGGAGAAGGGAAGTAAATATGAGTAAACTTACCATGTAACATAAAAATGTTGCACTTTATACTATAAGTCTCATTTTATACTACAATCACTTCGCTACAACCTCATAAATTAAAAATAAAAATGAATAATGTCTCAAACAATTTTTGATTTCTAAATATAAATTTATTCTTCTGAATTTTCTAAATTTGAAAGAACTAGTAACATGTCCTCATCAGGAATTTCCTCTTCAATCATCTCATCTGGAATCTCCTCATTAAAAGTCTGCAATGATGATTCTTGTAACTCTATGGTCTCCAAACATTCGATAAATTCGCCATCAACAGATTGATCAAAAAAATCATTCAAGTCATCTCCTCCTTGTGACAATATTTCATTATTGGTGCTGTCAATTTCAATCAATGTAGTGGAATCATTCAAGTCATCTCCTCCTTGTGACAATATTTCATTATTGGTGCTGTCAATTTCAATCAATGTAGTGGACAATTCAAAAGAAATTGCCACGGTCTCTTCATTGTGAGCCATTTTATTTTGAAATTGCTTGCTGTAAATTGCAGAAAAAAATAATCACTTTCATTTATCGTTTTTAGTAATACATAATATAAAACTAACTTTATCAAGTATTTAGTATACAAGAAGGACTGCAAATAAATAACAGAAAATATTTTTCAAATTATCTTCAAGTGTACAACATAGTTCCCCTTACAAATTAACAACTCACCTTTTTAAAAGTAGGAGAAGTGTTAGTACTCTGTAAATCAAACACCAGAAATTCACCACCAAAAATTCCTCACAAATGTACCTCAGACAGTAGTATCACAAAATGGCTGTGGTTTCCTCTCATTTGAGATATATACATAACCAATTAACTTTCATCACACACAAATACAAAACCAAAGTAACATTTTAATTGGTTCTAAATTTCAACACTTTCAAATGAGTTTTCCCCATGCAATTTTCCATAGGACATTTACATACGTCTACAGCCTGAATGGCTGAACGGAATTACACCAAACTTGGCAAAATGGTACATCAAACCTAAGAGGTCAGGAAGGATCTACTATGCCCCCTTATGGTCATTTGCCCTTTCGCTTTGGCCTCCTCTTGTCTCTCGATCCTACCGAGAGACAAGATGGCGGCCGCTACGGACTGTTTGGAATGTTTACAGACGCCGGAGAACCAATCAGCTTCGCAAAGCTCCGTAACGCGAAAAGTACGCGAAGCGGAGCGCTGTTACAGATATATATCTTTTTTTGAACGTTAATTTCTCAAAATCCACTGGAGCACATATATTGAGACCTAGCAAAGGCACATCGGGCTACCAGTCCCTAATATTTTGCCAAGTTTCGTGCAAATCCATTCAGCCGTTTGATTATTATTATTATTTTTTTTTTTGCCCCGCGGGGCCCTTTTAAAACCTCCACATCAAACCTAGGGGGTCAGCGAGGATCTACTATGCCCCCTTATGGTCATTTGCCCCTTCGCTTTGGCCTCCTCTTGTCTCTCGATCCTACCGAGAGACAAGATGGCGGCCGCTACGGACTGTTTGGAATGTTCACAGACGCCGGAGAACCAATCAGCTTCGCTTCACAAAGCTCCGTACCGCGAAAAGTCCGCGAACCGGAGCGCTGCCCGGTCCGCTGTTACAGATATATATCTTTTTTTTGAACGTTAATTTCTCAAAATCCACTGAAGCACATATATTGAGACCTAGCAAAGGCACATCGGGCTACCAGTCCCTACAATTTTGCCAAGTTTCGTGCAAATCCATTCAGCCGTTCGGGCTAAAAGTGAGGCCAACCGCCCTATGGGAAACTCAATGTTAAAAACACGTTTTGGGACCCCCCTTTTTTCTCGGCCCCCCCTTGACGAAACCCCCCCAAATTTTCAGGGGCTGCTCAGAAACAAAATGTTCCATTTTCCTGAAAATTTCAGCCAATTCCGTCCACAAACGCCAAAGTTATTAGACATAGGATTTTTTCTCTATGGGATTTTTGAAAATTCTAACTATATATACCTACTGGCGACCGCCAGTAGGTAATATATATATATATATATATATATATATATATATATATATCTGTATATGTATCATGTATATATAGTTAGGAGCTAGTTTCCGTAGGAAAATAGCAACATTCTATTCCCAAAAACGTTGGCGCCGGATGACGAAACTTCGCAAAATTTTCAAAAGTAAAGGGGCACTCAGGTCAGTTCCTATCCTGAAAGTTTCAGTGTGATTCTGCAAGCGGGTGCCGAGAAAAAAGGAGGGTCCAAAAAAGTGTTTTCTCTATGTTCATTTCCATAGGAAACTTTAGACACGGCTACAGCCCGAACTGCTGAACGGAATTACACCAAATTTAGCAAAAATGTAGCCCTTGGTTCAGAAAGAACTCTTTTTGTTAAATGGTGTAAATCTGTTCAGTAGTTGCTGAGGAAATCAAAATTAGCAGAATGTTGATATATTGAGGCGCATAGGATCCGCGCACCCTCCCGATCACGAGCTTCATGCTAATTGGCTGTCAACACTCCAAACGAGGAAGTGTTGGCAGCCATCTTGTGCCTCAGTAGAACCGAGGCACAAGAAAACAAAAGCTAAGGCACAAAACAAGAAAAGGGAGCAGGGTAGAAACACCCTGACTCCCTAGGCCTGCAGTTTTTTTTAAATCGCGGGATGCGCAGAGGATCCGCGAATCCGGCCGCGAAATAAGAAAAAAAATGAAGCGCGGGCTCCCCTGTATGTTAAATTATGTTAGGGTTTGTGAAGATGCATGAAATTATCACATGGATGATGTCATCAGTGAAGTCATCAGTTCCAACAGGGGTAGAAGGTCCAGGGGTCCCAGGTCTATATCTTGCTTCGTAAGTTTTGACGTAACAAAGGAACGGTACTCAAAGCTCTGGACCATAAGAACTTCAAAATCAAGAGTTAAAGTTAAGTGTGAGTATACGTTCCTTTCTTTTGGCAAGGATAAAGCCTTCTTGTCTTTATATTGTAATGGCAAGATCCGTTACCATATCCATTCATCTCTTAAATAATCCATTTCATTCTTGTTGATGATTATCAAAATTTTATTGAACAAAGAACAGGAACAGCCGACACGTGTTTCACCCTATGTGGCAAGTAGCGCCAGGGCTTTCTCAAGGCTGTAACAGCAGTAGGGTACATTGTCAGAAATAGTATATATTTAGAACAGTTGACCCCAAGAGAGTGAGAGTAGGGTGCTTATGGTTTCAGTGAGTTATAAATAATGTGTGTTGAGGTGTCTTAAAGGAAATCTAATTTTTAAAATTTCCAAAGAAAAAGTTCCATAGATTAAAAAAGTTCTTCGACAGGAGTGTGAACACTAATCATAGTGTACAGCTACATCTATTTTATTAAGGAAGTGAAAAGAGGTGATGACAATACCAGTAAAGGGATACTATTCCCATAGGCTTATTGAATGGTAAATTATTTCTAAGTTTCCTCATTATGATGCCTCTGTACATTAAAGATAGTGCATGCGATCCGTTTTGTGCGCAGATATAGTAATCCCTACATGGTTGAGACTCTTAGTAACAGTGAAATATTTAGTGAGGATCAAGGAAACACATGAGGTACCAGGGAGGAGCAAGAGTGAAGTCCTGAGAAAAAGTATTAATTTTAATACTTAAATCAATTAAATCACATCATTCTCTTTTTTTTTCAGCGTTTTCCGATGCAGGTTAACACAGTAATTTTGTTCCACATTCAATTCGGTGAAGATAATTTGTGACTATTATCAGTTCAAGGTCATGCAACTCTCCGTCACATTACATTTTAACCTTTTTTCAGAAAATATCATATTGTTATTGTTCATTACTATATAGAGTTTCGATATAGAAACAAAGGTAAAATAATTAAAGAAAGTCGACGTCTGAGTTGAGAGAGATGTGGTATTATCATTGCCCAAGACTTTGGTTGCTTATAAGAGGGTAAATCAATCTATAGTTTAAGCGATATTGTGATGGGCCCCATCAGCATCAATGTCAATCGCCTATAACATATTATGTATTGATGAGGGAGCAATGGGACAGATACTCTTAACGGTGATGGGCTATATCAGAAAACGATTGTTCCCTGTATCTCAGAACATTCTTAGAAAGTTTAGAAGCAAAATATTACTATCCAGCAACAGTTTTCAAACGTGTTAGCCACGCATCATGCCCAAGAAGCACTCCTCTATCACAATACGAAACCCAGTTAAGGATATTTGTTGCTACGCTTTGCTCGAAAAAACGGATCGAAAAAGGGGTAAGTATAACCCTTTTCTTATGAACAAAATTGCAACCCAGTGCGTGCTGGACTTAATTTAGTTAAGGGTAGAGTTCAAGATCCAGTGAAGTCCTCCGGGTAATCCGGTACTTGGCATAAATCCTGTGTTTTAACTTGAGACAGCCGCCATATTAAGTAGTCTTACTCGATGTTGTGAACCTGAAGCAAGCATCAAATTACTTCCGCAATAATATAACTATTCATCAAGATATAATAGTTTGTTTTCCCGATGATGCTAAAAAATATTTGTTAAAAGTAAATTCTCCTATGATGGAATTGATAGTACAGCCCCTGTGTGTCTTACGGTTCGTAAAATATCTCCGATATAAGCCTCGTTGTAAGTCCCAGTCATAGAAATAGGACTAGAAGCTGTCGGTCAAAAACCTTAGCGGTCATATTGGAAAGGTCATATTTACCAAGAACCATAGTTATCTGCCATAAAACGCATTTCATGGCATTTGTATTACGGTGAATTTTGTAAATCAAGAGTTAAAAGTCAAAAAAGCAGTCTCTATATGATAAAAAATCCATGAGGACAAAGACATACGGAACATTTATGAGTCAAGTCAGAATGAGCTGACCCTCTCAAACTTAGTAATTAAAGTGGAGACACCACATTGAATTTTCTTTGAGAGGACATAAAGCTGCATACTAACTTCAGAGGATACTAAGGTGTATTATAGTATATTGTGACCGAGGGCTAGCCAGTCTTTGATTATATTAGAGACATATTGATTATATACATTCATAGAGCTAGATTTCATGTCTATGCACTTGGTTCTAATGTTGCTAAACAGATTAGAAATAATAGAAGTACGTTGTTAGACTGGCCCAATTTTACCCTTCAGGGTGCATTCAAAACACTCCGCAAACCTGTGTTTTCATATTTGGAATTGTATAGCAGTTCATCATTTTTTTTATATGAGTCTTCCTATTCCATAGTTAGTCTCTCAGCAATTGCATAGTCTTTTACAGCCAGTGATGCCATTCATATTCCTGGTTGAGGCCCTTTTCCACAGTCTCCATGCCTATGATCAAGGCACTCTTCTCTTTCCTTAGGCGTAGTTCCAGGGTCCCACCTCGTTTGTGCTGTTTCAGTTTTTTTAAACCTACAAATGAAAACGTCAATTGATGGCCGTGATATTCAAGAAGTGGTCTACCAAAGGTTGTCTTGTGTCCGTCTTGTGGATATTCCGAGAAAGTTCTTGAATACGGATTTTCAATGGCCGTGTTGTTCTTCCAATGTAGCTTTGGCCACACGGACAGGAGATGAGATAGATAACATTGGTGCTCTCACAGTTAATGAAGTAATTGATTTTAAGATTGTGACCATTGATTGAAACTTCTCTCGTTTTCGATTTACCCAATTTGCAAATTGAGCAATTGGAGCAGGTGAAGAAACCACTTGGTTGCTGCAGGAAGGTAGTTGGCTTTTGTTTGATTTCCAGGAAGGATGGGCACAGAGTATCTCTCAAATTTTTGCTCCTCGAGAAACTGAGTTGTGGTTTATCATGTAGGGTGGTGGCTATCGTTGGATTGTCTTTCAAAAGATGCCAATGTTCATTCAGGGTTTTACGGATGTAATAGTGTCCATTATTGTACTGAGTGTTGAAATGAATCACTGCTTTATGATCTCTGTCTTGGTTATTATGTAGTAGTGATTGTCTTTCAATGTCAGAGAATTGTTTATGGGCTTTGTTGAGGACATGTTCTTTGTATCCTCTTTGCCTGAGTCGTTGTGTTATTTTATCAGAGTGGATTTGATATTCTTCATTTGAGCTACAGTTCATCCGAGCCTGTTGACATTCACCTGCTGGAATGTTCGTTATAGTATGGCAAGGGTGACTGCTAGAGGCATGAAGAATGGAATTGGCAGATGTAGGTTTTCGGTACATTTTCGTGTGTAATTTGTTGTTCTCAGCTTAAATTGATGAATCCAGATATTCAATTTCAGTTTTTGAGATGGTATATGTGATATCAATTCCCCACTGATTGGGTGTCAGAGATTTGATGAAGGATCTGAGACATTTTTCCGGTCCTTGCCATACTAGCAGGATATCATCAATATAACTGCCCCACATAATTATGTTGCTTGTAACATCCTCAGGTCTTTCACCCATAACCAGTGTCGTTCCACCTCTCCCATCAGGAGGCAGGCATATGGAGGTGCAAATTTGGCCCCCATTGCCGTGCCTTGGAGTTGTAAGTAGAAGTTGCCATTAAAGATGAAGTAGTTGTTAAAGAGGCAAAATCTAGCATATCAAGGATCATTCTGTTTCTTGCAGTCAGGTGGACGGATGTTGTCTGTAAGAATTTTCTTGTTGCTGCTATTCCGTCAGAGTGTTTGATTGAGGTATACAGACTAGTGATGTCAATTGCTGTAAGTATGTAATCGTCTTGCCAAATTATATTTTCCAGTTTCTGCAATACATCCTTGGTGTCCCTAATGAAGGATGGAAGAGCCTCCATTAATGGTTGTAATTCAGCATCAATGAATGCCCCCTCGTTAGAGCAGATTGAATCAATGCCTGCGATAATGGGTCTTACTTTTGGTATCCTTCCTGGCTTATGCACCTTGGGTAGGAGATATAGAGTTGGAATAGTTGAGTTGTTGATATGTAAGAGTTGCTTTTCTTCTATGATTAAGAGATCTTTTTCATACCATTCGTTAAGGAATAAATGCAATTTGTCCTGAATATTTTTAATGGGATTGTGATCCAATTTTTGATAACAGGTGGTGTCTTCCAATTGTCGATGAGCTTCCATTAGATAATCCGATGTGTTTAGAATAACGACATGTCCACCTTTGTCAGCTTCTTTTATTGTTAAGTTTGGATCTTGTTTTAATTCCTTCAGGGCTTGTCTTTCTTTTACAGAGATTTTTTTGGGAACATATTTCTGTTTGGACTGGTATTTTTGAAATTCCTTGTCTAGGTCCTGAGTTACGTTTTTGAAGAACATGTCGAAAGAATTGCCAGATGGTAACGATGGTGCAAATTTTGATTTCTGCTTAAGCGGACTGGATTTTGAATGGAAGATGTCTATTCCCAACTCTTCTGCAGTTGTAGTCAGTGATTCCAAATTGTCCGGTGCCATATCTGTAGAGGCTTATTGAAAGGCTTATTGAATGGTAAATTATTTCTAAGTTTCCTCATTATGATGCCTCTGTACATTAAAGATAGTGCATGTGATCCGGTTTGTGCGCAGATATAGTAATCCCTACATGATTGAAACTGTTAGTAACAGTGAAATATTTAGTGAGGATCAAGGAAACACCCGTGGTACCAGGAAGGAGCAAGAGTGAAGTCCTGAGAAAAAGTAGTAATTGTAATACCTAAATTAATTAAATCACATCATTCTCTGACTTTTTTCAGCTTTTTCCGATGCAGGTTAACACAGTAATTTTGTTCCACATTCAATTCTGTGAAGATAATATGTGATTATAGTCAGTACAAGGTCATGCAACTCTCCGTCACATTACATTTTAACCTTTTTTCAGAAAATATCATATTTGTTATGTTATGTTATGTTATGTTAGTGCTATTTGTATTGCGCACGGCTGCTCCAGCGAAGGAGCGTCCCGGCGCATCGACAAGGTGGCGAACACAACACAACAGGAAACAGAAAATGTTATTAAAAATGAGGGATTTAGATTTTAACATAACTGGGAAAACAGAAGAGTTTTAGCAGCTTTGCGGAAAGAAAGCAAGTCGCCAAGAGTCCGGAATTTCAAGGGGAGAGCTTTCCAGAGTGCGGCTGCCCGCACCCTAAAAGAGCGACCCCCCGCCCGACTGAGTTTGAACCGAGGGGCTACCGCTAATTCTTGGTCCAGCGATCGCAGAGTGCGGCCCGGGATATAAGGGCACAAAAGTTGGCGCAATAAGGGAGGCGACAGGCCCTTCAGAATCTTGAAAGATATGCACAGCACTTTAAAGTGGATCCGCTGCCTAACGGGTAACCAGTGCAGGGCTCGCAAAGTTGGACCGGCCCAGCAAAACCTAGGAAGACCTACGATTGCTCTGGCCGCTGCGTTCTGCACTCTTTGAAGTCGGGTCAGCTCGGCCTGGTTTAACCCAATAAAAAGGGAGCTGGCATAGTCCAGCCGAGCCAAAACCGTTGCTTGTACCACAAGTTGACGAGTTGCGGCATCGAAATACTTAAGGGCAGGTCTCAAATTGCGCAAGATGCCGAAGCAGCACGCCGCCGTCCTTTTGGTGTGGCCAACAAAATTGAGGGAAGGGTCCAGCCAAACCCCCAGATTTTTGATCTCCGCAACCGGAGTGGGGGTGGGACCCAGCTCAGGAGGCCACCAAGTGTCTCCCCATAGGTCCGTCCGCTTCCCAAAGACCATCACCTCCGTTTTTTTGGCGTTTAGTTGGAGACAGTTGGACGTCATCCAACCCGCTACCGCCCGAAGTCCTTCTCTGAATCTTGGGGCATCCACCCCGGGGTCCCCGCTGATCGTGACCGCTAGCTGGGTATCATCTGCGTACGACACCATGGTCATACCACAGAGCTTCACAACCTCAGCCAGCGGCCTCACGTAGATGTTAAACAACGTGGGACCTGCGGGACCCCAAGAGACAGAGGATGACACTTGGACTGATAGGGCGGGGACGCCACACAGAAGGAACGATCCCTGAGAAACGAACGAAACCACTGGTGCGCAGTACCGGTCACCCCTATCTCCTCAAGACGCTGCAGGAGAATTTCATGGGAGACCGTGTCAAAGGCGGCGCTTAGATCTAACAAAACAAGCGCCGCCGTTTGACCTGCGTCCAGAACTGCCCGCAGGTGCTCGACCATAAATAACAATGCTGTCTCCGTACTGTGGCCAGCCCGAAAACCATTCTGGGTATCGTCCAGAATGTTGGCACGCGACAGATGATCAGTGAGGGCGGTGTTAACATGCACCTCCGCGAGTTTGGCTGGCCACGGGAGAAGCGAAATCGGGCGGTAGTTCTCCGATTTTGTGGGGTCGAGAGATGGTTTTTTCAAAATGGGCAGTACTACCGCATGCTTCCATTTCAAAGGCACCTGGCCAGATGATAGCGACATGTTGATTAAGTCGCAGACCGGGCGAGCAAAAGTCTGGTCTCTGAACATGAGTGGCTTGAGCGGGTCAGCCGGCGACCCAGACTTGACTCGAAGAGCCAAGGCCGTGTAAGACTCCAAAGAGAGACAGGGGAGAGAGTCTAACACCACCTGATCCGGCAGGATGGGTGGCCCCGTGCTGGTTTGGGCAGTAGTGGGAAAGGCCCTGTAGATGGTCTGGACCTTCTCCAGGAAGAAAGCCGCCAGCGCTTCACAATGGGTATTGGAGCTGATGGAATTACCGGCAGGCTTCCTTGCCACAAGGTCCTTAAGAGCCTTAAAGATGGTTTTGACAGGATTCCCGCTACTTCGAAACTCCAGAGCGTAATATGCTGCCCGGGATCTACAAACCGCACGGTGGTAAGACTTGACAGCCGCCGTATACACATTTTTTTGCTGCTGTCATACCTCTTCCTCCAGTCTCTCTCTGCACGTCTGCAGACACTTTTTAGGGCCCTCAGATTGCCATCATACCAGGGGCTGGGGGCGCGGAGGCCACACTTACTTGAGACCATCGGGATAAGGGAGTCGAGGGCTCTGGTTACCCATCCGCAAAAATGGTCATAACCAGATTCCACGTTCTCCACTGCCCCCAGTGGGTCATCAGTGAGAAGGCGATAGAGATCTTCCGCCTTTAGCTTGCTCCAACACCGTCTGGGCATGGCTCGCAGTGACGCCTTAAGAGGGGCCTCTATGAGAGGACAGTAAATAGTCACGAGCGAGTGGTCTGACCAAGTCAGGGGGAGGGGGGAGGCCACTGTAGCCCCCTCTAAGTTGGAAAAAAAGGGGTCCAAAATGTGGCCACCACTGTGAGTGGGGTCCGAGACCAGCTGGAACAGTTGAAGGGCCTCGAGATCCGCCACCATCCCTCCCACTGAGGTGAGTGACAAAGTGTCAAAATGGAGATTCAAGTCTCCAATGATAGAAAAATTGGCCGACCCTACTGCTAGTGAACTAACTGCCTCAGGAAGGGCCTCCCGAAATGCCACGGAGCTACCAGGTGGGCGATAAATAAGCAATCCTGAGAAGGTAAAATGCGATGTAACTGCAACCTTGAACAGGGCGCTTTCGCATCCCGTGATGTTCTGCACACTCCAGGCGCAAGGATAACAAGATTTGACTGCAAGAGCGACTCCGCCCCCTCTAGAAGAGCGGTTGAGCGTGTAGATGGAATACTCAGCGGGAAACGCCAGATTCAATACAGTAGAATCGGTATCCAGCCATGTCTCTGTCAGACAAAAGATGTCAGGGGGGTCATTGACCATAAGATCAGCAATATCCTGATAGTGCTTGACCGCCGATCTTACGTTCAGATTCCAGATGGTAAGATGCCGCAAAGAGACATTACTGCTTATAGCGGGCTGCACTATACTGGACCCCAAGCAAGATGGTGCTTCGAGTAGCCACCCACCACAAGCACAGCGGTGAGGGCCACACAGAGGATAAACACGGGCTCCAGCACAGAGAGGCAGACTATTGCTAATCGCCAGGAGGGTTTCCCTGGTATACGTAAGCATAGTTAGAGCTGTACCTGATGTTAAAGCCACCACGAAACCAGCGCAACCGAGCGCGGACGGGCGCAGACGGGCAGGACTCTGGCACGACTCCGGCCACGCGAGGACACGCCCACTGCGCGATCCCGCTGCGCTAGGGGAGGAGCATTAAATAGGTGTTCCCAGGCGGCACATGCGCACTCAAGCGCTGGCAGGTGGAAATGCCTCACTCCACTCACCCCACTCCAAGATGGCAGCCAAGACGAGCAGGGCACCCACCCCAGGACCAGACCCGCCCAAGCGGCGGTGAGGGGCTCAAATTATTGTGCAGGTAAGGGGGGATTTTAAAAACCAGGGTCAAAAATGCCCAAAGCTAACAGAAATAGAAAAGAACATTTAAAACAGCAGTTTTACTGCAAAAACGCGCGAAGCGCTCTCGCAACAGCAGCTACCTTGTCAGGGGCTGAAAACAGGAGGGACTCGCCTAAATAGGTGTTCCCAGGCGGCGCATGCGCACTCAAGCGCTGGCAGGTGGAAACGCCTCACTCCACTCACCCCACTCCAAGATGGCAGCCAAGACGAGCAGGGCACCCACCCCACAGGACCAGACCCGCCCAAGCGGCGGTGAGGGGCTCAAATTATTGTGCAGGTAAGGGGGGATTTTAAAAACCAGGGTCAAAAATGCCCAAAGCTAACAGAAATAGAAAAGAACGTTTAAAACAGCAGTTTTACTGCAAAAACGCGCGAAGCGCTCTCGCAGCAGCAGCTACCTTGTTATTGTTCATTACTATTTAGGGTTTCTATATAGAAATGAAGGTAAAATAATTAAAGAAAGTTGATGACAGAGTTGAGGGAGATGTAGTATTATCATTGGGGTAAGTATAACCCTTTTCATATGAACGAAATTGCAACCCAGTGCGTGCTGCACTTACTTTCGTTAAGAGTAGAGTTCAAGATCCAGTGAAGTCCTCTGGGTAATCCGGTATTCGGCAAAAGTCCTGTGTTTTAACTTGAGACCGCCGCCATATTAAGTAGTCTTACTCGATGTTGTGAACCAGAAGCAAACATCAAATTACTTCCGCAATAATATAACTATTCATCAAGATATAATAGCTTGTTTTCCAGATGATGCTAAAAAATATTTGTTAAAAGTAAATTCCCCTATGATGGAATTGATAGTATAGCCCCTGTGTGTCTTACGGTTCATAAAATATCTCTGATATAAGCCTCACATTGTAAGTCCCAATCATAGAAAAGGGACTAGAAGCTGTCAGTCAAAAACTTTAGCAGCCATATTGGAAAGGTCATATTTGCCGAGAACCATAGTTATCTGCCATAAAACGCATTTCATGGCGTTTGTATTAGGGTGAATTTTGTAAATCAAGAGTTAAAAGTCAAAAAAGCAGTCTCTATACGATAAAACATCCATGAGGACAAAGACATACGGAACGTTTATGAGTCAAGTCAGAATGAGCTGACCCTCTCAAACTTAGTAATTAAAGTGGTGACACCGCATTGAATTTTCTTTGAGGGGACATAAAGCTGCCTACTAACTTCAGAGGATACTAAGGTTTATTATAGTATACTGTGACCGAGGGCTAGCCGGTCTTTGATTATATTAGAGACATATTGATTAAATACATTCATATTACCCTTGTACTGTAGTGTGAAAGAGGGAGGTACAGGTTCTTTGAGAGCTAGATTTCATGTCTATGCACTTGGTTCTAATTTTGCTAAACAGATTACAAATAATTGAAGTAAGTTGTTAGACAGGCCCAATTTTACCCTTCAGGGTGCATTCAAAACACTCTGCAAACCTGTTTTTTCATATTTGGAATTGTGTAGCAGTTCATCAGTTTTTTTATATGAGTCTTCTTATTCCATAGAGAGTCTCTCAGTAATTGTATAGTCTTTTACAGCCAGTGATGCCACTCATATTCCTGGTTGAGGCCCTTTTCCACAGTCTCCATGCCTATGATCAAGGCACTCTCCTCTTTCCGTAGACGTAGTTCCAGGTTCCCACCTCGTTTGTGCTGTTTCAGTTTTTTTAAACCTACAAATGAAAACGTCAATTGATGGCAGTGATTTTTTAAGAAGTGGTCTACCAAAGGTTGTCTTGTGGATATTCCGATAATGTTCTTGAATATGGATTTTCAATGGCCGTATTGGGCTTCCAATGTAGCTTTGTCCACACAAACAGGAGATGAGATAGATCACATTGGTGCTCTCACAGTTAATGAAGTCATTGATTTTAAGATTGTGACCATTGACTGAGACTTCTCTCATTTTCGATTTGCCCAATTTGCAAATTGGAGCAGGTGAAGAAACCACTTGGTAGTTGTTTTTTGTTTGATTTCCAGGAAGGATGGGCACAGAGTATCTCTCAAATTTTTGCTCCTCGAGAAACTGAGTTGTGATTTATCATGTAGGGTGGTGGCTATGGTTGAATTGTTCAGGGTTTTAAGGATGTAATAGTGTCCATTATTGTACTGAGTGTTGAAACAAATCACTGCTTTATGATCTCTGACTTGGTTATTATGTAGTAGTGATTGTCTTTCAATGTCAGAGAATTGTTTTTGGGCATTGTTGAGGACATGTTCTTTGTATCCTCTTTGCCTGAGTCGTTGTGTTATTTTATCAGAGTGGATTTGATATACTTCATTTGAGCTACAGTTCAGCCGAGCCCATCGATATTCACCTGCTGGAATGTTCATTATAGTATGGTTAAGGTGACTGCTAGAGGCATCAAGAATGGAATTGGCAGATGTAGGTTTTCTGTGCATTTTCGTGTGTAATTTGTTGTTCTCTACGTAAATTGATAAATCCAGATATTCAATTTCAGTTTTTGAGATGGTGTGACCCGGTCCCTGTTACACCCCCGCCTGGCCTGTGCCCCCCTGAAACCTTACCGTTGTCAAGGACTTCCCACTCACGCACTTTTAGACAACCCCCTCGGGTCCGTAACAGTATCAGAGCGAACAGCATGACCCACAGTGCCCCGCCCCTCTCTCTGTTCCAGGAACCTATCACCGGGCCTCAGGCACCGGAAGTACGTCACCGTGAACCCGGAAGGCCCGCCTCCGAGGCAGCGACAGCACCAGTGAAAAGCGAACGCCACTGTGAGGACGAGGTCGGAGCATTGTGGCAGGATACTCAGACTGGTGTCGGAGAGCGAGAGGAAGAGCAAGCCGAAGAAGACGAGTGGTCGGAGGACTGGTGGAGCCCTTGAGGAGGTGGCTGAAGAGCGGCCGTAGCTCAACTGGAGAGCTACGGCGGACCGGGTGAGTAGCGTAAACCTCCCCGTGAGCACGCTAGGTGTTCAGTGTATATATTGTATAGTCCTCTCACCTTTAGGCACTTGTCGCACGTTAACTGCACTGTAATTACTGTAAAGCACTTCACCTTGCAAACACCCCTCTTCCCGCCACCGTCACCCTAACACGCTTTCTCTGACCTACTTCCCTGACTTCCGTACGTTCCTCCTCCCCATAGAACCCTACCTCACTAGTCCTTCTTTTCTTCCCCCACACGTCCCGGTGTCGGTGTCAGCATACGATTGAGACCAAGTTCGGTCTAACGGTCCCTTCTCTCTCTTATTGCCCTCCGAGGTATCTCCCCAGCTACGGAGACGAAGAACATCCCAAGACCCGGCAATAGAAGATCGTCGACCAGGAAGAACCAACCGTCTTACCGGACTGCCTTTGTCATCCTGTCTATTGACTTTCGTACCAATAAAACTCTACTATAGCCCACTATATCCGGCCTCCTTGCCTGATTTTCCGGCCCGCGACACCCCCACGATCACATTTGGTGTCAGAAGTGGGATCAGCTGGAAGCATGGAGGCCGTCATGAAGAGGATGGCCGACTCCCAAGAACAACTGGGGTTACTCATGGAGAAGTTTCTGAAAACCGCCGAAGACGACAGAGGGCAGCTACATGACGTCTTGAAGGGCCAAGGAACCGCTCACGACCAAGCTATGGGCAAACTGTCTGACGTCTTAGGACAACCACGGGCCATGGCTTCACTCCCCTCCGTGGTTTTGCAAAAGTATGTCCCGGGGGAAGACCCGGACTATTTCTTTACAAACTTTGAGAGGCTGGCACAAGCGGCAAACTGGCCCGAGGATCGTTGGGGCCAATACCTCGGTCCCCTCCTCACTGGAGACCTACAGGCGGCCTATCAACAAGCCAACATTCAAGGCAACAACCCCTATGCCGACATAAAGAAGTGCATTCTAGAGCGCTTGGGGGTCGACGACGACACGTACAGAGTGAAGCTCCGACAAGCTAAGGAAGGGCCGCAAGAAAATCCGCGCGCTCTCTCCTTCCGCATCAAGGACCTTGCCAACCGGTGGCTTAGACCGGAAAACTCCACCGAAGACGAGATATTAGAGAAAGTCTATCTCGAACAGTTCTTGAACTCTTTGCATCCCGCCACTCAGAGATGGGTTCGGCAACATACTAGGCTGACTTTGGAAACCGCAGTAGAAATCGCCTGTGCCTATGGCCGTGCTCAGGAGTTGCAACGCGGTAAGGAGGAAAACCCGCACCGACCCCACAACCCCACAGCCAGCCGTCCAACCCGCCCGTTGCCCTCTCGAAGACCTGAACCTCCTCCACTCTTACACTCTCCAGTCCTGTATCGTCCCCCCAATCCCGGACCCCAGTGTTACCAGTGTGGGAACTTTGGCCACATAGCCCGCATGTGTCCTCAGAAGGAGGTACCCATGGAAATTGGACTGGTTCGGAACTATGTTTGCAACACACCAAGGGACACCCCACCTCCGTTTCATTGTCCCGTGACCATTGAAGGACAGGAGATGCTGGCCCTCGCTGATACCGGGTGCAGACAAAGCGTCCTTCGGCCGCAAGACTTGGTTCTTCCCACCGGACCACCAACCGGAACAGTGGCAATACAGTGTGTACATGGCGATACCAAACGCTATCCCACCACCCAAGTCTGGGTGCAACATCCCAGAGACCCGGGAACCCACCTCACGGTCGGTCTGGTACCGGCGTTGCCCGAACCAGCTATATTAGGTAGCGACTATCCCGGACTCCCAACCCTTCTCCAGGACACTACGGACTCCCTGTCACAATGGTGGAAAGAAGCCCCTTACCCTCAGGGTCCATCCTCTCCTTGCAAAGAACCGAAACCGCACAAATCCAAGAATCAGAAAAGACAGGAGAAGAAACACCCTTCCTTTGCTTATCCAGTGAATGTGGATGACTCACCCTGGCAAACCGATCAAGAGTTCCGTGCCGCCCAACAGGAGGACCCACTCCTGCAAGAAGCATGGGGAAGGGCCTTAGAACAGGAAGACCCCACACAAGTAGGTCCTTATTTCTTTAAGAAGAGGGGGTTGTTATATCGAAAGGGAGGCCCCTTACAATCTGCCCAACTGTTGATTCCCGGCCCCTTCCAGGACAAGGTCCTCTTTCTAGCACACAGTCACCTGTTAGGGGGTCATTTTGGGGACGAGAAAACGAGCCAGACTGTCCTTGATAAGTTTTACTGGCCCGGGGTACATCAATACATCAAAACCTACTGTCGCGAATGCGTTGTCTGCCAGAAAAACAGCCGATACCGACCCCCTAAGGTACCACTACAACCTCTTCCTCTCATTGATGTCCCATTCACTAGGGTAGGGATGGACATAATAGGGCCCATGTTACCCTCCCGAACAGGTTGTCGGTACGCCCTTGTCATAGTAGACTACGCTACCCGCTTCCCGGAGGCCTTCCCATTACGCCAACCCACAGCACAGAACATCGCCAAGGCACTAATCACACTGTTTACCAGAGTAGGCTTTCCCCGAGAAATCCTCACTGATCAAGGCACCCCATTCGTTTCTTCCCTACTCAAACAAGTCTGTTCTACGCTAGGAATAAAGCAAATCCGAACTTCGGCATACCATCCCCAGACGGATGGTCTAGTCGAACGTTATAATGCAACGTTGAAACAGACACTGAAAAAACTGTTAGGCCTGGAGGCCAAAAGATGGGAGGAAATCCTGCCTTTGGCCCTGTTTGCCATAAGATGTAAACCCCAGAGCAGTACGGGCTACTCCCCATATGAACTGCTGTATGGGAGGCCCCCAAGGACCCTACTTGATATGGCCCAAGAAGCCTGGGAAGCTGAGCCTGACCGTACCCGCCCTTTGCCAGAATACGTTAACAATCTCAAGACCCATTTAGCTGAGATAAGAGAGATAGTGAAACAGAACATGGAAAAGGCCCAAAATACGCAGAAAAACCAATATGATAAGGGTACCAAGGCCAGGGTATTCGCTGTGGGTGACCTGGTCCTCTTGATGATGCCCTCCTCAGACCAAAAACTCTTGGGCCAGTGGCAAGGGCCCTATGCCATTCAACGACAGGTCACCCCCGTAACATATGAGATAGAACTCGATCCCACAAGAGGCACGTCCCAGATCTATCATGTAAACCATCTAAAAAAGTGGGAGGGACCCCGTCCTGTTCTTTTGGGAAGTAGGCCCCCTTTTTCCTTTCCGTTCGACCCCTGTCTGGACCCTGCTTTAACTCCGGTACAGGTCCAAGCCCTCCAAACAGCCCTGACCCCTGTAATGAAGGTCTTTTCTTCTTGTCCGGGACGTACTACAGTCACCGAACACTCGATTGAGACAGAACCCGGGAAGGTGGTTAGACTGCGTCCCTATCGAGTCCCTGAGGCACGCAGAGCAGTTATAAAGAGGGAGACCGAGGACATGTTAAGGATGGGAATCATCGAGCCTTCAGTCAGTGAGTGGAACTCCCCTATAGTTCTGGTGCCGAAACCCGACGGCTCTGTCCGATTTTGTATAGACTTCCGGGAGGTGAACAAAGTCTCCCGATTTGATACCTACCCTCTCCCCCGAGTTGACGAAATGGTCGAAAGGATAGGGAAGGCCAAATATATTTCAACCCTTGACCTCTGCAAGGGTTATTGGCAGATCCCCCTCCGAAAACAGGATAAGAAGAAGACCGCTTTCTCTACCCCGGAGGGTTTGTTCCAATTCATTGTCATGCCCTTTGGGTTACACGGTGCCCCTGCCACCTTCCAGCGGGCCATGAATCTGGTACTACGTCCCCACACAGCCTATGCAGGGGCCTACTTGGATGATATAGTCATCTTTAGCGACAGCTGGGAACAACACCTCGTCCATTTGCATGCGGTTGTCTCTTCCTTGGGCTCCTTTGGGTTTTCCATCAATCCGGCTAAAACCACCCTGGCCGCCCAAACCGTCCAGTACCTCGGTTTCCTTTTGGGTGAAGGTCTGATCCGACCCCAGGAGTCCAAAACCAAAGCGATTGCGACTCTCCCGTTTCCCCGGACAAAGAAAGATCTCCGGGCGTTTCTAGGACTCCTAGGTTACTATAGGAGATTTGTCCCCAACTTCTCTCAAAGGGCTGCCCCTCTTACCGACCTGTTAAAAAAAGCCACCCACACCGAGCTAGCTCTAAACCACCCCAGTCCCCTGGTATGGCAGGCATTTAACGACCTGAAAGACGCCCTGACCTCCAGTCCTGTCCTTGTAAGCCCTGATTATACCCGGCCTTTTGTACTCCAAACAGACGCGTCCGATCAGGGATTAGGAGCAGTCCTCTCCCAAATCGACTCACAAGGGAATGAAAAACCAATGCTATATCTCAGTCGAAAACTCTATCCTAGGGAACTTAACTATGCTGTTGTTGAGAAAGAAGCCCTCGCAATCAAATGGGCTATCGAGAGCCTGAGATACTACCTAGAGGGTAGGGACTTTACCGTTTACACCGACCATGCCCCCTTGGAATGGATGGCCCGGAATAAGGGACACAACGACCGGGTCCTCCGATGGTTCCTATCTCTCCAACCCTTTCGGTTTCAGACACGCCACCGAAAAGGACCTGAACAAGGCAACGCAGACTTTTTGTCCCGGTACCCCAGTTCCTCCACCGGTACAAGAAGGACAGCTAGGGGAAGGGAATGTGACCCGGTCCCTGTTACACCCCCGCCTGGCCTGTGCCCCCCTGAAACCTTACCGTTGTCAAGGACTTCCCACTCACGCACTTTTAGACAACCCCCTCGGGTCCGTAACAGTATCAGAGCGAACAGCATGACCCACAGTGCCCCGCCCCTCTCTCTGTTCCAGGAACCTATCACCGGGCCTCAGGCACCGGAAGTACGTCACCGTGAACCCGGAAGGCCCGCCTCCGAGGCAGCGACAGCACCAGTGAAAAGCGAACGCCACTGTGAGGACGAGGTCGGAGCATTGTGGCAGGATACTCAGACTGGTGTCGGAGAGCGAGAGGAAGAGCAAGCCGAAGAAGACGAGTGGTCGGAGGACTGGTGGAGCCCTTGAGGAGGTGGCTGAAGAGCGGCCGTAGCTCAACTGGAGAGCTACGGCGGACCGGGTGAGTAGCGTAAACCTCCCCGTGAGCACGCTAGGTGTTCAGTGTATATATTGTATAGTCCTCTCACCTTTAGGCACTTGTCGCACGTTAACTGCACTGTAATTACTGTAAAGCACTTCACCTTGCAAACACCCCTCTTCCCGCCACCGTCACCCTAACACGCTTTCTCTGACCTACTTCCCTGACTTCCGTACGTTCCTCCTCCCCATAGAACCCTACCTCACTAGTCCTTCTTTTCTTCCCCCACACGTCCCGGTGTCGGTGTCAGCATACGATTGAGACCAAGTTCGGTCTAACGGTCCCTTCTCTCTCTTATTGCCCTCCGAGGTATCTCCCCAGCTACGGAGACGAAGAACATCCCAAGACCCGGCAATAGAAGATCGTCGACCAGGAAGAACCAACCGTCTTACCGGACTGCCTTTGTCATCCTGTCTATTGACTTTCGTACCAATAAAACTCTACTATAGCCCACTATATCCGGCCTCCTTGCCTGATTTTCCGGCCCGCGACACCCCCACGATCACAGATGGTATATGTGATATCAATTCCCCACTGATTGGGTGTCAGAGAGTTGATAAAAGATCTGAGACATTTTTCCGGTCCTTGCCATACTTGCAGGATATCATCAATATACCTGCCCCACATAATTATGCTGCTTGTAACATCCTCAGGTCTTTAACCCTATAACCAGTGTCGTTCCACCTCTTACATCAGGAGGCAGGCATACGGAAGAGCGAATTTGGCCCCCATTGCCATGCCTTGGAGTTGTAAGTAGAAATTGCCATTAAAGATGAAGTAGTTGTTAAGGAGGCAAAATTCTAGCATATCAAAGATCATTCTGTTTTTTGCAGTCAGGGGGACGGATCATGTCGGTAAGAATTTTCTTGTTGCTGCTATTCCGTCAGAGTGTTTGATTGAGGTATACAGACTAGTGATGTCATTTGAGATGTCATCAGTGATGTCATCAGTGGTGTCACTGACCATGTCGTGAGTGATGTAATCTGTGACATCATCAGCAGTGCATTGTGCGGCGCGAGTTATAGTTAGCTGAACTAACTATAACGGGGGAATTTCTATGGTTCTGTACAAGTGAAGTGTCCAGCTAACTATAAAGTCCCTGAAACCTATGTTTTTTTCAGTGAATTTCTAAGGTTTTTTAAATGCTAATTTCTAACTATAACGTGCCTAAAACCTATGGTTTTTTCAGTGAAAATATATATATTAAGAAAATACGCTGTCTTAGCACTTCCTTTCGGCGAACCAAGGACAACACGAATCCCAAATTCAGGCACAGGTATTTTATTTTTTGAGCTGCAAAATCTGACGTGTTTCGGGCGGTTGCCCTTGCTCACAGATTCTGTCTATATACCGTGCAATATCAGTGCAGAAAGCAAGCAATAATAAAAGCAAAAAGTTCCATAAACACCGGAAAAACACTGTTTCTGTTGTTTTAATGCGTGAAAATGTGTAACCACTGATAAACACAGTTTTGTAAGGTATTGAAATCACTGGAAAACATTGAAAAAACCCCATCAGAATTTACCAAAAATAGAAAATGAAAACAGGAAAGTCTATATATAGACAATGTACGTACAGTGTATATGAGGTCCAAATGCATTTTAACAAATAAAACGTATCGTAGTACACCATACAATACTTCTTCAATGAGTCTTTGGTCATGCACGCTCACTCTTTCCTTCTCATGTAAACTTTTATCTGTGAAAAGGCCCTCTCAACATTGGCACTTGAGACAGGCAATGCCAAAATAGCCAGTACACAATTTTCTAACTCTGACCACTGGCATAGCTTTCCATGCCAATACTGATGCACCTGAAGATTGTGATTCTCTGCGACAGGATCTGCAACATATGCGTTGAACTGGGTGCATATGCCCTCAGAGTTATTGAAGCAGTCAAAAATGAGGCTGCACTTTTGAAACTCTAGAGAAAATTTCCCTTTACAGAAGGGATCTATAACTTGTGCACAGTACCACAGTGAGGCTTCATTGACTTCAAATGCCATCGTTGGTGAAGGGCTATTTCTCAAACACTGTAAAATAAAAGTTCCTGAATTGCTCCTCAACATTTCTTTGCTTA
Source organism: Lissotriton helveticus (assembly GCF_964261635.1). Classification (NCBI taxonomy): domain Eukaryota; kingdom Metazoa; phylum Chordata; class Amphibia; order Caudata; family Salamandridae; genus Lissotriton; species Lissotriton helveticus. The sequence continues at coordinate 1,015,771,364 of NC_136067.1, forward strand.
CCAAGTGGCAAACACTCAAACATGGAACATGTTGCAGTGTCAAAGTCACTATAAGTGTCACCCAGCTTACTCTCAAGGGGATGTTTCACATCTACACAAATTATGCTACACTTGTGTCACGAGGACATGGTCCCTGTCACGGACGGACGGGGTGTACCTGCTAACGTTTGTCCATTTCCGCCCCGTCCGCAGGATCCCTTAGACGTGTCCTGGATTTCCTCAGCTCTGCCTTCACTGACCCCGTCGCTGGGCCTGCCTTCCTTGACGATAGGGGGAGTTCCCTGGCATTCCCAACATTCAACCAATCAGGAAAGAGTCCGTCATTTGACCCAAGCCAATCAGATGAGCCAGGGGCGTTTAAGGAAGCCCCGTTTCTATCTGCCGGCGCGGAACCTCCAGGAGAGAAGCTGACCCGCGAGGAGAACGCCAAAGAAGAAGAAGACGGAAGTACCGAAGAGCCGCTTCAAGGATTGCCGGAGCAGAGACTCGACAAGCCAGGAGGCCATCGGACCCACGAGCCGCCCTGCCACGCTTCCAGGGGAGAAGTGTGGCTCCACAAGCCTAACCGGACCCGAGAAGAGCCACAGGGAGAGCCAAGACGGGGATTCAAGAAAAGGAAGCCCAACACAGGAAGGAAACCACGCTTACCGGACTCTGTGCTTTGTTGAATGCCGAACTGCATGCATCTATGAACTCTAGACAACCCGAAGCAAGTGTACTTATAAATAAAAGGGTTATCCGAGCACATCAATTCGTAGCGTCCATCCTTTCCCCAGCCCGACTGTCACAACTTGTTAGAAAGGGGGTTTTCAGACTCTAGATTTTTTATTATGACCACTACAGCAGTCATGCTTTCCTGTAAAACTCTAAGAATGCAGTAGAGTGTACTTTCTTCAAATCACCATCAATATGTGACCAAAGACCCTCACATTCTTGCTGTTTGCATCATCACTCAGCAAAAGTTCTGTAAACGGTTGCCACATGGATAATATAGCATTCATGCCCTCTAGGACTGAGAACCACTGGCTAAGTGACACAGTTGAGATGACTCTTTCTTTGATGCCACACAAAGCACAAAATTAGAAATATTTGTGTTTTAGTTCCCACGCATTACAAAACAGTGCAAAAGAGTGGACTAAAAATTCAATAGCATTCTTCATTAACTTTGAAGATTGTAAAGATGCTTTCAGATTGATTGCCATCTAACAAGTGGCAAGGATCTCTTACAGGGAAGCACTTCAGCTCAGGTATCGATTTTGACAGGTCATCACACAACTTTTTCATATACGTAGCTGAATCACTGCAAATACGAACAATATCACTCCAATCTTTGTTGAACTTGGTAAGAACTTTTTGCAGCAGCATTCCAAGTGATACTGCATTCCATGTTTTCCAAAAGTCTGTGTCATGTTTTCACCAGTATCCCAGATGCTTTGTGACGGCACTCTTTTCACATAAACCTGTCACTATACCTTGCATTGAATGTTTAAAGCCAGGGGTGTTTGGCAATTCTCCTACTATTGATACTAACTCATTAGAAAAGGGGGCTGATGTATCAAGGGTTTTTACCCATTCTCTGTGGGTAAATGTGATGGTACATATTGGGAAAGATTCCTATGAAACCTACATGTTTCCTAACAGTGAAAGACTCAAACGTTGCCAAAAACTCAAATATGATTTCAATATTTCCTGATTCTCTGCGGTTTATAAAATAAATAAACAACACCTAAAACCTGCGTCTAACCCCTGTATCTTTAGACCAAAGACTACAAAACTGAAAAAAGGATGAAGAAACAATATTTTAGTGACATCCCTAAACTACAAAACTTAAGCAGAATAATGTTGACCCAGTCTTTCTTACTGCTACCTTATATAACAAAAGTTACATTGTATTGGCCCAGTCAGGAATAAATCAAAATGACTCTTTCACTCTTCTTTTCCTTTCTTTGAATGGCATTTAGTTTGGGTTGTGCAGGTTTTTTTTCAGTGTTTATATGTTTACACTGGTGAGGGCTATTTCTCTTCCGGTGGGGTTTTATCAGTTATTATAGGTTTAAACCTAAAACCGGACAGCCTATCTATATACCATGCAATATCAGTGCAGAAAGCAAGCAATAATATAAGCAAAAAGTTCCATAAACACCGGAAAAACAGTTTCTATTGTTTTAATGGAGCAAAAATGTGTAATCACCGATAACCACTGTTTTTTAATCTATTAAAATCACTGGAAAACACTGAAAAAAACCCACCAGAATTTACCAAAAATAGAAACTGAAAACGAGAAAGCCTAAATATACACTATATAGACACCACCCCCAAAGGGCCCATCGACAGTATATGCATACTGACAAGCGGGGAAGAGAACAGTGTGATTGAGCTACCCTCTGAGCTGACAGCTGCACGCTGCATGGAGCAGGACCCAGTTAGGGAGTTATTTTCAAAGTCTTTGATTCTCAGCCCGTCTTATACGACAATAGACAGGGTTCTGGGGACAGACAAACAAGGTCAATGAGATAAAGCTGCAGAGGCTGAAGGTAATACGACAGAATTGGACCCTCCCCAAACCAGCACCCAGAACTAAAGTGGGTAGGAAGACGCCGGCAGAGATGGCTTCAAGGCACGGTCCTCAGAGGAGAAGCAGCAGCAAGTTACTAGGTCTGCGGTCAGGAGGGTCCCAACTGATAAGACTCCCGAATGCAAACAGGAGAGAGGCACAGACCCAGCGAGGTTGACTTCAATGAACAAAGCAACTGGTTGGCGCTGGTCAATGATGCACTAACGGCAGCCACCAACGTCCTTAACTGGCAGTCACACAAATTAAAGGTCCAAATGGACACAATGCAGACTACAGCCTTGGCTATTGCAAATATAAGCCTTAAGCTTGAAAAGCTAGAAAAATGCGCAAACACCAAGGACTGCCACTGCAGAGTAATCGTGTAAAAACTTTCAACACTCCCAGAAGTCTTGACAATATTGATTACAAACTTGAAAAAATTCAATCTAAACAATGGATGTAACATCTACTCAAAAATAAAGCCCGAAACCATGGCCATGGCGGAAAGCATAGAAGCGTTCGGGACCCAATCTAGCTTAACAACTCCCAGAAAAGAAGGCAGCTCAGAGTTGTTCCAAGCAACAGCCAATCTCCCACAGAGTTCGCACAAGGTAACAATGAACAGGGCAAACAGAATCAGCAGCCCTAATGCCTCCCTCATTGCTAATTCGAACTCTAAGAACGCAACCCACGAAAAAGGAGTACTAACAGCCAGACTCACCTGGTGGTCACGGGGGAAGAGCTCCTCAGGACCAGGTGCTTCAACACCCCAACGCCTGCCACCCCTGCAACTAAAGATAGTAAGCCCATGCCCAGACGTAAAAAAAAAGACAAAAGATGAACAGGCAAACTGAAGCACAAAGGACCTGGGGGACAATCGCCACAAATTAGATACCTTCCAGCAAGAAGCTCTTCCCGATCTTTGAAAAACAGAAAAGGCTCTCCATGAACAACACACAAATCCATGTTACAACACAGATGACGAAGTACGTAGAACCTTAACTTCGCCCCAAACCCACGATAGTACAGAGCCAGGTTCAATTCAAGGGTTAGGTAGGAGTAGTTTGAAACCTGTTCACACGTCCCAGCCAGCGGCGAGCAGAGGAAGCCCGAGTAAAACAAGACCTCAGGGTACATACGTCACTTGTCAAGTGACGCAGGAAGAGCTGACGGGAAGAAAGGATGCGATCACCGAGGGAGCAAGGTCTGACAGAAATGGAACATCAACTGTGCAAACTCTAGCTACTTCATCAAAGAACAGAGCCTTAGGAGCTCAGGAAAACACTGAAGAAAACCCCACGGCTCATATATCTACAGCACAAAAAGTTATGTTCTGTCCCCAGTATAGGTCACGTGGAAGGAAAGACACCCTCAACAGGAAATATTTTGAAGTTGCTTTATCACATCCCATTGTTAACACAAATAACGAGCAATGACCTCCTTAGTACACATTTTGAGGTGAACAAGCAGCAACCCACCATGGAAAATACTCTAACAATATGGAAGACATCTACCCAAGCTGACATGGTTGTAAGAGAAACGTCCAATTTTAAAAAATAAGGCTAGAAGACAAAAAGTACCCTTACGTGCTAGTCACACAAGAGGGTTGTCTGACCGAACAACACAGAAACGTTTCAAAGACACAAAGCTTCCTAAAAGGGACACATCCCGCAGACAAGCCGTCGAGCTTTCATGACTTTGCAATTGAAGTCAGTAAAAAAAAGGGCTATAGGGAGAGGAAAGTATTTGAAAGGAATCCACCAGACGGAGGGTAGCACAGATCTCCGACAAGAATGGCACCCTGCAAAGCTACCACACTGCACGGAGGTCACATAAAGCAGTATTCCTAACCCTAATGTGCAGAAAAAGGCAAACGTTATAATTCCAGATCAGAAATATGTTGAGGGATCAGAAAATATAGATCACAAGACAAGCCTACGGCTCATAGCATGGAACGTGGCAGGAATTGTGAGTAGTCAAAGTCAAAGTAAAAAACAAAGTCCTGGAGTCCAAAACGTCACCGGATCTCCTAGATTGGAAAGGGCTGAAGTGGAGGAAGAATATCGGACAGGCGAGGCAGGCCAAGCCCAGGAACCGAAAGAAATTTTAAAGGTCGTAAAAAAGATAAAAAGGGACAGAGCCCCTAGTCCGAACGGCTTACCGGGGGGAATGTTCAAGCAGGACCCCAAGGGATGGGCGGAGTTGCTATCACCTCTGCATACGGAATGCAGAGCCTTGGAGACATGCCAGACACATGGCGTGGCTTGCCACTGCAGCCAATAACAAGAAGGGAGCAAAAACCGATCCCAAAAACTACAGACTTATTGCCTTGTTAGACATCGAAGGTAAACCATACGCCAGTACTTTGCTTCAGAAACTAACAACCTGGATCGAGGTCAATTAAATACTACCTTTTACCAGACTTGCTTTCGAAAAGGTTGCTCTATGATAGACAACATTTTGGCTCTTTCATTCCTAGCTCTACTGGCAAACATCAGTAAAAATCTGCCAGTATTTGCATGCTTTGTAGACTATTCGGCAGCCTTCGATGGGGTAAACCAAAGCAAGCTATGCCACAAATTGTCTGGCTGGAAGATCCCTGGCAAACTACTGAAGGTAATTATGTCACTGTACACCTATACTTGGGTGAGAATCAAACTGGCAGGGGACACGGTCACACATAAGTTGTCAAATGACTGAGGTCTAAAGCAGGGCTGTGTTTTAGCACCCACACTTTTTTCTATACGGCAGACTTGGGGACAGCTATGCAAAGAGCAAGCCTGGCAATCCAGAAAATCGGACAACAACGGCTAAACATACTCCAGTATGCCAATGACCTTGTGATTCTCGACCACAACGGAGTCTGCTTGCAAAGAGGGTTGAATGCTCTAAACAGCTACAATCAGGAGAACGAGCTAGTGGCCAACTCCAGTAAAACAAAAGTCGTGGTGTTTGGCAAACATCTGAAGAAAACATTCCTAAATTGGAGACTTGGCAGTAACAACTTAGCAACAGAAAGAGCATACCACTACCTTGGAGTTTGGCTGAATGAGAAAGGCAAGGCAACCTTGCACCTGGCCAAGACGCAAGCCAAAATACAAGCTACCATCTATGCGCTGTACAAACTTCGGGGTAAACAACACAGCCCTTCCACGAAACCCATCATGAGAGTAACAAAGTCTAAACTCCTTGCCATAGCTTGGTATGCTTCACACGCATTCCCAGAGAAGATGGAAAAGATGATGGAAAAAGCCCAGTGCCAGTGCTATAAAAGGCTTTTTAGGCTCCCCAAGTACACACAAAACACCCTGATTCGACTTGAGTTTGGCCTGGCACAACAAAAATATATATGCAGGAGCACATTGGTAACATTTTGGTTCAAGACAGTAAAAGCCCGGAAAGGATCACTTAAGGAGGTATTGAAATCTATATTTGAGGGGGAACTGAACCACTGGCAAAAGTACTGCCTGGAAACTGTGGTGACGCTGGACCAATCCACAGTGGCCTGGTCCCAAGAAGAACTATATTACCTTGCAATAAAGAGGGCGCTAAATATCACATCACTCAGATATTAAGGAGTGAAGTTATAGAAAAACTGAAGGCCATTAGAGGGTTGACAGGCCTAACTAAAGCATATGAGTCGCACAAATCTCAACCGTACATGAACAGCACCCTAGGAAAGAAGTGCTTGAAAGAAATCCAATGGGCACGCTTAGTCCCCCGCCAATAAAAGAACTGAATCTGGGCTGGAAATCGCTGAGCAACATAGTAAGATACAGGCTGTGCAAATACAGAGCATAAGCATTGGTACACCTACTATGTTGCTGCAACACACTATTTCAACACCGATGTGGACTGTTAAAACCAATGTTCTTAAGGCATGGGATCAGAAACTGTGCGGGCGCAGTGGCCCTGCTCCAGTCCAGCATGGAGCCCTCGGACCTGGCCAAATTTGACAAATTTATAAATATCACACGAAGTGCCCAGATTGAACATATCACAGAGGAAGATCATCTGGTTGCAATTGGCATGTCACCTGGAGTAACAGAAGGAGACGAGCGGTGAAGAGTCCCCACCAGGAAAAGACTGTTTGGTCCTCACAAGATCCCCAACTTACCAAGTGACTCTCTCAAGTACAGATAGGAACAGAAACTTTTTCTAATATATAATTTTCAAAACAATGAATTTTAGAATGTGTCTCACATTTTAGAAATGGTTTGTTACTGTGGCTTAAGTGACACTTTTAACTTTTATACATGATTAGATATCTTTATTATAATGGCGTGAGACACATATTTTAGCATAATTTTGATAATGTATTGCAACTTTGCAATGATTTTAAGGAATTATACAATTAAAAAAACTATTCATTCATTGTCCATCTCTGTGAAATCCCATACCTCTTCTCTAACTCCTTTACATCTAGATGTAAATCCTTCTTGGTGAAGACAGGATTCAATCTGTCTAGGGATTCTTGTGCCTGCAATTCAAACTCTATATCTGCCACCTGAGTTTCCAGCTCTACTCTGCCTGGCATGCCCTATATTACGCAGTTACATTTACAGAGTAGGTCTCTCCCTGGAAAATTCATGGAGCTTGAATCAAATATCACAAATAGGTGATGCTCTTTGATGGTGCCTATCTTTAGTGGGCCTGAAACTGAAACCTGATTAACATGCTGCTGATTTGTGATGTTAACAACTTGGAATGCTTTTCCCGAGAGGGGTCGGTTAATGACCTCTATGTGACCATAGAGGTCGAACGGGTGGCTCCGAAAAGATATGGGATGTTCATTAACCTCTACTTCCACATAAGGGCCACTCTGATCCACTTCCAGGATTGTGGCAATTACACAATTGTTCTTTCCCCTCGGGCACTGACATTAAGCCAGTTCAGGTTTCACTGAGCTTCCGAACATAATGGGAATCGAAAAGCTTGTGCCACTAACATATTCTGCTGAGCTTTAACATGAGGTTAAACATGAGAGTTCCTTTTTTACATCAAAGCACTTGTTCCTGGCATGCCTCCCCGTCCTCTCCCCATTCTTTGGGCATTTTCCCCATATGGCATAGAGACTCCGTGCATGTTCAATCCCAGACATGTATCAAGGTCTAGTACTAGGCCAGGCATGTTTATTCCCCTGACACCTCTACTCTGTGCTAATTTGGCCTGCACAACCATAAACATTTCTTTCAGTACCCTTCACTTATGTTCTAAAGTGTCTTTGAAATATTTTGCAAACTGCAGTATCTCATCTACGGGCTTGGTTTGCTAGCTAAGGCCACCCTTTATTATCTGTGTGCTGATATTTGGTGGTAGGCCATGCACAAAGGAATTCAAAAATCCTGCCAGATTGTCTCCAAGGGAATTGTTCATGCCACTGCTATCTAAGTACCTGTATTAATTGCTCAAAATAATTGAATACCTACTGTTTGGGCTCTTGGGCTGTTCATAAAATCTTGGGCCAATTAACTTCCTTTTGGGGACCCTGGGTTTTGAGATGGGTGCTGACTGAGTTATGCTTGGTCTTTACTTCATATTTTCTACTCTTTGTGTTGGTCACTTGCATTCCTCCCACAGATCCTTTAAGACTAATACCTCGAAAAGCAAGTCCTCACACAAGATCTTTGAGATGGTCAATATCTGATCAATTTGACTGTACCATTTATGAGGGTTCTCCTCCAACTTTGGGAGAGTGCCCTTGATATGGAAAAGATCTGTTTGAGACCAAGGGACATATACATACACTCCTGTCTGCCCTTCCCTCTAATGGTACACCTTCACTACTTTCTCTGTGGCTTCTTCCTCTCCATCCCCTTGGGATTCCTTTTTCTGTTTTACTTTAGACCTTTCATTCTTTGACCACAGTTCTCTCAATTTCTCCACATCACTCAATTCCCTGATGCTCTGAATCAATACCCTCACATGCGATTTCAACCCCTTCTTCTTCAATGACCTCAGGTCTTTGTCATTCATCATCATCCTGACATTTTTCCACAGTTTTTTCCTTTGTGTGGAGCAAAACCCACATTCGTCAGCCACTCTTTCCATCTTCCCATAAGCTACTCACGGTTCAATGATAGAATATCGATGTAACAAACATCGATGTTGTGAAGGGAAAAAGAAAACTAGCAACAAGTGTACAGTAATTGCAAAATTTACAAATTCCAGGACAACATAATGATAGTTATTTAAAACTGATTGTGCATTATTACTAATGAATGACTATATGCATGTTCAATTATTTTTTTATATAAAAAATCTTTTTATTTTCTTTCTATTTATTTTTTTCAAGTATCATAAACTATTCTTATCTTATAATTAAAATCATCAATGCATCAGGACAGAGGTATATATACACAACATGATCATCTAGTCAAAGAAAATAACAATACAATTGGGTTATACAATTGATTTGACAATTAATGAAAATGTATATTTGTCAACAGTAGAAAGATCCAGATGGTTCATAGACAAAACGGAGGGCTGGCAGTACTTACAAGCTACACGCGTTTTGGCTGGACGCCTTCATCAGGGGACCATCTCATCTTTCACTATTTCTGCATGGGTTTCAAAATATATATGCAACCTTGATCGGACACACGCCATGACGGATGAAGGAACGCTGAATACAAATAAATAGAAGCCTATCTTGTTGAACATGGGAACCACTATATACATCATCTCAACACAAGATATAAAGTCAGAATAAATTAATCAAAATATTGCATCTAGGGAATTGGACTATTCCTACCTTGCCACATACAGAGAGAAGTGCAGCAAGTGTAGAAAGGACCCCACTCTTTACGAGATTGGGATCCTTCCCAATACACAGGCATTAGTAAAAGAAATAAGAAAATATAAAAGATCACTGAAGTGCCTGAGTATGACGTGTGGAAAACCAATCCTCTCATTTATCCACACTGCCTCCATAACAAAAGGCTCAGACACATCTCTAAACTGAGCAAATAGGAGCCCCAAAGCCAGAACTATTATTGTTAACCTACTGCATATATATTTTGAAACCAATGCAGACATAGAGAAAAGTGAGATGGTCCCCTGACGAAGGCACCCAGCCGAAACACGCATAGCTTGTATCTACCGCCAGCCCTCCGTTTTGTCCATGAACCATCTGGATCTTTCTACTGTTGACAAATACACATTATTTGTCAAATCAATTGTATAACCCAATTGTATCGTTTTTTCTTTGACTAGATGATCATGTTGTATATATATATATATATATATATATATATATATATATATATATTACACACCTCTGCCCTGATGCATTGATGATTTTAACTATAAAATGTGATTTTTTTTGATACTTGAAAAAAATAAATATAATGAAAATAAAAATATTTTTGATATAAAAAAATAATTGAACATGGATATAGTCAAAAAATCAAGGGGGAAGGATCACTTGTCCTGCATAACCAGGGTATGCAGGTTACGTTCCGAATAGTCCCAATTAAAAAAAACCTCATGCACGTGTAGGGTTGGTAATGAGAGTGGTATATCTTGATTCTCCGCTACTGTAAACACGTGTGTGCATAATCATAGGGTTTAGTGGTTATGCATCCTCCAGCCGGAGGTTTACCCTTGGTTAAAAACAGTGGTGATCAGTGATGTGAAGGTGTGAACTGAAAGGTTAAAATGATAATATTTATTTGGTCTAGATTTGAGATGATAAAATCTAAATGGTGTGATAGAGAGTAATTAGGACTCTCACACACTCGGTTTAGTGATTGTTGAAGGTCGACATGTTTCAGCCCTTGGCTGCCTGGTAGGTCAAGTGGGCTTTCATCAGGACCGAAGTGCTGGTTATATAGAGACCTAGGGCGTCTCTGTGAGTGTTTTTAACAAATAGGTATTTTATTTGGCTACCTATTTGGGATGGTGAGGGAGGTAATATATTAATCCTTCTCCCTGTAGGTCGCTAGGTACCTGTAATATAAAGAAGCAATAAACAGACAAGGGAAAAGGGAGTTTGTATCGGACTTGTGTACTGGCATTAATTTTAAGAATAAAGAATCTTAAAAAAAACTTTTGTAGCGAAGCAACTAAAAAATGGCAATACTTCACTTAAAGCCAATTGGAGTTTGATTCAGCACTCGAGTTTGTTAGGTAGGTATGTTTAGAATTTTCACTTTGTTTTAATACTTTCCGTGGTGCGCAGGTAGGTCACATGATCGGAAACCGAAAAACGCTGTCGAACGGAGATCGAGAAGAGAGACCCAGTGTCCCTCAGGTAAAACGCCGCCGGGCAATATTTCAATTCAAAGCATTTGTGTTGACATTTTACAAACTTTAGTAACGGTCGGGCACTTCATTTTACTAGGTCGTGATTTCTACGTCTATTTCGTGCAGAAAGTTACCGAACATCAAACTAAGGTCAGTCGACCTTCTCTATATTCTTAAACGGGTGATAAGGTTACAAACCACTTAAAAGTTTCAGACACCACACCAATGTTGGCTTTAAGGTTATAGATATGTTATTGTGAAAAATGTATTGTTTTACTGTTTGTTGTTTAGGTTTTTGTAACACACTATAAATATCAAAATGATATTCCAGTTGCTTAATACCCATTATGTTGACCTTGCAGACAAAGACAATCCCCTGAAGAAGGGCAGTATTGCTTGAAATGCATTGGGAAGTCAAAGATGATTAATATGTAATATGATGAGAATATTACAAAAGGAAGAAATCATGAATATAAAAAACAAGAAAATTTGAAAATAAAAAGGAATGAAAGTATCTAAATGACTCGTGTTACTGATTAAGGAAAATTGAAAGGAGTGCGAGGCAGGGGTGATTCTTGAGGTACAGGAACCACAGGCAATACACAATACTTCACTTAAACCACACACTTATATGGCAAAGGTCAACTCTCCCACTCCTGTAACACTATTTTTTAAGTATGGCAAGATTTCTCTACTCATTCTGAGAATATCGACATGCATTCACAATTAGTAAGCCCATTAAGGGGTTAATGCTAGGTTGTCAGGTATGCTGTTACACACTATGGATAACGCAAAGAAAGGTTCGTGCCCCAGATATTAAATATTTTGCGCTATCTTAGTGGTAGTGAGTATAACGATCTCGAGGCAGTCATTCACACTATAAGCTGAGGGATCTTTTCACGGGATATTGACACGTACCTTGCGTGATGTGGTATTGTGCCTCATCGGGGTCCCAGTGAGTCAAGGAGGCCTACTAAAAGTAATAATACAGTTTCAAAACCAGTTTGGATTAAGAAGATACATTACGGTTTTGTCGCGGCGTCCATTCTCTCTGAGTGCTACCTGCGGTCTCGCGCATCACAACTTGTGCTGACCCTGCCACTCTGAGCCCGTGATAGCGCGAGCTGTTCCGGGTGGCTTGATATTAGGGCAAGCAGCGTAGTCATCAACGAAAGACTAGTATCAGGGAACTGGAGTCTGTTCTCCCTTAATTTCTTTTATGTCAAAGTAATATCTAGATTCATCCACGTTTGAGATAGAATTGATTATAATGGCGTGGCTCAGTTATATGTAACAAATTATTCAAAGCTCATTTTGTCCAAAGCTTATTCATGACCACGTATTGGAATGGCGTGATTCACAGAACACAATCTCGTCGTATCGAGACATAATTCACTGTCCATACTCAACTAAGGTTATTGGATGTGACATATAGTATGATTAGAACTAGTTTGAAGAGTGGTCTTTTACTTCAAGGACGTCTCGTTATGGGTGATAGCATTCAAGTTTATGTGGCCTTAAGAATGAGGCTATGGTATGTTGTTGGCTTCCGAATCCCTCTCTATTTATATATGCTTGCTCAAGAGATATTATCATTTAATCCTTTTGAGTCAGTCTGTAATCTATGCACCCACCTTTGTTCCTTTTCAAAGAGGATTCTTTTAGCATTATGGTCCTTGTGGTTTAGAGTTTCTAGAATTATCCAGTTGAGATCCTCAGTTGTGTGTCCCACTTCTAGGTAATGGCTTGATATTTTCGTGGTGCTTTTTTTACATTTGACATTACTGCGGTGCTCGCAGATGCGCTGTTTTACTTTCTGCATGTCATGCCTATGTAGGGCTTCTCACATGGGCATGTGATCATATAGATCACATGACTGGTGTTACAGTTTGTGTGGTTCATTAATTTCCATTTGAAGTCAGGTAGCAATTGTTTCTTTTGTGGTCTTTGTTAGTGGACATACTGAACATGATCCACAAGGGAAGTGTCCAGTAACTGGACGAAGGTCCCATTGATGGCCTGCTTCAGCTGTGGGTTTCCTTGGAGGTGGTCTGGTGTGGACCAGTATATCTTTTAGGTTGCAGGTCCTTTTGTTAGCAAACCTTGGTTTTGGCCAGTTGATATTCGCTGAAGTGAGGATTCCCCAATTCTTATTGATGATCTTTTTTACATTGTTGCTTGCCGGGCTATATGTAGTGACACATGTCATCAGATCTGGTTCGAGCGGTCTCTGAGTTGGTTCCAAAAGACTATCTCTTTTCTGGTTCCTCGCCCTTTTCTTACATTTGTCGATGTCTCTTTGAGGGTAGTCACGGTCTTTAAGTTTTTCACACAGTTCGTTTGCTTGTTTTTTATATTCTGTAGATTTACTGCAATTTCTGCGTAATCTTAAGAATTGACTGTAGGGGAGATTCTCCCTGAGTGGGCAGGGATGGAAACTCTGAAAGGAGAGTAAGCTATTCTTTGATGTCGGTTTGTAGTATGTTTTTGTCTGCAAGGTTTGGTTCTCGACATAGATGGTAATATCAAGGAAGTCAAGAGGTGTTTATCTGCTGTATAGGTGTATTTTAGCCATTCATCCCTTGTGTTGATCCATGTGTGAAAGTTTTTCAGGCTTTCCATGTCTCCTTCCCAGATTAGGATGATGTCGTCTATATAACGACGCCAAAATAAAATCTGTTGTTGGTATGGATTGATGGGGTTGTCGATATGTTGTGATTCAAAATTACTAACGTAGAGCCCCGCTATGCGTGGAGCAAAAGTGCTCCCCATTGACGTACCATTGCACTGTTGATACATGGTGTTATTGTTCTGGAAATAATTTTTGCAATTACAAAGTGTCTAGGTGTTTTGCAGTTCCAGTCACTGTTAAAGAACAAGGTTTCTAGGGTGTCCAGAGTCTTCGGTTGGGGGAGGCTCGTGTAAAGACTCTCCACATCGAGCCCCACCAAAATCATGCTTTCCAATGAGTAGTTGAAATTCTGTAAGAGATTCAAAAGATCCCTGGTGTCTTTCAGATAAGTAGGCGTTTTTTGCGTTAGTGGCTTTAAACATTGATCTGCAAATTGTGACAATGGTTCTAATACTAAACCAATACCAGAAACGATGGGCCTTCCTGGGGGTGAGTTGCGTGCTTTGTGGGTTTTAGGCAAGGAATAGAAATAAGGAATCCTTGGGGTATTAGTTTCTAGAAATTCTGCCTCCTTTTTCGAGATCCAATTGTTTGTTTCTGCTTCTGTTACCATCAGAGCGATAGTCCTCTGTAGTCTAGGTGTGGGGTCTGTAGTGATGACCTTATGAAATTTTTCATCTGAAAGTAGATCCAAACATTGTTGATTGTAACCTTCCCTAGAGAAAAGGACTACCCCTCCCCCTTTATCAGCTTGCTTTATGATGATCTCACCATCTTTTCTCAAGTCGTCAAGGGCTTTTTGCTTGGCTTTAGATACATTTTGAAATGGTTTTTCGTATTGTCTCTCAAACCGTCTATATGTTTCATAATGGCTTGCTCAAAAGTGATTATCTCAATGGGAACTTGCGAATTCATAGGACAAAAGTTGGATTTCTTCCATAGAGAGGTGTCTCCGTCTGGAGTTGGGGGTGCTTGATTACTGAAAAAAGCTTTCAATTTCAATTTTCTGCAGAATTCTGCAATCTCACATTTTGTTTTAAAGATATCCAAATTCGGTGTTGGGACATATCCAAGTCCCCTATTCAGAATTGTTTCTTGATCTTCAGTGAGAACTTTGTCTGTCAGATTAACTACGAGGGCATTGTGCTTATCCCTGGTTTCGCTCTCGTCATGCTCCGGGTGTGTACTTGTCGTGGCTGGTCCTGCCAAGTTACTCCTTTTAATCTCAATCTTTGATTTTTTTGGCCTCTCCCTAGAAAAGGTGGCCTTTGTTGGTAATTCACTCCCATTGGTTGTTGCATTTGGAGATTCATTGGGGGTGGTCCTTGAAAATAGGGGTCAACCCATCCTTGAAAATGAGGATTGAAGGATTGGAATGGTATACCCTGTAGGTTCACTGGCTAATTAGGAGTATGCCAAAAGTTACGACCACGTCGATTACCCCTCCTATTGCGGTTTCTCCCTTTTGCATATGTGGGGAATTCGTCGCCGCTCCAATCGGATCCATCTGTTGACGATCCACTGTTGGAACCGTAATTTGAGGCATTCTCATTGGGGGTATAGTCTTTGTTGCTGTAAGGATGTATGCGTTCAAGCGAAAAAAAATTAAGCTCTTTACCCAGTTTCTGTAGTTTGGTTTGTGTTAAATATTCTTGTGTTTCACTCATCGCCTTATTAATTCTTCTAACCTTTTTTTGTATACTGTGACGTGGACCATGTTGTTCAATTTAGTCTCGATGATTTGGATCTTTATTGTGAGTTCATCAGTAAGTCTGGTGGCTGTTTTAATTATTAGAACTAGATAATCCCTCGTGCATTTCCACGAGATAGCAGATCAGCCCTTGCGAAAGGCAAGGTCCTTTAGAAATATTCGTGGAGCATTGGTCACCCAAAGTCCCTTTGGTGCCGCATTGACTCTTAGGTATTCGGTCATAATTATCCCATGGACAGCTGTCCTGACTTGTTCTCTCTTAAGTTCCGATAATTCGTCCCATTCATTAGTGTTTGCCAGAGTTTGGGAAAGGTCCCTGTCCAATAGTAGTGGTGGTCGGGCGAGTATTGCGTCAATTTCCTCGGTTGAGTAACTCAAACCAAGATTGTCTGCCATAATTTATCCCTTTGTTTTTCAATGGGGATGAAGATAGCCAATTGTACTCCCACAGCTGTGCGCTGCTTATAATCAAAGAATCAAAGTGGAGGGAGAAGGAAGACGTGATCCATTCAGCTTCCTTAGTATCAGTATCAAAAAATCAAGGGGGAAGGATCACTTGTCCTGCATAACCAGGGTATGCAGGTTACGTTCCGAATAGTCCCAATTAAAAAAAACCCTTATGCATCCTCCAGCCGGAGGTTTACCCTTGGTTAAAAACAGTAGTGATCAGTGATGTGAAGGTGTGAACTGAAAGGTTAAAATCTCGTACAGCCAGAATGATAATATTTATTTGGTCTGGATTCGAGATGATAAAATCTAAATTGTGTGATAGAATAGCGGAGAAGAAAGATTTACCGCTTTCAAAAGTAGGGTAAGTGTTGAATAGTGGAGTAATTAAATTTACTATTCCAACTCCAGTGAGTGCAACAGTAGGGAAAGTGTTGGATAGTGGAGGGGTAAAAATTAAAATTCCCACTTCAGTGAGTGCAAGAGTAGGGAAAGTGACAGATAGCGGAGTGATAAAAATTACAAATGCCACTCCAGTGAATGCAACAGTAGGGAAAATGCAGGATAGCAGTGAGGTAAAATTAGTATTTCCACTACAGTGATTGCAACATTAGGGAACATGTTGGACAGCAGAAAAACAAAAATTACTAATAAAACTTAAACAATTGAAAAATATATATATTACAAAATGTTATAAATCATAAAAAATAAACAATATTTTGAAAATATAAAATTAAATATATTAAACTTATAAACACGACACATATTATAAAATAATTACATATAACAAAGCCTACAAATAATATATAAATACATACATTTAGAAACATTTAAAAGTAGCACATTTTAACAAACAAAAAATGTATTTTAAACATAAATGTATTTATTTATTTTATTTCCTACCTTATAACACCACACCAATAACAAAATACTCCAACATTGTTAATTAAATGTATTTCCATAATTAACATAATAAATAATTGATTAAAGATCTTATTAATCCAAAGAATAATTAATTGAATACACATGCTTTAACACTATAATATCCACAACACACACCTCAATTAAACTATAAAATAATAAAATGCTATTAAATATTATTTTTAAAAGAAAAACTATTACTATTAATAACTAATACTTAAATATTAAAAAATATATTTAATACCCACCTTTTACCCCTTTAAAAGTAAAAAGAACACATACAAAAATAAACAATTACACAAAATAAATGTTAAATAATTTACATGAATTAACAACTATATAATAATTAACAAAAAATACTTACCACCCTTTACTCTTAGAAACACCACAACACACACCTTAAAATTAATTACACAATTACCATAATTAATTACTAATTAATTAAAATTAATTAACAACTAATTATTAATCCGTTAATTAAAAATATATTACTTTCCACCTATAAACAGCACAACTCACACCTAAAATTAATTTCACAATTACCATAATTAATTACCAATTAACCAATGAAAATGAATTAACAACCAATTATTAATTAATTAATAATAAATGACTTTACCCATTTAACACTATAATATCTCAAGTAAACAAATAATAAATAAAAAATATTCAATACATTTAATATAATTAAACTACTTACCCACCCTATGCCCCTATAAGCCCACAACCCACTACAGAACTAAAAACGCAAAATTCAAATAAAAAATATTAATAACTACTAAAAATAATCAACTAATTTTAAATAATAATAAATTACATCCCACCCTATTCCCCTATAAACCCAATACCCGCTACGGAACTAAAAACACAAAAATAAAATAAAAAAATGTATTACTAGAAAAAAATTAACAAATATATAAAAAATACAAATAAATCTTATCCAAAAAAACATACATCACATACATATAAAATATATACAAATATGAGTAACATAATTAAAAAAATCAATATTTTTAACAACTATATTTTTGCAAATGATATTTTACACTTCGATATTTTTAACATTGATATTACATACCTAAATTGGATGTTCTTGACCACAAGAATTTGTCTGTCAATATTTCTGACCCACAATATTTTTAACTCGATATTTGTGTAAATCGATATTTTTGATTTGATTTTCTGTGTCTGCTCCCTACTCACGACACTCTCGTAAACTATCTGTTCATGTAAGGCAGTTCAATCTCATTGTAGTGTCCCAAAAAGTCCAAACCTACATTTCCCTTTACAGTCTCATCAAAATCAGTTTTAACTGAGCTATGTTTAATCTCTGTTGGGTCTGTCCAACAGGTTGTGTGGTGGGCCCTCGATTCAAGGGTGCGGCGGTCGCTCCCATGATGGGAGTTCCTAAGGGTCCTTCCTGTAGGGTTTTAGGATCTAATATGCTGGATGCATTAACCATATTTAGGAGAATGCTTGAGGGCTGATAGATTTAAAGCATGCTAGCTATCATAGGGGTGAAAGTAATGCTTATGCTAGCCAGGGCCTGAGACTTAATTGAAGGAGCAGCTGTTAGGCAATGGATAGGACAGTGGTTTCAGTGTAACTTGGGGGTGCACTATCCTTGGGAGAGGGTAGCAAAGTATGTTAGGTCTCTCCTGATGTCTGGGCTATGGTACCTGTTGCTTGTGCGACATTATATTTGGGTGATCTTATTCCTAGAAGCGTCCTCCTCATCACTTTCCGTCTCTGTCACATTTTAAGACTTCTCTTTGGTACTGGTCTATTAACGAGGAAGTACCAACTGTCTCAATCACCCCATTCCGCCACCTCCTCTGTCTCTCGTCATCATGCACACCGATTTAAAAGCAAGCCTTATTACGGAACGTCAGCACAAATTTCGTTCTATTCTTTTCTTTGGTGACCTGTTTCCAAAGATTTAAAGCCTCGAACTGTGTGGATCAAGGCTGGGGTTTTATGTCATACATCCTTCTTTTCAGGATTTCAATTCTCAACATGTGGAAAATGCCACTCATCGGGAATCATAATTCTCCATTCTTCGTAGTGTATTCATGCCATAGGCTGAGCCAGATCCATGTGTGTACCCTTTTATTTGCTGCCATTTCCCTTGCTGGTGTGCCTTCAGATGAAATTGCCTCTTCTTTATTTGAATCTTTCTGTGTTTTCAAAAAGGGATGTCCCATTTTGTCAAAAGTCAATAATCGGTAATTGACTCAGATTTCGCAATCTCTACCTTTTCTCTCGTTCCATGCTCACAATTTGTCTGCCAATTCCAGAGCATCCCAGTCAAAGGTCAAGCAGTTGCAGTGTAGTTTACGGCATTCCTCAAACCAATTCCAGCCAAACACATTATCATGCAAGCGGCCGTATACTGTCGGTCTACCCTGAACTCTCTCCACGCTTTTCACTGTTAATGTTGTCTGCTTCCTCTAGTTGAAAAAAATTCTTTTACAGACAATACAAAACACTTTCGTACAGCAGCAGACTCTTGACCTGAAGGAGTTTGCTGGGATCGGCGCACTCACTCCCATGCACTAAGGAATGAACGACTGCCAACCATGTGTAGTAACATGGTACAACAGAAAAGTTACGTCCCTTTCTTGGTGTGACTGATAGCACCTCACAGTATACCTCACCTAAGCAGACAGTTTCAGCAATTCAATAAATCTCAAACTACAATAGACCTGAGGTACCTCTCTATCAAAAACGTCTTTAAGCAAACAACAATGTATACACTTTCTGTCTTCAAAAGTCAAAAACTATTGTCAAGAACACTGTAATGCCGTCCCTCCAAGACCAAGATTTAATCTCACATAGTAGTTGAATTCAAACTAAGTCCACTACAACTCACCACACCATTCTGCACTACAACTCCCAGCATGCTCTGTCTTGCTTCATTCTTCACCTCATTTTCCTCATACATGCAATGGTCCCTATTGATACTCATGTTGTTTTCCTTTGGGTTACCGAACCAGCCACCTCATCTTCCGGCGAACTTCAGGATTCAGGGTCAGGCTGAGGCTTGAATCTCGGGCAAAACCATCTGAACCATGAAGGTATAGTAAGTCAGTTCCATGGTCAATTAACTTCATTCAATTAGGTCCAGTCAGTACTGGATGGGTCCAGTCGGAAACATCAGCTCTGTCGGCGTGCAACCCTTTGTGTAATTTATCCCATTGTGTGCACAAATGGCTTGGCCTGGATGCGGTGTATTCCCTATCGGACCTTGGTACTCCCCGCTGGATTCATCTCTCGCTTCAATTGAATTTTACACATTGAAGGTATTAGGGTAAAAGCATTTCCGATAAGGACGACAGACAAGAACAAAAGTTTACTCACAGAATATCAGTTACAATGATGCATATGCTGAATCATACATCAATTAATACAACCAGCATAAAAATCATAAGAAATACAAAGATAAGCTTAGAAACGTTCTGATAGAAATCCAGCATAGATTCACCTTGTAAGAAAGGGAAAATGTGTCCTTCTATCACGGAGAAATCACATCATTTAACAGGTCTTTAAACAAAGGATTTCATACATTCACTACATGAGTACATGGTTCGTAGGTTCTCAATCTAGCAAAAAGAATTATTTACTACAGAATATAGTCAGTGATTAATTCTCACCATTCTACTACACTAGACTCAAGCATTCCCAGAATCTGTACATGTGACATGACTTATTACATAATATGTTATTCAGTCTGAGATAGTTGGATTAGTCTCGGGAAAGTACTTTTCGGTTGTTCAATCTGAGAAAGTATTAGTCTCATCAAAGCAAGCCTAAAATCTTTTATTACAGCAGATAATATTAACAGTGATGTTTATGTGGTATACTACATTGTCGCATTCAAAATGGATGACAGAACAAAGTTGGCGTAAGTTACTGAAAGCTCAGTTTATTGTGCTTTATTCACCACTATCTAAAAACTGATGTCACAAAAGGGCATGTTAAAATGTGATTTCCTGCATTACGATAACTAGACCTCAATTCGGCCTCAATTACATCTTATCCAAAATAGATCCTGCATCATGTTCATGCTTTGCTTATGTTCCTGCTGTATGTTTTAAAGAAAATGTTGTATTTGTTTATTTCTGAACTACACTGTTCTCAAAGAAAGCCTGCTAGAGGGCCTCAGTTTGTTACTATTTCCTAAGGTATTGCATTAAATCACAATTGTTCACTGCAGGTATATATAAGTATTTTGTTTTTACACACCTTGGTGATATTAGTTACGTCACTCTACTCTGAATCAATTTACATGTAGTGAGTTAGCGCTAAGTTGGTAGGGTTATATGCCGTTTTATAAATTGTGTTAGCTGATTTGTTAAAAATGTACTTCTTTGCTCACACCACGGTAACTTTGAAGTTCTAATGAACTGTCTCCTAAGTGGAAATTGTATAAATAAACATGAATTTGGGGGTGAGACTGAACCAATTTCTTCCTGATTTTGCTGCACATTTGTGACTTGGCCTATTATCGATTTTGTAAGTTATTGTGCATTGTTCCATTTCTGAAGGCCTTCCTAACAATGCTTTTATGCATTTAAATAAGAATTGCTGCATCTGCATTTTACCATTTCTGTATTGTAACTTGTTGAATGTTGTAATAAACCTTCATGGTTTTCCTACATTTTGCTCTATAACTCACTTTTTGAGTCATTACTTTCTTTATTTAACTGTATTTTAAAATGCTGATTTCTAACTTGTTTCTAGGATATAATGCCTCATAAAATCCGGTGAAATTATTTGCCTAATTAACACTGTCCCTGATCCAACCAACGCTTGGGCATGCTACTTAGCTGTACTTTTAAGGCTAAAGAGTGCACACAGGTTGCTGGTAGCAAAGGATGGTAAGAGAGGTCATAGGTGGTTTTAGAGACAAATTTTGTCCCTATTCCTAGACTGGAATTTCACTTACATTCCTTAATCTCCTTTGGATTAGTTGCTGAATCTTGCTGTTCCAATGCTGCCCCTGAGCAAAAGGATTGTGAGTATTAGTAGGGTGGAAGTATTCTTAAGATTGAGTGTTAGGTGTGCTAAAGATACATTATGGGATGTGTAGTTAGGAGTGTAGTCTATGTTGAGCCATGAATTGTTATACTGCGTGAGTTCTTTGGTTTTACGCTGTTGATTCTTGGTTCAGTTGGTGGTTTTGTCACTGTGGTTTTGATGTATTTGTCATAGCTGTGATTAGTGTTGAAAAGGTTTGGTTTTTTTGTTTAGTCAGTTTTCTTCCAAGTTTTGCATTTTTAATTTGGGTTGATGTTACTTTATGTTTGGTGCACAACAGTAAATACTTTAATCTGAGGTGGATTACCACTGGATGGAAGTCTGCTTTAAAATGGATTTGTAGTTGATAAGTGCCATAAACATACTTGCGATGTTTATACTGATTCTGTGATTCTTTTAATTTAATCTCCTGATTTTCTCCTATTTAGGTTGAGCAGACAAGATTTTATTTTGTAAAGTTTATTTGTGCATCTGATGATGAAAGGCCTTGCGTTGTTTTTGTATTCACATAGGAAACGGTGCTGCAATTGACTAGCCAGTTGAGGAGTTGCGCTAGGATTGGTGAGGCGTCCCCTCAGAGTCTTGCTGTCATTGGTTCGTTGCTAGTGTAACTGTGCTGTGATTGGTTGAACTTTACCATAGATGTAATGGGATTGATTGTTGCTTGTTGGTTTATTTTGTAAGGCGTTTTCATTATTTTGAACTAGCTTACCCGTCGCGCGTTGCTGCGATCTTAGAAGAAAGGAAATTAGAGGAAACTTGTTATGATAACATTCAATTTACATTGTATCATTTTTATTGAAACGTATTCATTTTAATATGGAAAACATTTCAAAGTGTCGTTTTAATTCTATTTATTTATTCGAGTACTTGTGGATACATAAATGGAAAAATTCATATTCGAAAGATTGGGGGCCAATATTTAAAAATAATTTATGCCAGAAACCTTTGCGGGAGTGTACTTAACAACTTCCCAAAGTTTCATGGCGATCGGATTAATGGTGTAGTAATGCATATGCCAGAAACCTTCGCGGAAGTGTACTCAACAACTTCCCAAAGTTTCATGGCGATCGGATGAATGGTGTAGTAATGCATATGCCAGAAACCTTCGCTGAAGTGTACTCAACAACTTCCCAAAGTTTCATGGCTTACCCGTCGCGCGTTGCTGCGATCTCAGAAGAAAGGAAATTCAAGGAAACTTGTTATGATAACATTCAATTTACATTGTGTCATTTTTATTGAAACTTATTCATTTTAATATGGAAAACATTTGAAAGTGTCGTTTTAATTCTATTTATTTATTCGAGTGCTTGTGGATACATAAATGGAAAAATTCAGTATTCGAAAGATTATGAGGGCCCTGGGCGACGATATTTAAAAAAAAATTATGCCAGAAACCTTCGCGGGAGTGTATTCAACAACTTCCCAACGTTTCATGGCGATCGGATGAATGGTGTAGTAATGCATATGCCAGAAACCTTCGCGGGAGTGTACTCAACAACTTCCCAAAGTTTCATGGTGATCGGATGAATGGTGTAGTAATGCATAAAGGACAAACAGACAGACAGACAGACAGACAGACATACATTCGTTTTTATGTATATAGATGAGAATAATGGACAGTGTGTTGAAAATGCTTAAAGTTCCTAGTGCATTTGCTTTAGAAGGGCAAAACATTCCTCCTGAAGATTCCCTGCATTCGAAATGATGACAGATGTTGGGCTTAATAAGTGCACTGGTTGAAATGCTGGCATAATTTTACATCTGGTAACAAGAACATGCAATTTCCTTGAGAAAGTACCTTTAATACTAGAAAGTTTGATTTCCTAAGACACATTATGTATGACAGACCTGAGCCTACACAATTTGAAGCACTGAATGAATTGGATTGAATGGCTATAGCGAAGATAGAACGAAAATAAATAAACAGTTTAAAGGTGCAATGATTCAATGGATGAAATCAAAGTGGGCCAGTCTGAAAAGAGCATGAAGAAAAGAGATGGTAAAAGGGGTAAGGGTTTTCCCTGCAAAAAATAATGGGTCTGACAGAAAGAAAGACAAGGATTCTGAAGGGGACATATAAAACAAAAATAAGGCAATTGATCCAGATAAGGAGGATCATTTCTTAAATGACCTACTTGATTCTAGACCTCCTCCTCAAACAGATGAGGGGCATGCACAGACACTAGGACCGTTTGTTACCTGATATGAAAGCGACTGGTGAGTCAAGTGCAAATATGCAGGGATTAGTGATGCTTACAGTACCACTGCAACTGAAAGTGGTCCACATGAGAGTGCACGGTCTGCATTACATGGTCTTAGTGGGATTAAAACTGCCCTGAATAAAGAAACTGTAGTTTCTGGTACTGTTTCTGTTGTAGAAGTGGTAACTACTATTGTGCTCTTGTAATTCACTGGCTGAATCTTAGCGAAGATGTTTTTTAGACTTGCCTGCTGCCCGAGGATAAATCAGATCAGGCAGCTTGGGTCCCTTACATACTGAAAATAGCTAATGCGGTGGCAGAGGGTGCCTCGATACCAGACTCTTGGCAGGGGGCGGAAATAATTCCAATTTTTAAAAAGGGGGATCGCTCCCTGCCCTCTAATTACCGCCCAATTAGTCTCATAGACGCCATCCAAAAAATAATCTCTCGGATGGTGCTATTTAAGATCACAGCATGGATGGACGAAAAGTCTATTCTATCACCACTGCAGGCCGGCTTCAGGCCTTGTGTAAGCACAATAGATCAGATCTTAAGATTCTTATTAATCTATTGGAAGGTGGTGGTTTTAAGTGAAGGTGTGATTTATGCGGCCTTTGTGGACCTTAGGTCCGCCTTCGACTTGGTACCAAGAACCAAATTGTGGGAGGCTCTGTCACAAAGGGGTCTGCCAACGGACCTGTTGGATTTAATTATAAGATTTCATGAGAAGAACTATGCGCAGGTTCGTTGGGGCATGCAGGGCCAAGTCACTAAAAAGTTCACAGTGACTCGAGGTGTCCGCCAAGGATGTGTCCTTGCCCCCACCCTTTTTCTCCTCTTTATTAATAGAGTTGTAGATTATTTTTCGGACACTCCCACAGATGCTCCTAGCTTAGGTGGTATGAAGGTTCCGCTTTTAATTTTTGCGGATGATACGCTTCTACTTTCAAAAACCCAAAAGGGGCTACAATTGGCACTTAACAAATTTGTAGAATTTTGTTATGCCAATGACCTCCAGGTTAATACAAGCAAAACCAAATTTATGGTTTTTACCAAAAATAGACCAAGATTGGGACATGTTAATCTTAATGGTGTAGATTTGGAACAGGTATATGAGATGACTTACCTGGGGGTGGTTCTTGACCACAGATTAAGATGGTCTGCTCCGCTGGATGTATTGTCGTTAAAATTTTCACAGTTGAGTGGGATACTGGTCAAGGAGCAGAGATCCTCTCTAACTAAGAGAGTGAGCCCAGCATTTAAAATATACAATATTAAGATTAGATCGGCAATTGTTTATGGAGCGGACCTATGGGGTTATGCTAATTTGTCCCAACTTGAGAAAATACAAAATACATTTTTACGAAACTTGGTGGGTCTCCCTCAATCGACCCCCATGCTTCCCTTAATGTTGGACCTGGGATGTTATCCAATAAAGGAATTAGCCAAACTAAGAATTATCCTATTATGGAGGAGAATATGGGTAACCCCTGAATTGGCTTCCTTTGCTGTGGGTTTAGAAGACCTTAGACGAATAGTGGGTAGTGGAAATATTCCTTGGTTCAAAGCGGTCAAATCTACCCTGTCAGATATGGGCCTTATCCAGCTATGTTCCGATCCCAGGACCAGCATGTTCCCGGGAAAAAAGGATATCAAAGAACAGTTTTGGGCCGCATATAGAAATAGACTGATTATGGAACATAGCTCATTAACCCTCTCTGGTAGATTTCTGAGCCATAAAGTGGATACAAGCATGGAGAATTACTGGGATGCCATAAGAAAGAGCATTGATAGGAAACTCTTCCATCAATTTAGAGTAGGAACGCTACCCTTGAGGTCGTTTACACACAAATGGAGGGGGGTGTTGGGGATTCATGCCCATGGTGTCAAGACCAGAAGGAAACTTTAGGTCATTTCTTCTTTGTATGCCCTGCATATGTTGGCCCACGGAAAAAATGGCTAAAACTGATTTGTCAGAAGCTTGAGACCAGAGGGGCAGACGAGGCTTTAAGGTTGTTAGGGATGGTAACATCTCTCCCGGTGGCCATATCAGTAGCTAAATTTCTAGACTGGTCCTGGCTAATTAGAGTAAAACGTATGTACAGTATTAGCTAATCTGATAGTCTATTGTTTTATTATTAATACTATTATTATATTTATTATTGAACAGCCAGTGATGTATCGTGATGTACTGTGTATTATGTGATTCATGCATTATGTTGGTTTTAATGTTATTCTGTGTGTTTTACTTTGTGATGTCTTTTATGGTAAATTTTACCGAAATAAAGACTTATGAAACGGTAACTACTATTTCACCTGAGGAGAAAGAAATGAACAATGCTAAAGTGTAAATTCAATTCAAAGACATTTTGCAAGATACAATTGGTTTAAGCACAATTGTACTATACTTCAGATGAATTGGGATACGTGAACAAAGTTGTGCAGATGATAATCTTGAAGATTTAGTTGAAGAATTTGGAGTTGATATAACCAAAACAAAGGGCTTGCGAAAAAATTACAAAATGGAATTCAGAGAATCAGCAATGATGAATATGGGTCTTGTTACAATGCAAGCTCGTATTAGAGATTTAGTTGACCACATAAAGGATTGGATGGCAATGAGAAAATACAGGGTAAAGTGGAAGCAGAAAGCCAGTACTAAAAAGAAATATTTTGGGACAGGAAACAAAACAAGTGTGTTCATGAGTGATCCAGAAGCAGAGTCAGTGACAGAATTTCCGGTATGGGAAATACACAGAGGGAATTATGTGAGTGTTCATTTGTCCAAGGGTGATCTCTTATGACATTACAACACATATCCTGAAGTTGATCAAAGAACCTGAGAAGTGGTTAAGTTGGTTAAAAGATTGGTGACAATTTCGAAGGTACTTTGGACTGATTTTGGTAAGTTGTTTAAAGTTGCTGTTACTATTGGTTTGTGGGCTGAATGCAAAGCTGCTGTTGTTTGGCTGACAGAAGAACCAGCAAGCTTGCCACCCAATAATGCTCCACTTGATTTTATTATGAAGAAATACAAATTTGTGATAGAGCATTTGAAAAAGAAAGTGCTATAGAAGGAAGTGAATTGGGATACAATAATGGCAGCTACACGAGTTGAAAGAATCAGTGCATGCCTATTATCAGAGAGTTATGCAGATTTATAGTAAGTACAGAGGAGTTGAAGAGTCCAAGAGGGAGGGTTATAGCAGATCATATCAGCTTTCATGTTGGGTTTGCGTCTGGACCCTGGCTGTCATATTCAGCAGAGTTGAATGTGCTGGCAGACTAAAAATATCAATGAGATACGGAAGTATGGCAAGTATTGCAGTGACTGTTTTGACGTGAAGCAGAAAAAGGTCAAAGAAAAATGAATTATTTCTCAGACAAAGCAGATTCAGAGACACAATAGAAATCAGATGATGAGTTCTGAATCAGATTTCGGACTGCCTGAAATGTATGGAATGAAAGGAGTGGCAATGATGAGATGTGATGTATATACAGGCTCAGGGGCAGGATAGTGGATTTGTGAATAATTCTGCAATGCATGTGAATATCAATTTGCTGAAGAAGACCACTGCTTTTCACATTTGGACACAATGGGCCACACGAAGAGCAGTGTATTAAGAACCATGATCAAATTTTAATAATGTTGTTCCTCAGATGCAGCAAAACACAAATCAGATGGAGATGCAGTTTGCTACCCCAGCCCAACAGACTCCTATGCAGAATGTGCAGAATCATGGAAAGTGCTGTACAGATATGCCCACAGATCATGGTTGCATCAAAACGTAAGCACCAAGAGGCCGTACAATCCAGGGTGCCAACAGAATCTTGTGATTCTGAGCAATGATTTTCCCTAGTTTTCACTGGATGCAACAAATTTGCCATGACTATGCCTGAGGGGGGAGGCGGATTGTATGCTTAGTGTAGTCCTAGAGGTAGCCCAGAGTTAGTCATGTGTAGATGATGAGGCAAATGGCCACCCAGCATCATTTTTAATCAATACTGATAGCCTCCACGGTTCGTTCCATGAAGTGTCCAGACCTATCACTTTAGGGGAAAGAAGTCCAAGTTCTAGGAGTCAGTAATAAACAAATTACTAAACGGATTATAGCAGAAGTCTGAGTTAAAATAGGGTTGATTGAGAACATTCGCCAATTCATATTGTGTGATTCAAATCATGTTTAATGACTTGACAAAGACTTGCTTTGCAAAATGAATAGTGGTATTTATTAAACACTGGATGGTGTCGCAATCATAACCCAAGATGACGATTCAGTTTCTTTTTAAATCACAAGAATCAAGAGTTTAGCTGTTCCCAGTTCTTGCTAAAGTTGGTATGCCTCTTTATTTAAGAGATACTTTCAAAAAAGTGGTATGGGATTTCACACAAAAAGAAGCAGGAAACAGGTCAAACCTAATGCAATTTACCCCGGAATTTGACTATATATACTTCAATGAGAAGCAGAAGGAATGCCCATCATATACAATATGTTAGAGCAGGGTAGTGGAAGGTGGGGGGTAGTGCAGGACCTTAGAAACATTAATCAAATTGTAGGTCCATGTTGTCTGGTGGTGTGAAATCATGCTGTCATTTTATGTCAGATTCTTGTGGATGCATAATGGTAAACAGTCATTGACTAGTGCCAAACATTCTTTTCCATTTCTCTACATGATGATTGTCAAAATATTTTCGCATTTTGGTTCCAAAATAAAGTTCTCATTAGGGGTAAAATTCCATAAGTGAACAGAAAGCCATCAATCTTAAATCAGATCCTGGAGAAAGATTTGGAAAGTTAGCAGCTACACTGTAACACAGTGTTAGTGCAAAACATAGATAATCTGTTAGATGCATCAAAGACAAAAGATTTCAAATTAGATACAATTGCACTCCAGCACCATCTTGTTGATAATGGTCACAAGGTGTTCCCTACAATAATGTAGTATGATAAAAGAAAACCTTTTTTTTTGTCACCGCTGTGAAAAAGGGGCAAGGAAAGTCTCCAAAGAGAGCACTCTGCAATCCTGAGAGTGAATCCTCCAACTATACAGAAGAAAGTGAGGACGTTTTTAGGAATAGTTGGTTACTTTTGTCAGTAATTTCTAAATTGTTTCCCGATTGTGCAAACTTTAGTGAGGCTTACCTGCAGTGATATCAAGGATCTGGTTCTATTTGATGGTACTTGCATTATGACTTCCTAATGATTTAAGAGAAAATCTTTGTAGTGCACTCACCCTCAGAATGCCTGACTATGAGAAGGAGTTTTTTCAATTTTATCATGAAAGAAGAGGGTGTGTGCCATCTGTGTTGGTCCAGAAGCATGGTGAGGTAAAGTGGTCTGTAGCCTACTTCTCTGCTACATTAGATCCAGTTGCCACAGCTCTTCCTGGTTATCTGAAAGTGGTTGCAGTTGTTTGCCTTTCAATAGAGCAGAGTGAAGGAATTGTCATGGGCCATTCACTCAGTTTGATTAATCCTACTGTAATTCAGGATTTGACAAACAGTCACTTCAATTAAGAGGTGCAATACTTAACATCTTGCAACCCTGCTGCTAATTCCAAACAAACAATGAAGAAGATGACAATGAAGATTCCGATCATGATTGTGCAGGTGTAACAGATTATGTACCAGACATCATAGATCTCCCGTTTGAAATTGCTAATCTGACTTTGTTTGGAGACAGGGGACAACCCTGCCTCGTCCCTCTTGATATCTCGAACCAATCTGACAGGGCCCCATTAATCTTCTTTTTGACCTATATATTGAGCCCTTTGTGACAGCGATACGATCTGACCCAACAATTATTCCTTTTAATATGGGTGGGCTGGAGTTGAAGACAGCATTGTATGCGGACGATCTGTTGTTATATACTACTAACCCTTTAGACGCTATCCCGAAGCTATTTAATTTAGCAGAGGAATTTGGAGCAATCTCAGGTTATGGTATTAACAAAAATAAAACAGATGTAATGAGTTGGAATAGTCCCATTCCTATACCAGATATCAAAACAAAGATCAGATATTTAGGTATACACATTACTCAGAAACTACAAGATACACCCAAAATATCCTGGCAGACCGTGGTTAAAGAGATAACCAAACTTCTTCAGAGATGGTCCAACCTCCCTCTCAGCATCTATGGAAGAGTCAATTTAATTAAAATGGTAATACTACCTAAAGTGACCTTCCTATTCAATAGCATCCCATTAACATTTTGTATTAAAGATATTTCAAATCTTCAGGGAAAAATTGGTTAATTCATCTGGGCATCTAAGTCACCAAGAATAGCATGGAAGAAATTGAGGAGGGGGTTAAAAATAGGAGGACTAGCTCTCCCAGATTTATTATTTTACTGTTATGCATTTCAGTTGAAAAACTTCAGACTCCTGGCCAATAAGTTAGACTCATCATCACATGGTCGTTGTTTCAAGCTTTGTTATCTGACCTTCCTAGGGGTCTTGAATTTTTTTTGTTTAAATTTGGCGCCCAAAAATTCTATAAAAAAGTCCGCCTTAAAATCCTGCTATCAGCCCTAAAACTATGTAAATGTAAATGTACAGGAATTTATATAGCGCAAATCACCAAGCGGTTTCTAAGCGCTTGCTTAGGGAACCCGTCCTGGTATTGCCCTGTGAGATAACCCCGGCAGGGTATCCGCAAGGTGAAAGCCAGGCATCCTGCCGCGAGGGGCCGTTGTGGAGATTAAGCAAGCTATTGCCCAGAGTCGCAGAGTGTGAACCCGTGAATCGAGTAGGCACCGGAGCGAGAGTTGTCGAGTCCATAGACATTTTAGGACTCAAGACCCCGCCGAGCCGGGAATTGAACCCTGGTCCCGGGCTGACCTCTGCTTCCAGGTCTGCCTCCTCTAACCATTGAGCCACACTTCTCCACGTGGCAAACAGCCTGCAAAATCTGGAAAATCCCCTACTATAACTCTCTGGCACCAATTTGGGACTCCCCCGGAACACCCGAATGTTTGCAAGATCGTCTCTCCCGTCCTCTGAGAGAGGCTGGTTTAAAACGATGGGGAGATATCCAGGTAAATCAAGAATTACTAGACTGGACATCTATATATAATTTGACGGGAGGGTCACTTGCGGGGTTTAAGTACTATCAAATATCATCATGGTGGGGAAGCCAAAATTGGGGGTCAGACACAGTGGGCTGCGAATTCCTAGAGCTAGTCAATAGACAAGAAGGGTGGAAGGGTGAGGTCTCAGCATGGTACAACTTACTAATTGGGGCAAATGACAGACAGGAGGAAGAGATCTCGAAACTCTGGGGGGATACAATAGGAGATGACCCAGAGAAACAGGCGGAGGTTTGGTTAGACTCATTTGCAATATCTCAAAAAATAGTAAAACCTGCCAACCTCAGAAGAAATCATCTCTACACGGCATACAGGGTTTATTGGACTCCCTCCAAGCTTGCAAAAATATCGGGAACACCACATTTCTGCCCCAGATGCAAAAATACAGAGGCAGATGACGTACATATTTTCGCAGACTGCATAGAGATTAAAAACTATTGGTCATCGGTCTGTATTTTTTTAGAAGAGGTATTGTCTAGATCAATTATCTGTAACTTTAGACTGATCTTTATGGGTCTGCTAGAGGAATATGACATCAGAGATAGTATCACCCAGTTTATATTTTATGTGATTGTTATTGCCAGGAGAGAGATCTGCAGAGAATGGAAATCCCCTACCCCCCGAGGTTTGCAGACTGCCTAAAAAATATCATGATCATTAGTAAAATAGACCTCTTGTGTGGTGGAGAGGAGGCGGCAAAGATCTGGGCCCCGTTGATAAGATGGTCGGACAGTTAAACAACAAACGTCCAATGATTATGCCAGGGGTTTGCGGTCCGGTCCTCCCCGAGACAAGGCACAGAGACATCGATCAGGGGAGTTGGACTGGTAGAGAACCTACCTCTGGGAGATCTCTTGAATGCTCAACATAATAATAAAGTATTCCAGGGCGCACAGTTAGGTATTGTGTTGGCAGAATTGAGAGTTTCCACCTAGAGTTATTCCATCTGGTGGCATATATGAGGACAAAACAAAAAAAAATTTTTTTAAAAAGAAGAAAAAAAAAATCTGACTTTGTTTGTAGATCGTTCTTGTCTGAGAGACCATCAAAGAATGTGATTGGCAGGACATGCAGTCTGTCCCATTTCTGAAATAATTGAAGGATCATAAATGTTTGTCATAACTTCAGCACAAGTGGTGAGTTGATTGCCCTGACCAAAGCTTGCTGCCTAGGCAATGAATTAAGTGAGACAATTTACACAGACAGCCAGTATGATTTGGAGTGGTACATGATTTTGCTCAGCTAGTGTCACAAAGAGTATTTCATTACATCTTGTGACACTCCCATTAGGAACAGTTCCTACATTTTAGATTTATAGGAAACAATCCAGTAATATAAAGAAATTTCATTGGTTAAGTACATAGCTCATAAGTCTGGTGATGACATGGTCACAATAGTCAACAGTTGAGATTTCTACGTACCTTGCCTTGGAAAGTGCAACTGTAAGATCAAATGAGCAGAAACACACACAAGAACCAGAACAATTTTAAGATTTTAAGACTGTTGATGATGTAAATAATGCTTTGTTTTTTGTTAAATCTAATACAAACTACATTGATTGAGTTGCATGAGCTTCAGGAGGAAGTACCAGAGAATGAAAAGTAAGGATGTAAATGAACTGGTTGTAAAAAAACTACAATGATTTATGGGCTACGCCAGACCACCAATCTGCTCTTCCAGATTCAATGTTGTACTCCATGGCATGCTATTTGTATGTATATAGTCATATGGGTTGGAATGGAATAATTAGACGTATTGGCACAATACAAAATTTCATTACAAGACCGGAGGCTACATTATGCATATAACTTTTAATGCGTCTCCAAGCAGCCGCAAACATCATAATAGAAAGGTTCCATTGAGAACACTCATAACAAATAAACTCCAAGAGTCATCAGAAGACTGCCTCTTTTAAATGAGGCTCTGAGCAGATAAGTAACCTTTAACTTCTTGCCTTTCTCATTGTCAGTTTACTGTTACCATATTATATTTGGAGGAGATTTCGAGGGTTCGTTTTGACATCCCCTCTTTTCTCCCCCCCCTTCTCTCTCCATACTGATTTCCAATTTACGGAAATCCCTCCTTTCCCTCCCTTTCTCTGGTCGGATTTTAGGCTTGACTGCTATGTGATGGATTACTATTCTTGTAATTTATATCTAACTTGTCCTAATGGTTTATTTTCTTTCAGCCACGTAAGTATTTTAGGCTGGTTATCTATCTTATACCGATTTTTGGTTTCTTATTGATTAACTCACGTTTTTTATTGACGAAATAACGTTGTTTCAGCGAATTTCCCTCTTCGCTATGTCATTTCACTGCCTTTACACTAACGCGTTTATTTATTCGATGAATTCCCTTTCGAAAAAGCCTTAGCGCGAGCTAGGGTTTATCGCTGTTTGCCCTAGAGGAAAGAACCTTAGGAGGAACGACGTCGCGTAAGCGCGTTGCTAGGGCGCTTTCCTTTATTCTCCTTCACGTCATACGTTGCCAAGCATCAGCTGAGCGCGCGAGAGACTACGAGTTCGTTACTCGTTCTCCGCGCTCAGCTGTTCGTCCTCCCATTCACTGAGCCGTTTTCACCCGATTTTCGTTTATTTTTGTTTATTTTTACCTATATCTAGTAAAACTCACGAGCTTATTTAAATCGAACTTATTTCTTTGTACAACTCTCTTGCATTACTATACAGGGGTAATCATTACCTTGTACAAACCCCTTACTTTCATTCATATAATTAGATTGCCATCATGTCTGATTCTGACACTGAGGGTGCCTCTGCCCCTACCCCTAGTATTGAATGTAATAAAGCGCAACCCCACCAGCGCAATCCTTTGAGCACAGCTTTATCTTCAAAGAGGACTATCTCCCCTAATGTAGATGAATTTATTGATGGTCATTATCAAGATTCTTACGAATCAAGGGGTAAGAAGACAAAAAAGATTAAAAATTTACAAGACTTACCCCCTAAAAGCACTGTGGGAGGTCCTCGCACCTCACTACATATGGGAGGTCCTCGCACCTCAAACCAAATGGGTGTCCTCCGCGGCACAACTTATCATGGTGTCCACCGCGGCACAACTTATTTTGGTGTCCCTCGTGGCACAAGATATTCTGGTGTCCCTAGCGGCACACAAAACCTAAGTGCTAATGACCCTGCGCTCAACAATGATTACGGAGATGATAACTCCGATAGCACCCCTGATGAATATGTGCTAGATTTGAATGACGACTATGATGAAGATCTCTTTAATCCTTCAGAGTCTTCTTCTTCTTCTGTTCTTAAAGATAAAATTCTTGACCCTCTTGGGGAGGAAATGTTTTCACCCCTTAATCTTACACACCCTAGATGTTCTGAATGGTGGCCCCACGATCACGTGGCTAAATTTATTAATAAATGGTTGAGATTTCCCCTTGAGCGCAATACTCGTAATATCCTGAGGGCTGAGTGCGCAAGACCTTCTATAGACGATAAGGTGTGCCAAACCCCTAATTTGGACCCTGAATTAATACAATTTCTTTTTAAACTTGGACGAGACCCCCACAAAGGAATGGAGAGGTCTCTTAAAGGTTGCCAAGACCGTGTCCTAGATATCCTTGGCCCTTTAGCAAGAATTATAGATGCTGCAGAGGAGAGTCACCTTAATGGGACCCCTCTTAATACTGATTTAATAAGAGGCCTTAGTCAAAGAGCCTTAATCCTCCTCAGAAATGCCAATTCAGGCTTGAATGCTGAGAGACGAAGAGTTGTCCTAACTAGGATTAATCCAAAGCTTTCGGATTTGGCCGATAAAGAACCATCTCAAAATCCAAAAGGTCTCCTCTTTGGTGAGGAACTCATCAAAAATCTAGGAAAATACGTGTCCATGTTTACAGCCTTGGATAAGGCACAGCTGAATATGCGTAAGGTTTTTAACAACAACCTTTTTGGACGGGCCGGAACTAGGGGCCGCTCTTCCGGCCGATATAAACAAAGGTCCACTTCGAGATCAAGAGGCTTTGGAAGAGGCTTCCAACAAACCAATTATTCACAATTCTTTCCGCAAAGAGGACGTGGCATGCGATCAAGAGGTTACAGATCCCGCGGACAATCCTCCAGTGACACCACACCAAGTGAGTACCTTCTCCCCTCCTGCCCCTCTTTCTTTCCCCTCAGAGGTGGGAGGGAGACTCAGATTCTTTTTCCAGAACTGGGAAAAAATTGCTCAAGATTCTTGGGTTTTGAACACCGTCCGAGGTTTCAAAATAGACTTCACAGAAACCCCAAAACAGTTCTTTCTTCCAAAACATTTTCAGATTCCCCCAAGTATCATAGAGGAAGAGATCTCTTCCATGCTCAAAAAAGGAGCGATTATACAAGTCCCAATGGAAGAACTCAAATTCGTCAGCACACTCTTCCTTGTAGAGAAAAAAGACAAAGGGTGGAGACCACTTATAAACTTAAAACATCTCAACAAATTTTTGGTGTACCGACACTTCAAAATGGAAGGGATTCATCTCTTAAGAGATCTTCTTCTAGAAGGAGATTGGCTAGTAAAACTATACCTGAAGGACGCCTATTTCACCATTCCCATGGCAGAAATTCAAAGCCCTTCCTTTCGGTCTTTCATCAGCCTCTTGGTGCTTTACCAAGGGGATGAGACCAATTGCCTCCTTTCTGAGAGAAAGAGGAATACGCTTAATCATTTATCTAGACGACATTCTAATTATGTCTCAAGAACTCTCTCAAGTCTCCCAAGATCTGAATACTGTTATGAACCTTTTAGAAAATGTAGGTTTCATAATCAACAAGGAAAAATCTGTCTTGATTCCTTCAAAGTCGATGGAATTTTTGGGGTTCACTGTGGATACATCCAAGTGTCTCCTTCTTCTTCCCTCCCAAAAAATTACGAAAATCAAGAAAGAAATACGTCGTATTCTGAAACTCAAAGAATTTCCCCTCAAGAGATCTTGCAAGACTCCTCGGTCTCCTTTCTTCCTCTATCCAAGCAATTTTTCCTGGACCTTTGAACTATCGAGCTCTCCAAAGAGTGAAAGGGAGAGCTCCAAGATCCGGTCTTTGGTACGAGGATCTCATTTCTTTAGACAAGGACGCCAGTTTAGAACTGAACTGGTGGCTGGAAAATTTAGAAGCCTGGAACGGAAAGGCGATTTTTGGAACGAAACCCGAATTCGTTTTGGAATCAGATGCCAGCTTACATGGCTGGGGTGTGTGGTTCTGAAAATCTGGACCCTATTGTTATCCCAATATCGAGGTCCAATACCCGTGTCACAAAATATCAACGTACCATGACGGATTTAGTGTCCGTCAACCGATAATGATTAGGACATCATTCCTATGTATCTGCGCGACAATCGAGGGTAGCCAACACCCCTAAATCGTAGTTTCCGTCTCAATCCCTTAGACTCCATTTTGTGAACGGCATCCATCTTACGTCTTGCCCTCATGTTAAGTCAATTAAAGGTCGAGCTTGATCCAAAAGGACACGTCCACCTTCCCTGACTTCCCCCTGACCTGTCCAAACTGACTCCATTGCCTTAAGCCAAACCTGTTTGGGCGGCTCCCCGCCCAGTGGCCGAATACGATACTATCGACACATAACATTCCACAAACCATTCACCCCATACAGAACATGCTTTCTACAAACATGCACCTGTCCATACTTCTTCTTTATGGCCAGTTTTATGACTGGGTGGTACCTGCCTTTATTGGTGTTTCATCGATATCTGATGGGAGTCCCGGATCTTGCTGGGTAATCTGTCACGAACTGGACATCTAAAATGTGGGTTTGCTTACGTGACGCCGCACTTTGTATTATTACAGAAATATGTTTACAGCCATATCATAAACTCAAGAATTCTTGCTTGAAGCCATTATTTCTGTATAAAAGGAGAAGACTGGTTCTGTAAAAACGAACACGTACAGTCTCCTGAGAATACATGACCCGTGTTTGTCGTGCTTCTAGGACACGTGTTACTTGGTAGCTACCAATAAAAACTTGATCTCTGACTGCGACTAGAAGACTCATTGTTTCTGTGGTCCGGAACAAGGGAGAACTCAGAGGTCTTCGGGTGTTGTCCCCTGGCACCACCGGGTTCCTAAAAACCCGGCACCTCAGTTGGCGCCCAACTCGGGGCGATATCAAGCGGCGACGGTCCAAGCCAGATGTTCGTGAGGAGCTTCGTGTGAAAATTCCGGAGGACGGCCAGCCACTTCAGCGACCCCTGTAAGTCGACGTGGTTCCGAAGGTCTTTGCTGCGAGGTTCCCCGCGTCCCGACGGCTACGAAGGACTGCTGCCCTGACTATCGCCTTGTTTTGGACCCAGTGATCCTTGGTAGAGCGAAACGATAGACGAGTCTTCTAGCGACGTCACCGATCTTCAAATACTTCAGTTAAGTATAAGTGGAGCGTCTCCCATTCCTTAGTTTGTCCTTAGTTTTTGGTATCCTGGAGATACGACTTGATTTGGCACTTGCAAGCCCCAAAGCCGAAGGACTCGTGTTTTCACGAGAAATATCATAATAGATAAACCTTTGAAGTTTGAAGCTAGACTAGTGAGCGAAGATGCCTGGTTTTAGCAGACTTGGAAACTTGTTTTGTCTTGGTTATAATAGGGACTCCCGATTAGAGGATTCGTGTCCGGTTCCTCCAATTGGAACTCCAACGTATGAGCTCTATGTAAAACATGGCGTAGGTCCTATCACATATAATGAAGTGTGGATAAAATACACCCGTAAATGTGGTGTTTTAAAATGGCCCCAAAATGGTAGTTTCGACTCAGAAATTCTAGATAACCTAGAGGTCAAACTGTTCAAAAAGAAAGCCCGACCGGCGATGTTTGACTCTTTCCGCTTATGGCGTAAAGAGGCCAAACAAAAGGCAATTAAACTAGAAAAGAAGAATAAGAGGGAAAGGGGTATTTCAGTAATACAAGCCGCGATAAAATTTAAAGACAACGAAGAGGATCGAATAAGTGAGCAGTTGCACAGGCAACGTAAAATGGCAATAGATAAATGCTATCCTGTTTTACCATCTCTTCAGCAAGAGACAGTAAAAGAGCGTGAGAAAGATCCATTAATGGCGCATTTGCTGAGTTCGCCACCACCCTATGCGCAAAATGCCACAGCACCTCCGCAACCTTTAGTTGCACCTCTGGTAGCTGTCCTACCAGCTCCTCTACAGCACTCACCAGCTACTCTTCAGCTGGCTTCTATTTCTCTAGTGCAGCCTCCTCAAGGCTCACCAGTCACATCTACTTCTCCTACTGTTCCTTCTACAACTTCGCCTAGCGCACCTTCTATTTCTTCCGATACTAGTTCTGCGAACGCTTCTGTTTCTGCTTTGCGTGACTCTGTTCTGACACCAGTTATTCCTCCACTTTCACCTTCCGTCTGGCATAAAACGGCCAGCATTATTACTAACATTCCTTCACCACTTTTTCGGTCGCCTAAAACGACCCCTAATACGGGACTAAGACAGTTACGAAGCCAAATGCTTGATTATCGAGAGAGGGAATGCCTGAATAAGTTAGCACGGAATTGGGCTCTGGATACAGCCAGATATGATGTAGAGTCCGTCATGAACGTTTTCCGTCAATGGGATGAACCGACGCAAAGATATGTTTTTGAACAGATGTGTGTTTTTCTGTGTGAGGATTTGGAAGATAATGGTCAAGAGAGCAACTCTCGAGAGTTGTGTAGTATACGATTTAAATTCGGGGAAGGCATGATTGTAGGTCCCGATGTCGACAAAGCAGTTGAGGTATTATTATCATATCGAAGCACAGGTGGTAACTCTGGGTCATCGTCTGAATGTGGTACGTCTAGTAGGAAAAGAGCGAGACAGTACCCCATGAGAGAGGTTCCTCCTGTTTGGAGGGAAGGTGATGCGAATGCTAATCCACCAATTCTGCCCCATTTCCAGCGTGTATGGGTACATGTCCCATGGAAAAGATCGGAAGTATTAGCACTCAAACAGTCACTACCTGACCATCGTAAGAACCCAACTGGGTATTATAAGGAGTTATCGCAAACTGCAAGCTCATGTATAATGAATTTAGCAGATGTAGACATGTTATTTGGGAACGTTGTTCCACATCCTTTATGGAGCAAGATACGTCATACGGATCACGATCAGGAACTAGGTGACTCATGGGCGAACATTGCGACTACAGATGCTAGACAAGTCGGTGGTTTTAAACCTGAGCCGTTAATAGCTGAACTTCCCGGTAGAATTATAGCGTACATGAAGACAATAATGCCTGAAGTACGCGTAAATTGGGACAAGCTATCAGCATGTAAACAAAAGAAAGATGAGAATGTGTCTGACTTTTTCACGAGATTTGAGGAAACATTCACCGACCACAGTGGCCAAGATATGGCTACCGAGGGTGGCCAAAGATTGTTTGTGGACAAGTTCGTACATAATTTGCTCCCTGAACTATGTAATAAACTAAAAGACTCTGAGAGTGCTTGGTCTGTCTCTACGTCAGCACAGATTTTAGCTACAGCCCAGTACTATGAGAATAGGCGTAAAGACGAGCTAGACAAGGCAGATAAAAAGACGAAAGATTTGAAAACTAAGGTTCTCCTCCAGCAGGCCTATCCGCCTCGCACGGCTAGTCAGCCCGACTATCAACCGCGACAGCAGTATTCGAGGAACGCGCAAGGTAACGAGTTTTCCCACCAGCGTCCTACATATGGCCCGAATCAATGTGCGTATTGCAAAGAAGAGGGTCATTTTAAGGATAATTGTCCGGCTCTTCCGCGACGTTTAAACGGTGGTCAAGGTGTAAGGGGGAGAGGTGTTCAACATGCTCCTAGAGGTAGAGGCCGTGGAAATTTCACTCAGAATACAACTTCTTTTCCGCCTCAGAAGTCCATGAATAGCTTTGACCAACAGAATAATTCATCGTCTAAATCAGCTCAGTACTATGCTGACGACTATTACGCTGAACACGAAAATGAGGGTAACGATTGCTAGGACAGCCATGGACAAAGAGAGGGAGTTGTCTCAGTTCCGGTAGATCAGAATGGACCTTATGTCGAGGTAATAGCCTCAGGAGTGTCAGAGCCATTTCTGCTGGATACTGGTGCCACAAAAAGTTCTATCATGCACTCGAAACTTCCTGGCGCACCTTTGTCTGGCGAAATGAATGTCTCAGTAGGTTTCTCTGGCGCCCCTGTTAGAAACCCGATCTCTAGTCCTATGTCTCTTTCTGTTGGCCCATGCGAATTAGAAGCACCCCTCATTTTGACAACAGATTGTGGTGAAAATTTGCTAGGTTTGGACTTACTAAAAAGGTTATATGCGACCTTGTACTGTTCTCCCTCGGGAGTACAACTTACTTTAGGCAAGAAGGTCATTTCTTCGATGTATTTATCAAAGGAAAATATTCCAACTGAATTATTGTCACTTCCTGATATACTCTGGGCTAATGGTTCTAATGATGTAGGTCGTTTGGAGATAACACCATATGTCATAACGTTGAAAGCCGACGTTAGGTTGCCACGTATTCCCCAATACAAAAT
The DNA here is from genome assembly GCF_964261635.1 of Lissotriton helveticus. NCBI lineage: Eukaryota > Metazoa > Chordata > Amphibia > Caudata > Salamandridae > Lissotriton > Lissotriton helveticus. Next base: position 1,015,811,737 of record NC_136067.1, read on the forward strand.
ATCTAGCGAATGCGAAAAAGCGTTGTTGAAAATTGTTCATGATTTGATTGATAAAGACGTCAGCGAAGAAACGACAGGAAATGTCTGTAACAGTCCGGTTTTGCCCGTCTTAAAACGTACTGATCCTTCACAACCCCCTGTGTATAGGTTCGTGATCGACCTCAGAGAAGTAAACAAGATAGTTATCCCACAGTTTCCAGTCGTCCCCGACATTACTGCTTTATTGACAATGGTTCCAGCTTCAGCAAATTGGTTCTCGGTGATTGACCTGAAGAACGCTTTCTTCAGTATCCCGATTGCCGAGGAGAGTAGAGATATTTTCGGATTTAATTTAGGAGGACGAAGCTTCCGCTTCAAGTGCGCTCCTCAAGGCTACTGCGAAAGCCCATCCATATTCAGTCAGGCCCTAAAAACACAACTAGACACGATTGTTCTACAAAGTGGTTCAACTCTGATTCAGTACGTAGACGATCTGCTAATCGCTGCGGACACTGAAGAAATTTGCAAGAAAGCTACGTTATCATTATTGCATCACTTATGTGACATGAAGCACAAAGTCTCCCTTTCCAAACTACAATTTTGCCGACAAGAAGTAACCTACTTAGGTCACGTCTTGTCGAAGGAGGGAAGGAGACTGACACCAGAAAGAATACAGGCAATTGCAGAACTAAGTGCCCCAAGGACACAGAGAGAAGTTCGAGCTTTTTTGGGCATTACATCGTACTGTAGACAATGGATACCGAATTTCTCACTGCTAGCTAAACCCTTGCTGGCACTACTCCGTAAAGATACGCCCAATCCTATGCCCTGGTCTGAAGATTGTCAGACGAGTTTTCACAAGTTGCGTGATGCATTGTGTTCAGCCCCTGTGTTGGGAAACCCCAATTACAGTAAGCCTTTCACATTATATGTCCATGAGAAGGAAGGCTGTGCATTATCAGTCTTAACACAACATTTTGGGAACAGACAGCGCCCATGCGCGTATTTTTCGGCAACTCTGGATCCTGTGGCTAAGGCACTACCAAGTTGTCTGAGGGCTACCGCCGCAGCAGCTGTCTGCATTCGACAATCCGCTGGATTAGTCATGAATAATACTCTGATCGTTATGGTTCCGCACGCAGTAGACATTTTACTAAACAGGACGAAGACACAACACCTTACTAGCGCTCGACTATCCAGTTACGAACTGACGTTGCTAGCAAGCCACATCCACATAAAGAGGTGTGATACACTGAATCCCGCAACGTTATTACCCATTCCGACAGGAACAGACAAGAGTGATAAACATGACTGCTGCTTTAGGACAGAAGAAGAGACAAAAGGGAGAGTAGACTTACAGGACACTCCCCTTCCTGAATGCAATGATACTTTATGGGTTGACGGTTCATGTTTCAAGTTACCGAATGGTGATACGACTGCCGCATATGCTGTAACAACATTACACACCATTATAGAGACCGCACGTATTTCCCACAACTCTGCACAAGCTGCGGAAATTATTGCACTTACCAGAGCATGCGTGTTAGCAAAAGGATAGCGAGTGAATGTGTACACGGACAGCCAATACGCCTTTGGCGTGGCTCACAGTTTTGGGAGATTATGGCGTGAACGTGGTTTCCTTACCTCACATGGTGCAAAGATACAACATGGTCAGCTAGTTAATGAGCTCCTTGAGTCACTGACCATGCCACTACAAGTTGCCATTATGAAATGCAGTGCACACAAGAAAATTCAAGACGATATTGGCCTCGGGAATGCATTTGCAGACGAGGTTGCGAAAGAGACCGCAAGGGACACGATGAGTCGAATGTATGTTGCGGGTCCCGCTAGATGTACTGCTGATGTGGGAATGTGTGAGGACACCATTGAAAGCGTAAAATGCATACAAGCTGAGGCAACTGAGAATGAGTTGAATGAATGGAGAGAAAGTAAGGGTAGATTGGATGCGAATGGTTGTTGGGTCGAATTATCGGAACACCAGCGATGGCTACTACCTAATGCATACGTACTTGCAGTAGTAACAATGGCTCACGGCATGGCACACATCAGTTCGAAAGGAATATGTAAGCTATTGGCCCCAGTATGGCAGAATAGCAATATCCCAAAATATGCAGAAAATGTGGTCAGAAACTGTATGATATGCCTAAAACACAATCCCGGTAAAGGAACTTCAACTCCAGCTGGTCACTTTGCGCCTCCTATGTATCCGTTCGAGGTTTTGCAGCTCGATTTCATTCACATGGAAAGGTGCAACAATCTAAAGTATGTGCTCGTTGTTGTTTGCGCTTTTTCAAGGTGGGTGGAAGCGTACCCCCTTAAAGACAATACTGCTATGACAACTGCCAAAGCCCTTGTCAAAGAGTTCTTCCCGAGATTCGGTATGCCTAGAATTGTCTGGAGTGATAATGGAAGCGAATTCATAAGACGAGTGATGAAGAGAGTGTGTGAGTGTCTAGGCATACACCAGAAATTCCACGCTGCAAATCACCCCCAATCAGCCGGATTAGTAGAGTGCTACAATGGCACTTTGAAACTCAAGCTAGCCAAGATCCAAGCCAGTACAGGTCTTAAATGGCCTGACGCCTTGCCCCTAGCACTCTTGTCAACTAGGATGACCGTCCATTCCAGATTAGGTCTTAGCCCCCACGAGATCGTGTTTGGCCGCCCAGCCAACGTCTGGGGCGTGCCAAGACCTAAGAAACTCCGCGAAATAGAACACCCCGTACTGCTTGATTATTTGTGCGAATTGACAGCTAAATTGCGTGTTTTACACCAACAGGTTCACAGTTCCTCTCCGCCAGCCTCTGACGATCCAGGTCATACAATCAAACCCGGTACGTGGATATTGGTGCGGAACTTCCAGCGCACCAACAACGGACAGCCGAGGTGGACCGGACCATACCTGGTACTTCTTTCCACGAGATCAGCGGTTCGGGTGGACGGCAAAAAGAACTGGGTGCATGGGACCCATTGCAAACGGGTCCCTCTGCCCCTTCCATACGACCGGTGGGTCGATAAAGGACTTGCCGACTCTAAGACTGAATCCGTACCTCGTTTCATCCCTTTCAGCGATGCACGTTTAAAAGAGACTGGTACCGAAAAGGAGAGTGATCGTATTTTGCAAGGACGTGTGTCACCATCTATGCAATTGGACACTACCGAACCTGAGACATTGTTTAAAGACCACACCGTACCTGAGAAGCGACGATACAACCTGAGATCCAGCCCCAGGGACTAATAAAACCTTGATCTAATGTGATTTCCCTTTTCCCCCAAGAACTATTTTTTATCTTCCAGCTCTCTCGTCCCAGGGAACTAGCTCATTTTTGATTTTCGAACCGCCATCCGGTTCCGCTGCTAGGGTCGCGGTTGAAGTGTAGGGAGTGCAACCAAGGAAGTTTTAGGTCTACGGTTCTGGTTGGTCCGAGGGAGTCACCCCGGACCGAACGGAGCGCGCTCCCTGGCAGAATCAACCTACCACCGCGGGCAGCAAGTAGAGGATGGAGTTTCCAAGGGTAGAGAGACCTGTCAAGCTTACGAACTTTGAAAAACAATTGTGTATTATACTGTCCAAGAAAAGATATTTAATAATATGTGTTCTAATGCTGTGTAGCACTGTGATGCTTTTGATTGGTTATGCTCTATTCGTATTTCAAGTTTCCCTACTCTCAAATGACACTCTGCCGACGCCTTCTCCCACTCTCTCCCCACATTCTTTTCACCCTCTACCTGAACACGAGTCTGCCAGAAGGCTCGAATTTGTAAATAACTCTTTCATCCAACTCCTACACCAACACCAGTCTATAATGAACACATCAAACTGTTGGATATGCGGACTCATGCCGCACACGACGGATAAGGGTATCCCATACTTCATCCTGCCATTTAGTTATTATGGTTCTCTGTGGGCTTTTCAGACCATGTTCCTATTCGCCCTAGAACCATACCCGACCCGTTCCACTGAAAGTGATTCCAGTAACAAGGCACTAATAGCAGGGATAAGAAATATGAGTAGAGAGTTCGACACATATCTGACTATCCCCAAAGATGAACTGACCCCATACACTCGTTGGAACGTAACCAAACATGGCGTTTACCTGATCAAGAGCCAGGCAGCAAAGAAATCCCGCCCAGTTTGGATAGTGCCCCACCGAGGTCACCTATGTTTACAAGGTATTGGTAGAGATCCCACTGCACAGTTAGGAAAGAGCATTTGCACAGAAACATATGTGCTCGCCTCCCGAACTTCCCCTATACTCTTAGCAGCCAAAGGCACGTATTTCGTCTGCCACGACCAAGCCTATACATGGTTACCCCCTGACTTCTCAGGCACGTGCTTCATCTCATTTCTGCTGCCTCCTACCTACACGGCCCGAGCAGATTACCATCGGACAAGGACAGCTAGAGGTGTCGTGAGTAAAGACGACACCGCGGGTCAGGAATTCGCTGACTTCGCAAAAGGTTTTCTGCCATTTTGGGGGCCTATGGTGAACAGCAGGAATATTCGCCAGTTAGCAAGGATAGTTGAATCCGCCGTGACTACAACGGCCGGAGCACTTGGCAATTTGACAACCGAGCTTCAGTCGGATCGACTTATGACCCTTCAGAACCGAATTGCCCTTGATATCATACTCGCCGATCGTGGTGGTGTGTGTAGAGTCATCCAATCCAGTTGTTGCATATTCATCCCTGATAATGCACCGACAGTATACCAGGCCATCTCTAAACTACATGAAATATCTGGTTCCCTTCACGTTGAGAAAGGGGATTGGTCCTTGCTAGGGTGGTTCTGGGGACTGATCGCTGCCTGGGGATGGAAAACGCTAATCTTCATTGGGATGATCTTAACACTTCTGTTTATGTTCTGCCTATGTGTCCAGTGCGCTCCTGCACTCTGTGGCGTCTGTGCTACTTCATGTGTACGGAAGCCTGCGTCAAGGGACGAACTAAGCAACAGGATGATGTTACAGCAGCATCTCCACGAATTCCTTCATACAGATTTGGACTCGGATTAACATGAGTTATTGCCTTACATAAGGGCAAAAGGAGGGTCTGTGGTCCTGAAAATCTGGACCCTATTGTTATCAAAATATCGAGGTCCAATACCCGTGTCACAAAATATCAACGTACCATGACGAATTTAGTGTCCGTGAACCGATAATGATTAGGACATCATTCCTATGTATCTGCGCGACAATCGAGGGTAGCCAACACCCCTAAATCGTAGTTTCCGTCCCAATCCCTTAGACTCCATTTTGTTGACGGCATCCATCTTACGTCTTGCCCTCATGTTAAGTCAATTAAAGGTCGAGCTTGATCCAAAAGGACACGTCCACCTTCCCTGACTTCCCCCTGACCTGTCCAAACTGACTCCATTGCCTTAAGCCAAACCTGTTTGGGCGGCTCCCCGCCCAGTGGCCGAATACGATACTATCGAAACATAACATTCCACAAACCATTCACCCCATACAGAACATGCTTTCTACAAAGATGCACCTGTCCATACTTCTTCTTTATGGCCAGTTTTATGACTGGGTGGTACCTGCCTTTATTGGTGTTTCATCGATATCTGATGGGAGTCCCGGATCTTGCTGGGTAATCTGTCACGAACTGGACATCTAAAATATGGGTTTGCTTACGTGACGCCGCACTTTGTATTATTACAGAAATATGTTTACAGCCATATCATAAACTCAAGAATTCTTGCTTGAAGCCATTATTTCTGTATAAAAGGAGAAGACTGGTTCTGTAAAAACGAACACGTACAGTCTCCTGAGAATACATGACCCGTGTTTGTCGTGCTTCTAGGACACGTGTTACTTGGTAGCTACCAATAAAAACTTGATCTCTGACTGCGACTAGAAGACTCATTGTTTCTGTGGTCCAGAACAAGGGAGAACTCAGAGGTCTTCAGGTGTTGTCCCCTGGCACCACCGGGTTCCTAAAAACCCGGCACCTCAGGTGCTTGCCTTCTGGACCAGAATACTGGTGGAACGTGGTCACGGGAAGAATCTTCCCAACACATAAATTATCTGGAACTCACCGCTGGACTTTACGCCTTGATGAGTTTCAAACACTCACTACAAGGGAGATCGGTTGTTTTAAAGATGGACAATATGTCGGCGGTAGCCTATATAAACCGCCTGGGTGGCACAAAATCTACAGACCTTTCGAATCTGGCGAAAAAACTTTGGATGTTCTGCTTAGAACACAAGATTGCCCTGAAAGCGGAATATCTTCCCGGGAATACGAACATTTCCGTAGACTGGAACTCGAGATTCCTCAGGGATCACAGCGATTGGAAACTCAACATTTCCATTTTCAATTTGCTCAATACAATTTGGGGACCTTTAGAAATAGATCTTTTTGCAAGCAGATTAACGTTCCAACTCGAAAAATACTTCAGTTGGATGCCCGATCCTGCAGCTCTAGCCGTGAATGCATTTCTTCAATCGTGGAAGAATCTGAGGTCTTATGCCTTCCCCCCCTTCGCGATGATCCAGAGAGTTCTACAGAAAGTCAGAGTCGAACAATGCTGCCTTGTTCTAGTCACTCCTTTCTGGCCATCCCAAGCTTGGTTCCCAACAGCTCTGGAACTGAGTTACGACACCCCTTTCCTAATCCCGTGCCAGGATCATCTACTAATAGGCGTAGATGGCGAAATTCACCCTCTAATACAGACAGGGAATTTGAACCTTCTTGCTTGGAGAGTGTCAGGAGATCTAACGAAGTCTCAGGACTTTCGACAACGGCTTCGACTCTCCTCTCTGAGTCATGGTCTCCAGGAACCCATTACAGATATAACAACATCAGGAGAACATGGGTTCGTTGGTGCTTGGAAAGAAACTTGGATCCCCTTGAGGCACCTATTGTCCACATAGTTTATTTCTTATGTGAACAATTTGATAGAGGTCTAAGCTACAGAACCATCAATTGCTATAGATCTGCAATTTCTTCTGGCCATATTCTGGTGAATGGTAAGACGGTAGGTAAGAATGTTATTATTTGTAGAGTTATGAAGAGCATCCGTCTGAGAAGACCACCAAAGCCGAAATATGATTCCCTATGGGATGTTAACTTAATTTTAGACCTCTTTATTTCTTGGCCTCACAACACTTTTCTCAATAGAAAATTTCTCTCTTTCAAACTCGCTATTCTTCTCTGTCTCATTTCTTGTAGAAGGGTCTCTGATTTTAAAGCATTAGACATTTCTAATAGATCTTTCAACATGTTTGGTGTAAAATTTGAAATTTATCGAAGAACTAAGACTATGTCTGATTCTATCTTCTATCCCCGCTTTGACTCCTGTCCTAAACGTTGTGTTCTCGATTGTTTACAAGAGTATGAACACAGAATTTCCCTCTCCGTTTTCCAAACGTAAATCAATTGTTGGTTTCTTTTGTTGAGCCTCATAAAGCTATTTCCTCTAGCTCTATTTCTAGGTGGGTTAAATCTGTTATGGGTCTAGCTGGTATCAATTTACGTAAATTTCAAGCTCATTCTATAAGAGGTGCTATGGCCAGCAAATCACTTTGGTCTGGAGGTAAATTAGATGATGTTTCTAAGGCTGCTGATTGGTCAAACGCTAGCACTTTTGCTCGACATTACTGCAAACCTATAGAACATATGTCTGATGTAGTTTTACAAAGCTACCAACATGCATAATGTAGCCTCCGGTCTTGTAATGAAATTGCGATTCTCCTATTACCATGACCAGAGAATCTGGATTTCATTAAAGACACGGAGGCTCACATTATCCCACCCATCCCTCCCTGGGATGTGAAGTGTATTTATTTGAACTGTACTCTTTACAATTGTCTTTCTTTATCAAATACTGCTTATATATTATTAAATTTTCATTGTTGAAATGTTTCATTGTTAAAGATTTTTCATCGTTGATATGCTGCTTTCTTATCCTTTAATTTTGTGTACTCCCAAACTTACACATTTTTTTTTTTCAGATAATCCTTCTTAAATCTTGGGATATTTGGATCCTTGTTGAACTCCGAATTGTTTGGAATTTCTCATCCTATAGTCCTCTGAAGTTACTCGAAAATGTGGAACTTGTTGCAGTTTCATGAACTTTATTTGGAACCTTTTGCTGTTTTATGACTTCTCTGTAATTTCCTCATTTAAAAGAGGCAGTCTTCTGATGGCTCTTGGAGTTTATTTGTTATGAGTGTTCTCAATGGAACCTTTCTATTATGATGTTTGCGGCTGCTTGGAGACGCATTAAAAGTTATATGCATAATGTGAGCCTCCGTGTCTTTAATGAAATCCAGATTCTCTGGTCATGGTAATAGGAGAATCGCAATTCAAGAGCATAGCAGATGATTTGTGCCAGAGAAGTATTCCTTGTCAGAGAAATAATCAGGGAACACAAACATTGGTTGTCATAGAGGCAATTCAAAAGGCCCATTTTCTAGACTTCAGGCAGACTTCACAGAGATGCCTGTATGTAATGGGTTCAGATACATTCTCATGATTTCTAAATGGGTTGCAACCTATCCGACCAGACACGGTGACTGCATGACTGTGGCCAAGCCCCTGATGAGGGATTTAATACAGAGGTTTGGCTTTTCTACTTCCATTGAGACGGATGTCCAAACTCAAAGGTTTCACTGTAATTAGCACCACATGCATCAGAATTTGTGGAGAAATGAACATCACGCTCAAAAATAAACTTTCCATGGTGTGTGCTTCCTCAAATCTTAAGAGGCCTGATGCTCTTCCTCTTGTTCTCATGAGAATTAGAAGTACTTTATATGAAAAAACTGGTCTCTTGCCCTATGTGATCCTGATGGGCAGAGCTATGAGAGTTGCATGCATCCAATCAGCTACAATTGTGTCAATAACTGATGATATTGTACTAATTACTCAAAAGGTCTGGCTGATGTGGACCAGGTCACTGGTGTCTGATCAAGAAGCACGTTCACAAGGACTGTCTGGAGCCGAGATGGAAGGGGCCCTATCAAGTCATGCCAAACTCCTGCAGTGGATCCATGCAGCTCACACAAGAAGAGTGCAGACGGCGGATGAAGTGGTGACACAAACCACTGAAATCACTGAAGTCTTTTAACCCCCCAAACTATGAAAGTGCTCTGCCCCGCTTTGACTCCTGTCCTAAACTTTGTGTTCTCGATTGTTTACAAGAGTATGAACACAGAATGTCCCCTCTCCGTTTTCCAAACATAAATCAATTGTTGGTTTCTTTTGTTAAGCCTCATAAAGCTATTTCCTCTAGCTCTATTTCTAGGTGGGTTAAATCTGTTATGGGTCTAGCTGGTATCAATTTACGTAAATTTCAAGCTCATTCTATAAGAGGTGCTATGGCCAGCAAATCACTTTGGTCTGGAGGTAAATTAGATGATATTCTTAAGGCTGCTGATTGGTCAAACGCTAGCACTTTTGCTCGACATTACTGCAAACCTATAGAACATATGTCTGATGTAGTTTTACAAAGCTACCAACATGCATAATGTAGCCTCCGGTCTTGTAATGAAATTGCGATTCTCCTATTACCATGACCAGAGAATCTGGATTTCATTAAAGACACGGAGGCTCACATTATCCCACCCATCCCTCCCTGGGATGTGAAGTGTATTTATTTGAACTGTACTCTTTACAATTGTCTTTCTTTATCAAATACTGCTTATATATTATTAAATTTTCATTGTTGAAATGTTTCATTGTTAAAGATTTTTCATCGTTGATATGTTGCTTTCTTAACCTTTAATTTTGTGTACTCCCAAACGTACACATTTTTTTTCCCAGATAATCCTTCTTAAATCTTGGGATATTTGGATCCTCGTTGAACTCCGAATTGTTGGGAATTTCTCATCCTATAATCCTCTGAAGTTACTCGAAAATTTGGAACTTGTTGCAGTTTCATGAACTTTATTTGGAACCTTTTGCTGTTTTATGACTTCTCTGTAATTTCCTCATTTAAAAGAGGCAGTCTTCTGATGGCTCTTGGAGTTTATTTGTTATGAGTGTTCTCAATGGAACCTTTCTATTATGATGTTTGCGGCTGCTTGGAGATGCATTAAAAGTTATATGCATAATGTGAGCCTCCGTGTCTTTAATGAAATCCAGATTTTCTGGTCATGGTAATAGGAGAATCGCAATTCAAGAGCATAGCAGATGATTTGTGCCAGAGAAGTATTCCTTGTCAGAGAAATAATCAGAGAACACAAACATTGGTTGTCATAGAGGCCCTCCCCTTTGCCATCCGAGGAAATAGCAACCTCCTCTCGTTCAGAAAGGCCTTGAAAACGCATTTGTTTGCTAAATCCTGCTGATCTGCCCTGAGCCTGCGCTAAACCATTTTATCTTCAAGCGCTGCGAGGCCTCAGGGCAGTTATGCGCTATACAAATGCAATTTTTCATTTCATTTCATTTCATTTCAAATCAAAAGGCCCATTTTCTAGACTTCAGGCAGACTTCACAGAGATGCCTGTATGTAATGGGTTCAGATACATTCTCATGATTTCTAAATGGGTTGCAACCTATCCGACCAGACACGGTGACTGCATGACTGTGGCCAAGCCCCTGATGAGGGAATTAATACAGAGGTTTGGCTTTTCTACTTCCATTGAGACGGATGTCCAAACTCAAAGGTTTCACTGTAATTAGCACCACATGCATCCGAATTTGTGGAGAAATGAACATCACGCTCAAAAATAAACTTGCCATGGTGTGTGCTTCCTCAAATCTTAAGAGGCCTGATGCTCTTACTCTTGTTCTCATGAGAATTAGAAGTACTTTATATGAAAAAACTGGTCTCTTGCCCTATGTGATCCTGATGGGCAGAGCTATGAGAGTTGCATGCATCCAATCAGCAACAATTGTGTCAATAACTGATGATATTGTACTAGATTACTCAAAAGGTCTGGCTGATGTGGACCAGGTCACTGGTGTCTGATCAAGAAGCACGTTCACAAGGACTGTCTGGAGCCGAGATGGAAGGGGCCCTATCAAGTCATGCCAAACTCCTGCAGTGGATCCATGCAGCTCACACAAGAAGAGTGCAGACGGCGGATGAAGTGGTGACACAAACCACTGGAATCACTGAAGTCTTTTAACCCCCCAAACTATGAAAGTGCTCTGTGTTTGACTGGGGTGAATAGGAATTTTAATTTTTCTGGAGTCTTGGTATACAGCCCTTCCAGCCCGATAAGAATTTGCAGGAAATACTTAAGAGAGTATCTCACCACTGGTGCTGAAATTGGCTCTTTTAAACATAGTTAGTACTTGAATTTGCATATGGAGGCATAGATCTTGGCACAACTCTTCAACTTTCTTCAACATTTAGAAGTGATTGAGCTCATCCAATTAGTTAAAGAGTCCCACAAATGAGGATGGGTATCTGCTGGATATAGTGTTCTCCAATATACTCTATTTAGATGTGCTTTGTCTAGTTCCAGTGACTGTTTCGATCAATATGCCGTCTTGTTAAATATGGCAGTGCAACCTTCATCACGCCATATACAGCGCAGAACTTTTAGGGGCAGGCAATGGTATAAATTGGATGATGGTAAAGTCTGTAGGTTGCTCCAAGCCCGACACCAATATTAATGAGGTGACACAGAATACAATGTCTTGGATAAATTTGGCGCTTGAGGTACTGACCCCAGTTAGGGGGGTTAAAAAGAAGAAAAAGCCACAAGCTCCCTGGTTCAATAAACAGATATGCTAAAAAAAATGGTGCTGGAGCACACCTAGGGGAAACAGTATGATTTAAGGATATAAAGATTTATCGTGCTGCTATAACATTTATTACAAAATGATAAAAAAGGCTTTTCTAACTATTATACGACTATAATTGAAGAAGGTAAAAATCCAGCCAAAGAGATTCATGTGATTGTGCAGGATTTACTGAAGCCATTGATTAACGCAACTTTAAGGGATGAGTCTAATGATGACTGTAGTTTGCTTACAGATCATTTTATGAAAATGTAAAAGACATATAATCCAGTTTTTCTGACGAGCATAGTACATTCAACACAATCAGAACCAGTTATTCCACCAAATATCTGTTTAGAGGAATATGAGCTCTTAGGCCTAGATACGTTGCAAATTCTACTATTCAAAATCAAATCTGGATCTCCCTATTATTCAGCAAGGCCAGAAGAAAGAGCAGGCTCTGTCCTTTACTCTATATTTCCTAAGCTGCAAACTGTATCTATTTCAGCTGCGTACATGCCTAGCGACTGGAAACATGCAAAGGTGCATCTTCTTCTAAGAAGACCCAACTTCGATGAAACACTTCCTGAGAATTACCGACCAATCTCCTTTCTGCCATTTATGGCAAAAGTAGTAGTAAAACGTTAATTACCAACTGACAAAATACCTGGAGGAACATCAATGATTATATCCTTCCCAAAATGAATCCAGCCTGTTTCATAGCACTGAAATGGCCCTGACTGAGGAGCTGTACCACTGGCTTGATGAAGGAGGCACAGCCACATAAATGTTATAAGATCAAAGTGTGCAATTCAATACCGTGCCCATAAAGTCCTCTTGGGTAGATTATATGAGATTGGAATATACGGCAAGGTGCTGGCTTGGTTTACCTCTTTTTTGGAGGACTGTTCCTTCCAGTTGATTTCACATCCATTTACTTCTACCAAGCACCAGTTCCAATTTGGGGTCCCCCAAGGCTCGGCCTTAAGCCTCAATCTCTTCAACAATTAGGTAAGACCTTTAGCAGCAATTGTGGCGTCCTTTAATTAGTCCTCACATCATATGCTAATGACACCAAATTGATCCTATTATTGTCCTGAGGAGAGGGGATCTACCTTATTTAAAAGCTATATTGTGGCAGTGGCACACTGCAATGCATTTGAACTACCTGAAACTAAATGTTAGCAAGATAGAAATGTTTTTGTTGGTCAAACAGTATGGGGATTGGGGTCCTCACTTGTGGCCTGAATTGTTTTATGTAGACACAATGAATCCAAATCTGAGGTAAAGTTATTTGGGAGTCTGATAGTTTGGTAGTAAACTGTCCTTTGAACCACAAATTAAAGCATATACATCTTGCTGTTTTGGCTTGTTATGGAGTGTGAAGAGAATCTTAGATGTTTTAATCTCTAAAGGTTACAAAAGATGATTATTCAGGCTTTGATTATTTCACAATTATATTATTGCATTGTTCTATATGTGGACTCAACCAGATATGCTACAAAAGACTACAGATCATTCAGAATTCAACAGCTAGGCTTCTTTGCCATGTGCCACAAACTCAATCTGTATCTTAACAGCTCAGTATTCTACACTGGCTCCCAATTGAGAAGCAGATGGATTTTAAGGCATTATGGGTGGTGCGCTAAGTTTTCTATGAAACAGGTGCACTGAGCATATGGTCCTTGATTCAATAATACCCCCGACCAGGTTGTTAAGATCTGCGGAACTTAACCTAGTGGTGATCCTATGCTTCAAGAGGGGAAGGCAGGGAGGAAGGTCTTTCCGCATACTCATGCCTTCTCTCTAGAATAAACTCCCAAGTCATTTAACAGCAATGTATAATCACTTTAGTTTTAGGAAGCAGCTTAAGTCCTGTATGTTCCAGCTGTAAGCGTGTTTTTCTTCTGCTATTTCTTTATACGCACTGGGAAGCACTGAGGAGGGCAGCTGTAAAGAGGAGCACAGTGTGCATGAAAACCCTCCAAGAGAAACTCCAGACTTAAATGATCAGGTACACTTTTATTCCAATTCCAAAGGCGATATGTTACATCTTCAGTCCCAAGTGCTGAATGCCGTTCAATGCCTCGCCAACCCTTATATCCCTCACTAGAATTTCCATGCAAGCTACAGCCCCTCAAATGTAAACACAGGCGCGACTGCCACAAAGGTGACACGCTTGCACTGGTTAATACATACTCCATGTTTCAACAATGAACAATGTCATCATAAGTACGAGCACAACAGCAAAAAATATGTTACCACACTCTTGCAAAAAGCTACAACCAAAGGAAGCCATGTGTAGTATGAATCCTTGTAAAATAACATAATATAACTGATTTACAGAGCTGAGCTGAGTTTGCTGCATGAATCCAAAGGGGGGGGGGGGGGGTTAAATCCTGAGACTAATGAAGGTGAACAAGATCCTGGTGAAAGTACCAGTAATCGATTTCAGTCTGAGAATAATAGTGAAGAACGGGAAACAACCTGTACAATGCAACTTTTACAACGCACTACCATTACAACAAAACTTTTACAACGCAACATCCATTACATCGCATGCCATTACAACGCAACCATTACAACGCATGACACTACAACGCATACCACTACAAAGCATGTCATTACAATGCATACCATTACAGCGCATAACATTACAACGCATAGTACCCTTACACTATCCAACACTTACCCTACTGTTGCACCCACTGGAGTTAGAATAGTAATTTTTACCCCTACACTATCCAACATTTACCCTACAGTTGCACCCCCCTGGAGTTAGAATAGTATTTTTTACCCCTACACTATCCAACACTTACCCTACTGTTGCACCCCCTTGAAGTTAGAATAGTAATTTTTACCCCTACACTATCCAATACTTACCATACATGCAATGTAATGTTATGCGTTGTAATGGTATGCGTTGTAAAGGTAGTATGCGTTGTAATGGAATGCGTTGTAAAGGTAGTTTTTAAAAATTCGTTGTAATGGCATGCGTTGTAATGGATGTTGCGTTGTAAAAAATGCGTTGTAAAGGTATGCGTTGTAAAAGTATGCGTTGTAACGTCATACATCCGTGAAGAACTATTGCAAAGTCACAAGCAACAGGAAGAAACAGGCTGATCCAGTTTGTGAAAAAGTCAAGCTGAAAATTCAAGTCTCTAGAACTGCCAAAGGAAAACCATTTACAGTGAGTGAAGTTGCTGATGCTGGTCAAAGCACAATAGCAGTTGTGAGTGGAGAAGACTCAGCAGTAGTCACAAGCGAAGATACAAAGGTTGAGAGAGTGCATCAGGGAGACAAGTAACCTTAAGCAGTAAAAAGTACCAGTGAAAGGTATCACTGGAAGAATCAAAAATCAGATTCATTCAGAGAAGTACCAGAGACAATTGAAACTGATTCAGAGAATAGTGACAGAAAATCGCCTGTTGCTAAGAAGCCAACAAGAAGAAGAATCTTGAATAGAAAGTATGCATCAAGTGAGTTGCCCTGAACGAAGCAGAAGAAGAATCAGATATAGAAATCTAAAATCTAATAAACTGTTGCCAATAAATCTTTGAAGACAAAGGAGAAGAAGAGACATCTTGAATGTTTACCAAATCCTGATGACTTTGAAAGGAAGATTTTGAACTTTGCCAGAAACCGCTGATTTAGTTTATGAGTCCTTATATAAAGTCTGAGAGATCCTAACGTCTGATTTTGATGTTTGATTATTGATTAAAAAAACAGAAAGAAAAAGATTAATTATTATTTTGAAAATAAATCTTGAAGTCAGGATTTTGAATCCTTATTTTGTTTTTAATTTTCGTTTTTGATCTCACGAGAATGCTGTACATTTTTTAGTATGGTTTCACTAACACTGGCATTGCTAGTGTTAAATGGCCTAATGTGTCTAATTTCCTCTGTTGGATATGACCCTCTCACAAGATGAATTAACCACAGTACATAACAAAGCAGGATACAAGACATCAACACGTAGAGAGAGATTAGTGAATAATTATAGGGAGAACATTTATGCTGATTTATCATAGTACACTCATATTATGGCTATAGGGAATTGTTTTGTTTGTACTTTTCTTCCTTCTTCTGCAGGTGAAAGAGCAACATAATATCAACTACAGGTAGGTTTATAGTCTGGCATGCAATATTTATGTTAGTATATTTACCAAGCAAGAGTTTTAACTGAAATATCTTTCAGACTTCAATGCTTCCCTGGAAGACTTTCCTGTTTCTGAAAATTCTAGGTATTCAATGACCTACATTAAATATCTAAAACCGGCTGCACTAAATATCCAGATATTTGAATGATTAAAAGGGGGTATGTTTGTAGTTTGAGTTAAAAGGAGCTCAAATTTGTTAAAGAATATAATGAAACTAGAATGAGAGCAAGACTGTCGAACAGATTGAGGTTGAAGTAAAATTTAGGAAATTGAATTTGCATCCAAGATTTTAATCAATCAATCAATCATAGCATTTGTAAAGCGCACTCCATACCCGTGAGGGTCTCAAGGAGCTGAGGAGGGGGGGAATGCTGCTACTGTTCGAAGAGCCAGGTCTTGAGGAGTCTCCTGAAGGTCTTCGGTCTGCCGTAGGCGGATGGGGAGGGTGTTCCACGTCTTGGCGGCGAGGTGGGAGAATGATCTGCCGCCGCCGGTCACTCTTCGTATGCGGGGTACAGTGGCGAGGGCGCAGTCTGCAGAGCGGAGCTGCCGGGACGGGGTGTAGAGGCTGAGTCGGCTGTTGAGGTACGCTGGTCCGGTGTAGTGGAGTGCCTTGTGTGCATGGGTGAGGAGCTTGAAGGTTATCCTCTTGTTGATGGGGAGCCAGTGCAGGTCTCTCAGGTGGGCTGTGTTGTGGCTGAGGCACGGGATGTCGAAGATCAGGCGTGCGGAGGCGTTCTGGATGCGTTGGAGCTGTTTCAGGAGTTTGTCCAGGGCTCCTGCGTAAAGTGCGTTGCCTTAGTCCAGTCTACTGCTGACGAGGGCTTGGGTGACCGTCCTTCTAGTTGTGGTGGGGATCCACTTGAAGATCCTGCGAAGCATGCGGAGGGTGTTGAAGCAGGAGGAGGAGACGGCGTTGACCTGCTTTGTCATGGAGAGTGTGGAGTCGAGGATGACCCCCAGGTTTCATGCGTGGTCGGTGGGTGTAGGGGGTGCTCTTAGTGCCGCCTGCCACCAGGAGTCGTCCCAGGCTAATGGGGTGGAACCGAGGATGAGGACCTCCATCTTGTCCGAGTTCAGCTTCAGACGGCTGTTCCTCATCCAGTTGGCGATGGCCTTCATTCCTTCGTGGAGGTTGGTTTTGGCGGTCCTTGGTGAGCGAGAGGATCAGCTGGGTGTCGTCAGCGTAGGAGATGATGTTTAGGTCATGCCATCGGGCGACGTGGGCGAGCGGTGCCATGTATACGTTGAACACCGTTGGGCTGAGGAATGATCTTTGGTGTACGCCGCAGATGATCTCGGTAGCTTTGGAGCGGAAGGGGGGGCGGAGGCGGACGCTCTGGGTTCTCTCAGTGAGGAAGGAGGTGGTACAGTCCAGGGCCTTCTCTTGAATTCCGGTGTCGTGGAGGTGTGCTTTTAGTGTGCGGTGGCAGACTGTTTCGAAAGCGGATGACCGGTCCAGGAGGATGATGGCCACGGTTTCTCCGCTGTCGAGCAGGATCCTAATGTCATCGGTGGCGGCGATGAGGGCAGTTTCGGTGCTGTGGTTGCTACGGAATCCGGATTGGGACTGGTCCAGGATGTTGTTCTCTTCTGGTCAGTTGTTTGTTGACGGCTTTTTCGATGACCTTCGCTGGGAACGGGAGCAGGGAGATGGGTCGGAAGTTCTTTAGGTCCTTGGGATCCGCCTTTGGTTTCTTGAGTAAGGTGTTGATATCTGCGTGTTTCCAGTTCTCCGGGAAGGTCGCTGTCTCGAAGGAGATGTTGATGGTTTTCCGGAGATGGGGTGCGATGGTGTTGCTGGCTTTCTTGAAGATGTGGTGTGAGCAGGGGTCTTCTGGTGATCCGGAGTGGATGGTGTTAATGATCTTGATGGTGTCGTCATCGTTGATGTTGGTCCAGGCGAGCAGGCATGTTGTTGCAGGTGGTGGCCGTGGGGGCGGGGGTGCCGGCGTGATGAGGGCGTCGAAGCTGTTGTGCATGTCTGCGATCTTGCGATAGAAGAAGGTGGCCAGCGAGTCGCACAGGTCTTGTGACGTGGGATGTCGTTGGTGTTGGAGCTGGGGTTGGAGAGTTCTTTCACGATGCTGAAGAGCTTATTGCTGTTGTGTGCGTTGTTGTCTATGCGGTCTCTAAAGGTGGTTCTTTTGGCGGATCTGATGAGTTGGTGGTGTTGGCGGGTGGCGTTCCTGTGGGCTGTGTAGCTTTCCGGTGTTTTTTCGCAGGTAAAGTTTTTTTCCCAGTTTTCGGCAGTTTCGCTTGGAGGTTTTTGGTGAACCAGCTGGCTGTCTTGCTAGTCTGAGTGTTGGGGGGTTTCTTGAGCAGGGTGAGAGTGTTGGCGCAGTCATCGATCCATTGTCTGAGGTTGCGGGCTGCGGCGTCGGTCAGGTTTGTGGGTGGGCTCTGGGCGAGGGCGATGGTTAGATGGTCCGCGGTGATCTTGCCCTAGCTGCGGCGAGGCATTGGCTGGGTGCCATGGTGGGTTTCTGGAAGGTGAAGTAGATGCAGTGGTGGTCGGTTCAGTGGAGTTCGGCGGTGCGGTCGAAGAAGACGTGGGTGCTTGCTGAGAATATGGGGTCAAGCGTGTGGCTGGCAGAGTGAGTGGGTGCTGTGACGAGTTGTTTGAGTCCGAGGTTGCCGATCAGGGTGGAGGTGTTGGAGTTGTTGTTGTTCTCGAGGTGGAAGTTCAGGTCCCCGGGGAGGATTTAGTCTGTGGAGGCAAGGGCGTGTGTGCTGATGAATTCGGCGATGGAGTCGCTGAACTGAGGTCGGGGTCTGGGGGGTGTGTAGACGAGGGTGCCTCTGAGGGTGGTATTGGGGGTCGGTGTGGATCTTGAAGTGCAGGTGTTCGGCGGTGCTGAGGGTGTCGTCGGCATCTGTCGAGATTTTGAGGGTGTTTCTGTGGACGATGGCAATTCCTCCACCTACCCCTTTGGTGCGGTCCTTGCGGGTGATCTTGTAGCCTTCTGGGATGGCTATGGCGATGTCGGGCGCCGAGGTGGGGGTCAGCCAGGTCTTCGTCAGGAAGGCGACGTCTGGGGCATTGGTGTCGAGTAGGTCCCAGAGTTCGACGGCGTGTTTGCGGGCGGATAGGGTGTTGAGCAGGATGCTTCTGAGGAAGTTGGGTTCTTCTCTGGGTGGGTTGGCGGGCCGGATGCTGGTGAAGCTGCAGCTCCAGCAGAAGGGTCCTTGTGTGCACTTCGGGGTGGCCAGGTAGCAGGTGCGCGACCGTCTGGCGTTGAGTGCGTGGAGGGTGCTGGAGTCGTAGCAGTGGTGTGCGTCGTGTTGAGTGCGGGGGGGGCCAGGGGTCTTGGCGCTGGGCGCGGTCCAGGCGCAGACGTGCTTGCCTTAGGCGCGCCTTTGCACCTGGGAGGCGGAGAGCGGGGCGGCAAATGAGAGCACAGCAGGGCGGGGCCGCAGGGGACGCAGCGGCGGGAAAGAACATGGACGGGGACGAGCAGGCACACAGCAGGATACAGAAGGCAAAAGTGGGCACAGAGGGGCACAAGAGTACAGCAACAACAACAATGCTAACTAAACAGGTGGGGCACAGAGCGGGGGATACACAAGGCAAAGAGAGACACAGAGGGGCACAAGTACAGGGAGCATAGCAAATGTAAAACACTCAGACACACCAGATTGAGCGGCAGCATTGGCTCAGGGCACACAGGAGGGCTGTGTGGTGGCGTGGGGGAGCGACCTGCCTGGTGACAGGGTCAAAGGTCGCTTTTTGGCATCAAGACTTAACAGAATAGCCTAAATGTGTTTGTATGTCACCTTCTCTATCAGATGGAGCACCCTTCTCAAGCTATTGTGTGTCTGTCTGCCATTTATGAAGCCGGACTGATCCTGATGGATCAATTCCAGCATTAAGTCATCCAATCAGGAAGCCAACATTTTGGAATTCATTTTTGCATCTATATTAAGAGTAAGATGGGCTTATCCAAGCCAAATATGTCTCCGGAACCTTCCCTGGATTAGGGATCACTGATATTAATTAGTCAAGTCAAGTCAAGTCAAAAAGGCTTTATTTCGATAAAAGTTATCATAAAAGCTTCATAATAAAAATACATAGGTTCATTTACATTAAAAATAGGAAAAGAATAACACAGCAATTTAATTCAAGACAGTATTAAAAAAGTTTCAAATTCATTTTCATTTAAGCGAAGCATTTCATAAATAGAGTTAAAAGGAAGATTAAACAGTTACATTTAGCCTTTTGCTTCTGATGGACCATGCCCATGATAAAAATTTGGAGAGAGTGCAAACATACAAGGTGCGACAGTCTGACATAAGTATACGTAGTGCCTCCTTATGGCGCCTGGTCCCCAGTAGGCGACACAAGTGCTTGAGCCATTTTTTCCTTGGTAGGGCATATTCCCGGCATTCAAACAAAAAATGCGCCACTGTCTCTGGTCTAGATGTGCACGCTGGGCAGTATACAGTGGTTTGGGCTGGCGATTTCCACCGGGATGTAAAAGCATACAGTGGTAGAGTCCCTGTTCTAAATTTGAAATAAAGGGCGCTATCAAATGGTTTCTCGATGGTATCT
The DNA here is from genome assembly GCF_964261635.1 of Lissotriton helveticus. Classification (NCBI taxonomy): domain Eukaryota; kingdom Metazoa; phylum Chordata; class Amphibia; order Caudata; family Salamandridae; genus Lissotriton; species Lissotriton helveticus. The sequence goes on from NC_136067.1 coordinate 1,015,832,134, forward strand.
AAATAGAGTTCGCGAAGTGGTAGGTCCTTAAATTTCAAAAAGTCCTCCTTGAGTCTACCCAAAGAACAGTTTGTGCTCCGTTGGGATAGTAACCAGTTCCAATAGAGCTTCTTGAGCGTTGCCTTTGGGGGAGAAGATCTATTTGCCCAGGCTTCGCTTAGACCCAAGTTGAACAAGAGAGATTTCATATCTTTTAACCATCTGATTCTATGCCATCCTGGTGACGCCATTATTTCTGAAAGCCCCTGCGCATATTTGGCAAGCTCCGGAACTCGCCACAGGCGGGCCCAAAGCAGAAGCAGCCGGAACTTGGCTAGCTCTTCAATAGGTCGACATCCTAGATCAAGCGTTAGTGGAGCCATGGGAATGCCTTGGGGAAGTGACATGATGGCCCTCCAAAACTTCCTCTCAGATTTTGGCAATTCGTTGGTGATACATGAGCCCCAAAGTTCTGCCCCATAAAGAGCCGAGCTAACCCCCTTTGCTGTATAGATTTCAATAACGGGGGCTATAGGTCTGAAAGCACAGGAGCGTTGTTCTTTCAATAGAGCTCCTGTTACCCTCTTGTGGGCTAACAGCATTTTATCTTGGTGAGGGGCCCACTGCATGTTATGCGACAAGCGGATGCCTAGATAATCAAATACTTCTACCCTCCCCAACGGAATAGTGTTCAGTTTCGGGGGACATACAGATTGTTTGGGGGATTCATAACTAGGTATTTCGTTTTGTCAGTGTTGATTACTAGGCCCCGTTCTGTGCAAAAAGACTGGAAATTATTGAGGAGTTTTTGGAGGCCCATGGGAGTTTTGGATATCAAAAGCGTATCATCGGCAAAGAGAAGGGTGGGAATTATTACTTAGGGTCTCGGTCATGGAGGGCATCACAGATTCTGTCTCTGCAACATGCTTAAACAAAGATGTCAGCTGGGGGACAGGTCAGAACTGAAAGTTTTATCAAACTGAGCAGTGAGGCCATCCAGCCCAGGGGATTTATGGAGTTTCAAACCTGTAATTGCGAGGCACACCTCGTCATCACTGATCGGAGCATTTAATAGCTCATTTTGGAGCGGGGTCACCTTTGGGAGATCCACCTAATCTATATAGGTTAGCTGGGTGGGAGTACTGGTTCAGTTGTGTAGAGTTGCTTGCAAAAGTCTGAGATATGTGCCTTCTCTGTATCAGAACTAACAATGTCACCCGAGGATCACCTAATGTCCGTGATATATTCCTGTTTTACCCTGAGTTGTCTCACTAAGTAGGGGCCCACTTTGTTACCTTGTTTATATGATAGGCACCTAAGGCGAAGTATGGAATGTTTCTCCCTGCTGGTGTATATAGCATTAAATTTCCCCTTACCGCTGTGACTTTGTGGTGCAGGATAAGCCACGGTTGCTCTTTGCATTTTTGTTCAAGAATCTGTTGGTCATTCGCTCTCTGTTTGTTCAATGCTGCAGTTAGGGAAATATATTTCCTCAAAGCACTTACTTGAAAGCTTCCCAACAGATGGAAGGAAAGATATCTACAACAGAATTTATTTGGAAACACTCCTGTATAGCTTTCCGCTGGTCATCCCTACAAAGGCGATCTCTAACGAGTGAATTAGGAAAGAACCAGCGTAAATACCTGGACCATGCACAAAAACCATGCACCACCGGGGCATGGTTAGAGATGGTGATTGGCTCGATCATCACTGTCAGTAAATTTTGGTTAAGGGATTGACTAATAAATGTACACCCTAGTTTAGAATAAGTTCGTTGAGAGTGGGAGAATAAAATGTAGTCACAGAAGTTGGGCTGGAGTGAACATCAGGCACTGATGAGCCCCATTGTTTGTATAGCCTGTTTCAACGTCTTTGGAAAGCTTCCAGTTAATGATCTATGGGGTTGAGTGCTATCAGTGGCTGATTTCCATGTGAGATTGAAGTCTCCGATCAGGAATATCTCCCACTCTTCAAAGCCCCCAGCACTGACGAGAATGAACAGATAATTGACACCTGGTTGGACTTAGGTGCATAGAGGCATGCAAAAGTCGTTAATCTGCCTCAAAGTGAACCCTTGACCAAAACCATCCTTCCCTCCTTATCGGTTTTATAGTCTGTTGGTTGGAAATGTGTGGATGTGTGAAACCTTAGCACCGTCCCATTGTGTTTTGTCAAGGCCGGTGATTTATACATCACCGGAGAACATTTGTGACATACTCTGTGGTCTTCAGTTCATTTAAGGTGTGTTTCTTGGAGTGGCACTACATCGAAGTGTTGATCCAGTAAATATTTCCAAATTTTTGGGCGTTGGCTGGAGAATTAAGACCCCTTAGCATTTAATGTTAGTGTGGTCAGTACCATAATGGAGATTGGACTATCTGACTCTGAAGAGAACTTTCTTGATCTATGCATGTCGTGCCCATCTCGAAACCCCTTCAGAAGAGAATCCCAATACTCCAACATTGCTGAAGGTCCTCCTTGTGTACCCTAACTCCATCCCTGCCACCCCTTTGGTGTTGTCCTCCGCAGCTCCAGACACTAACAAACAATGTAATAAAACAGAAATAAATGGGACAACTGGTCTCCAAACAAATTTATTTGTGTGGTAGATAGAATTGGGATAGGCAACTCGGGCTATAACCACCATTGCATCATCAACGAAACGTAGTCGCAGACTTAGCCTCTTTATCCACTGGAGCTCTGCTGGAATATAGATAGTCTCTACCAAGAGACACCAGTAATCTTCAATCCACCCTAGAACTACAACAACCATCAGGGGCGACTGAGCCAAAATGGGTTGCAACCCTAAGTCATTGTTTCTTAAGCTGAGGTGGAGGCCGCTGGGAGAGCCAGGCATTTGCATAAGAAGGCCCATTAGCATCATTCCTGAAGTTTCTGGGCCCCCACCCAGATGTTGATCAGCTGAGAGAGGGATGTCCAGGAGTGTGAAAGCCTCCGCAAGAAACGTTAGGTGGCAGGCTCTATATATCGATACTTGAAGGCTAGGCCAAATGGGTAGGTCCAGCATTATTTGATGGGTTCTTTTCTAAGTATCAGTTACAGGTTTGAAGTGTTGACGTCTGGTCAGCGTGGCAGGCACAATACCCTGGAAGAGCAAGCAAGTGGCTCCATGAAAAGCAACAGTCCCAGCTCTCCTTGCCACCTGTTAAACTGCTTCCTTCACTTTGAAGGAGTGGAATTTCACTAGGATATCCTGAGGTCATTTCCTTTCCCCGGTTGCGAGTGAGACCCCTCAGGTGGACCCTTACAAACTTGAGCTTTGGTTGAACCCCTACCAACAGCTCAGCAAACAGACCTGTGATGTATGCCTCCAAGTCAGGCCCCTCTGCTCCCTCCTCCAGGTCACAGACACAAAAGATATTGCATCACAATCTATTCCTAGATCTTTCGATTTCAGCAAGGAGGCTTGGAGTTGCATGTGTAAGGTCTTCCATATGACTCGCCCGACTTTAGAATCAAGATCCACCACTGTGAAGATCTACCACTGTGGACCCCCACAGAGTCAAAATCTTGTTGCAGAGTAGCCAGCTTCTCTTTAAGATCTGACCTAAGTGTCTCCAGGGAGGAGGTTGTATCAAGCACCAGGGTTACTACTCGTGGGGGGTGTCTTGCGGGCAGACAGAATCCCCAGTGCTGCCAGGGTGTAGGCCACACCCCAATGCGTACCCCGTATGGGCAAAGCGGGCTGCAGCTTCAAGCACAAAGGGCCGCTGATCCAAAGTGCCATGGCCCCCGTATGCCATGCCTCCTCGAGACTAGAGGCCCATGCGGCAGCCTCCACCATCCACCACTCCTGAAGCTCCAGGGATGCGTCGCAGTGCCGAATGGTAAGTGCTGTGCTTTGTGTCCCCCATTTTAGTTGTTTGATGCAGTGGAGCTCGGAAGATTATATCCACTCGGCCATCTTGGCTGGCCACGGCCCCCTCATTTGACTGTATTTTGAAATGCTGATTTGTATCTTTTCTCTGGGGCACATTACTTCCTGAAATTGAGGTTAACATATCCCAATCCATCCAACACTTGGAGTAATCCAGAACCAGATCATCAGTTATATTCAGAATAGCAGCTGAATGAATATTAGGAATTCTCATGGCACGCCCCATTAGCACCTCATGCGGTAATAGCGAAGTTGTCTTGTTCTGAGTCCTTTTCATGCTCAGCAAATTTGCAAAACTAAGAGAAGGGCACCTGGTCATTTCAAAGCTGTTGATGCACACACCTTTGTCAACTTTGACTTTAGGGTAACATTGGCTATTTCAACATTTCCTGGTGCTTCTGTATGATAATCAGACTAGAACTTCTTTTCCACGTTCAGTGCCAGGTGAAGTACTCTCATGACTGCATTTATCAAATGAATTCCTCTATCTGCTCTACGTAGTTGGCAAAGCAAATCTAGGGATCAACTCCATTAATAACAGCTTGGCTACATTTACAAAGTTGCAACTTCAGGTTTGATAAGCTTCTTCCCAACGAGAAAAAATACAAACAACTAATATACATTTATGGCCATTGCATGAGGGTAACTCTACGAAATCTATTTGCAGTTTTGTGAATGAACCTTCTGATTGTCCCATGTGACTCATGGTCAATTTTGACCACTTGCCAACATATAACTGCTGACAGAATATCAGTCCTTGACAAAGATTCTCAGCAATTGTCCTAAAATGAGGATTAAACTGATATTCCTAAAACATCTCAAAAATCGTGCCACATCCTACATGTGTAGATCCATGCATATATATCTTGCCATCTGCAGTAGCATTGAATCTGCAAACACAACTCTCCCATCAGATGACCTACAAATATCAATCATCTTTATCATGAAAACATCCTGCTTTTTCCCAACATATTCTTTGACCTTTGGTCACAACTCCCCCATCAGATGACCTACAAATATCAATCTTCCTTATCATGAAAACATCCTGATTTTTCCAACATTTTCTTTCATCTTTGGTCGCCTCAATTTGCAAGTCTTTAAGGTATTCCCAACTTGGATAGCAAAACAAACAAAATGATAGACGAATGTTGCACAATGGCAAAACATTCACCCCCAGTCACAGATCTGGGTTTAATCCAGATCTGTGGGGAGAGGAGTTGGCCTAACGGCTAGGGCGCTCGACCTCGGACCTGGGGATCTGGGTTCGAGTCTCGGTAACGACGCCAAAACCTCCTGTGATTCTGGGCAAATCACTTAATCTCCCCGTGCCTAAAAAAAAAAAAATGAATGTGTGTCTGTCCTCATGTAACGTAACTGGTGCTATGTAAAGCGCTCTGATACCTGATTCGGTTCGGGTCTAGTTCGCGCTATATAAAACTCTGCAAAAAAAAAAAAAAATCCGTCGTTATTTTGCTCACCAAGCCACCCCAGTTCAGACATGGCCATATGCAAATCAGTCTTGACCCTGTGCCTCATGGGAACAGTCCAGCCCGAACTGCCAAGCCACGTCTTCCCTGGACCAGAATCAAGCATCCTAGGACCGGTTTCTGGCTATCAGCCGTCTTCAGCCAGGATAGCTTGACTCCAGTGGCGGAGTTAGCACGGGACCCACGTCTGGGCATACCCTTCCCACACAGGGTGAACAGCAAAACAAACAAGATGATGGATGGAATGTTGCACAATGGCCAAACATTCACCCCCAGTCACAGATCTGGGTTTAATCCATCATTATTGTGCTCATTGTAGCACGTGGGCCCTCATGGCGGTGGCGATCTGCCCGTTATCCTACCCCACCCGCCACCCATTTCCCCACGCCATATTACTATGGCGGGGGGACCGCGGTTGCCGGAAAGACCGTCCGCCGCTTTTCCGCCCGGTCAATGAGTTGACCGGGCGGAAAGGGGTTTAATATGGTGGCAGTGTCTGTTAGACACCACCATCCATATTACTATGCAGGCGGGGACTTGCCTTGCCGCCACGGAAAGGCATGCTGTGTTAGACATTGGGGGCCCGTTGCGGGCCCCCAGGGACTCTGGGGGGTGCACATGGGGGGTAATAGGTACCCCCCCAGCAGTTCCATGCCCAACATGGCAGGCACCGAGCAGTGTATGCCATGTTGTGCATGGAAGTGTACAACATGCCTTCCTGGCATTGTGGCGGGTGGTGCTGAGTGCACCGCCCGCCACAATGACAGGAATGCAGGATGCGCCCACCACTATGGCGGGTGCATCCTAATTGCCCCCACGGGACGCCCGCCCTTATGGCAGGCGGCCCCGTTTACCGATAGGGTGGCGGGCGGACAAAGTCCGCCCGTCATCCTAATGGGGCCCCTGGTTTTTTTAAATCAGGATAACTCCTCCTTTACATTCGCTGAAACTAACAGCACGTAGACGCTTTAGGGCATTAATGCGCTCTATAAATACACTTAACATAACATAACAGCACATTTTACAATTGCAGTCTTGTTCAATCACTCTAGGGCCACTAATAAATATTGAATATGTGGTCAATTTTCGTTGGTGTCCCAGAAAAGTTCACAAAACCCATTTGTGACCATAGCTGACCAAAATCATGTACCACTCCAAAACCATATTGATTATCCATATAGATTTTAACACTCCATTGATCATGAAGCTTTCTCTTGTAATTCCAATTAATTCTGCGACTTGTGCTGAAGTTGCATTACACTAGTACAGTGTTCTTCAATCTGTGGGGCGCGCCCCACTGGGGGGGCGCGCCACCTTCCCAGGGGGGGCGCGCACTCCACTTCAATCTCACCTTTGTTCTCTGTGTCACTCCATCCCTGCAAGTCTTCTTGGACGATTTTGGTATGTGGAAGGGGGAGGGAGGGGGATCGATGGGGCACGACGTGCCCTTTCTTTTGTCTTGCTAAATCTCCCAGGAGGGGGTTAATTCACCAAGCTGAAATGCTTCAGCTGCAGTGGGAGGCGAGGGGTCTCCTCTGCTAAAACCGAAAGTGTGTCTGTTGGTTTGCTTTCGGTTTTAGCAGAGGAGACCCCTCGCCTCCCACTGCAGCTCAAGCATTTCAGCTTGGTGAATTAACCCCCTCCTGGGAGAGTTAGAACTCCTAAGTGGAACACGGACTTATCTGCGGAAGATTGCTGGCATGGCAGAGTGTCGGGAAGAGTTATGAGCAGCTCTTGTGACCGATGGAAATGTCAAGGAAGGTTGAAAACAAAGTGGAACTTTCTAATGTAGCTAATAACTAAGGCCAACCCAGTCCTTCAAGCATCACAGCGCCTCCTAGGCAATAAGGGTGGAGGGAGGTGCGAGCCATTTATCGGCACTTTATTGTGGCATGGGCTGTTTTAGGGAATTATGTGGAAAGACACAAAATAGTACTCTAAGCTTGTGATTGACATACTTTTTGCGGCCATACACTCGGAGAGAAGCATTATTTAATACATAATCAACCTTTCTCTGTTATTAGTATCCCCCGAAATGGCAGAGCCTTCAAAAATTGTGACTTATGGTCCGAGTCCTTTGGGGGACCCCAGTGCCCTCTTTGTGGGAGATTCTAGATTTCACTTGGTGCTCCCTGAAGCTGCCAGTGTGGCTTTGGTAGCAGTGATAAGGAATCACATGGGTGAACCTGACATGCATTGTTTTTAGCCAGAAGCAGATATAATGTGCAGTTTAGAGTCATCCCTTGTGAAGATATTATACAACAGGTGCTCATAAAGTCGTAGATTTGAGCTTCTTGATGGTCTCTTCCCATCCATTTCCTCAATCATATGCCTGTGTGCATGGAGGGTGCCTCCGGTGCCTGCTTCTTATGCAAGCTTTGCGGGATTCTAGACTTTCATGCAATCCCTCTACCTGCTTTAGCGAGAAACCTTGCACCTTATTTTTTTACAGGCTTGTGATGGTGAGTCAGTACGTTGAATTTCGCCGTGTTCGTCTCTCGGATGCATTCCGTTTTCAATTTTACTTCATCTTACAGAGTAACTGGACAAAGGCGGTTAAAATGAAATCACATCAAACTTCTTCCGGCCCTTGTTGCATTTGCAAGTAAGAGAGTTAGAACGACAAAGTTTCCAGAGTTCGACTCTCGGCAAAGAAGCTGAACATCCTGTGATTCTGGGCAAATCACTTAATCTCCCCGTGCCTAACAAAACAACACATGAGGGAACGCAGCAATATCATAAAAAAATTAAACTTTAGTGGTTCTTTTTTTTGTTGTTGTTCTTGCTAGATTTGGGAAGTGTGGAAATTGAAGGGTTAGTCTGACGAAGGCATCCAGGAGGGTTTCCAAAAATGAAGACAATGCACTGGTGCGATTCCTGCTATCTGGCCATAAATACTCTGAAAAGACCCAGATGGCAACACATGAAGTGCCGTCATTAGTTTCCCATGTGTAATGTGCACATCACAAATAATAAAACCATCAAATAAAAAACAAATCCAACAGCCCGTTTGTGGCAAAACAGCAAAGTGAGCAAATTTTGTTCGTAGGGGCTTTGAATTCATATTTTTTTAAGTGCTAAGACGGTCAGTAAATTCATCTGGCTGCTAAAGCTGGGGACTGGGAAGAATATACACAGTGGTTAAGGTGGTTTAAGTGCTTGACAGAAGAGCCCAGGCCAAGGACACGGGTCAAGCAAAACATGCCAGGATCTCTAGTCCTGAAGTAGAGCCAACATTTAGGAACCCGTTTTTGGTCTTCCTACCAACTGGTGACACTTTTGACATGATGCATAGGATTCGAGGCATTTAGAAACAAGCATTGGGTAGCATCATTATGCTGTCATTAGAGAGGGCAGGTTTGGATATATAAAACATCAAAGTAGGACTTACTGGCCTAGTCAGTACAAGCAATGAACGTAAAAGTTTACTTCTTTGTTTGTTGTTAATGTTTTGTGGACGATAGACAAGCCAACACACTGACCCAATAGACTCGCCTGTGAATGTGACTACACGTTCGTGTTCACAGGTGTACGTCCTCCACACCGGGTAGTGTAAGATGAGTTTCAGTGAGGGCTCAGTGATATTATCCTGCACACCTCAAGTATGACTTGGCCATAGTACAAGAAATGGGGTACAGAAGTGTTTGTATCGGGCATCAGTCAGCACGGCAGGCTAGAAATTATACGTTCGGTCGAGGACGTTCCAGGGCTGCGTGAGAGCATTCCAGTCGCACAACAGCAAAACAAGGTCATTGTGTGATTTTCAAAATCAGCCAAAATACCTGTCTGCCATACTGCCCTCGTTTCTCAATTTCCTGCATAAGCAGTGCACGGCTCCTACATCGAAATCAGACATTGTGGTTTGTTTTTAGCGTTGCATCATTTGTGAAACAATACACGCTCATTGCGTATGCAACGTCGACACTGATTTTCAGACTGCTGCGAGCTGTAAGTAAGCTGTAGATTGGCCTTATTATGAACACATTTTATCTTGGAAAGTGGTGTTTTGAGCTGTGTAATAAGCCTCTGTCATTTCACCACACCCTCCCACTCACAAACCTGCAATTTACTAAACACTCTTATTGTATTGAATGTTATTCGCTGAATATGCCCGGAATGTGCGCCTGGCGGTCGAGTTCAGAAATTTCTGTCAGGTGGTGGGGGGGGGGCCCAATATCTAAAAAAATTCAGCTGGGGGGCTCAACCTACAAAAGTTTGAAGACCTCTGCACTACTATGATGCTTCCACAATATAGGTTATTGAACAGATGCATATGCTGCTCATAGGGTTCCATGATGATCTCTTAGGCCAGAACCATCTACAAATGAAGTCAAACCCACCGATTTAAGTGGTACACCTTTAATGGCTGTTCTTGGTTTTGCGCCCAATTCTGTCACATCAATACAGTCACAAACACTGTCATCTCTTTCAATATCAAGCTCCTTCTTTAGCAAAGGTAAAAGGGTGGCAAGATCAAGGGTATTGCAACATTGGATTGAAATGTTCTCTACTGTCAGAATATTCTTCTCATACTTTGTTAAATAACTGTTTGTGTGGTTGTTGAGTGCATGTATAAGTTAGAAGTGTCTTTACTGAATGTAGAAAAACATAAAAAGCCATGGTTGCTTAGCCAGGCACTTTCCTTACAACAACACAGCACATGACAATTTACCAGCATTTTTAGGCCTCCAGAGAATTTGCTCAATAAAGTATTCCATCTGGTTCATAGATCTCAAACAGTAGATATTTCACCCAGTTAATCACAAGAGTGGACATCAGTGCAGTAGCCAGGACTCCTAGATGTTCTTCTGCAAGGTCAGCTCCTCTGCAAGAGTGTCATCCTGGTGTACCAATAACTTGCTTGGTGGAGCTGGTCAGCATGACTGTTTGATGGAAGGCTGTCCAGTCCACACACCTGCACTTGTGTCTCATTAAGCCCCACGGCCATGTGCCCTGGGCTGAGTTCCAGGTTTTCCGAGACAGTCAGAGGGCGTAAATAAATGGCACTTTCTATTTGAAACTCACAGCTTCCCTGGGCACATGGGACTGCACTTCTGGTCTCAGCTTCATTTTCACTAATGTAAATAATCTATGCATCTTATATCTGTGTTTTAGTGGAGTCAGGGAAGATCAATGTATGCTGGTTCACAGACAGGCCCCCCCCATCTTGTAGAATCACGTCAGGGTTGAGGTTGTTGAACAGCTTTGCAATTACTGGTCTAGGTGCCCTTTGTGCCTTCTTGATCATGAAGAAAGTGAACAGTCTCTTGGATATCAGAGTACTCACTATGCCGTCTTCTAGAAACAGCTTGATTAATGGCCCCTCTGACATTTATGGAAATCGCACAAACCTCAAATTGGTTCACCAACAGCATCCCTCAGTGTCTTTGGCCTTTTCTTCCCTACCCTGCAGTCTTCCTCATGTCAATGTTATGCATAGCTCATCAATTTTTTCTCTCAGTGCCTATCTCGAGCCCCAAATTACGTGCACGATCACACGGCATTGATTCCAGCTCTTCTGTGTCTTTCTTGGTTTGCGGATAGGGAGGTATACTCAGCAATCTTATTGTTTTGAGAGGGTTTTTGGGGGTATATCTTTAGTAGTAGAGGTGGCCAACTGCAACGAGAAAGAGCAGCACCCCTGTCCCAGGTCACTAGCCACACAGTGGGGACAAAGGACCCTCACAACTTTGTCTGGGGATGCTACAAACCTTAAGCTCTCTGGGACCGGCATCTGGGGCCTCATTTCTTTTACTTAATCAAAGTCTACAGGGAGGCTATTTGCAATGTCCAAGCGATACAAAAGGGGATGATGGACGGAGCGTTTGAACAAATCAAACACTCACCCCCAGTCAACTGATCTGGGTTTAATCCATCACCATTCTTTAGTTCACTCAGCCACCCCAGTTCAGACATGGCTATATGCAAATAAGTCTGACCCTGTGCCTCATGGGAACAGTCCAGCCCGAACTGCCAAGCCATGTCTTCCCTGGACCGGAAACAAGCATCCTGGGACCGGTTTCGGATTCATAATCCTCATCAGCCAGGCTATCTTGAATCCAGTGGCCAAGTGAACAAGGGACTTACGTCTGAGCATACCCTGCCACACTTAGGGCGAACAAAGCGATACAAAAGGGGATGATGGACAGAGCGTTTGAACAAATCAAACACTCACCCCCAGTCAACTGATCTGGGTTTAATCCATCACCATCCTTTAGTTCACTCAGCCACCCCAGTTCAGACATGGCTATATGCAAATCAGTCTGACCCTGTGCCTCATGGGAACCGTCCAGCCCGAACTGCCAAGCCATGTCTTCCCTGGACCGGAAACAAGCATCCTGGGACCGGTTTCGGATTCATAATCCTCATCAGCCAGGCTATCTTGAATCCAGTGGCCAAGTGAACAAGGGACTCACGTCTGAGCATACCCTGCCACACTTAGGGCGAACAAAGCGATACAAAAGGGGATGATGTACGGAGCGTTTGAACAAATCAAACACTCACCCCCAGTCAACTGATCTGGGTTTAATCCTCAGACGTGCTCAGACGTGAGTCCCTTGTTCACTTGGCCACTGGATTCAAGTTAGCCTGGCTGATGAGGATTATGAATCCGAAACTGGTCCCAGGATGCTTGTTTCCGGTCCATGGAAAACATGTCTTGGCAGTTCGGGCTGGACTGTTCCCATGAGGCACAGGGTCAGACTGATTTGCATATAGCCATGTCTGAACTGAGGTGGCTGAGTGAACTAAAGAATGGTGATGGATTATACCCAGATCAGTTGACTGGGTGTGTTTGATTTGTTCAAGCGCTCCATCCATCATCCCCTTTTGTATCGCTTTGTTCGCCCTAAGTGTGGCAGGGTATGCTCAGACGTGAGTCCCTTGTTCACTTGGCCACTGGATTCAAGATAGCCTGGCTGATGAGGATTATGAATCCGAAACCGGTCCCAGGATGCTTGTTTCCGGTCCATGGAAGACATGTCTTGGCAGTTCGGGCTGGACTGTTCCCATGAGGCACAGGGTCAGACTGATTTGCATATAGCCATGTCTGAACTGAGGTGGCTGAGTGAACTAAAGAATGGTGATGGATTAAACCCAGATCAGTTGACTGGGGGTGAGTGTTTGATTTGTTCAAGCGCTCCATCCATCATCCCCTTTTGTATCTATTTGCAATGTCTAGGCAGACTTTATCTTAGTGGGCTTACACAACACTTACGCCCTGTACATCATATTTCTCCCCCCACTTTCATGCTGTTTAGTTGTACCGGTCTCACAGCTCAACATGCTTTTACGTCTGGTTTATTCCCGCCCCGGTGTGTGAAGCAAAGTTTTATCTTATCGCTGCTCCACAGAGGTACTATCGGCGACCCAGGCCTCAACCTAGATGGGCCTTCAGAAATCTTTAAACCACTTTACTTCAGGCCCCAGCTGGTCAGCCTACAAAGCAGGGCACACTGCTAAACCCAATTTGTAGGGCAACAGGGCAAGCAAGTGCTACTGGGCATCAGCTTGGGGGCCTCGGGTTGTCTGACCCCAGTGTCTATCCTAATGGGCTCAGCACAAACCCTTCTGCACTTGGCTCTCAGTGGTAGTAACTATTTTCTGACTGATTGCGTATGTTGGACATTGCTTAGTACTTATATTTTTTACCTTCTTTCACCCTTTGTAAATAGATTTAGTGGCTGACCTTTTCCAACAAATTTATTTTATCCCCCCCCACACAAGTTTAAAATTTCCCTCTAAATATACACTATTTTCCTTTTGTCCAATCCCAAAGACAGTATATTCTTACCAAAAATTGGGATTTAATATTTATGAATAAATATAACTTTGAAATACCAAACTTTTTTCCTTTACTTTTTCTCTAGCTACAATTTGTCATAATAAATTGTATATTAATACAAATGTTTTACATGAACTTGACGAAGAGTAAAGTGAAGAACATTTAAAATGCCAACAAAAAACAGAAATGTAATTGCTCTTTAGTTTTAAATAACTTTCAATTAAGAAATAATTCACAATTGTCACTTCTATACCGGTAAATTTATGAATGATACATAGAACTAGCTTTCAGTTTCACTGAGCGTGTAGTGGTTACAGTAGATCACGGGTACTTATAGTACGGCCCGTGGGCCAACAGCGGCCCGGTAAGCCTTCCTTGTCGGCCCGCGGACCCTGCAGACATCGTGCCTGAGTTTAAAAATTTTTTTTTAAAGAGTGTCAGCAAACACCCCTGCAGCAGCGCGACTCAGAGACTCTGCTGCTCTGTGGGGGCCAGGCGATTCGCGCCATAGTCAGAGTGGGGCTGCAGGGGCGCTAAGAGGTGAACAAAGCCTCATTAACATGTAAATGGTCTTCTTTTAAAGACCTGTGAAGTGCTCGGGTGCGGCTGTGTGTGTGTACGCCCAGGAAGCTGTCTCAGCCCGGGCACACACAGGCAGGGTGAGATGACAGGGGGTGACAGAGGGAGGTGGAGGGAGGGAAAGGGAGGGAGAAAGAGGCAGACAGAGGGAGAGGGTGGGAGGTAGAGGGAGGGAGAGCGAGGGAGGGAGAGCGAGGGAGGGAGGTAGAGGGATGGAGACAGAGGGAGGGAGGGAAAGGGAGGGAGAGGAAGGACAAGAGAGGGAGGGAAAGGGAGGCAGACAGAGGGAGAGCGAGGGAGGGAAAGGGAGGGAGAGTGAGGGAGGGAAAGGGAGGGAGGGAAAGGGAGAGCGAGGGAGGGAGACAGAGTAGGGAGACAGAGTGAGGGAGGGAGACTTAAGAGTGAGGGAGACTTCAGAGTGAGGGACAGGGAAGGAGAGAGAGGGAGACAGAGGGAAGGAGGGAGAGGGAATGAGAGAGAGGGAGACAGGAGGAAGGAGGGAGAGGGCAGGACAGAGAGGGAGACAGAGTGAGGGAGAGGGAAATAGAGGGAGAGAGAGGGAAACAGAGCGAGGAAGAGGGAGGGAGACAGTCGAAGTTTGTGAGTACCCATGCAGTAGATAATACAAAATGTGACATAATATCGGGGGCATATTCCACAACTCCACCAATGCAATGCCAATTGCAAGCCTTGTGAGTATGCTTGTGTTGGACGTGGCTGCATTTGTGGTGGTGGAGTGGATGTTAGTGGAGGTGGTTGTGGTAGAAAAGACAGGTTTGTGGGTTTAGCAAGGAGATTAACCCAGCTTATGAGTGATGTGCGCATCATAGGTTGATCCTGTGCACATCTTGGCCTTGAAGACTGCCATTGGCATTTGATGGTTAATCAAACAGAGGAGACATGCAAACAAGGCTGGATTACCAAACAAGAAAGAGAGTTCCTTAACACCGAGAATCCCCATATGCCTTATTTTTACACAAAATCCAAGATCAACAAGAATAGGACTCCACCACCAGGAAAACAAGTGTTTGGTATCGGCTCAGTTCTGGAATCCCTCTCAAAATGTGTACAGTTGTTTCTCGAATCTTTATTCAGAAGATGCCTTGTTACTTGAAGGATCCTAGAGCAGTACAGAACCTCCAAGAATTGATATTTGACCCTGAAACCAAAATTGTAATTGGCTTGGGTTTAGAATCATTATATACAAGCATGCCTCAACAGGAAGTATTAACAATGGTCAAACATCTCTTACAGGAAGTGCAACAGCAGACATGACACCTCTTCATTAATGGATTTTTTTCCATTCATGAGGATCATTTAATCCTAAGGATTACGGGTACTTTTTTAAAATCACTTTTCTTTATTGATATTGAAAATCAAGTACAGGAATTCAACAAGCATGAGCTACCCAACAACATATCAGAACTCATGCTACTAAAGCTGTGGGGATTCAAGGGAAAATAAACAAGCCTTTGCAATGCAATAGGTCTCGCATTTGTGAGAGTTTGAGCTATTAGCAGTGTAAACAACAATGTGTTTTAGTTATGTGTTTTGAAAACCTGCAAGCAGTGTGATATAAAAGCACTTGGTACTTTTACATTTTAGCTTTAAACCTGTGAAGCTAAAGTGCCGCATGTCGAATGCTACTAAAGCAAATAAATACCCCAAAAAGGTAGGCAGACGACTTTACAGCTGCTAATAAAGTTAATAAATAGTAAAAAAAAGCTTTACTTTGTAATTTTTACAGTAAAGCACATTTTAAAAAGAATTACCTCCTCTGCTGCGTCACGGACAGCAAAAAAACACTGCTCCAAATCAAAGTTTGCCATGAGCATTTATGAAGAGACAAAAAGTGTCTTTGTCCTCTTCAGTGACCTTGGCATCAGGGTGTTAAACCGCAGTGAGTTCCAGCCTGGATGAGACTCAAACAGAAGAGCTGATGGTGTTTCTGAGTGAGGCAATTGTGCTAGGCCCGTCTGGAGCTTAAGACACCAGGCCTCCCTGCTCTCCTGTGTGTTGCTGCGCTGAATGAAAGGCACACACAGCGGATATCACTAAAAGTGTCCCTGTGGCGGCAAACTGCATCCGCACATTGTTATCCAATTTTGCTGGTTTGAACACACACAAGCTGTTGGATCTACAAGTTAGAGAGTTCACCTTTCTGCAGCACTGCATCGGAGTGTATGTACCTGAAGAATAGGGGGATCAAGTTGGGGATAGTCACAGTCACCCAAAGGAAAAAGGAAAAAAATAGCCAGTGCTGTCAAGTTATCGCTTGTCAGGTGAAGGAGCTTGTCCAGTCCTGGTTGAACTCTTTGCACTCTTGCAAATGTACCTTTAGGTAATTAGAAACCTGCAAATCCCTGGGTGCATAGTTTTAAAACAAATAGTAAAAATGGGCAAGCTACCCAAGCCTTGCATGCGGTAACTTGAGCTCTCGTTGTTGAATACCATCAACTTAGATAATTATAGCACCTGTTAATTGGTCACCTGGAGGGAGATTAATATGTGCTGAATGCTCAGTAAACAGACATTTATTCAAACGTTTGTAGGGATGTGCAGGGAGGCGCTGTTATACGAGGGAGGATGTGATGTAGTGGCTTCTCAGTTAGATATGAAATCTGCCTACGCACATTTTAATCACAGCTTCTCAAATCAGCTGCACCGTGTGATCTCTGGCAGTTTATTGCATCTCACATGCTTGGGGTCCTTTAATAACCAGCGTGTTTAGTGATACACAGGAAAATCTTCGGTCTGCACCAAACCTATTTATTTGTGACAACTAGAGTACCCACACCTTCTCTGGCTAGGAACCACCCGCACATCCATGCTGCGCCTCCATGTCCCTTGTGGCCCAACATGATAACATGTTTCAAATAACTTTTTAAAGCCCTTACGGCCGCTCCAGGACAGAGCCGACCCTTGCTGGGATACCGCCCTAGGCGGAAATAAATTTGGTGTCCTTCCTGCAGTTGGTGAATAAAATAGGTTAGCAGGGGGGGGGGGTCCATTTTTTGTTTACATGTCATTCACACATCAAAGCAGTAATTCACCTCCAAACACAAACTTCTCGGCAACGCCCCCAAATATACTGATTCACTCTTGCATAGCTGGAGTATGCTAATGAGGAGTTGGTGGTGGTGGTGCGAATGGAGGTGTTGGTGTGGGTCTGCAGGGGTGAGAGGGAGATGGGAGGGGAAGAATGGGGTGTAAAACGACACCTACAGCAATTTAAAAAAGAGAAAAGAATAAAAAACATGTTTAAACTGAATAATGGGAGTCAAGTAACAGGGGCGCTGCTGTCTGCAAGTCTTTAATTCAGACAGTTACGTATGCCCTTCTGAATTGTGGCATCCTGGGCTGAGCTCGCCCAACACAAAAGACGACCCTGCTCCAGGGAGTGTAAGACACCACACATGGAAAATATTTATTGTTTATGATGGCAAAGCCCGGGATTGATCAAAACGACAACCCAGTACTCTACTGTGACACTGCACATGATCAATCAGAGTACTTGTAAAGCGTGCTACTTACCCGTGAGGGTCTCAAGGCGCTGAGGGGAGGGGGGTGCCGCTACTGCTTGAAGAGCCAGGTCTTGAGGAGTCTTCTGAAGGCGAGTAGGTCTTGGGTCTGCCTTAGGTGGGTAGGGAGGGTGTTCCAGGTCTTGGCGGCGAGGTAGGAGAAGGATCTGCCGCCGGAGGTTGTCCGTTGGATGCGGGGGACAGCGGCGAGGGCGAGGCTGGCAGAGCGGAGTTGGTGGGTCGGGGTGTAGAAGCGGAGTCTGTTGTTCAGGTAGGCTGGTCCGGAGTTGTGGAGTGCTTTGTGTGCGTGGGTGAGGAGCTTGAAGGTGATCCTCTTGTGGAGGGGGAGCCAGCGTAGGACTCTCAGGTGGGGGGTGATGTGGCTGCGGCGGGGATGTTGATGATCGGTCGGGCAGAGGCGTTTTGGATGCGTGTCGTCGTAGGTGTTTGGCTGGGATTCCTGCATAGAGTGCGTTGCCGTAGTCCAGTCTGCTGCTGACGAGGGCCTGTGTCACCGTTCTTCTTGTTTCGGTCGGGATCCACTTGTAGATCCTGCGGAGCATACGGAGGGTGTTGTAGCAGGAGGAGTAGGCGGCGTTGACCTGTTTAGACATGGAGAGGGAGGAGTCGAGGATGAATTCTAGGTTGCATGCATGGTCGGTGGGTGTCGGTGCTGTTCCCAGTGTGGTCGGCTACCAGGAGTCGTCCCAGGCTGAGAGGGTGGGTCCAAGCATGAGGACCTCCGTCTTGTCCGAGTTCAGTTTCAGACGATGTTACTCATCCAGTCGGTGACGGCCTTCATTCACTTGTGAAGGTTGGTTTTGACGGTGTGTGGGTCCTTGGTGAGGGGGAGGATGAGCTGGGTGTCATCGGCGTAGGAGATGATGTTGAGGTTGTGATGGCGGGCCACTTGTGCGAGGGGGACCATGTAGACGTTGAACAGCGTGGGCTGAGGGATGAGCCCTGGGGGACGCCGCAGATGATGTCGGTGGCTTCGGATCGGAAGGGCGAGAGGCAGATGCTCTGGGTTCTGCCGGAGAGCAAGGACGTGGTCCAGTCAAGGGCCTTCTCTTGGATTCCGGCTTCTAGGAGGCGTGTCTTTAGAGTGCGAGAATACTCGTTCCTGTCTGGAACGAGTATTACCATGGTCGGGGTATATGTTCTGTAGTTAGGGGGAACTAATTCATATTTTGACTAAACCCGCGATAGTCAAGTGGTATTATTCTCTTAACAAGTGTCATTTGCAGACATGTGGGAGACTCAAGCTTACTGAGTGATAAGTCTCAAGCTGTGTTATTTTTAGTGTGAAGTCCTGTCTTGGATTTTTAACTGAAATCAATTTACTTTACGTCACGGACAGCGTGTTGTGCTTGCTTCAGCGTGAGGGGAGGAGAGCACTGCGCCCAAGCCGGCCGGAGCCATGAACCTGCACATCGCCAGTCCGGAAGTCAGGCAACCTTGCCTGGGACAATGGCTGAGGGAGCCCCGCGTGTTGCAGCCTGTAGGAGAAGCGAAGCGAGAGCCCACCCCGCACTGGCAAGCATTAGAGGAAGTCCGGCGAGAGCCCACCCTGCCTTCGTGAATGCTGCATGGTGCGGACGGAGCAAGATTTCAGGCGGGCCTCCTGTGAGCAAGACAGAGCCCCGCGTATTGCTGCAGTGATCGGGTGAACAGGCGAGTCATCGAGGAAACCAGCCAGGGAGCAGCGCAGAGTCCCCACAAGAGCCGGTAAGAAGGGTGAGGCATGCTATACATGTAAAGCGTGCCGCGCTTGGACAGGAGATGTGCACGCGTATGGTGCGAGCAGGAGTTGTTAGAATGCCGCGACCCGTACGCGTGCACATCTCATTTCTGTTAAAGCTTTGGCACAGACAGTTGATGTGCACGCGTACGGCTTGCGGCATTATTATAACTCCTGCTCGCACCATACTCGTGCACAGGTCCTGTCCCACTTCCAAGCCAAGTCAGCAACAATAGATCTCGCCGATAGAGAGCAGCGTTTTGCGCTGCATCGCAAGGCAAGACCTAAAAAAGGAAGAGAACGAAAAAAAGAAGCGAAAAGTAGGTGCAATTAGTAATTAAACATTAAAAATCGACAAGTACCAATACAAAAGTGCCTAGAACATAGGAAACATGAAGAAAAGACAAGGAATAAAAAATATATAATCAGTTGTTTGGGTCTTGAATCTTGGGAATACCTAAGAGGGAACATCCGATCTAATCAAGGAATTCTGGCAGGATTTAGTACCCATTTGGGAACATGGATTGAGTAAAGGGTTTAGCAAAGATACTCTGGATCAATGGGAGATCAATTCCAGTGACCCCCCCGTCCCTCTTCAAAGTACTATGTAAAGAAGGGGTTCCAAATCTCCATAAACTGTGTTAGCTATTGTTCAATAATATATTAGCATCTAAAATAATGCAACCTCATGCAACTCTTTCACCCAGGATTCAAGGGATGGAGCCATGGCTCTGCGCCAGGGGCGGAAGATGGACGCCTTTGCCATTACCATTGCAGTAGAAATCCAACGGAGAGACTCTGGGGTTCTGCCATACAGGAGCTCTACACGTGGTGGCAACTGATGGTGTGTGTAAGATTGGTGTCCTGTATCCCCAGACCCATTGCCAGAAGGCTTGTATGTATCCCAGGGGATATGTATTATGTCACAGTACTGCACATCGCAAATTCAGCAGTTAAGAGTGGGGGTGGCAGAGTTTTATTTTCAAAGAGCTTTTCTGTAGACCTGTGTCATCTTTGAAGGACTTAGAATAATTATTACCCTTCTTTATAGTAGTCACCCAGGACAGCCCATCCATCTTCTTAAAACTGTGTATGGAGTCTATGAGCCCACCATCATTGCAAGGTAATGAAGGTGGGTTGTGAGTAAAGGGAATCTACGGTGGCGTTATACAGGCCAGTAACCTCTCCATTGACGTTTTCTATGTGTACAGCTATTGAACAATGGAAGACATATTAAACTGAGTAGTGAAAGTGCCTAGATGAGTTGTCTGCAATGCCACCCTTCAGTAGCTGAAAGTACCATATAGCGCAAGAGATCAAAGGTTGTAAAGGCACCTTAAGTAAACATATTTGTTAAATTCCATTGCATTTTCATTGGGACCAGCTCATTTCCTTCCCTCCAATTTGAGCAGCGGAATTGCGCTAAATCAGGGCTTGGTTGTTCACCAAACGGTGCACTTTCAGTAAGACAATGGGTACTTCAATGGAAAGTGCACTTGCCTCTAGCACGGCAAATTTATACGTGCACCATTTTGAAAAAACTCATATTTATCCAGCAACTAATCCTTTTACATCCAATATCACAGTATGAAAACGGTATATAGACAACATCCTCGCCATCTGCGAAGGAGACATGAACAGCATCGCAGATTTTCTGGACTGGATTGATGGGCTTAATCCTCATCCTAAATTTACAGGTCAATTTAGCAATGAACATTTACCATTTCTGGCCTTTTGATTTACATAAAGGAAGGCTCTCTAATAACATTGGTCTATAGAAAAACAATAGATAGAATTCCTTACTATGGGGGTCATTAGGATGGCGGAAGGTCTTTGTCCGTCCGCCATCCTGTCGTGGGCAGGGACCGTCCGCCATAAGGGCGGAGGTCCCGTGTCTCGAATTAGGATGCACCCGCCACAGTGGCGGGTGCATCCCGCGTTTTTAACATTGCGGCGGGCAGTGCTGAAAGCACCGTCCGACGCAATGCCAAAAATGCATGTTGTGCGTTTTAAAGCACAACATGACAGGCACCGCGCGGTGCCTGCCATGTTGTACTTTGAAACGCAGGGGGGTACCATAGGTACCCCCCACCCCCCCTTCACCATGGGGGCCCGCAACTGGCCCCCAAAGCAAAGACCGTATGCCTTTCCGTGGCGGCATTGCCGCCACGGAAAGGCATTCCACAAGGCACATCCTAATACGGCTGGTGGTGTCTGATAGACACGGCCACCATATTAGACCTTTTCCGCCACGGTCACAAGGCGACCGCGCCGGAACAACGGCGGACGGTCTTCCCGTCCGCCGCGGACCCCCCAGCCATCCTAATGTGGCGGGGGGTCATTTCTGTGAGGATGGCGGATGGATTGCCCCCGCCGGGCCGGCAGAGGCTACCGCCAGCCCGGCGGGGGCAATCCGTCCGCCATCCTAATCGACCCCTAAGTTATGAAAGCATTAAAAGAAAATCTTCCATTAGGCAAATTCCTTCGCTAATGCTGGAACTGTTTGGATATGGCAATATATAATATACACTCCAGGATACTGAGCAATCAATTACAACAAAGTTCATATCCAGACCGGAAGATTTACAAGGCAAATGAAAGAGCAAAGAAGAACAATAGAGAAGCCTTACTGGAATATACATCAAGACCAACAACTGACAGATTAATAAATGTTAGTACACACGTCAGTTACTCTAATACTATAAAATGTTAGATCAGTAAACATTGGCACATCCTGAATACACACAAACAAGACTCTGAAGACCTGTCAGTACACACCCCCCCATGTAGACTATAATTCCAATGCAGGCTGAACTCTAGGGTCTTTCCAAAGTTACTGGGCACCATTGATGAGGATCATGGTCAATGTGTTACCTTACTATAACTACTACAGAACTCGACTTGGGCCCAATACTCAATTGCTGTTGGACACATTTTTTCAGGTGTGATAGTGAAGGGGTTATTTACTTGTCCCTGTTCACTTTGTTGCATAGGCACGACCACCAGGAAAGTGTTTGCAAATGCGAACACGGAAGCAATAGATGGTGTAACAGTAGTACAACTAGATTAACTAATCACTTTCTCACTATGAATCAAAGAAATTAATTAACTAGGGTAGTAATAGACAAACCGGAATTTAAAGGAGATAATAATCAAGTAGAATCACTGTTTCTGAAAGAACAGAAGTGGGCCCAACGCATCCATTCAAACCAAGACTGAGTTAACAAAAACATACCCTGGATGCTTATGTTTCATCTTAGATAGCAGCATTCACATTGGCTTGTAGATTACATATGACAGTTAAGTAGATGGCACCGATAAAATCTCACCATGTCGATTCACTCCCCATCATTTTACGAAATTATAGACTGATTTTTAAGTGACTTTTTGTTACTAAGTGTTGCATTGCCAGCCTTCCGGAGGACAGCATTCCTTTGTTTTTGTAGGATATTTCCCCTGACGAAGGGCAAGACCCGAAATGCATCGGGGAGCTTATGTCACTGGATAAAATATTTAACATTTTGCATTTGTTATTTCAAATATGAATAACAGATGAAGGAGAAACATTTTCTTTGAATAACCCCATTAAAAATGTGTGAAGAGAAAACAAAATGAAGCATGAGCATTGAACTTTCATTGACTTTTATTTGATTTGGCTTAAATCTCTTCAAGCGCCTAGAGCGCCAGCATAGAGTGCTGACGTGAGCCCGCCTTTTCCTTGTAGGAGGGCGCACCATTTTGCATTTACTACACACCTCGTTTGATCAGGAGGTGGCTCTCACTAGCACCTAACAGATTGAATTTAGTTTACCAGAAGTAACCTGGATTATCTTGGAGTGCGGCCGTTACACATTGAGTTGCATTTACGGATACAATCTCCACAAGACAGATAATTACTCATTATTGTATTGTAACTCATTTATATAGCGCTTACTACCCCATAAGAGGCCTCGAAACGCTTTTTCGGCGAGTAGCACGCTACTCCGGGACCCATAGAGGATTAGTGTTGAATTAATATAGTGAAACATGCAAGTACATTTTAAGTGGTGGATAGGTTAGTCAGTTATTTGGATTTGGAATGATAGCAGAAAGGATAGAGGAGTAAAAAGGTTTGTATTTATATAGCGCTTGTTGACGCAGCTACTGGGGAAGCCCATAAAGGATTAGTGGTGAATTAATATGGTGAAATATGAAGTAATTTCAGTGGTGAATATTTAGTCAGATTATTCGGAGTGAGAAGGATAGCGGAGGGATAAAAGGGGGAAGGAAGGTTTGCATTCATATAGCACTAGTTACCCCTGATGGGTGTTGAAGCGCTTTTCTGGCGAGTAGCACGCCACTCTGGAACCAATAAAGGATTAGTGTTGAAAATTAGTATAGTAAAATATGAAGTAATTTGAGTAGTGGATATGTTATTCAGTTATTTGGGTAGAGAAGGGTAGGTGGCAGGATAGAAGAGGGAAAGAGGTTTGTATTTATATAGCGCTTGCTACCCCTGGTGGGGTTTTGAAGCGCAAGCAGCACACTACTCTGAAACCCATCAGGATTAGTGTTGAATTAGTATGGTGAAACAGGAGAGTAATTATAGTGGTGGATATGTTAGTCAGTTATTTGGATTGAGAAGGGTTGGGGAGGGGTAGAAAAGGAAAAAGGTTTGCATTTATATAGCACTTGTAACCCTGACACCCTACTCTGGAACCCAATCAAGGATTAGTGGTGAATTAGTATAATTGAATATGGAATTTGAGAAGTGCACATGTTAGTCTGTAATCTTGATTGAAAAGGACAGTGTTTTTTTTAAGGTCTTAGCATTAGGATGAGGCTTTTGGATGAGTAAAAAGGAGTTTTGGAGGGGAGGAGTCAGAGGAAAGAGTTTAGAAAGGTTTGTTTTAGGGGATCGGTATAGTAAAAAGAGGTGTCAGATGATGCAAGGAAGGGTAGAGTAGGAGAGAGTCTAGAAAGGGTTATTTTGGCGATCATAGTAGTGGTATGGCGTTTGGTATAAATGAGAGAGTGGATGTAGAGGATACATTGATAGATGTATAGGATGAGAGATAGGGTAGTGCATTGGAAAGAGTAGTAGAAAGAAGTTTGAGATGAGTCAGAAGGTTGGGCTAGAAGATGTATTGAGCGAAGTATAGGCTGAGAAATAGGGTAGTGCGTTGGAAATGCTAAATTAGAAGAAAGTGATAAATATATAGATCCATAAGTACATTGAAAGCATATAGATGTATAAAGGAGGTAAGTATATGTAGATTAAAGATATTGATAGGAGGCACAGGATGAGAAATACGGTAGTGCATTGGATATGCTTTTTCAGGAGAAAAGTAACAGACATACAGTTCCAGGTGGATGTATGTCATTACAACGCATGCTTTCACAACGCATGCTTTTACCACGCAAGTTTTACAACGCAAGTCGTTACAACGACTTGCGTTGGGGGGTGCTGGATAGTGAGTAGTTTAATTTAGTATTCCAACTCCAGTCCCCGTGGATAGTAGGGAAGGTGTTGGATAGTAAATTAAACTATTCCCTATCCTAGAGCGCCCCCCAGCGCAAGTCGTTGTAATGACTTGCGTTGTAATAGTTGCGTGGTAATGGTATGTCGTTGTAATAGTTGCGTTGTAATGGTTGTTCACCGTTCCAGGTACATGGAAGGTACATACATGCACAATGGAAGTATGTACATGTAGACCAAGGATGATTTTTTTTATTTAATATTATTATTATTATTTTCTCTCAACAACATAACTATTTTACATGTTTATACAAAGTAATACACAAAGACAGGTACATATCTATAGTGAAAACAAATGCTTATATACAGAGGGATATGCTGTAAATTTCTGTTTGCGTATATGTGGAGAAGAGCCAAATCTTGAGTAGTTTTCTGTAGATAAGGTGGTTGTTGGTGGGCCTTATGTTGGGGGTAAAGAGTTCCATAGTTTGGCTGCTTGAACAGAGAAGGATATGCCACCCATGTTTTTTTTCTTGTATGGTGGGATTTTGAGGCAAGATGCTCCTTTAGAGCGGAGGTTCCTTTGTTGAATGTGTTTGGAGATTTTATTCCTGATGAAGAGTGGTCCCATTCCATGTATTGCTTTGTGGGCGATACAAAGCAGCTTGAACGTGGATCTTCTGGCAACCGGTAACCAATGCAGGGCTTTCAAGGCAGGGGAGATGTGGTCTTGCGGTTTGATATGTAAGAGTAGTCTGGCAGCCGAGTTCTGAATCCGTTGTAGTCTTTTCATGGTCGTTAAAGGTGATCCGTGGTAGAGGCTATTGGCGTAATCGAGTTTGGACAGAACAAGGGAGATGGTAGCTTGGACCTTGTGTGGAAATCCCAAATGAGGGAAAATGCGTCGCAGTGTTTTTATACAGTGACAAAGCTTGATCTTGCTAGTTTATCCACTTTGGCATTCATCAACGGCGTGGAGTCCATGTTCATTCCGAGGTTTCTTACTTCCTTCGATACTTTAGGCAGTGATCCCAGTTCATTAGGCTATGCGGCAAGCAGGTTGTAATGTTTCTAATCGCCACACGTGAGTATTTCAGTTTTTGAAGCATTCAATTTGAGATGGCTTCAAGTCATCCACTGATCCACAGCTCTGACAGCTAAAAATTGGTGATTTTCCAATGTCTTTGGGCATTCCAGTTGAAGGAGTATTTGCGTGTCATCTGCATAGTTATAGCACGTTAGGTGAAATTTATTGATCAGTACAGGTAATGACTTCATGTAGATGTTGAAAAGCATGGGCGAGATGATAGAACCTTGAGGGACCCCTGCTTTTGTGGGGTACGGTTTGGACGAGAAAGGTGGGGTATTGATGACATTAGTTCTGTTTTGAAGGTAGGACACGATCCAATCTAGAGCAGTTCCCTCTATGTCGGCTTCATAGAGTCTTTGTTTCAGAGTGTCATGGTCAACCGTGTCAAAGGCAGCCGAGAGGTCCAAGAGGAGTAGCGCAGCAACCCCGTTGCGGTCAACTGTATTCTTCAGGTCATCCCAGATGGCAAGGAGGGCAAATTCAGTACATCTTCCCGGACGGAATCCTGTTTGGAAGTCTGAAAGTATGTAATTCTCTTCAATGAATGGTGACATCTGGGAGAACACTGCTCTATCAGTTTGCCCAGGAAAGGTCCATTTGTAATGGGTCTGTAGTAGTCAGGGTTCAGCAGGTCCAAGATTGTTTTCTTCAGTAAAGGGCCTATGTATGACTTTTTGAGATCTTCTGGAAATATGACCATCATTGATTTTGCAGCACCACTAACCAGTGAGAGCTTATACTCTATAGACCAGTCAATTCCCAAAACATAACACATTATGTGAAACGATATACATATTTGCGTTAGTGGGCCAATAAAACACATGCACTCTTCTGGACATGTCCTTCAGAGTGAGAATAGCTGGCTATAGTATCATGCACTCATTTATTTACATTCTTTGTCCTATAACTACAATTACCAGAAGGTTTATGACATATGACATTACAACACTAGTCTACTCGTAATACAATTTACCTGCATAAATACATGTTGCTTCATTGTTAAGAGACAGACTCCGGAGTTAAAACAATAAGTTTCATAATCAGTTTAAATGACAGACAATGTCTCGCAATTAACAAAGACATCTGAAAATCACCCCTTGTAGCTGTGATCACGTGACTATGCACTACACTTGCCAGGAGACCTTGGACGTATGACATCATGACACTACGCATGACTCACATACAATTTACAAAACACACAAGAGGTTGTTCCCTCACTGTTTGGAGATGCCACTAAGCAGAGGCTTGAACTACGTTTGGTGAGCCCTTTCCTCGTTTTGATTGCAACAATCAGCGACATTAATGCAGTGATTTTCGCAGACAGTAAGCTATCAGAGCAGCAGTATGACTTTTACATTAGTTTTATTTTAGTTTCAGTTTTTGAATTCCTGTTTGCCAGGAACCGGGTCTCTGAAGCTAGGCAACAGTATACAGACATAACACTGGTCTAGTTGATTTATCTTGGTAAAAATGTGCCACTGACAGCAAATTGGTAGAGCAGGGACAGAAGTACTCTTTTCATTTTGCACGTGTAATTGGAATGGTTATTAGGATTGCAAAAAGTATCGAAACGCTACATTTATTGTTACACTCTCAGTTGTTTTGCACATTTACTATAATATTAGAATCCTGACTGTTATACTTCAACATTGGGAATGCAGCTAATTCAAATTACATTTTTAAGGTACAGTTATAATCATGAATATGTACCAATAACTTTTGATGTAGTATGCACATACTTTTCACCTCACTTGAGTGCATAGCACAGAGTTTGTGACACAGTATAGTCACACTAATTGTTTGGAAAGTTATTATATGGCTGCATACTACAATATTGATGGATGTCAGTTTAGTTTCAGACCAATACTTAAGGTGACTGAGGCGTACACCTACAATAATTTACACTCATCAGATGCAGGAAGAAACCAAGTCTTTATTATGGTTTCACTTTTCAATCAAAAGGGGAGACTTTAGTGCTGATGAATGCCACTGATACCGCATTAGAAGGTTGAATAGGCAGAAATATATTGACCTCCGCTGGTGGGTAGAATCATCGCACATTTTATTGTTATTCTGCAACTAAGGACTTAGTAAAATGTTAACTTTCCACCCAGGAGGTAGTTTTAACTTGCATAGTTTCCACTCTGTACATTATCCTCACACCTTCATTGACCAGACGAGTGGCATAGCAGAATATCCACCACGGATTCCCCCCAAGCTTCCCAATTAGTTAATGGGTAGTAGCTTGCACCTTAGTGCACTGAAGAGGTTCAAGGAGGTGCCCGATGATTAAGCATGTCACCTAATTAGTGGATGAGGGCTTTCATCCTTAAATAGTGATGGTATTCACTTACAGTACCCTTTCATTTATTGAGCCCTTCTCATCACATCATAGGTAGTAAGTTCTAATGTATACTGATGAACTTAAAAAGAGGTTGTACTGGCTGTCTTGAAATTCTCCTGACCCTTCAGTGTTGGATATTTTGTTCGTTTTTGCCTCCATCATCTTCATTGTCAGGGAATGTTGCCTTGCACTCTCTTCTCTCAAACGACAAAGATGTTTGTGTGCATCGTTGCCATGTCTTGGTAGCATTTCACAATGTTATCCACAGCATGGATCCGCTTTTCAACCACCAGATGAAGACCTTTAAGGTGGTCTGCAATCTCATAGCGACTTACCTCCATTGCATGAATAAACCCCTGATAACTGGACTGACTGCCATTGGAAAATTTGTTCCTTAGAGGACAGGATTTGGCCATACCAACCCACCCCTCATACGTGGGCATTTAGCTTGGCTAGGAGGTTGTCAATCATGGAGAGGGATGGCAACTGGGAGCTTGGGGATGTGGGGTGGAGACTGATAAAGGGGGAGAGCTGTTCCTCACCAAGGGTGTTCTTACTAGGATTATTGACACAAAAAAAAGAGATTAAGCAGCATGCGCAGAGTGTGTAAAGAGGTTTCTACAGAGGTATTTGAAGGTTGAGAGCTTTGTGGAAGGGATTATTGGGTAGATGGGACAAGCATTGGCAGTTCAATAGTGAATGGTTGGGGACTTGTAATCCTGAGCAGTGATTCTGGAGGAAGACTACTATTTGGCTGTGATGTGGTTTTGACTGAGGGTTACTGTGTGGGGGCAACACTGTGCTCCTCGTCCTGCACTTCCTTAACCATCTTCTGCCCTTCCTCTCCTTTTAATAGGAAAGTTTTTTTCCCCTGAGAAAGTTGCTTGAAGGAGGATTGGATTTTCATCTGGGATTGCCTTCCATCCAGATGGTTCAGCGTCATCGCCAGGCAGTGTTGCCAGTACATGCAAGATGAACACAGTCAAAAATGGCAAAAAAAGCTTGTTGTAATACTTCTACAGACTTTTTTGATTAAAATAAGAGAGAAAATAATTTCTATTTAATGTCTTAAATGAGGGTAGAAAAAAACGTTGAATGTAACAGTTGATCCTTGCATGAAAGTATTACATATGTACAATGTGAGCTTACTTGTTCTTACCACAGCAGTTTTGTGTTTAGTGTATCCTTCTTAAAGTCAGTTGGTAAACCAGACCCTTTAAAGTTGGTACGGTATAACACTTAAAAGGCTGTGAAAGTAAAAAGTAAAAAATTATGGAACAGTGGAAGTAAAGTTCACATTTTTCCAGACTTACTCTATCGACGGATGGAAGAAGGCCTAATTGCTGCTGCCAGAATGGCCTCTGCCAACTGTGGTGTTGGTCGCAATGTAGACTAAAACCTTTATCCCCTCTTCTTACCTAGAACAGATTGCTTACAAAACCTTTTGTTGAATCCAAAACCATCTCTATCACCCATTCTGAAGCAATTTTTAACCTACCTCAATCACCTTAATCACCCATTTTAAAACAATTTTTGACGCGCCTCTAATACTAACACTTTTTTCTAACTTGGAAAATGTAATGAGAAGAGGAGGTACTAACTGAAATCAGGGAGAGTCAAACTCTCTTTTCTAACCCTGAACTGTTTCCACTAGGCAAGGATCAGAAATAATTAAAGTCCTCTAGCAAAGATGGTGGGTCTGACACCCAGCTTTCAAGGGGAAAAAGATTTAAATGAGAATGATTCACCATTGGTCTGCATCTACGACCTCGGCCTCCTGCAGTCTGCTGAGTCTCTTCCTCAGACAAGAATCTAGTTCTGATCATTCCTTTTTAGTGCCCTTAACAACTAGAAACACATAATGAAAACATAGCAACTCTTTGTACTGTGCCCAAGTACATGGAAAAACAAACTTGATAAAGGCAGCCTGAGGCCAAAACATATTGTGTGCTGTGTAATGCTTGGTGCACCAAAAAAGTGGATTAACTGATGCAGCGGGCGTGTGTGTTTTGATTATTCATGCCCACAGGCTTGGTACAGGGATATGTGATTAGATTACAGAGCTTGCAGTCTGGCATGCACCATCCCAATAGGGCTTTCAAGACAGGACACAGCAGAAGAACAATAAGTAAAAGTGTGTGTGTGTGTGTGTGTGAGTGAATGAGTGAGTGTATGTGTATCAGCCTCTAACAAATGAATGACTCAAAGCCCCCCCCAATCTTGTCAGCAGTTCACCAATGTAGGGGAGAGACTTGCAACAGGGCCTTTTGGGCCATCCAGTAGCACACTGTTAGACCTGACACCTTTTGGCGTGGTTCTTCCCCCATCTTTTTGCCTCTGACTCCTGTGTTTTGATGCTGTGCTGGATTTCGTTTTTGCTGATTTAGATGCTTTGGACACTCTGCCACTGCTGATCAGTGTCAGAGTGTAAGTGCTCCCTCTGTAAATTGCCCTATTAATTGAATATACCTGATTGGCATATTTGTATCACCATGGAGTCCCTAGTAAAGTGCACTGTGTGTGCCAGGGCTGGTGATGACAGATGCTACTAGTGGGCCTGCAGCGCAGATTGCGCCACCCACATGATTAGCCCTAAAAAGGACTCAGGCCTGCCAGCGCAGGGCCTGTGTGCAGTCAGTGGACTGCCCTGTCCCCCTGGCCAGTGTCTCCACTGGCTGGGCCTAACCCTTCCCTGTCTGTGCACATCAGTCACCCCTATGGAAGGCTCAGGGTACCCCCCTGGGCAGGGTGCAGTGTATAGATATGGTAGAGCATGTACTAGTGCAGGTCACATGCTCTGGTAGTGGGCAGTAGCCATTTTATGTGCTCACTGCTGTAAGGCTCTCTTGCTCCATAGAGTAACATGGAGGCGGCTGGCCCCATGTGATGCCAGCCTATCTCCCTATAGGAACAAGATGGGACATGAGTGAAAGATATCCCTGAACTCAGAATTTAATAACACACCCTTTAGTGAAGGTTGTTTTCAAATCCTGTGTTGGAGAATAGCACTTTTAGAAAGTGGCTGTTCTCTTGTCTAAACCTTTCTGTGTGCCTGGGTTTGTGGAATGCCTGCCTGGTCTGGGTGTGACAGGGGGGGCTGCAGAGCCCCCGGAGGAGAGGGTCGGAGCCAGCCCGGGGATGAAAGGGCACATCTGCTGCCAGGGAGGTGGGAGGAAGAAACGCCTGGTAGTGCTGGGCTGTGCCTGTCTGCCCCCCATGCTAGCTCCCTCCGGCCGGCCAACTGACACCTCTGACCCTGAAGCTGACAGGAAGAAGAAAACCAGAAACACCTCAGTGCTCCGCAACCCCCAGAACTGGTTTAGACCGGGCCCAGGGCCCCCTTGCACAAAGACTTCAAAGGACTTCAAAGACATTGAGGGGTATAAGGAAAGGACCCCTGACTACAGAAGTTTAGATTCCAAGATCCTACCATCAAGAAGGAACCTCCGCTGGAAGAGGGACGGCTGGAGAACTAAAGGAAGATTGCCTTGCTGTGTGCTCTAAGGGCTGACCTGTTCTGCTGTACAACTGAAAGCTGAGGAGGAGAAAGGGACTTTGCTGTGTGCTGTGACCCTACCTGCTTGAAACGGCCAAGACTTTGCTGTGTGCTGTGTCTGCAACTTGAATCTCCAAGGGCCTGAGAAGAGCTGGCCTCCTGTTGGGAACCCAGCGTTAAAGGTTCCTAAAGCTTTGCCAAGACTTACTGCAAGATCGTGTTGTTTTGGACCAGGAGCGTGTGGCGCTCAACTGCTGAGTGTAAGAAGGGATCGTTGTGCTCATCGGCACATTCCCGGCGAGGGTCGGAGGTCTGTGGTGCCTCCCCTCGCGGAATTCACTCAAGAGCGGTTGTGAGGCTCGGAGGGCGGTCTGTCTGTGACCCGCGCCCTCTAAAATCATCTGCCGCCTGATTACCGCCGCTGCCTGGGGCCAGAAAAACCCCTTCCCGAAGTGCCGTCCTGATCGGAGCTGCGGGGCCGAAGAACGAAGCCGCCGCGCTCCAATTGGTGAAAGGAGCCGAGCCCCCTCACTAACGCCGCGACGGGATAGGCCCGTGCGGCGCAGCGTCATCAGTGGTGTTGGGCCGTGATTGGCCGAAGGAACGGAGCGTCATTGCTTGGCTGTCCCGGGAGCTGCTCTGCCATTGGCTGACTCCCGGGTGCTGCTGGAGGCTCGCCCCAGACGCCGCGACAGGATTGGTCCCCGTCATCGGGACCTCTGTGAGCGCCGTCTGATCACCGCCGGGCCCAAGAAGAAGTGACCTGTCCTCGCCGAGGGATCCTCCCGAGTGTCCTCTGCCCCGGCCTGCCGTCCCAGCATCTGAGCGCCTGGTCCGCTCCCCGCCGCTCGTTGGATTGTCGAGAGCAGGCGGGGGGAGCAGGAGGGACCGGACGGGACCAGAAACAAAGGCGTTCTGTTGGGCGCAGGGCGCCTGGGGTACACGAAGGAGTGAGGTGGAGCCGGGGGGAAGGAAGGAGCCCCTGGGCCTCGCGAGGAAACGCACTTGCAGCGCTTAAAGCCTGAAAGTAAGACTACACGTGGCATGGTTTTCCTTGCTCGTTTTTAAGAGCACATTTTTCCTGGAATAAAATCAATAGTGCTTATTTCTTTAAGACTGATTTTAAGAGATCTGAGACTGATCCTTTTTCGTACCTGAGAACTTCCTGAAATTAAATACAACCCTTAAGATTAAATGCAACAGCATTCTAAAGAAGTGTTTATCATGCAACTGCTTTAATTACTTGCTGAAACTAGATAAAGTTATATATTTTTATAAAATATACTTACCTGTGTGGTCTCAGTTTGTGGTGGATTGGGGATTATTGTTGTGTTAAGTGCAAATGTTATCCACATTGCCTCTGTTTAGCCTAGACTGCTCGCGCCATGCTACCTAGAGGGTGAGCAGGGGTTATCTCAGAGGGCTATTCCTTCACCCTGACTAGAAGCAAGGGTCCCTACTTGGTGTAAGGTTCTTGCCTCTGCCAACTAGAGACCCCCGGTTCTAACATTGTTGGACAGCGGTGCGGATTTTGAACTAATAATTGCACTTGACCTGCAGTGATTTCTTGTACATCACTAGTCTAGTTTAGCAGAACAGGTTGCGCAAGATTTTTTTCTTTTTTGGTGAAACCTTTTAGTTGAAAAGGTTAGGAAGCATCATGTCTCGGAAAGCGCCATGCGTGAATGGAGAAGTGGAAGTGGAATTTGAAATCCAATAGTTGTTCACCTATAACAAGGAGCAACTGAGAAACTTCTGCAAACGGCTTGAATGCCCAGTAAGGGGCGGTGCAAACAAGGAAGAGCTACGGAAAGCTCTGAGGGCCTGGTGGGAGGCCAAACATGGTGTTCCAGAAGCTACTATTGGAGAGGGAGGTACACAGGAGAATGGTTTTTTGTCCAGTGAATTGCCAGTGGGGAAGCCAGCGTCTAGGCCCGGCAGCAACCACTCCGGTAGGGTTATTTCTCCAGAGGAAATAGAGGAGAATCAGAGAGCTAGGGCCCATGAGATTGAGCTTTTTAAGCTCAAAGCGCAAGCAGAGGCGGAGGAGAGAAGAACCGCTCTCGCTTTGGAGGAGAGGAAACTCCAATTGGCTCATGAGTTGAGCATGAAGGAGTTGGACATCAAATTTAAAGAGGTGGTGTCCAGTTCTAATGGTGGCAGCGCACAACCGGTACAGGCGGGTAAGGTATACATACCAAAGGATCTGGTACAGAATTATCAGAGGGGTGAGGATATTTATGCGTGGTTCAGAGCGTATGAACTTGCCTTAAAGATGAATGAAGTGCCTGAGAAGAATTGGGGGGCAGGATTGTGGAAGCATTTTGAGGCCTCTGGGAGGGATGTTTTGGCACCCTTAGAAGCAGAGGATGCTTTATCCTACCACGCAATGAAGGAGGCTTTGTGCCTCAGGTATGGGCTCACTGCAGAACAGTACCGCCAGAAGTTTAGGAACTTCAAGAAGCTTGATTCAAGTACTTGGGTGGAGTGTGTGAGTATGTACACGCGTGCACTGGAAGGTTGGATAAAGGGCAGCAAAGTTACTGATTTTGTGGGGTTGTGTCACTTGATTAGTAGGGAGCACTTAAGTAGTTTATGTGTCCCAGAGCTGCGCCAGCATCTTTTGGATAGCAAGTTAACTGACCCCAGTGAGCTTGCTAAAGAGGCGGACCGCTGGACTAGCACCAGGGTCCACAAGGGGGTGGTAAGTACCCCAGCCAAAGGTGGACAGGGTCCCCAGCAGAAGAGTGGGGGGGACATGGGTAATCACAAGGAGTCTTCTAAAGGGCCCCAAAATGGTTCCCAAGAGAAGGTGTCTCAACCCCCCCCAGCCTAAGAAGTCCTGGCCCCCTAAGGGCACGCAGGACAGAAGGGCCCCACTTACTTGCTATTCATGTAAGGAGGTGGGGCACATTGCCCCCAAATGTCCAAAGAAGAAATCAGCACCCACTGGTGCTCCAGCTCCGGCGTTAGCCAGTGTAGCTTTGGGAGGGGATTTGATTTCTAGTGGGAAGAAGGGGTTAGCATTGATGACCCTTGTCTCTCTAGGAGACCAAGAGATGGCCCCGGAAACCTTGCTGCCCCAAAACACTAAGAAATACGGGCAGAAGGTGACCATCAATGGACAGGAGGTGGAGGCTCTGAGAGACACAGGGGCCAGCGTGACATCTGTCAGGTGTCGGTGGGTGACTGAAGAGCAAATTGTTCCCACGGTACTCCGGCCTGTGGTGTCATCTGACAGTTCAGTGCGCTACTGCAAGTTGGCAAAGGTTCCATTTGAATGGGGAGGAGTCTCCGGTATTTTGGAAATTGTTGTAAGTGATGCCTTGCCTGTAGATTGTCTATTAGGTAATGACCTGGAGAGCTCCCCATGGAAAGAGGTGGAGCACCGGACTCACTTGGAGATGTTGGGTTTGCCTGCGTGGATCTGTGTGTCCACCCGTGCAATGACAGCCAGAGAGGGCGGTCTAGCAGAGCTGGAGCCTGGAACAATGGCCCATGGACCTGCCAAGAGAGGAAGGGGTAGAGGGCGCGGGAAACCAGCCCCCACTGTTCCCACGGTCCAGGAGGAAGCAGACCCTGAGGGGGATGCCCTGGAACCTACAGGGGAGCAGGTGGCCGAACTAGGGGAATTGCCTGAGCTGTCCCAGTGGCAGCAAGAGGGTGGTCCCTCCAGGGAGGAATTCTGCCAGGCTCAGAAGGAGTGCCCTTCTCTCATTGGTGTGCGGCAGCAGGCTGCAGACCAGGCAGCAGGCCTGGGGTCCAAGGAGCATTTGATCTACTGGGAGGATGACTTACTTTATAGTGAGCCTAAGTTCGCTGAGCCCGGTGCAGCCCGTGTGCTGGTAGTACCGGAGCGCTTCAGGAACTTCCTACTGGGTCTGGCTCATGACGTGCCTCTCGCAGGACATCTGGGGCAAGACAAGACCTATCACAGGCTTGTCACCCATTTCTACTGGCCCCAGATGAAGACGCACGTATCTGCCTTTTGTAAATCTTGCCAGACTTGTCAGGCCAGTGGCAAGAGCGGAGGGAAGCGCGTGGCCCCCTCCAACCCTTTCCGGTGGTGAGCACCCCTTTTGAGCGGGTGGTCATTGACATCGTGGGGCCCCTGGATCCCAAGACAGCCCTAGGCAACAGGTTTATCCTGGTCTTGGTGGACCATGCCACTCGGTACCCGGAAGCCATCCCGCTCAGGACAGTCACCGCCCCAGTGGTGGGCCGTGCCCTGATGGGGATCTTCTCCCGTGTGGGATTTCCCAGGGAGGTGGTCTCAGACAGAGGGACAAACTTCATTTCTAGGTATATGAAGTCCCTGTGGAGTGAGTGTGGGGTGACATACAAATTCACCACTCCTTACCACCCTCAAGGAAATGGGTTGGTTGAGAGATTCAACCGCACATTGAAGGGCATGATTATGGGCCTGGAAGAGCCCATGAGGCGGAAATGGGACATCTTGTTACCATGCCTGCTGTTTGCCTACAGGGAGGTGCCTCAGAAATCCTTAGGGTTCAGTCCCTTTGAGTTGCTGTATGGCCACCCTGTCAGAGGGCCTCTTACTCTGGTGAAGGAGGGGTGGGAGAAATCCCGTGGGAAAACCCCTCAGGGTGTGTTCAGCTATGTGCTGGCCATTCGCAACCAGACCAAGCGCTTCAGGAAGCTCGCTCAAGAGAACCTGGAGGCTAGCCAGGAGGAAATGAAGAGGTGGTATGACCAGAACACTTCTCTAGTTGAGTTCCACCCTGGTCAGAAAGTGTGGGTGATGGCGCCAGTGGAGCCTTGTGCGCTCCGTGACAAGTGGTCTGGGCCATATGAGGTGGTGGAGCGCAAGAGTGAGGTTACCTATTTGGTTAACCTGAAGACTCCCAGGCAGCCCCTGAGAGTGCTACATGTGAACCGCCTCAAACCCCACTTTGAGAGGACGGAAGTGACTATGCTTATGGCTACAGATGCTGGAGGGGAGGAGGATAGTGATCCTCTCCCTGACCTCCTGGCAGTCAAGGAGCAAGATGGGTCAGTGGATGGTGTGGTCCTCTCCCCCACCCTGACTCCAGAGCAGCAGGATGACTGTCGCCAAGTCTTGGGTCAGTTCGCCCCCCTGTTCTCCCTGACCCCCGGTGTCACCAAGTGGTGCATCCACGACGTGGACACTGGAGACAGTCTGCCTGTGAAACAGAAGTTTTACAGAGTGGCTGACAAGGTCAGAGCCAGCATCAAGGAAGAAGTTTCCAAGATGTTGACGCTAGGGGTTATTGAGCCCTCCAGC
Source organism: Lissotriton helveticus (assembly GCF_964261635.1). Taxonomy (NCBI): domain Eukaryota; kingdom Metazoa; phylum Chordata; class Amphibia; order Caudata; family Salamandridae; genus Lissotriton; species Lissotriton helveticus. The sequence continues at coordinate 1,015,868,776 of NC_136067.1, forward strand.
AGCCCCTGGGCTAGCCCAGTGGTCTTAGTGCCTAAGAAAGCTGCTACCCCCGGTGGCACCCCAGAACTTCGGTTCTGCGTGGACTACCGTGGGCTCAATGCGGTCACCAAGACTGACGCGCACCCCATCCCCAGAGCTGATGAGCTGGTGGATCGGTTGGGAGCTGCCCAGTACCTGAGCACTTTTGATTTGTCTTCAGGGTACTGGCAGATTGCCTTAACCGAGGGGGCAAAGGAGAGGTCAGCATTTTCCACACCCGAGGGGCACTTCCAGTTACGTGTCATGCCCTTTGGGTTGAAAAATGCACCTGCCACATTTCAGAGATTGGTCAACCAGGTACTGGCGGGGGCGCAGCAATTCAGCGCAGCCTACCTGGATGACATTGCTGTGTTCAGCTCCACTTGGGAGGAACACCTGCAACACCTCACTGAAGTGTTGAAGGCTCTGCAGAAGGCAGGCCTCACTATCAAGGCCAGTAAATGCCAGATAGGGCAGGGATCGGTGGTGTACTTGGGACACCAGGTGGGGAGCGGCCAGGTGGCGCCCCTACAGGCAAAGATTGATACCATTCTGGCTTGGGAGCTCCCCAAGACCCAGACTGAGGTGAGAGCCTTTCTAGGTCTCACCGGGTATTACAGGCGGTTTGTCAAAGGTTATGGCACCATTGTGGCCCCTTTGACAGAGCTGACATCTAGAAATCAGCCCAGGAAAGTGAATTGGACTGAGGCCTGTCAAACTGCTTTTGACACCCTCAAAGCTGCCATGTGCACAGCACCGGTGCTTAAGGCACCTGACTTTTCCAGTGAGTTTATTGTGCAAACTGACGCTTCAGAGCAAGGCGTGGGAGCAGTACTCTCACAGATCAACGAGGAGGGAGGAGATCAACCAGTGGCTTTCATTAGCCGGAGGCTAATCCCCAGGGAACAGAAATGGAGTGCCATTGAAAGAGAAGCTTTCGCTGTGGTCTGGGCTCTGAAGAAGCTGAGGCCCTACCTGTTTGGGACTCACTTCCGTGTTCAGACCGACCACAGGCCCCTCAGATGGTTAATGCAGATGAGGGGTGAGAATCCAAAATTGTTGAGGTGGTCCATTTCCCTACAGGGGATGGACTTTACGGTGGAGCACCGCCCTGGTACAGAACACGCCAATGCTGACGGTCTGTCCAGATTCTTCCGCCTTAGTGATGAGGACTCCCAAGAGGTTGGGTAGTACTCCCCACTTTCAGCTGGAGGGGACACGTGTTAGACCTGACACCTTTTGGCGTGGTTCTTCCCCCATCTTTTTGCCTCTGACTCATGTGTTTTGATGCTGTGCTGGATTTCGTTTTTGCTGATTTAGATGCTTTGGACACTGCCACTGCTGATCAGTGTCAGAGTGTAAGTGCTCCCTCTGTAAATTGCCCTATTAATTGAATATACCCGATTGGCATATTTGTATCACCATGGAGTCCCTAGTAAAGTGCACTGTGTGTGCCAGGGCTGGTGATGACAGATGCTACTAGTGGGCCTGCAGCGCAGATTGCGCCACCCACATGAGTAGCCCTAAAAAGGACTCAGGCCTGCCAGCGCAGGGCCTGTGTGCAGTCAGTGGACTGCCCTGTCCCCCTGGCCAGTGTCTCCACTGGCTGGGTCTAACCCTTCCCTGTCTGTGCACATCAGTCACCCCTATGGAAGGCTCAGGGTACCCCCCTGGGCAGGGTGCAGTGTATAGATAAGGTAGAGCATGTACTAGTGCAGGTCACATGCTCTGGTAGTGGGCAGCAGCCATTTTATGTACTCACTGCTGTAAGGCTCTCTTGCTCCATAGAGTAACATGGAGGAGGCTGGCCCCATGTGATGCCAGCCTATCTCCCTATAGGAACAAGATGGGACATGAGTGAAAGATATCCCTGAACACCCTTTAGTGAAGGTTGTTTTTAAATCCTGTGTTGGAGAATAGCACTTTTAGAAAGTGGCTGTTCTCTTGTCTAAACCTTTCTGTGTGCCTGGGTTTGTGGAATGCCTGCCTGGTCTGGGTGTGACAGGGGGGGCTGCAGAGCCCCCGGAGGAGAGGGTCGGAGCCAGCCCGGGGATGAAATGGCACATCTGCTGCCAGGGAGGTGGGAGGAAGAAACGCCTGGTAGTGCTGGGCTGTGCCTGCCTGCCCCCCATGCTAGCTCCCTCCGGCCGGCCAACTGACACCTCTAACCCTGAAGCTGACAGGAAGAAGAAAACCAGGAACACCTCAGTGCTCCGCAACCCCGAGAACTGGTTTAGACCGGGCCCAGGGCCCCCTTGCACAAAGACTTCAAAGGACTTCAAAGACATTGAGGGGTATAAGGAAAGGACCCCTGACTACAGAAGTTTAGATTCCAAGATCCTACCATCAAGAAGGAACCTCCGCTGGAAGAGGGACGGCTGGAGAACTAAAGGAAGATTGCCTTGCTGTGTGCTCTAAGGGCTGACCTGTTCTGCTGTACAACTGAAAGCTGAGGAGGAGAAAGGGACTTTGCTGTGTGCTGTGACCCTACCTGCTTGAAACGGCCAAGACTTTGCTGTGTGCTGTGTCTGCAACTTGAATCTCCAAGGGCCTGAGAAGAGCTGGCCTCCTGTTGGGAACCCAGGGTTAAAGGTTCCTAAAGCTTTGCCAAGACTTACTGCAAGATCGTGTTGTTTTGGACCTGGAGCGTGTGGCGCTCAACTGCTGAGTGTAAGAAGGGATCGTTGTGCTCATCGGCACATTCCCGGCGAGGGTCGGAGGTCTGTGGTGCCTCCCCTCGCGGAATTCACTCAAGAGCGGTTGTGAGGCTCGGAGGGCGGTCTGTCTGTGACCCGCGCCCTCTAAAATCATCTGCCGCCTGATTACCGCCGCTGCCCGGGGCCAGAAAAACCCCTTCCACGAAATGCCGTCCTGATCGGAGCTGCGGGGCCGAAGAACGAAGCCGCCGCGCTCCCATTGGTGGAGGGAGCCGAGCCCCCTCACTAACGCCACGACGGGATAGGCCCGTGCGGCGCAGCGTCATCAGTGGTGTTGGGCCGTGATTGGCCGAAGGAACGGAGCGTCATTGCTTGGCTGTCCCGGGAGCCGCTCTGCCATTGGCTGACTCCCGGGTGCTGCTGGAGGCTCGCCCCAGACGCCGCGACAGGATTGGTCCCCGTCATCGGGACCTCTGTGAGCGCCGTCTGATCACCGCCGGGCCCGGGAAGAAGTGACCTGTCCTCGCCGAGGAATCCTCCCGAGTGTCCTCTGCCCCGGCCTGCCGTCCCAGCATCTGAGCGCCTGGTCCGCTCCCCGCCGCTCGTTGGATTGTCGAGAGCAGGCGGGGGGAGCAGGAGGGACCGGCCGAGACCAGAAACAAAGGCGTTCTGTTGGGCGCAGGGCACCTGGGGCACACGAAGGAGTGAGGTGGAGCCGGGGGGGAAGGAAGGAGCCCCTGGGCCTCGCGAGGAAGCGCACTTGCAGCGCTTAAAGCCTGAAAGTAAGACCACACGTGGCATGGTTTTCCTTGCTCGTTTTTAAGAGCACATTTTTCCTGGAATAAAATCAATAGTGCTTATTTCTTTAAGACTGATTTTAAGAGATCTGAGACTGATCCTTTTTCGTACCTGAGAACTTCCTGAAATTAAATACAACCCTTAAGATTAAATGCAACAGCGTTCTAAAGAAGTGTTTATCATGCAACTGCTTTAATTACTTGCTGAAACTAGATAAAGTTATATATTTGTATAAAATATACTTACCTGTGTGGTCTCAGTTTGTGGTGGATTGGGGATTATTGTTGTGTTAAGTGCAAATGTTATCCACATTGCCTCTGTTTAGCCTAGACTGCTCGCGCCATGCTACCTAGAGGGTGAGCAGGGGTTATCTCAGAGGGCTATTCCTTCACCCTGACTAGAAGCAAGGGTCCCTACTTGGTCTAAGGTTCTTGCCTCTGCCAACTAGAGACCCCCGGTTCTAACACACACCCTCCCCCCCCCCCACAGGCCTCAACAATGTCCGGTGATGAATTGTCCAGTCGGTGAGGCACCTGGTTGTGTACTCCTTAAAAGTACCGGGGGGGACTGGAATTCCGTTACCCCTGCACCGCACTCAGACAAGCAGCAGAAATGGACACTCACAGGAGCCAAGCCCATCCTCAATTGTATTGCCCAACAAAAGGCCCAGGCCCGGAACTTGCCAGCTGTGAGTGTCCTCAGCTCACAAAGTGCGGAGCATCCACGTTCTGGCACCTCTCAGCCCTTGGTGACCTCCAGTCTGTAGAGGGTTTTGTGTACTATGACCAACACTGCGGGCCCCGCAATTAGGTACTAGTTGAGAACAAATCAAAATGATCAGTAAAGGGTGGGGTGAGCCATCTGGGTGCTTCAAAATTACAACCTGGGCCAGGTGAACAGGCCCACACTCCTCCACTTTGCATGGCAGCATTCCAGTCTTTGGTGACCACCAGGCAGTAGAGAAATCTGAGCAGTTTACTCAACCCTGTGGGCCCCCGCAATCAGGCACTGGTCCAGCTCGATGCAAACTGCTCAGTAGAAAAAAAGGTGGCATCCGGGTGATTCGTAATTGACTCTCTGCCACAGTGACCAGGCCTAAACTCCCACTTCAGACACTCTCCATCTGTTACCTTCCGCTGAACCGTTTTGCTGTCCAAGTCAAGGACGCCGCTCACCTCCAGCCATGGGTAGTCCAGCTGCCCAAGACAGCAGGGGGTCCTGGCAGTCAGTCCGTGACTGCTGCGTACAATCTCTCTTTGGAGGTGCCTGGGGGAAGGGCAGGAGCAGTGGTGCGGCTGCTGGTCGTCTCAGCGTGGCAGGATCCGCGCAGTGAGGAGAGGGGGTGGGGAGCAGCAGTCCCCACTGTCCCCCACATCTAAGGCTGAGAGCCGAATCTGACCGCCAACCGCAAGCTCTATGCATCCAGCAGAGCCACGATTTTTTCTGCTCTTGTACGGGGCTCACTATGCCGCCCTTCAGTGGAAGCTGCCGCTCCATGTCACAAAAGAAGTCACAGGTCAGAGCTACACTCCCGGTGTTTTGCAGCGAGCCTGTACCTCCCAGAGATATTAATGGGCTTTGGCAGCGAGTCTGCGCCTGGGGGATGCCATTTCAGCAGGATTCAGTTGGTGTGGACACAAGATTAGGCTGGGCGGCCAGCAGATCTCACACTTAAAGCATACAATCGACCACCTTGTTCAGCCATGCCCCCAATCTCAAATAAGTTGGTCAGTAAAAACACTAAATTTACTTTATGGCTGCCAAAACATGCACAAAAGCCACATACATGTTTACAGATTCTGTACCATGCGGTTAACTGTGAAAAAATTATGCTTCCTAACAAATAATTAGGTGACTTGCAGAAGTGTCTCTCCAATGTTCTTGAATGCTTGAACATATTCATCCAACTTGTCTTCCTCTTTGTCAGGTGTGAACAAAGGCAAATGTGCAAACATTTCCTGACCTTCCAGATCCAATGAACGTTTCAACAACCATTTTTGCCTTTCAAATTTAAATGTTAAGCCCTCAATAGCCCTAGAAAAGCATTAAAAGCCCTGAACCACTCTTTCCAGACAATAGGCGGCTCACCAGGTGACTGTAAAAATTGAGGAGGCAGATGTATCACCTACATGTCCAATACGGTTAATAGTAATAAATGCCAGGACCAACGACGAGTTAAATAAAAATTCCATCTGAACAGTAATAGAGATACCTGTCCGTCACAATGGGACTAGGTCAAGCAAAGATGGCCACCATTACCCACGTTCCTCTGTGTGATGACATCACCAAGAGCCTGCTCCAGAGCGATGATGGTATCTAAAGAAATCCGACGGCCAACAAGCATTAATGCGGAAAATCAGCTGTACGGTGAGTGTGGGTGCGGTGTGCTTGGTGCTGCTGCATATTTCACCTCGTTCGACTTTGCTTGTGCCTTCAGTATCATACTTTCACCTGCCCAGAGAAAGGAAGAGCAGGGAGTAGTGTTGTTGAGTGCCTCGCTTGACACCGGTGTTATGAGAGGCAGAGGAGGACACAACTCCAAGTTGAATACACCTTTATTTGATAAGTTCTCACCAGTAAAAGGGAGGGAGACAAGCCACATCCTAGCCGCTACTGAGGTACCGGTCCAAAAGCCCTTGAACTCATGATCTGTCCACACTCCACATTTAATCATGGAATGTGAGTGTTTCCCACAAGCAGGCAGCAATATGGATATAACTCTGCCCTAACAGAACTGCTAAAAAACTAAACTGAGTTTTTTAAGCCTGAAGGATCTTTATTTTAGCTACCTCCGGCCAAAAATCCCCTAGACTTCAATGTAAGTCAATGAAGAAAATGTATTTCCCCGTTTTTTCCAAGATCGCCCTAGTTTCACTTACAAATTGTGGGCAAGTGTGCTACTTAATTGATCCACATTACTCTAGTAATGAATACACCGCTACACAGACCTACCACCACCAATCAAGACTATAAAAATCAAATTGTGCATGGTCTGAACCGTTATGTAACAGATCAATTTCAGTACTAACTGTATTCATATGGGACAGCCACTAGCTACACAGAAATTAATAGCATAACACTGACGACTAAAAATATTCCTTTAATTACAAATTGGCAAAATAACTGTTTTGGGTCACCGATACAGCGCCAGTGCGACTAACATGATTACCATAGTGGAAGACTGGAAAACAGAAAAGGAATTATTTAACGCTCTATGTAAAAACGCATACCTCGACGCTAATAACTAAGTAAATAGGGTCTGCTCGCTCTTGACAACGATGCCCCGCCGAAAAGCTCCAAGTGTGACACATAGGCAGGCTGGTCTCGAATTTATACAGATGAAAGCTGGAGGTGCACAATCACGTGACTCGCAAAGGCCAACACCTCCCCCATCAGAAGGCGGGGCTCCATACCGAAAAAAAGTAAAAAATTAAAAAAAACAGGCACACACGGAGCAGCAGCTAGAAACTGGAATAGGGCTATGTATCGGCCCGCTGAGAACGCGCGCGCATGCCATTGGTCGCGCGGACAGCTGGGGGTGGGGGATCGGGTAAAGGAAGGAAGAGCGCAAGCAGACGTGCGCGCGTACGAGTCAGAGACCTGGTAGCGGTGCATTCCGGTGTGTCCTCGAGACAGCCGTGCGGAGTCGCGAGGGAAACCTCGTGGCACCCCAACCGTTACCAGACCTATCTGCGGCTTCGTTAGTGTGACACTAACGGTGAATAGTAGCACGTGTGGGAGCCACATATGGACAGAAACATCACAAAGTGCAGACACCACCCCCGTGTTCCTCAGAATCACTATTTACATGCCACTCCGTGCCCGTCTGGATCCCGAGGAAATCAAATTAGCCAAAAAGTATTGACATACGTCACCTCCCTCCGTCCACGGAGCGGCCCCCTCACCTCGTGCCCGGACAGGGAGTGATTTAGAGCCGCTTAAGGGGAAGGAAGAGAGGGAAAAAGGGGAGGGGTGCGAGGAGAGAAAGAGGGAGGGGAAAAGGGAGGTGGCGAGAGAAGGGGCGGCTCTGTCCTCCCCCTTCCTCTCTGATTAACGGCCGCCTCCTCCTCCGCCTCCTTCGGATCCCTCGCCGCTTCCAGTCAAGCCAAGTCCGCGCACACCGAGCAGCGACACCCGCAGCAGCAACAGCAGCACCCCGGTCAGGAGACAACGTACAACCGCAGCCTGTGATCACTTGAGCCCCGCGGACTCCCAGACTCGCCGGAAGCACGCACCGAGAGCCAGGGAGCGCCGGGCAGGAGGGGGACCGTGAGCCGTCCGCGAGTGAGAGGAGCCGCCGCCGGACCGGGCTCCGCACCCCGCAGCCGCCTTTCTCACGCCGGGGCCCCACACAACCGGCACCACGCAGACCCCGGGGCTGCAATCGATGTACTCTCTTTTTTTCCCGGTGAGGAGAAGCTGATCGCCGTTCACCCCCCGCCCCGCGAGATAGACCCCGCTCCCGCCCCAGCCAGGGGTGCCTGGGATTTTTTTGTCCTTAGAAAGTTTTTTTTCCTTCGTCCAGACACCCGTGCTTTGCATTTATTTTATATACATATATTTTCTTCCCCACTTCCCCCTGTTTCCTTCCTCTCCCCCTTCCTGTGTATTTGGGCAGCTTGTGTTATAAGTGTTTTTTTTTTGTTTTTCCCTTTTTGGCCTGGAATATGGTGGGGGAAATGGAAACGAAGGAGAAGCCGAAGCCGACGCCGGACTATCTGATGCAGCTGATGAACGACAAGAAGCTCATGAGCAGCCTGCCCAACTTCTGCGGGATCTTCAACCACCTGGAGCGGCTGCTGGACGAAGGTACGGCCCGGGGAGCGGATCCCTGGTGTGAGTGTGTCTGTCTGTCTGTCCCTCGGTGGAAGGGAGCAGGAGAAGCCCCCGGCGCGCCAGTGCCAGGGGAGCCTCGGGCAAGGGCTGGATGCCCAGGAATGTGGCTACAGAGGCAGCCGGGACCCCTCCCCCTCGGGCGCTCACAGCCTTGCTGTAACTTGCTTTATCTGATTTCTCCTTCTAAGAGCGCGTGCCCTTCTCTAGTGACACTGATCACCTTCATGTGACTATTTTTAATTGCCTACAACTTATTTGCTTTTTTACTTTGCCTCCACTTTCAATTTTTTTTATTTTAAGAGCTTGTTTTCCTTTTCTTTATATCGACCTCATGATCCCAGACGGTACTCTACCATGTCCAGTTTCACTCCTTTCCTGCTTTCAGTCTCTAACTACCGCCGACTTTTAATCTTCTCCCTTGTTGGTTATGTTATTTTATTTCACGATACTAGCAGCCCCTACCCCGTAGCGTGGTATCGGGGAGCTGGGTATGCTTTCTTTGATGTAGCGACGTGGGACTTTAAAATCTTTTGAGTGAACCTAGGTCGAGGAAAGTAAAGAACGACCCCCCTCCCTCCTCCCCAGAAGGGTTTAGAAACTGTCTTCTCCTGTGTGCATCATCGCCCCCTTTGTTTACACTTTTCCAACATCCATACAGCGTCCTCATTCTGGTTATGGGTGATATGCTCTTGGTAATGGCGAGACCCCCCACAAAAAAAGAACAACCCAGCCAATTGCGTTAACGGACAGTGCCTCAAACCAATGCTGTCAAGGCATCAGCCTTATTCTCTAACACGGAAATCTGGAGATAACATGTTGGCTACTCATTTCCTCCCTCTGCCTTGTTGTCTGGGGCTGTGGAATTTTAGGGTTGCAGTGTTTTCATTCTCCATAGAAGCACGGACCCCAAAACCTCTGTCTCACCCCCTGCGGACCTGCTGTGTGTATACGGCCGCCGGCTGCGCAGGGAAGCCAGGCCATCGAAAATGGCCATTTTTGTTTTCCAAACAAGGCACCCTTCCTCTTGCAGGGATCAGGGGCTACTAAGCTCGTCTAGAGGCGGAGGCATTCCCGAGAACAGAAAGGCTAAAAGTAAACATGCACCAAAGGCAGCCTGTAAACAGGGTGTCAGTGGAATGCCTGGGTGGCGGCCGGAACCCTACGCACTCATTGATGGTGCTGTACTCTGAGTGCGAAAGAGGAACCATTTTGTCAGTCACTGGCCACTGACGAGCAAGTTAGGGTGTCTTTCCACGGGACAGGCGGCGAGACCTGCAACCCCTCTAAGAAATGATTCTTAGCATGTCTAGACACTACATTATACAGTGTCCTGCATTTAATTGCTTTTCTCTAAATGTCTGTTTGCCCACTTGTGACCGGTGTCTCATAATAATGACCCCCCCTCCCCCTGACACATTCTGGAAAACTTGTCGGTGGAGGGAAAGTTCCCCCGCCTCTCCTAGGCCTCAGCTGCTGCCTGCCCCTCTCTGCCTCCTGTTTCTCTTGGCGCTGGGCGGGGCTCTGGGGAGACACAAAACTTTATGGAATGTGGAAAAAAATGCTGCTCCTGGGAGCGCCTGCTACACTTTCTCTGAGCTTGAGCTGGACACTAAGGGGCGCCCGACAGCCCTGTGTGAGCTCCGGCTGTCTTTTACACCTCAGCCCACGAAGCCTTCAAAGAAGCCCAGAAACCTGCTACTTTTTGTGTGTGCTTTGCCATCTGGGAAAATAGCTTGGTCTTTACTCGTGTACAAACGAGTGCTGCCACTCTTCCAAGTCGTCGTCTTGTGGGCAAAATGTACCTCCCATACAAGTAAACAACTTCATTCGTAGCCTCTTGTAGCTCTACAGACTTTATCCGTCAGTCAGTTTCTGTCATGTAAAAGCCATCTGTTAGATTTATCGTTTACTCTCGTCTCCACTGCCATTGTTGATAAACTGCATACCCTGTTTCTTATAAAGTGCAAGAGGCTCATTGAGTATTAATATTCAGTTGTAGTCTTGTGAAGTGAATATTATATACTTTTTTTCTTCCATCAAGGAACCAATTTCAACAACGCCCATAGATTTCTGCATGGGTAGTTTAGCTGCTTCTAGACTTGCTGTGCTCCTCGATGCACTATGTGGTGTACCCTTACTGGGTGTATATGTATATTGGTGGTCGACTAAACAGAACGCGCCTTTATGCCCTCAGACCTCTCTAGATAAAAAGTAGGCCCTTTACAGCCCCCATTTACATTTAGAAAAGGGCTACCTTATGTTTACAGAGATGCAAGGCACCCGAACGCACAGGGTCAATTTAAATCTGCATTGTATTCTTTTGTTTTAATCCAGAGCAGTCTTGAGTTCATTACAATTTAATGTTTCATTACCTTAATAAACATTTACTGTGCTGCAGCCATCATGCCAGTTCTTAAATCCCCGATTATAATTAAAAACCCCAGGCATTGTAACCAGGCCGACTTTGTCCCTCCTGGTTTGTGGGTATTACATTCCCTTAAATACTATATTTGTATCCCTCTGTAGCTCCTTTCGAGATGTACAATGTAATGAGCAGGAAGTCAGATTGGCTTTAAGCAAACCGCTGCAAACGGACAGGAAGGGGGTCTTTCCGGAGCGTGGGATACACTGCCTTTCCTGCCATTGTTTGTTCTGTGAAATGTTTGGGATTGTCTCCGAGCCGTGCACTGTTATGCTCTGCGTGCTTCCGCTCTTTTTTTGGTAGAGGATTGTTTGTCGTCACACACCTACCTGAGGTGAAGCTTTTGGATTTTGCATCCAATTTGGGCTTTGTTTCGCATGTGATGCTTGCCATAAAATCTAGCTGTAGTGTGCTTTTGCGAAACAAGCGTGTTTATGGATATGATTTGCATTGAGCAGATGTAAAAGCCATAGTGTCATTTCAAAAATGGAACTGAAAGGATGTGGGGATGGGCCTCACCTAATGAGACGCAGTTCTAGTCCCATGCAGTTTGTGTGCCTGAATCTGACAGCAACATATGTCAACCCCCTAGAATTTGATCAAATCTGTGGCAGAGGGCGACATGCTTTTTTGGTACATAATTAATTCCCTTCCTTACTATTCACGGGAAGGGAGTTGAACCGTGTATGCATCTCCTGTACTGTTCATTAGCTGTACTCGTTTCCTCGTGTACGTTTTGCCCATGTTCCACCTTCTAGAATAATAAATACTCCCCATAACATCTTTGTGTTAAGGGTACTTGATAACAGTATGCAGCGCCTACTCCACGCAGAACACACGGTTATCTGCAGTACATTTGTGTACTGAAATGGAATTTATTTGGTTGCTTTTCTGGCTAGTGCTTTGTACTAGTGGAAGTTGTCCTGAGCAGCAGCTATGGTTGATAATGCAGACCTATATACGTGCTTAAACAGTTTCATACCTTCTTTTCTCTGCTGTGCCATGGCCGTACACATTAAATACCTACCTTTTTATAAATATATTGACTGCATGAGTAATTGTGAATCTGTGCAGATTCTTGGCGCGTTCATGTGAAAAAGTAATTTTCTTTAGAAGCATCAATTTTGTACTCTGCCCATGTTTTAAAGTGTCTGATTTCCCCCCCCAACCAAGCAAAGGGAACATAGGTTTTGAAGGGAGGGCAGCGCATGAATAACTATGATTTGGTGATGGGTTTGGTGTGGGGGGGGGGGGGTTAAATGAAGCCTGCCAGCTTAAAGTGGGTTTGACTGTATGGCACGTAAAATGCTCTTGGTAGGGACTTTCATTATTGCTTCCCAGCTTTCTCGCCGAAGTATCCACTTGGGTGGGCAAAATAGAAAATGCAATAGGCCTATTTGGGTCAGAGGGTGAATTAGATCACTATGGAGTTATAACTGGCATGTGCATGGCACGGACAAACTATAGAAGTTGGTGATGTATTGTTATTGCATTTCGGGGCATATTGCACACAATAGATTAGTGCCCAACAGGTTCCAATTTTTTTCTTATTTGTTGTATTGCCTATTCAATACTTAATGTATGGTAGATTATGAAGTTTTTGGCAACCTTCTGCCTGCTGACATTTAATAGTTAATGAATGTAGTTCTCTGTTGAATGCCATTTTGATGGAGGTGTTACCGCAAGTTTCCATTTGCACCACTGCTAAACTCACTTTTCAGTGTGCCTTCAGTATCCTTAATCTATGCTGAAGTTGAGCGCAATCAAGTGTGAAATGGCTAGAGTGATCTCTAGTTTTATTCAGACATTCTGTACAGGTTTGTCACACAGCACTCGTGTTGGGAAATAGTTGCTATGTAGCGCCTGCTGCTGATATAATGGAGCCTGCTGACCCTAGTAGAAGTTACTGCAAGCCTCTTCATAGCAACCTGTCCTCTTACCTTGTGTTCAAATGGAATTCCTATTACGGTTTTGCTAAATCCCCTCTAAGGTTCTGTGATTTCTGTTTAAGGATGGAGAAGTGTGATTGGGGTCTGACATGTTTTGTTTGTATAGTACCTAGATATGTGGTAATCCGGACTAGCCATGAATCCATTCCTTCTTTCTGCTCATAGTTTGAACTGGTTTAGCTTTACATAATTTCAGGCAGTGACGTCCTCTAGAAGACACTTGTTTATATCTGTGCACACCATGAAACACATTTTAAAGACTGCTGTCGCTTTTTCTGTGGAAGTGTAATTCCTGAATATCTGTCTGTATAATAACCAGAGAGCTCTTAACAAAGGTGGTTGAACAATGTCGGACAGTGACCGAGGTGTCCGGACTTGTTGACTCTGTCTGGTTAAATCTTTTAAGTGTCTTGTGTTTCTACACTGCTGCTGTTTGAGGGACGGCTCTTTGCTGGTGTTCCGAGCTCAGTGGCTAGTGCTTACAAGACCATGTGTTCCATTATGTACGGATTTTCTGAGGTAGCTGCTCAGAAGCATTGTGAAGTGATGCTATGTCTTTGCTTTTGAGAAAAACAATACATTCATGTACCTTAACGTTCTAATCGCACATTACTCCAGTTGGAAATATATATTTTCATCTAGTACTTAAGAAATGTGTTCTTTTTCCCCCTAGTCGTCTATATTCTAAATTAGGCTTTGTTCTTGAGTTGTGAAGCAGCGCTTCATAAATACTATGGGTTTCCAAATGTGTGAGAAGAAAACTCGGACTTAAAGTCTAAGAGTTTTCCCTGGCTGCTCTCCTTGTCTACGAGAGATTCTTGGTGGGCCTAGGAGGGGGCAGTTTGCAATGTGCACGCATAAATATGGACATGTGGGTATTTCTGCATCAACTGTTTATTTGGGTGCGTTGAAATTCGTCTCGAGTGCAGATTATAATCTGTTGTACAGTACCATCTGATCAGATTCACATTAAACACTTTGTGCACTCTGTGTTTGTGCATTTCTATGAAAGCTGAAAAGTGCAAGCTGTATGCATACTTTATGTGTGGTTAGTCCAGAGGCTCAACAATGCCGACCTCCCATCATGCCCTGAACAAAACTATCTCCCTTGAAGTGAACCATGAGCCTGCCTCCTTTATGCTGTAATAGCTTGTTTCACTGTCTCGGCCTTTTCATACATCTGTTTGGGCGTTTCTTGGCTGCGTGAAATTACGTTCGGATTGTTTCCTTTTGGATGTGTCATGAGTTTAATGTAATCAGTTTTCCCTCTTGCAATCGTGTAGTAGTGTCTGCTAGAAAGACATAACGGTTTAGGAGTTCTAGACTTGTTTAATTGCTGTTCAGAAACTATAGCCCTCTTTTTTTGATCCAGCTTAAGAATTTCTTGTATCCGACGTCAGTGAGTTCTTGCTAATTGGCCTTAGCGTTAAATGCAGATGGGTTGAGTTTGCTGTGGCTGTCAGGAGCACCCCGGGGCACGCTAACAACCAGGCTGTCCTGACAGCTCTGCCTGACTGGAGGCCAGCAGGAGCCTGTCGCAATGCTTCTCCGGTGGCAAGTAGGCAGCGGCCTTCCCAATAATGGAACTCCCTTGCTCACCGACCCGTAGCTTTGTTGAAACACAATTCAAAAGGTTCTCATCGAGCATGTGCAAAAAAAAAAACCTCCCTGCGCCTTTAAATGTCCAAGCGAGAGGGACTTCGGGTGTATTTTGACAGCAGCTTTCTCATTCGAACCAAGACGCTCTTGGTTCCCTTCACTCAACCCATGTGAGGAAGTTAGGCTCGCTGTTTTTTTCGAAATTAGTTTTTTGTCGTGTCTATTTTCATAGGTTCTGTCAGTCAACCCAGTCTTGCAGCGAAGTGGGAGTGGGTGCTACAGCTCTATCGTGTCTACACACTCTACTCCCGGTGTTGAAATGTAGGCTCCTACAGCGAGACACTTTAGACTGGACCTCACAATGTTTGTATGTTTTCTTTGAGACCTACTGTACGACGGTTGCCTTTGGGTACAATACCCCCGTCTCCTCCCCCATACTCTGTACATTTAGGTATATTGTGCAAAGTGGTTACATTCTGGCTAGAAGCAGCGCGTTGTGAAAGGTGCTTGCACAAGCGGTACATTTGTCAGCCGGATTTCTGAGGTATTGCTCCGAACTGGGTTTGCTTTTTAGTTTAATATAAAGGTATATTGTCTTAGGGCAGTAAGAAATGGCCTTTGTATCCAAGTGCAGCCCCAGAAATGAGCAGCGCTCACCGAAAGGCTGTGTTCATTGCCGGGCAGCTGAATGTCCATGCGTGGTACAAACACGCTCTCCTAATGTGCCGTGAACGCGCCTGCCCCCCTTAGCCAAAGCATGGTATCTCCTTGAGCCGATCGCGCACACACGTTCCTTTGTACGTTTATCGGCAGCTTTTCTTAATGGAGCGCAAGCATTTTAAGTTTGACAGCTCCCCCTACAGAACGATTGCCACCATTGGCCACCATGCACGCCGATGTTTAGCAGCAGATCTTTTTTTGCAGCACTTTGGTAGAGAAGCCTCAACCCATTTTCCATGTCGGGGGCTTTTTAATACAGTAATGAGGGCGGGTTTTAAACGTATTTGCAGATGACATCATAGATTACTTCCTTCCCTACTAGGTACCTGCTTTAAAATAAAAATTAAAGAGAACGCTGAACCTTAATCCTAGTTTGAAGAAATGGACGCTCGTTACCATTTGCACATGTCTATTGATAAGCAAGTTTGGTTACTGCCTATGGCATACCTTTTTAAAAAGAGGGCTCGGTCTACTAACTCTGCGCAACTTGCTCGGGCTAGTTTATTAAAAACCAAGTCGAAACACCCGGGTTTCTATTCTTAGTTGTGGAGTCTTTCTATTAAGTTGCATGATTTAACTCACTCTTTCCCACTTCCACTACCCCACTCTCCTCTGCTGCAAAACCAGGAATATTGACGAATTGCACGTGCAGTACAGCATATTCTGCATTATTTTATGCTTTATTTCATAGCTGATTTCTTCAGAAGACTTGTTACCTCATTCTTTGCACACCTTCATGTACACTTTGCTGGTTTTGTCAGCGTGTTTTCCTATCTCTCTTCTAAAGGCTACCTGGTACTTGACATTTTCCCCCAGATTTGTTCGGCCGTGACCTGCAGCACATTGTTTGCACAATAGGCTGTAAGGTGGTGCCTACTATACTCACTTGAATCGCAGGTTGGGGCCCGGTAGACGTTTGACCTTTAAGTTGACACTGGGGACTTATAACTTGGCTAACTTAAAATTTCTCGTGTAACTTGATTTTTGATTTATGCCTGAATCTGACCAAGTTTAATACATGTGCGGTAAACCCTGTTACAAGCCATATCAGAATTGTGATTTTTGCTTAAAGCATCACACCCTCCGTTTACTCCATGTAAACTTCAGCAGGTTAATCCTGACAAAACGTAGCTGGTAGAGGAGTAGAAGCGGATGGCCACTAAATTGTAGGACTTGAGGGTTTAGGTGCTTAGAGCGCCAAACTATAACTAATGCTTCATTTTTTCAAGCAAGCTTCATAATTGGTGCTTTTAAATGAACTCCATAGATACCGATTCAGTGTCAGATTTTTATTGGGTACGATATATAATGCACCCTCCGTTGGCCTTGATGTAATCTGGGTCTTGGACTTCCAATGCTTGGTCCATCTCATGATAGTGTTGCTTTAGTTTGCCTGTTGTCACCAGTTGCCCAACAATGTAAGAGTAGCAAGCATTAATAAAAAAAATGCCCTGGTTTTGAAGATCTGATTTCTCCTCTTGTGGTGTTAATGTATCCTTTGTATAGCACGTCTCTAATGTAACTCGGATGTTTTGCTTTTATTTACTGTCTTGAACCTGTGATTGCAAGGACTTGCTCTTATTGGCCCCAAGTAGTTTTATCAGTGTCTGTCAGTAATAAATTTCTGCTGTCGTGCAGATTCACCATCAACCTATTGTGGGTTAAGCCGTTCATTTGTCTGCTAACATTTAGCGTTTTTTTCTGGCCCCGTCTGTTTTGCTGGCTTATATATATATATTTTTTCCTTGCAGCCTGACCTTTGCAATCCTAAAACCAAATGTTAGTTTGGGCTTAGTGCAATCCATTGGAAAGTTCAGCTCTTCATTTTCATCGTCTGTTGCACACAGCGTTATTAAAGTCGGCAAAATTGCTTTCTGGTGCCTACTGTAGATATTTGTAGCTTGTTGAAGGTCTCGGAAATAATCCGGCCCTTTTTCATAATAATAGGCTGTGACAGCCTTTGAATGCAGCTCTCATTTTGCTGTGATGTGGCAGGGGTATCACCTATTGATTTACTCCCGAATGAATCTAAAATGTTATTGGCTTTCAACCTGATATTACCACAGTATTGACTGTGAGTATGCAGCATCCTGGAAGTGGCCTGCAGTAGAGGGTGCGAGTGTTCTCTTTTAAAAAAATTTTTTTTAAGCATAGTCCTGAGAAAAAAAATTATTTGAAATGGGAGACATTTCATTATGTTATGTTATAAAGATATTTATAGAGCGCACTATCACTGATTAGTTTCTTGGCGCTAAGGTCAACAGTAACATGGACATGGGTGAGAGGTGGAGAGTTTATTAAAATGCTTGTCTGAATAGCCAGGTCTTCAACGTTTGCTGTAACACTTTTTTTTAATCTAACTTTTTTCACTAACCTGCTCAGATTACCCTAATTTTGAAGCTGGTAACCAGGGTGCATCTGTACTTCAGAGAAGGAACACAGTATCCCAAAACTTGCCACGTGTGCATTAGCAAATATGTTTGCAGGAGAACAAGCCCCTCTCTTAGCTGAAACGCACCCCAAAGTTATGTTCCTGGGTAAGACCAGAGTTCTATTGAATTTTGAGCATTTTGTCAATTGTGTAACCTTAGCTGGCGGATAAAAGTTGCGCCCAAGCTTACTCCAATTGTGTGTAAAAATGCCAGTACAGTTGTTTGGCAGTTTTGGCCGATTTTTTTTTTTCTGTTGCACTTCAAAGTCCTGCCACACGTAGTGCTGTTGGTTCTTCAGTCACTTCCCCAAACTTCTTAACGTTGCTGCCCTCCAAGCCATATCTTCGTTTTCTGTTGGTTATTTTAAAAGGCTGTGTGTGTGGCATAGCAACCTGGAGAGTGAAAACGTGCGCCTTTACAGAGACACGTGCCGGGTCTGTTCAGGTGCAAGGCTTTTGTAAATTACGAGAAACCCCCTCCTGAACCCGCCTATTAAAACACGTTTTCCTTGCTTTTTTTTAGTTTAAGTTTTTCTTTAATCATTTTCTTATATTGTTTTTTTTGCTAAACACCATGCATTGGGTAACATGTTTACAAGCCGAAATGTGTGTTTTTTTCATTTAAAAGAGTGCCCTATAAATATTCTTTCAGGGTTTGATTTACCACCTGCACAAGGCCTTGGTGACAGTTATTTCAGATTGACGCGAGGGCTAATGTGGATTGCATCTTCAAAGTATCACCGTATTTCCAGTTGCTCATTAGTATTCTGACCTGACTCCACTGGAGCCAAAGGACAGAACCCATGCTATTTAGATAATGGGTGCATAAACCTAGTGCCTATTGATTTACTAACTATTTTTGTTCATAACTATTCATGAGGAAGCCGGTTGGTTCCAAATGGCAGGTTTAATGCACATTGGTAGTGCAGCGTTTTAATATTGTTAAGTGTCTGGAGTCAGGAAGGTAAAGTTGCGTCAGTCTGAGATTAACATGGGATGAATAGCCAAGCAATTTATCAGGCAAGCAGCCCTGAAGAGTGTTGTCGCGTAGGCTGCCGGTGATAAATGAGCACAGGGTGGGCGCGCAGGTAGGTGGCTGCTGCAGCCCACTGCTAAGGCCAAGCCCTTGAAGGGTGACAGCTGATATTTAGGTGCGTGGTGGCTAATTATTTGAGGCATCGCAGTGATGTGCTCAGCTGAGTAGAAATGAAACCTGTCCCATGTTGCGTATTAAAAACTGTAGCGGCTAGCACAGTTTAACTTGTGAGATGGGAAAATGAGACCAGTGCGCATCATTTTTAGCCTAGCCAGTCAAAATTGACCTTGTTGACTTGTGTGACGGAAGTGTGGTATTTCAACTAGAGAATATGTATCATAGTAAAGATAGTTATACCTTGCTATTTGTCAACTAATCTATGGGTTTATGACAATGTGCTCATTCATCAGGGCACATTCTTGTGCATGTAAATCCGGGTGATCCATGCTGTCATTCCAATTGGTTGCAGCCTTGAAGATGTTTTATATTACCATGTAATATCAGGTTTGGTTTTATATATAGTTTGAGCGGCACCTAAGCTTTGTACTAGTTCTGAATGCCTATTCTGTCACACCACCTCCTCTTATGGGTTAACTCGTATATTGCTTTCTTTGTTTGTGCTATGGGAGATCTTCCAGATACTCAGCACCTTTTTTGGCTACTTTAGACATCTTTGTTTTCTTAACAAATGGAGTCTTGCATCTGTGGCAAACAGTGTGTTCATAACCTTGTATGCTCTCTTCCTTGCTGTGGTTAATTTCATCCGCTGATAGAACACTACTCCATCTTACTACATAGATAGCACTAACATGTTGATTTCCATTCTACACTTTTATGACTCTGGTGCAACAACTTTCTGTGCTTCCCTCTTAGTTTCTTGCAATTTTTTGGCATACCTATTGGATTGGCAAGTTTGTGTGAAATTTATTTTCGCCATCTGATCTGTGTTCGGCAGTTAGGCAGCATTAACTATTGAAGGTGAAATGCGACCCATGAATATTGGAATAATGCTTTTGAGTTGTGGTGTTCTCCCCATTGACAAAATAATCGCACTATGGCAAGATCGGTCTGATCTCCCCTTAAATACAAATACCAAAGAGGTCTTCGGGTGTAGAATTTTGTAATATATTTACTTGCGTATTGGACGGGATGCTTCATATATCTACTTTTCCTGTATAAAAATCCATTTGTTCTTTTCGTGCCATGCACTGAGGGGGAAAAATGATGGCCGTGTTCTCATATCATAGTTCTGATCACCTCTTCTCCGATTATGCCAGGAGTCATATCGTGGTTTGGATTTTAGCACTGCCGTAACTTGCTACCTTTCTGCAAATGTACATATATGGGGCTGGATGTAGTGGGAAGCAGTTGGTACAAGGTTGGAATGACCGTGGAGTTTGTTGTCATCTACAAACTTGCATGTCTAAAGGTTTTCAGAAACTTTTCTCAAATTTTGTCTCCGCAAAATCTTCTCTTCTAATTTTTGGGCTCATTGGGAATGGTTGGCAATTTACTCTTGACAAGGGCAGAAGTTAAGCTTTTTCCACGGGTGAAAAAAAAAGGCATTGAATGGGACAGTGAACTTGCACAGGATCAGACGATTTTCGCATGAGCAAATATAAACCTGCAGATTTGCTTATGCGAAAGTGCAATTCACTAACTTTTACTAGGAGCATAGTTTCCAGGCCTACTTTTGTAAACTAGTGAGAAAGTTTTAACTCTTGTACTAATCCAAGAAGATATACTGCTGCTTCACTTTTGTGACTTTCTTTAAGGATTTAGCTCCTAATTAGTTGTGGCTAAGGGTGCGAGTGTGAGAGAGTATGTATATCTCATCTCACACAACCTACCTTAATCCACTGGCCTTTTGTTTGTCACGTTTTTCTTCCGCACACTACAGCTGTGGGTACTAGGTCAGCAATCGGCTAAAATCACTGAGTTACAGCATTGCGCTCTTTCACAAGGAGCACATCTGCACCCCAAAGTAGTTCTTTATTCTCAGGGACTCTATGGCAAATGTGTATTTTTTTATTACAGAGTTTTATATAGCTCCAACTTGACCCGTATCTGGTATCTGAGCGCCTTACATAGCACCCGTTGCATTTCATTTTTTTTGATAGGCCCAGGGAGATTAAGTGATTTGCCCAGGGTCACAGGATGTTCAGCGTCCTAGTCAAGATTCGAACCCAGTTCCCCAGATTCGAGGTTGACCATCCTAGGTGTTAGGCCAACTCCTATCCCCAATAACTTCTCCCTTTTTAACCTTTTATTGAGGAGAGCCGGGCACCTCGCACACCAGTAGTTTGCAAAAACAATGTCAAAAGCAAAACCAGCTCCGATAAGGCCAAAAGGCAGTCAACAGTACCTATTGGCTTTGACATTCTTAGTTTATTTTCATGTTTCCCATAACTGCGGAAATTGGCTTTACACTGATTTGTCATGATTCGTCTTTTGTTTGGAAAGTTTTATTAAATGATGCGTCATAAAAGTGGTATTATAATTGCGCAGTAGTTCAGCAAAACCATTTTTCTTTTAAGTTGCATATTTGTGTACATTTTATCCATCTTACTCACTTGCTTTTGCAAGTACTTGCATCTAATCAGTGTGCTCTGGAGGCATCATAAGTAGTTCAACAATTTTAAACGTTGCAAGGGTGTATACACATTTTTTATAATAGAACCATTGTCAGTAATGAACGTCTATCTCGCACCATTTCCATTTGACTACTCACTCCAATAAGGCTTTGCATTAATAAACCATATATAGAAGTTTGAACAGCATGCACATCTAGATATAGATCTAACCTTAGCTGTAGACAATTCTCTGTCACAGATCCATAATGTGCTCTCCGTTGTCAGCCAAATGGTTTGTGTTGAAGTTTCTCATTGGTGAGCAAAAGTCCCATAGGCTCAGGGTAATAAATATGTTGGAAGATGCGTTTTGAATCCATTCTTTATCGTCTTGCTGATGATGTAAAACATACATTTGTGATTGGCCTTTTAACTACTATTTGTAGTTTGCTCTTATAGACCTCGCTTGTTGCTGAAAACTAAAAATGACAATGTATACGTTTTGGGTGTGAAGACAGAAAAAGGCAATAATGAGCTCTTGCAGCTCTTGTTTGGTGTGGGTTTCTGACCATCGAAGTTTGAACTTTTTCGGGAAAAGGGATGTTCTATAATTATAAAGCCTTTCTTTGAATGGAAGAATGTCTGAAAGAAGGGCATCTAGTGTAGCAGGGACAGTGCAGCCTACAAAACTTGTCACGATGTCTTAGCTCACTGCTCCCCTTCTTGTGCACTTAACTCCTGTAGGCTTTTCATACCTTTGGCATTTCATCTACTTGTATTTGGGGGATTGCAGGACCCTAAGATTAACTTGTGGTTTAGCATTCATTGGAGTTTGTGAAAATGTTCTTTTAAGATTATAATTTAAGAGAATACATTGTCTTCATACCATAAACAAGCCGATAAGTATTGCGATAAACTGTATTTCACTACTTGTAACTTTTATTTTCATGAAGGACATTTAAAAATAATGCATTATTAGTCACATTTTTAAATTTATATTCGTAGTGCATTCTTTTCAGCCAATTTGCTTCCTTTGCTCTTGTTCTCACAAATATTTCTACAGGTTTCATCACTGAAACAGATTATTGCAGGCTTTGTAATCCATGCCTG
This sequence comes from Lissotriton helveticus, assembly GCF_964261635.1. Taxonomy (NCBI): domain Eukaryota; kingdom Metazoa; phylum Chordata; class Amphibia; order Caudata; family Salamandridae; genus Lissotriton; species Lissotriton helveticus. The sequence goes on from NC_136067.1 coordinate 1,015,890,922, forward strand.
TCTTTGACCACACGGTTATTAGCATAGTAGCCTAATGTAAGCTTGAATCCTCGTTAGTTAGCGAACTGCTCACTTGTCACATTTTTTTCCATTGCTATTGATACTCCTTTTGGGTTCCCCCCGATCTTTTCATGAACACCAATTGATCATTTAGAAACCTACAATGAATGTGAATTGAGCTGCAAATGGTGTTGACGCCTGATTTCACATTCCTCCACGTGCATAGTTAAAAAAAAAAAAATGTATTCCCTGCTCCCATAATGTCTTTCCAGCTACTACCTGATGTTTTTGTCCCATTTCAATTTTACTGCAAAACCACATGGTTCTTTCCAAATCTAGCCTAGAAAACCCTGGTCCTTGCTCTAGTGTTAACCCTCTTTTCCTCAGGTAGTTAGCCCATGGTACTCCAAGTCCACAATTCTTCAAACATCCCAATAACATACACAGTTTTCTCGATTTGAAAAAGGGATCACTGATTGCTGTCAATGCAATAGGTCTGGCTTTAAAGAGAAGGTTGAATGGTAGTTTGAAGCATTACAAGTAGATAGTATGGTAATCTATCTGTTCTTGTGTGGAAGCGCAGAACTGTTCAATAATATTGGTGTGGGTTGCACTGTCAAGCCAGACCTTAAAATCTCTGTAGGTCAATGACTGCCCTCCTTTCATTTGTTCTGCTGCCAGAGAAAACCACCAACAATTATGTAGTTATCTAAGATGCTTTCATAACGTTACAGTATGTGCCCCAGGAAGTTCAAATTCTGACAGCTCAAAAACACTAAATGACCACAGCTGTCTGAAGGACAAGTACTTTGTGTTAAAGCACACCAATTCTGCTCAACTAAAACATGTACTCTGGTTCCTAATGTGTGGGCAGAGCTAAAGCCCCTCTCTTGGTAATTCCCGCATAACTACCCTAGGAGATAAATGTGCGGTCAAGCCAGACCATAAAAATGGACAACGTGCCATATCCAGTGAAAGCTTTCCAGTCATAGCACACACCTAAATGTGAAAGTGGGTTCTTCATCAGACTGTGGACTACTTTCTTTATGAATTTGTGACTTCTGTGACTTCCTGTCCCAGTCTACTTCACGTAGCTAGATTGGGTTTCTGTCTCTGCATAACGGGGATGAGGTGGAAATAGGAGGTGTAAGCTGAATGTCTGGTTGTGTCTTGAAGATATTGATAATGTTGGTAAATGGATCCCCAGTGACTTACTCGACCTAGTCCTTGCAGCCTGATGGAGAAGCTCTTGATGCATTCTACATTGAACAGCTAATATTGAAACACTTATGTTAACTTAACAATGACTAAATCCTGTAGTTTGTGATTTGGTCCATTGTCGATTTCTTTCTGCTTTTGTGGTCTCTGCATAATGTTTGGACTGCCTTTTTACATCTAACTCAAAGTCCAAGGGTAGCACTATTGACATGGCGCCTGGGTGTCTCCAAACTCATTTTCTCACCACATTTTCCTTTATTTTTCCGTTCGCAAACTGTGTCCTGTATTGGACACACACCCCCAATGGTATTTAAAATTACATTTCCGATGAGAGTAAGTTGCATGTTTGCTAGACAATAATTTGGTGATTTTTTTTATTTATTTTGAAACCTGTCGTCTGTCCAATATGTGCGTAAAGTATTTCTGGGATGCACAAGCGAATATGGTTAGGGGAACGTTCCTTTAATGTTGTTGCATAGCCTTGCGTTAGTCCCAGAGGTTAATGAAAGGATAAAAGTGCTAATGACTCTTGGCTCTTATCCAAGACCCGAGGCTTCCTAGTTCTGCCTAGCTCTGCAGTGACTAATGCACACATTGTCCTCGTGTCAGAAGAGGTGGGATTGCGGAAAGAATATTCCCATGATGTGATGGTAGTCTGGATCATATTGCTAATGTATATTTCAGGGAAACCTCTTGACGCCCTCCCCAATATATATACATATACATATACATGTATATGTATATGTATATATATATATTTGCCATGTGGCTGCTGCCAAACTGCGTTCGACCGCCTAATTTGAACTGAAGAATATATACTTTTTTTTTAAACCTCTTAGTACTATTATACTGAAAACAGTTGTGGAGCATGTAGTGCAACTTTTTTCACAATGTAGGTGTTGGCTTTACATTAAGTTTCTGTGGTCTCATGCATGAGCAGTCTTTCAAGGCATGTGACAAGCAGCCTGAACCCGTATTGTCGTTATGAGCACACTGTACCCCACACTAGCACAATTGTTTTATGTGCCAGCAACACCACTAGTACTGTAAACTCTGTAATATCCCTGTGCCCCCGATCTTGTTCGGTCCAGCAAGCACCCAGAGAGTAGATCTTTGAAGGATCCTTTCCTGATTGCCATATTTCCCGTTCTATTTTGAATTGGGATACATGCTCACATGTGGACAATGCATAGATTGTAAAACACAGTTCCTTTTTTTCCCTTCTGGGAGTGCAGGGAGAGTTCCCAATGCTTGACCTCGTGCGTGATTTAATCAGTAGTACACTTGGAGTACTAATCCTCGAGATCAACAAACCTAAGGTTGGCGTTACATCTAATCCGTTATAGGCATAAGAGTCCTTTTCCCCAGGCGCTCGCGTTGTATAGACACACGTGCACCTTTATTTTACAGGGATGATGTGCCCATAAATTAGTTTCCTTAATTCACTAATGTGAAATGTGTGACCTCTAGAGCCATCCCATGCGAGTTCTAGTCTGACTTAATTCCCTTTATTGACCGTCTCTAATTGTTCATATACCTAAACAACACTATTAAACCATCCCATTTGTTTAATTGACAACCTGAACCTCACAGTTTAATGGCTATCCTGGTCAATTGTTTACTGTACCTTGTATTCAACAGGTTCTGAAACCTGTTGGAGAAACATAGGGGTCTGATTCACAAAAGCATTTAGGAGTACAGGAAGTAGTACTACAGGAGTACTCTTACAGGTGTTCAAAATCTGCCACGATATGTCAAACTCCGTAGAAGTAAAAGTGCAGAAAGCTCACCGTCCTTTCAAGTAGCACTATTTGTGCATGTGCACTCTATGAATAGTCCCAATTCAATTTTTGTTTGGGGCCAATTCAGTAAGTCTTTTGTATAGTACACAAAAAAGATACACCAGGAGCACTTGTACCGACTCTTGCGTGCCTTTGTGACCTTCTAGTGTACGTTTTAGTACAGCAAGCATGGCTTTGTTAAAACCCAACCTTCTGAACAACTTGATTACGTTTTCGCTTGAGGCAGTAAACCGCATAGTCCGCAAACTCCTGCAACCTACCCTGAATAGTGCCTGCACAAGGTCTTTAGCCCTAACCAATGTGTTCGATCACATATAAGGCTTTGCGCGATAGATTGGTACGAGTTATTGTAACGATCCTCGCTTGTAAATTTTAGTAGTTTCAAGGTATTACATAAAATCATAGGCTTTCCAATTTATTATTAATATTGTAAGGAACTCTGTGTCCTGTGTAAAGAACAATAACGTCCCATTACTATGACTTTTTTTTTGGTGTAATGGTATACTTTTCTAACTACAGTCCCCACCTAATCCCGATTCACATTGTGATTTTTAATAATGTCCTTTGCTCACCAGGGACTGAGAATCCCCAGCATGTTAGTTTATTTTTTTGTATTAAGGCGCTTTAAGAATTTTTTTGGCTCTTGGTCTTAGCAAGTCAATAGAATTGTTTGTTTTTATCTTTTTTTTTTTTTATTCTTTCAAACCAGTTATTTTGGTCCTTCTGTGGTGTGCCCTTGTATGCTCTTTTTGATAACTATAATATTTTTCCACAGTAAGGTTCAAGGAATGATTTATAACCTCTTGCTTTGTATAATAACTGCAGAGCAGCATGGACACTTTTTTGTAACAGACCATCAGACTGTGCCTATTCTCATACTTTTTTCAAAACGTTCATTAACCTCAAGCATGACTGTGGTGGATGGCTCTGTCAAAAGGCTAACTCGGTCAGGTTTGCTGTTCATTTCAAATTGATTCTTTGATGTAACAAAGCTTTTAAAGCCCACGTGGCTCCTTTTTGTAAAACGTCTCAAACTACTTAATGGTTGTAGACCAAACTGCAAAAATGGTATATTCAGAGATGAGTGTTATCTTCATGCCAAGTTTGATGTAGTTGCGTTATATGGCTTTTTGCTGTAGGCGAGAGCACCATTTCTAATGTGACCTAGTGAGAGATTCTTTTTCAGATTAAGCTAAAATAACTTTAAGCCTTCCTTGACCAGTCGACACAAAAAAAAATGTAACCAAGCTGATCTCCAACAGCTGATCAATTTCATGTATATTTGTGCGAAGAAGCTAAATATATTAGCAAATAAAATATATATATCATGGGAAGGGCAATGTAACCGTATGTACAGTCATTTAGACAGTACATTTTATCACTACACATAGACGGAGCTAATTAGCTTTTGTGACTTGAAGGAATGTATCACTGATGGAGTGCTTATTGTGGCGTAGGGTACTTTTATTGATGTTGACATTGATTACTATTGTTGCACGTTATACAGTGAAAGTGTGCATGCCAAGGTTATTGGCTCTACTGCGTAGTAATCTTTAAACTAATTGCAAACAATGAAGTCCTAATCTTATCGTACGGGACTACGCAAACATTGAGATAACATTATCGGGGTTTATGGCAGGGTTATTTAGTAGCGTAAAACCGTGCATAGGCAAGAGATTTCTTTTTAGGTCTGCCCTGATGGTGTTTGTGTCTGTGGACCTATTGTTAGCAGTTTTTAACATTTAAATAGAGGCGGCGTTGACTTCTGTACATGAGTATTACACTCGCGCCTCATGGCACTGACTGCTTGTTGTATAATGCTGCTTCTTATTAATTGCTTTCACTTCATCAGGGAGTTTTTTTGTATAACTTTATTTATTGGTTTCAAAGCAGGAAAACATGCATTGAGGCAGAACCAGAAATGACCATTCTCCCCTCAACCGACCCCATTACTTGTATTAGGGAGTATTTTGCATCTCGAAAGTACATTGAATTATTACATGTTGTATTCTTTATCGCATGAATACATTGTATACAGAAAAAAGTTACCCTTTTGTTTTTCATTTAAGAGCGCTTTGTAAAAATACTTTAGTATGCGCCGTAAGCCAGACTTCTTGGCCTCGCTAATAGTTGTTCATACAAGGTAGTTAGATTGTTCATACCAAGGTGTTTCACTGGGTTAATTTTTTTTTTAATGTTCTGTATTCTTTGTGCACTTAGCAAGATTAACAAGAAGACCGCTTATTTGAGGGCAAATTTGAACTTGACAGTCAGCTGCTACTTGGGCACCTATTGTGTGGTGGATTTGCCCAGTTTCTTGTGGCGTTAAATGAGATTTTATTGTTACTTTGATAGCCCTGCCTCCAATCCACAAGACCCCAGCCTCTAATCTACTTACAACAGCGTTCCCAGTGGTTTCCTCTAATGGGAGCTAGATAGCATGTGCATAAAAACTTGCAAGCGAGCACCAGAGTCATTGGCATTCGAGGAAGGCACACCAGCCGAAACATGTCATGCCGTACAAAAATAAACATATCCCTGCAGTCCGTTTGTGTTCCCTGTTGTTTCTTGGAGGAGACAATTTGGATATATATATATATATATATATATATATATATATATATATATATATATATATATATATATATATATATATATATATTTATTTATTTATTTATTTATTTCAATTGAGGAGTTCTTTTTTGATTTGCCTAAAACTCTTGCACACTTTGTTGGATCAGCATCCAATCTGGCAGGCGCTTGGTATAGCCAACAAAAGTCTTGCATGGCAATTTTTGTGCTCCTCTCTGCATAAAAAAAGTTGGGTGGGGGGCTAATTTTTTTTTTACTAATTTCTGCTGTCATAGGAAACTTTGCTCACACCAACTGCTGAACGTATTTACAGAAAATGTGTCATGCAAGTAGAACTTTACCTAGAAAGAGTGTTTTTGTTGGTCTGGTGTAAAATGTTGTTGGTTTTAATGGATTCAGAAAAATGCTGAATTTTTCTATTATGGTATGCGACGCACACCATATCGCATGGTGCCCAAATAGCACAAAACACCATTTGGCAAGTGGCTGTGGAAAAAAGGATAGTCAAGCAAAAGTTAAAGATGGAGGGGCTTGTGCGTTATAGTGTAACCATATTGTATTCATGATACCATATATTTTTACACACCGATATAAACTATGAAGAATACCTGCACTACAGGGATATGCAGAAGGTGCGTTTCTTTTGTGCGACGTGCTTCATAGTGTATAAAAATAGAAACTTGTGGCTGCTAGATGGATTAAGTAGTTGTGTACTCTTGAGGCGCGTCGAACTGGGTCTAGTGGTTGCTGTTATGTTAGTAGATGTTACTATTTCAAGTGTAGGCTTGTTGATGCAAGCTCTTAAAATAGTTCAGTGTGTGGATTTATTGCTTCCAAAGTGTGTGTGCTGCGCTCACAACATTGTTCAGTGCTCTGTTTGGGAGGAGAGGTGATGGGCTTTTTAATCCAGTCATACTTTCATTTGAGCACCAAGAGCACTATTAGACCACAAGAAGAGCATAAAGGGTAATTTTGAGTTTAGAATTTCGCGATAAAGAGCAAAAAGGACAATTGTGGGAAGGGGGCTTGGGTGCAACATTTGGGTACAGGTGGTGTAAAGTTGATTTTAGTAGCAAACTTTGGTATCCTTCGTGTAACTGATCTTGGCTTTCTGACAGAGCCAGTGGTATAGCTTTTATCTTTCAGTAAAATCATTGCAAATGCAAGTCACATCTTGCCACCCATCCTAAATTGAGTTTTATAAATGTTTCAATGTTTTTTTTTTTGTTTGAGAAGCAAGGTACTTAAAAAAAAAAATAAACGATCATCCATTTCAGTAGTAAGAAACATTTACCAGCATGTTTGGTGCTATTTCTTGAATTATTTAAAATGACGAGTCAACTTTTTAGTTCAATGACATGTTCAGTAGATGCTCCACATTTTAGAAACTCACCAGTATTCCTCTCAGTTAACTTCTTTGGTCATTTTTTTAAGTCTGTTCATCCAGAAATCTGTTAGTTCGCCTTAAGAAATGATATTCTTGATGAAGTAATAACTATTATTTGGTTTTTGTAGAAAAATAATTTCATGTACTAATCAGTCTATCTTGTACACAGGAAACATTTTCAGTCCTATCCAATTGATTGTAATCTTTCGGGGCTTGTATTACAGAGCTCGAGGGGAGATGGAACAGTAAATGCATCCATTCTTATAATGAAGGGCGATTTTAATGGGGGAAGGGGATTTTTTAATGTATGTTTTACACCAAGTGTCGGTAGAGCAAAGATACTGTTGACGTCGCTCAGCACAGGGAGGTGCTCACTGGATTGTTTCAGGTGGCCACTAAATTGCTAAACTTTAAAAATCAATAACGTTCCTGCTGCGGTGTTAGTTCATCGCGACTGTTTGATGGTCCTAATACAACAGCTAGGGTTTATAGTCCAAAAACAGTGTGTACTGGACATTAGGAGGGTAAAAGGTTATGATGTACTGCAACGTTTTGCTCACTACTTTATCCTGGTCTGCCTTTGCTTGGTGGGGGGGCGCATTTTCGGTTGTTTGAGTTTAAAGGCACTGTCCCCTAGTTAACAATTTACTGCTCCGACTTCTTTCACATTTTGCTTATCGGGGTGAGTGAGGGGCTGAAACGCCGTACATTTTGATTACAAACCATGTGTGGATGTGCTTTTTGTGATGGGGTAGGATGCTGTCGCTCTGAGTTGGCGATGTCTAATGGTCTGAGCCATTTCCCATACGGTTTTCTGTAGTGGGTGGAAGAAATCTGAATGACCATCACAGACCAGTGGATGAAGAGGGCTGGTGTAAAGTATATTATGCATATAATTTTAGTCCAATCTAAAGATCTTGGCTAACACCAGACCTAAAAGCAGTTTGATTGGCCTTCTGTAAACTTTTGCTTTTTTACAGGGTGTTCTGTTCTGGAAAAAAAATCCAGGTGAGCTGAGAGCCTCTTTATTATTTTCAGGATACAGCATTTCTGTCATGATTCTTCAGGTAGGCAAAATTATGCCCTTTTAGGCTGGGCAGTGAGATACCGGCCTACTCTTCTCAGATTGCATATCTTCCACTCCATTCTAAAGTGGCCGACCTGTCCCTGTGGTCGCTGGCTCATTTGCATCAAATTCTGACTGGATACACCAGGTGTTAGTTTACACATTGTGCGGGCTTTTAAATGGTGCATTGTGGAATGAGTTTACAAAATGTCTGCAACTCCTTTGCACTATTTGGAAGAAGACACCGCTCACTGTTTGTATTGAAAATATTTGTATTTGAATGACGTGCTCAGTCCTTTGCACACCAAGAGCAGCGCGTGCAAAAGAGTGGGGCCAGGAGGGCATTGTTTGAGGTGAGTCCAACTTAGACTAATATTTGCCCTGTTACGTTCTATTTTTTTTTTTATTTCCTTTGTTGTAAACTTAGCCTGGTGAGAAGGATGGATTTCATTTCTGGCACCTGGCTGGTGTGGTTATTTGCTGTAGGCTTTCGGGTAGGACCATTTGTAGTTACTCTGGTCACAGCATCGTTCTGTGAAGTGGGCTGATGAGACCTGATGGAGATGAGTGATCTTGAAAGAATGGTAAAGATTGAGGCAGTAAAATTCACCGGTTGGAAAATGTATATTCCTTGATAGTTTGTGGCTTGGCATAAGCAAGCATTAGCCAATCAAGGCAGCATGATGTGACGAATAGCGTCCCAGTAACCGGTTTGAATCCAGTCTGGGTCAACTCTGCCATCAGCCTTCCATTGTGTCTTGTTTACATGAATCTTGTATCGCATGCGAATAAGGTGTTCTGAATATCGATGGTGAGTGCTATAACATCACCAGATTTTACGTTTTTTAATTCTTGTGACTTATTGTAACTATTTTTGAAGATTGCTTATGCCAGTGAGTGACTGTTTTTGCGCACTGTGCTGAAGGCTTATTGCGGAAACTTGCTAGTTGGAAACAGTCATTGGTTTTAATTTTTTCCCTATAAATCTGTTTGTTTACTACACTACACATGTATGCTGTGGATGTGATTGGTAATGCCCTCTTGTAGCCCTGCTGTTCTTCAGAGCACGCTTAATTTAACCTTGCAGAGGCAGGGTGGCAGAGCAAGTCATCCAGAATGAACTTGTGGCATCGCAGAGCATTGATCGGCTACGAACATGGAGCCATAAAGTGGCATTTTCCATTTGCATTCTTTATATTATATTAGGCCTAATGTATTTTGTCATGAATGGGAAGACAAATTGCATGTTGCTGTTCGAGCGGTGACCGTCTGGGGTACTGTTGCAGTGCGATTGTGCACTGACGGCCAACTATTAAAACCATTTCACTTCAGTGGAGAAGTATCCCTGAAGGCACCGAACAGCTTACAGCAATGGAGGTACTAAATGAAAACGATGAAATAAAGTAAGATATGGCACACCAGGTTCCAGAAACGAGATGAACTCTTTAAACGTCCTGTGCTTCCAAGAAAGTGTTTTAGAAAGACGTGGAAGTCTCATTTGAAGCATTTGCTGTCCTTCCTGGATGGGTACTATCTGCTATTCAACATTTCTTTTTGAGTCCTTTTGAGCATTTTTGTCTTGATGGTCAAAATTTAAATGTGCAATAAATATTTGCCATTTAGAGGAATGGAACGGAGCGAATTTGATCTACCCAGGATGTAGCAATACTCTACATATCATGGGATTAGCTGTTGGGCTTGGGTAATCATTGTCTTCTGTTGCAATGCTTGAGGGACTGACTATTTTATATCTCAAAAGTATGACTCGTCGCATACTGATTTTTTTTTTTTTTTTTAGAGCTTGGATGCATTGTATACAGAAAGCAAGCATTTGTATTTATTTCTCTGCAGCAGGAGTTTCAAAACATTTTCTCTAATCAAAATGCTTTATGCTTGCTGACAACTTTAGGGTTAAAGAGTAATATATACAGCCTCTGTCGACTGCTATGTACGTCTTTTATCTACCTTGAGGCTGTGTCTCTCTGGTGTATATAAAACCTATTTCAGGCACATTCACTCCCTCTCCTTTCACTTTGCAAAGATTCACACTTGTAATTTGTTGCCCACATTTAAGTCGTCTCGAAGCCTGTTTTACGGTTCAGCTTGACGGCACAGCTGGTGGCAGACGATTATGTCCGTATCCACGCCCACATGTTGGGGAGTCAAGAGTACATGTTTCGACTGAGCAGAATTTGTGTGCTTCCACAAAAGTACCTGCCCTCCAGCATTATGATAATTTTGTTTATTTATCAAACTGCCTAAGCTTGAATTTTCAGGGGCACACACATGTCATTGGAGTGCTATTAAAGTGTGTTTTGGAGTTCAGCTTGCACCATAGTCATCTGGCACTGATCAGTAAATGTTTCACATTTTGAAGCTGGCGTTTTAACATGGGAGAGAGACATGCTGAAGGTAAAATTCAGCGTTTGATTTACTCCTCCCTTTGCTGTTATAAAACTCAGACTTGGTGAGGTCTGTTAAATGTTTAAAAAATGCTCCGTTTAGTAGAGGAGTCAAAACACATGGTGCACCTTGAAAGTATATATTCAAACAATTTCAGTGGTAGTGATTTATGAGAACTGTAACGTGATGGGGTGTACTGTAAACAGTTATCTAATAATTGAAACCGGAATTGATTAGCTCCTCCTCCCATCAAAATTAGCAGCAGGATGAACATTGACTTTACCACATGTGCTGGTTTTCTTCCTAGTGTACAGTATATCCTCTTTTGACGAGGTGCAGTTCCATCGTGCATTTGGTTTTAATTTTAATAATCACATAGTTTGTTTACAGCAGTCTGGTTGATTTCCCTAATAATTATAGATTTCGTCTCTATTGTTTCTTTCTTATATATGATCTGACTCAGCGAGCCTTATTTCTTCAGTTATTTTTTTCTTATCCCATTAAATCGAATCCAAGGTTGTGTACTGTTGAGATAAATGGTCCATTAACAACTACCCTATAGTCTGAATAAAACCTAGCTTTCAGGTGGTTTTCTTCTCTCTTAACCACCTGTGGAAGACCACTGCTCCCCACCACCTTTTGTTTGTGGTTCTTGCTTGTGCTGTGACCGGAAAAAGGTTAATGTAATGATCCCTGACATTGCCAGCCTCGAAATCAAGAAGTCCTGTCTCTTTGTTGTGACCCAACTACATCACGCCACATTCCTGCATTATTATTGATCAGAATTCTGCATATTTTCTCCAGCTTGAGTTAATGTGCAGCAGTATTTCTTCTCTACTAAATTTGCATTGTAATCTAACCCCTACATACAAAGGTGGCATGGAAACCTTCATGATGTAGTAATACGATCTGGATCTCATCTGCACTTCAGTTGAGCAAAGAAATGTTTGTGCACCAGAGCTTTACGTACACTGATTGATGGTATCCCATCTTTTCTGTGGTAAGGTATGCCCGCCCCAGACTCCATCTCCTGATTCCTGCCTTGCTGCAAGTGTTGAGATTTACAATTTCCTTGTGAAGCTAACCTGTTGGCTCATAACTCCCCCGAAGCATGCATTTATGTAGTGTGCAGCCTTTAAGTGGTTCTTCACCTTAGCAAACTCTTTCACACAAGTGCAAATTGGACACTTGATCATTGAGCTATGCAAGAGAATTGATGTGGTACTTTGGTAAATCCAGGCCGGACAATACTGATTCTCCTTCCAAAAAGTCAATAGTAGAACATTTGTACAGCGACTTGAGTTTAAAAATCGAGCGCACACAGTTGATAGATTTGACATCCTTGCATGATCAATAAAACTGGAGTAGGAAGAAAAACATGATTTTCTTAGGCGTTCTGTGTGATTTGCATTTTGTTATTAGTTTCAAACAAAGGTGGAGATTTGGAATAGAAAAGCTTAGGACCTTTAATGGCTTTCTCTGTGTGCTACTGAGGAATACTAAAGCTTCATTTTTGTGTTCATTAATAAATTCTCACAACTTCTCAATAATCCTTCTGCCACCTTCCTGTCCTCAGGAACAGACTAATACTTCCTTTTTAAGCAAAGATCAAATTGGCAATGATCTTTGATTAGTCTTGAAGGAAAACCATCTGCTCACTCCAATGCTTTACTTTTGATGCAGTGAAGTGTCTGGATTATTATTGAAGCCAAAGAGACTGCTTTACAAGTGGATCCATCATTTAGCTTAGGGCAGTGCCACCACTCTGAGATACAGATGTGTTTTGTTTTTTTTGTTTTCCAGCACTGAGTTGTAAAAGTGCTGCAGGGTGGTCGAGTAGGAGTCTTACTTGTGAACTTACACAAACAAGTGTTCCCTTTGCCCTCTTCAATACTTTTCAGTGTATAGTGAGACGAGAAATAATACTTTTTGTTTGTCAGGGTTTGCTGCTTTTGCTGCCACCTGTGCTTATTTTTTTTCTTTCTGTTGAGTATTATGTTAATTTTTTGTGAGTGATCCAGTGACTAAATAGAACGCGAATACATGGTGTAAATCCGGTTTCGTTTTTTCGCAGACCAACCACCTTTCCTTGGTGGATTGGGTGCAAGAAATTCAGGTGTAGACTCATGGCCAGGAACGTACTGCTGCTTAGGAGCTATTTCCATTCGAGTGTCATTTGTGTGTATACTGTTTTCACTTGTGCCTATGGATGTCAGTGTTGGAAAGTGAGCTAACTCCAACATTTAATCCTCTGTTAAATCTAAAACTGAATGCAATAGTTCTTATGCTCTATTATGAACGCCAACTTTTTAAAACTCAATGGCGACAAAACTGAGGTCCTGATTCTGGGCAAAGGTCGTGGTCTCTGGGGCCCTCAAAACTGGCTGCCTGAAATGGGCATGTTCCCTCAACCCTCTACCCAAGTACGCAACCTCGGCTTCATCATTGATGACACCCTTTCTATGCGGCAACAAGACACCAAGGTCGCGGCCACTTGCTTCACCATCCTAAAATGGCTGAGGAAGATTGTATGGATGCTCCCACCTGACACCCAGCGCACCGTAATCCAAGCACTTGTAACATCTAGGCTGGTTACGGGAACATTCTTTATCTGGGAGCCAACACGGAGGTAACACGCAAATTGCAACAAGTACAAAACTCTGCTGCTAGACTGCTCTGTCAAGCACCCAGAGCTGCCCCGACGTCCGGGCTGCTGGCAGACCTCCACTGGCTTCCTATGGAGAAACGGGTCAAGGCACTGACATGCATGTTTCGCATTAAGCATGCAAAGTCTCCACGTTATCTACAGCTTCTAGCTAGTCCCTATGTTCCTTTCTGCACCCTCCGGTCCTCCACCCAAGAGAAATTCCAAATTCCCAAAGTTAGACTTGCTCGAATGGGAAGACGCTCATTCGCTTACCTGGGCCCCACCTTATGGGAAGCCCTGCCACTACCTCTCCGCTTGCAACCTAACCTTCTCTCATTCCGCAGATCTCTCAAAACTCTACTGTTCAGCCAATAGGTCTCTCTAACATCTGCTGTTCCATATAGCGCCGGGAAACCCTTGCGGGTAGCTGTGCGCTAATATATCAATTCAAATAAACAAATAAATATTATATCTGCACATTAGAACCAACAAACAAAACCTTTTTGTGGCTTTTTGGTTCTGGGTAGTAAACTTCTGGGGCTGTAAATAGACTCTATAGGAGGCTTTGAGATACACAAGTAGTTCTCCAACTACCTTGCAAGTAGCTCTCCTGTGTGCAGCTCAGAATACTCGTTTGGAGGCTTGGATGGTTAAATGAATGTACATATATCAAAAATAAATGAAAAGTTTGTATTAAAGGTGAAAATGCCAGAACTCAAATTTCCAAAATATATTTAAAGCTGATATTTGAGGGATAAATCATGTGGCGTTGGAGACTTATTACAAATATTAACATCTTGGTGTTGGGTGCATTGCTGCTGACAGCCCTGTACTGGGGTGGGGATCACTGCTTTTAATCTTGATAGGATGGTCACTGATCTAATGCCTGTGGTCACTCTTAAAACCCCAGTAATGTTAGCAGCTCAGGATGGTTTCATTGACTAGAAGTAGCATTTACTATTGAAAAGGTAGGAGACCTCTGCCTTATAGCTTCACAATTACCCTTTAACTAGTCTTTGCCGGACTTGTAAATTCTCCGTCATCCTCCACAGCTCACACACTTGCACTCTCCAGTGATGAACATCGGCAGAGAACCAGCCTCTTGCAATTCATTCAAAATTAATGTAATTGTCTGTGGGCTGGGCTGGCAAGTGTAAACATCGAAGGACAACAGAGCAGTGGCTGCAGTCCAAAGATGTCTGCCGAACAGCACTGCTGGTGCCGCGCTCCTGTTTCTCGCGGGCCTGCTCTCGCTGGGGGGGCCGCCGCAGATGAGTGATAGATTTCTGCATCAGGTCGGAGAAGCTAATGTCTGAATGGATGTGGTGGCTGCCTGGGAACGATGCTGCCGTTAGCTGTGAAAAATGTCTTCCTTACAATGCTTGTGCAGCAGGCCGTGGAGTGCACCGCGTTTTTATAATAAAGGTGATGAATTTAATCGCAAACTGGCAGCCAAATGGAAATTGCAGACCTTGATACTGGAAGAAAATTGCCTATAAAGCAACTCTTGAGAGAGCAGGCTTTAGATTTATCCACCCATTTCGACATTGAGGAGAACATGGGGATCGCAGGGTGTTTTTGCTCGGCCTGCTTAGTTCAGATGAACAGGGTTTTATTCACACGCAGAGAGACGTTTTCTTTGTAAACATGTTGACCATGTCACGTAAATTTGGTGGGATTTCTGCGGAATTCGTTGTACGACCTGTCTTGTGCGTTCATCTTTTTCCAACGTGTATATTCTGAACATAAGTACACGTTCTACACCCTCTGGGGTTTACGTGGAGTCAGATTAAAATCACTACATTTGAGCCCCATTGACTCTGTCTGAGAATACACTGTAGTAACGTTTGGCAAACAGGTTACATAACGAGCGTCTGTCAGGAGGAAGAAGTAACTGATGTATTTTTCTATGTAGCTCTTCATCCTCCTCTCCGCACTGTGCATAGCAGATGCTGTCATTACTATTTGATGGAATCTGTTAATGGAGATGGTTTTGTCTGGATTAGAATTTGTGATCTGCAGATGTCCCTGTCGATTGTACTTCACCGAATGGCCTTCCAGTTAAATTGTGTTTTTCTTTTAATAAAACTTTTTTGGGTCCGAAATGGGTGAAAATGAATTATTTCTCAAGACGTGCAATTTTGTTACATTATTTTTACACTCTTGGCTCCCTACCCGTTGAGGGTCTGTAGCAGCATACACCAGAATAACTTGTACATAAGGAAAGGTCTACTTTATTTCATATCCACACGAGTAGATCATGAATAGACGTCCCAACCAACTAAGAATGATGCAACATTTATATTTATATTTATATATATATATATATATATATATATATATATATATATATATATATATATATATATATATATATATAATCCTTCTATCCTACTGGTGGTCACCAGTAGGTAGTTATAGTTAGGACCTATTTTTCATAGGAAATCCACAACATTCTATTTGGAATAACTTTGGCGCCGGTTGACACATCTTCGTGAAATTTTCAAAACTTATGGCCTGCTCCGGTCCGCTCCTATCCTGAAAGTCTCTGGGTGATTCGTCAAGGGGGGGGTCCCAAAACGTGTTTCCCCCATGCAATTTCCAATAGGAACCTTTAATTGCAGCTACTGCCTGAACTGCTGAACGGAATTACACCAATTTTGGCAAAGAGGTAGCCCTTGGTTCGGGGTCGTGACTTTTGGTTAAATGGTGTAATTCTGTTCAGTAGTTCCTGAGAAATTCAAAATTTAAATCGCATGTATCTATGGCCGTGGAGGATACGCGCACCCTGCCGAGCACGAGCTGTATGCTAATTGGCTGTCAACACTCCAAACCAGGAAGTGTTGGCAACCGTCTTGTGCCTCGGTAGAACCAAGGCACAAAACACCAGTGGAAAAAAACCCCAAAACACGCAAAACGGGCAGGGTAGAAACACCGCGGGATGCGCAGAGGATCCGCGCATCCTGCAGCGGGGGGGAAAAAAACGAAGCGCGGGCTCCTGCGCTTCATTTTTAATTAGCCCCCGGGGTGGCCAAGTCCCGGGGGCAATATGCATATTTTAATGAGGGGCCCCCAGCCACCGCCCGGGGTTTTGCTGAAATAGGTGTGGTGGCTCTCAGCCCCAGTCCCGGGGACCGCCACCCCGGGGCTTCAAAATCATGGATGTGGGGGCTCAAGGGCCCTCCAAGCCCTGGGGACCGCCACCCCCGGGCATCATGCTAATATATGCGGGGGCTCATGACCGCCCCGGGGACCGCAGCCCCGGGGACCGCCACGCCCCAGGGCTTGTAAAATAAATGGTTGTGGGGACCACCCCCGGGGCTTATATAACATTTGCGGGGGGCTCACCCGCCACCCCCCGGGGCTTCTTTTTCATTAAAAAACCCCACACGCCCTGGGGACCCCCCCCCTCTCACCAGGGCTCTAAATGTTAAAATGTAGGGGTCCGTGACGGACCCCCCAAGCCACGGGGATCACCACCTCCCCGGGGCTTTGAAGATGTTGGGATGGGGGCCACGTGGGAGCCTTGTCACCCCCGGGACACTGCTGTTTGCAATGACGGGGCGGGAGCCTTGCAGTTCCCACCCTTTCATTGCAAACTGCTTTTCTTCATTGAAGCAAAGGAGATTGCTTTTCCACATGGGGAGCAGCATGTTCGCTGCTCCCCATGTGGAAAAGCAATGCCGGTTCCCGCAGGAGGCGGGGAGTCTGCTGGGACCGTGGGTTGATTTGGAACACCCCCTTCCTCCACTGTCCCCAACGAAGAGGGCCAGCTCCGGGGGATGGGGTCCCCGGGGCCATATATGGCCAGAGGAGGGGGCCACGCAGCCCCCTCTAAAAAAAAAATTCAAAGTGGTCATGCCCCCTGGGATGGGATACCCGGGCGACTATGGCCTCGGGAGGGGGGCCCGCATAGTCTGTCTTGTCTCAAAGAGAAAAGCAAAGGCAAGCTTTCACTGCATGCTGTAGATCGAAGAACATTGTCTGACTGGTTCAACCTGCATCTCAATATCTGGTAGTTTTCCTTGATTTAATGTTGCCCTTTCTTAATTTATTTTGGTTGCATTCATACTTCTTGCTGAGAACGGGCAGCATGAATGAATCCAGTTAAACTGCATGCGCTGAACGCAGAGCATTGATTCCATATAATGGTAATTGTACGAGTAAGGGTGAGTGAGGAGTTTGGGAAGCCTACGTTCCTGCAGTCATGTCGATCGTTGCATGAACTATTGTGTATATATCCAGATGACTTTTTGACATACTGCTACAGTGTACAGACCTCCCAGCTACTGCAGGGTTAATGCATTAACCCTGTCGGTAAGTGCAGCAACCAATAGTCGGTGAACCGCTGTGCAGCATATCTTCGATAATGCATGTGTTGCCGGCATTTTTGTATGGTGGTGCATCGCTGTGACCCATAACACAACATAAACCTGCGATTGAGGGCACCTTGGCCACAGACAAGTGTCACTCTGCCCTACTTCCTGCCAGATAAGCCCTGTTGTTCGTGCCAGCGACACTTTTCTGGCTATGTGCGTGCATGGCCAGGCTTGCTTGAAAATGTCAAAGCTGGCCTGTCTGGAATCTTTGTTGTAAAAAGATTGCCTAAAAGGAACAGGCTCGTCCTCTGAAAGTACTTGTATAGTATCGGTGAACCGCACGTTGGTTGCATGGTTTGCAATGAGATTACGATACGTATATGCAGCTGGACGGAAGTTTCCAGAATGTGTATGCTTCCCCGTAATTCAGAGCATCTATCCATTGACAATTGCTCTGGGCAGGTCCCACCATTCAAGCGTCGTTGCTTCAGAGGTTCAGGGAATGAACTCTTGTCACAGCAAATGTTCTGATGCAAAAGCTGCCTCTCCTGGTGGCTGTGATGAGACTTGGAACTGTTTCCTACATCCTGGCTGTGTCCTCGTGTGTATCGGGTCTCTGCACACAGCCCGCTGGCACACCTGCATGTGCCATTTGACATTGTAATGCGTTTGTTTGTCTAATTAATGTTGATCTGCTGATGAACCTGCTGTGTAGACCCGGCTGTTTAGCCTCCTTGTAAGCAGAATTGCTGGAGAAAACAAGTTTTGGAGGTGGGAGTAATTAGGCTAAATTGCATGATAAAAAATATAACAAACACCTTCGGTTTCATATTTAGTAGAGACTGTGCTCGAGTTGGTATTGAAAGGCAGCTGTTAAGTTAGACTCCTAAAAAATGTGGATGTGAAAGAAAATTGATTTTTTTTTGGTTTGTGACTGTTTTTAAAATATTCCTTCTTTTTACGGATCAGTTTGTTTTGCATTTCTGAAAGTTCTTAGTAGTCCACGTGTGTAGGTCAGAGGTCCTTTTGTTTGACAACCGATCTGCAGACGGGATTAAACGGAAAGGAGTAGACGCCAGTCAATTGGGTACATACAGGTAAGCCTTTGGAGCTTTTAGGCCCTAACCTTCATCACCATCCCCTCATGCGAAGCACATTGCACAATACCAATGATAACAGCCACGTTTAGACATGTAGTTACAGTTGAGTCTACTACTGGTTTAACCTTACAACATGCTGAAGAAGCAGATCTTGTTTGGTTTAGTAAGTACTCTATTTGGAAGATCTGTTTCCTTTTAGACACCTGTATCATCTAAACTTTGATCACTTGGGCCTGAACTCGCAAATCCCTTTTCATGCTTAAGTTTAGGGTTGGTTAGCAGAATTTCATTACTGATATAAGTAGTTGGAATGACTAACTTTTCCTTCCGCTGGGATTTGTGAATGCAGCAGCTCTACCTGTGTGGGAGGATTTGTAGGTGTTCAGGGATGTCATACCTCCAAGTAGGTACATTCATACAAATCTTGAAGTTTATAACTCAGACCTGAAATGGGGTGAGGATCCAGAAAGTTCTAACCGTGTTGTAGTACAGATTCTTTATCTGCTTGAACTTTTTTTTCCTGTGATGGGATAAGTGTGCAAATGCACATTTGTGTAATTTGTGTTTTAGCGTACATTAATACTATCGGTGCAAAAGAGTCAATTCAACAGTACCAGTTTTAACAGTACAGTAATTGGTAACAGTAAACCAAATCAGTTAACTGTTTGTGATAGATCTGTGCAGCATTGCATGTGGTGCTTAATTTAGTAAAGTTTGATGTTTGTGTTAGACATTTATCTTTATTGCAGTATCCAAATGATGTCGTGAATGTTAAGTTGTGCAGTAAATCCATATTCATTCCGAAGACCATGGGGCTACATAATTCTAGTGGCCCTGCCTATACAATTAAACTTAAAAGAACTGTCGGTGTGAATTGTCAACACTTTTTTTTATATAGTTCACTTAAGATTCCAAGTCACTGTGCAATAATCAAAAAACATTTTTGTAAGCATTACCTTTTGCGATGGGAGGGTGTAACAACTCAATTCTGTAAATGATTAACACACCTGTTTCCCACATGGTTTGTGGTAGTGAAAATATATACATTTTTGACACTTGGGCACACTTTTGGCTTTCTCTTTTGCAAAGAGTTGTAACAAGCGGTTGTTGTGAATTAGCGCATATGCTTAATTTGACTTGGGTGTAAAACACTTCCATTTTGGAAAACTTTGGTGTTGTAGCTTATTTACCTGGGAATGTCTTTCCTTTGAATTATAAATAAATTCAGTTCAATTGATTTAAACTGTAGAAAAGTATAGATTTTTTTCTTTTAATTAGTCAAGTATAGTTTTTTTTAATGAAAAAGTACGAAAAGACTCCGAAGCTTCTGGATACAATTTTAAGAAAAACACATTTCAGTATTGCTGATCAAGTGATGTAATGAAATATTTTGAATTGTCTAATTTCTGTAGACTGTTGGTTACTAGTTGGAATTAAACGGTTATAATTTTCCATATAGCACATTTTCGACGAGTCGTCAGTGTAACAAATACAATCTGTTCAGCTCTGATGTCATTCAGAAGCCTTTAAAATATCAATAAATAAGTGTTTCTGACTCGTCTACCTCACACAGAGCCTCGGACAATTGGTGGATTTGCAGGGCATGGCCAATATCAGGAGTCTAAACGTTTTTAACTGGAGGTTGTTCAATAACAAATCAAAAAACGTTACCATTTAAATAGGAATACCATAATGAGATACAGTAAGAATTGGGGGGGGGAGATTTGGGGCACTGTGGTGCAAGCTTGCTTGACATATCGACCCACCACTGTTCTGGTTCTTTATCAGTAGATTTATTTTTTTGTAGTGTTCACATCGCTAATTTTGCATGGACGTGGAGTTTCGTGGGTCTTTATTACTATTCTATGTTTTAAGTGATTCACATAGTAGGGACAATGACCTGTTCGTTGAAATGAAAGCGTATTGTACCGTATTGTAGTGTAAAGATGGAAATAGCAAGGTTTTTTTTAGGAAAATGGTATCCTTAATGCACACAGGAGAGTAACAACCAGAACTGTATCAACCGAGTAAAAGTTTATTTAGCGCCTCCTAATGAGATGCGTTTTATGGCGGCTGTTTCAAGTTTCATGATGCTGTCCACCCTAGTGAGGCAGTTTCTAGCCACCATATCAAAACTTTACATAAGTTATATGGACCACAGTTACTGCCTTTTGACACTGAGCTGAGGCATTTAATGGCAAATTTGGAGAAGTGTGGTATTGACGACTTGCAATTTAGTACGAGTTTGTATGTAAAAGTAGTCATTCAAGATGTTAACTTTTAATTTCTTGTAGATTGGGCTGTGCCATGTCCCAGAGGCTTTTAGTTATCGATGATGCAGATTTGTTTTCTGCTATCATTTGACCTGTTGTAGTTCCATCTCTATTGGGCTGTGCACTGGTTTTATACCGGATGTGAGGAGACTGTGCCGCTCTTCTCAACTGAACCCTGATAGGTCTTTTGCAACTGTCTGCCCATCTCGATCAATAAAAGGGGAACAATAATCCATTTGCCATTGCAGTAAGATTGGTGTTCGAGCGAAGGGCATGTTTTTGGGGTTTCCACAGACTTGTCACGGTCCGCACCTAGTCTTACTGGGGGTTGTGTTTAGATGTCAGTTTACTGATTGGCTTGCATTAAATGCAAACGATTAAAGTTTTCATAGTGTATGGGAGTGGCTCATTTATTTGTATGCTAATTGCTTTCCTTTGCAGTTATTTCTACATGGGTATTTTACTAGTTTGTGGAAAAATACAGAGTTTACTGTCTTCAGTGCCAAGTCATTGACAAAATTGTCTTGGATTAGAAGTTTGATGAGATCGTGCCTTTGCTTCAGTAGCGTAGGGACTTAAAGGAGGATTTCTTTGCTATATTATCGGAATCTCTCAGAAGTAGGCCTAATGGTTGCCCAGCAGGTATCTTAAATTGCTGAAAACCTGGCACAAACTGAAGTAAGATTGGTGTTGGTCTGAATACGGTCCAGTTCAAGGAAGCGGGACACCAAGCAGAGTCCCAGAAATGTCATTTCTTGCTAAGGTGTCAGTCAAGCTAAATATCAAATTTGTTCTGTACTTCTCCCCATGTCATCCAGAGGCACTTGATGCATTTTGTCACTTCCTCTGGCTTGGACTAGTGGCACTATATTTGACTGCACTTTAAACCACTATGAAGTTGATGGTGATATTTAGAGGTCAGGAATGATGTATCAAATAGCCCATAAATGTCTATTGTATTTTTGATTTGTCCATGTTGGCTTGCCCTCCAGAGAATTATTTGGCCTGCTTTTCAGTTCAGCCAGTAGTCCCAGGCAAACTTGCTCTGTCCTTTAAACCAGCTCAGTATGGTGCGCTGTGGTTTAAATTTTGTTACCTCTTTCACTATTGTCTAAATGTAATCTTAGGGCATTTGCATCTTTAGTTATGTCCAGCTTATTTTATGCCGTCACGTGACCTTTGTCAACCAAGCGCTCCTATTAATGGTATAAGTCCTCTTCTGTGTGTCTGGGTTTGTTCTTAAAATGTGTACGTAATATGTACTGCCACAGGTATTCACCCGATTTTAGCCTTTGTGGTGTATGTTTGGGCGCATGAGAATCTTTACTAGTTAGTGGTCTTAAATGTATCTGCTTTTAAAGTCTGATTAATATTCTTATTTACTAATCTAGCCTCTTTGTAGGATTCTTTCACTTGTATCTATGGGTGGCCTGTAGTGGTCTTGTTTGTATGTAGTTTGAAGAAATGTAAGAGTCCAGGTTAATCATTGTATGTTGCTCACAGTAAAATACATTTGGTCTTGCTCAACATCTTGGAAATCTACCTACCAAACCAACATTACTTTGAGGGATTGTCGTATAGATCAGTACTGTAATATTTTGACTTCAATTGTAACCCCTTGTCCTATGGTAGCCATGCTGAAGGATGCAGCAAAAGCTTTTTATTTAGTGCATTGAAAATATGGGAGGATATTACGAAATTTAAGTGCCCCCATATGGTTAATAAAGTAGTTAGTCCTAAACTGTGAAAGGTGTTCTAGTCATAAACTGTGTTCAAAGTAAGGAGTTTATTACATTCCAGGATACTAAACCGGGAAAAATCCATTCCAACGGATTTTGTTTCCTAAGGAATCATTGACCGCTTCGCTTTGAATTAACTCATTGATAGTGTTTGTTTTGGTCAATAACACACAAAATATTACTTAATGCAGACGTCTTACTAGTTATTATGTCCCACCTGGCGCTATTATCTGTTTCAGCAACTGCCTATTTGTAAACCCGTTTTTTTCATTTTGTGAAAGAAGATGAGTAAATAGCTTTATATGTCCTTATAAAATTCCATGAATCTCCAGGGAAAACTGATATAGAAACACAGAGCAACCTGGTCTGCGCTGTGCAGTTTTAAAAAATATTATTGGGCCCCCTTTCTGCTGGATATCTACCGTTTTTTGCACTTTCAGATGTACATTTGGCAGGCTTCGTTTTCTCTGTATTTGCCTACACTCAATCTACTTGTGGCCTTTTTAACTGATTTTAAAAATCAAAAATGTTTCAACAAGAGTACAGGATCTCACACATTTAGTACAATATCCTATTTTTTTTAATTAAGCATGCACAATTTCATTTGTGTACATCACGGAGGTAACTAGGAATTTCCATTGTTCAAGATGTCATCTCTATCTAAAATCCCTGTAACTGTTTTATATACTACAAATGTCCTAGATGAAATAGTTATTTTCAAATAAATGTCAACCATTATGGGAAGAGACTAGCAGTGATTTCTCAATATTTCTATATTATAGGAAGAAATTACTCGTTTTAAACCCATGATAAACTAAGCCTTCAAGGACAGCATTTTGTCACTGCAATATATTCCTCTGAATCTCACTATACTATGCTACCACAAATATATCAAACATCTGAACATGAGGGGAATGGCTGGACCCATGAAGGGACCGATGAATGGACATCTGGAGACTTCAGTGCTAATCGTGAACACTAAAAATATATAAGGTTTTGGTCTACAGAGCTTTTTTTGTCAGTGATGTCTCGAAGAGCAGCATTTTATGAGGCTATTGTATACCTATTGTATCACAATTATGTGCATTGTTGTCCTAGATTTAAGGAACCAGAGTCTGACCATGTGCACCTTCTTTGTCTTACCCAAAATATTCACCTTTCTGGTCACAGATCAGCAGGAAACTATCATTACCATTAAGCAGTAACATTTGATCTCATTTTGGTTCCATTTAGGGTTGGTGTACAGTGTGTTTCATCAATTGCACAAACTATCAGTACATAGCTACAGCAATGGCTCTCCTTTTAAACAGTAGACGCATTCAACCCCCTTTAATTTATTTCATAGCTGGGACATCTGAAGCACATTTGTGCTACTCAAAGAGCAATTGCAAAAAAGAAACATCCAGTTTCTCAGAAAAGTGCATAGTAGACTAATTCACTTATGTTGATGTGTGATGAAGGCGTCTGAACCCTAATTTAGCCTTAGTTTTTTTCCACTTTTTTCTAATTTGTCTCTTATACCTACTTTGTAACTAGCACATTATTGAATTATCATGTACCGGTTCATTTTAATTGCAGCTCATTGAATGTATCGCATTTTCTAGACCATGGGCCTATTTCGAATCATCGAAGATATTGTGTAAATATAGGAAATGGGTGCTGTGAAAGTAACACTTTTCAACTCCGGATTAATATTCGAAACTTAATTTGGTTGCTAGTGTGGTACACCCTGACAATTCATCTTAAAGAAAAGTTTTCAATATTGACTGTAAAAGACCTCGTTAAAGAAAATAATTGTAGTACCATAGTATTTTAATGATCTTCGTTGTTTGATATCTGGCTATAGCTGTTGTGTATTGCATGATTTTGAGTGATACCTGACTTTTAAACTGTCATATGAGGTGATCTTTCTTCTAATGATCCCTACCCCGGTATCTTTTGTGTAGCTTTGTAGTCGCTAGCAATACATTAAATTTTCATGTAAGGAAGAAGAAAAACGATGTCTTTGATTAGCAGAAGAATGCCTTATTTGAAATTGTCGTAATCTAGCTACTAAATACTTAGTTCCTGTTTGCCGTGCCACAGTGGCCTTGCTTGGTTAGTGTTTTTAGGTCCCTAGTTTGGCTTGCTTTTGAAGTTGGTATTGGGCAGCTTCACCATCAAACAAAGAAGTGCCTTTCTGGTCTCTGCTCGGTCAGAATGCTAACTGCTCACAATTTCTTGCCAGGCAAAGGGCACAGCTAAAGGCCCCCCCTCTTTTTTTTATTTCGGTGGTGTGTAGTGTCTCAAAGTGAGAACAGCTATTGTCAGTCAGTAAATTGTCAGAGGTTATTATTAAGTGGTTGGGGATGTGCGAAGAGCTAGCAGATCCTGTTCAAACACATTAGGCTCGGGCTGAAATGATGAAAGCTGTCAGCTCAGCCTCCCCTAAGAAATAGCGCTGCATGTACAGAAAGGACATGCATGTTTTTATGAATATTGAATTGGCGTTATTATCTTGCTGTACGAATAGATTACATTAATTGAAGATTTGCACACTCCTTAATACCGAGTTCTAATGTGCCTCAGAGTAGTGACAGGCTTTCCTCTTTTTTTGTGCTTACTTTTTTTTTTGCAGTTGGATGGTAATATTTATTTTATGGCGGTCGAACCCGACAGAAGATTTAGATGACTAGTGATGCACAAAGAAAACAGATGGATGCCGAGCTTCCGCTTTGCATATGTATAGTATCAGCATAACAAGTTGAGCGATTGTAATGATGCTAATAAATTTGTCTTTATAGAGCGTTCCGCAAAGTCTGAATAACAATTGACTGGAAAATGCCTAATCTGTTTTCAGCTATGCTGAAAGGGCTCCCTTTCTGAACACTTTATAGGTGCAGCTGGTTTTTTGTGGCAAACCGTTGGTCAAAGAGGGCTCTGGTAAGGTGGAGAGTAAAAGTTTTGAGAAACCCAGTCCTAGAATTTTTACGAAAGATGTTTCAGTAGGTGGCAACATCTTTGTCTTCAAGGTATATTTACGAAGGAGGATCCAAATCTTAGTAAGCAGCCTGACTTGTTTTGTGTTTAATTTAGAGCTCACAAGATGAAATCAGCGAACTTATTGTGGTGGCAGTAGGAGTACTTGGGTGTAATCACAAGCATTGTCGATCTCGATTGTACTCTGTATCATGGTACCAGAATATTAAGTTATACATGTGTGCGCAAATAACCTAGCAGAAATATTGTCAACAAAATATTGTCATTTTTAAGTATTTGTTCAATATATATATGTATATATATGTGTATGTGTGTGTGTGTGTGTATATATATATATATATATATATATATATATATATATATATATGGTTTTAGGAATAGTAAATATGAAATTAGCAATATATACTTACTTCCTCGATTTTGGTTATCAATATTTTTGCTACAGCATGTCTACAATTGTTGCACAGCCATACACTGAGGTCCATCGCATTTTCTATGCTTGGTCTGCTAGAGTCCTGCCATGCTTATATCGTCATGCAGATTGTATTGTTGGAGCGAACTATTTCATGAAGTGTACCCCAAATATGTCTTTGTGGCTCGGGCACAGGGGTTAACCGATCATTATATACTCAATAACCCGCTAGCCGATTTATTCACAGATAATCTTCAATCTTTACAAACCCCTTGGTAATTCATTAACTTTGTTTATAAAAAAAATGACATCAACAAACTTCATTGATTATGTACATTCAGCATAGTTCTTCCATTTCTAAATTCTCTTTAAAAATGCAATATTACATAAATCTCAAAAACGGATATATTATAACGGAACCACAAACCCCAACCATTTACCAATTCATATCAACCACTCAAACACTTACTTAAAGCACTGCCCCTCCCCGCCACAGAATTCCTCATACCAACACAGAGGAGACTCTTCTAGGCTTCCATCAATGTGTTTTGACCAGGGGGTGGACACCCGGTCAATGCACGTTTTGGTGGCCTCAATTCATAACCACCTTACTCAGGATTCACCTTTTTATATGTAAATGTACAGTTTGTGGTGAACAAAAGAAATGAACTCTTTTTATCTATATAGGTTAGAAATAGGTAAACAAACGACCAGTAAGTAAAAAGATACCAACAGATTGCATCAGTATACTACACCCTAAAACAACACCGCGGGTCGGAGAATACAGTCACCAGGAGCACCCATATATTAAGTGACTAAACCTTGCCCAGTGTTCAATTCATGTTCCATCTCATGCATTTTTGAAGGCCAAACCACTGCACCAAATTGTTCTATTTGTACTCCATCTCTTGTGTGTTTAATGGGCAATACCGCCACACTGTTGAGATATATATATATATATATATATATATATATATATATATATATGATTCACTAGATGCCACTCTCTCTATAATTCCTGCATCCGCTCACTTCCTCAACCGAAGCCTTTTATGCGATGTTTGTAGCCCTCTCTTAGACACCAGGTATTAACCTTGTAAATTGCTGTTTTATCTGTTGAGAAAAGGCTGCATGACACTGATTAGGCTCTAATCAAAAACGGGTCCAGCCTGGTCTTGTTTATTAAAAAAAAAAAATCCACTTCCCAACTCTACATGGCACAGGTCGGTGTCCACTTTTTTTGTTCTCATATACCACTGCCAAAAAGATAGATAGACGAAATATGTATGTACACATATGGCGGGTATCAACTTGGCACCTACAATATAAGAATATATATGTATGATTTTTTTTTTTTTACTATCCATATCTGCTGGCACTTAGTTCCTGTTATTTACATCACTCTCACCCAGCCACTTGAGTGAAACCTAATATAAGGTGAAGCTAGTCCATTAACACATCCATGGTACAACTCCATCACATAGAGCTCAATAGCTAGACACTGTCGTCAATTTGACTCACTGCATGCCCTGCTAACTATAAGATATAAAGTTACAGTGTAAGCTATCTTACCTTTGGAAGCTCACCACTCTAATCTCTCATTGCTACTTCACCCCCTTATATGTCGTACATACCTCCGAAGCGATGTCCTTAACAGCAATCGTCCTTTGTGGCTTAAATTTGAGAATAATATGTATGGCTATATACGTAGTGTCTGGTGTCTTGACTAGGGGGCAGGTGTACGCATTTTGATTTTAGAGTGAAGGATAGGGTTAACTTTAGGGTGCTAACGTTTTTCAAGGTTTCATGAGTTTAGATGTAGAAAGGGGATTGTGCCCTGCAAGTTCAGATGGTAATATAGAAAAACTACCTATCTTTCTGAACTGGACAGGAACCCCGTATCTATCCATTTATCGAGCAAACCTCCGGGGTGACGACCCGTTGTACATATAGAAATATAAACGCCATATAATTTATACTAACTTGCTTGTTTGTTCCCTCTCCCTGTTTGTACACACACCCCGCCCCGAAGAAGGTGTGGCCTACCCTGGCACCGAACACCGAAACGCGCGTCGGCGTGGACTTTTTGGACTGTAACAACCTAGTCCATATTGACCATATCCCCCCCCCCCCCCGCTTTTTCAGCATCCATAATTGGCACCCCTGTCCAAATATATAATCCCCCTCTATGGCAGTTGTGTGTCCCCCCCCTGTATGTCACTGGTTGAATGAATGAGAAAGTGAATGAATCAGCAAATTCCGGATTGTATGTGAGTTGTCCTAGTGTGTACGGGAGTGTGAGAAACATGTATTTTATCTAATTGTCCTATGCATTCACCTGTTTGTTTTCTGTTTTATCATTTTTTGAAAAATGTATATATATGAAATGTGTTTCCAAAAACCAATAATTTGGGAGAAAACGTATAAAAAATAGCAATAAAAGGATTAGGACTCCAAAATACCAGTAAAGTCTATGGTTCAGATGTGTTGTTGATGTCACCCCATATGTAACATTGTGGATCCCTATTGGGACCCCTGATTTCTTTAGTGGCAGGGTGTGCTGTTTTCTATTTTGAATTGAACTTCACTCTCTCCTGAACTGGCAGCCAGTGTAGTGATTTAAGGGCAGGTTTGGCAGAGTGATAATTGGGAATGCCCAGTAGAAATCTTGCTGTCCAGTTATGACCTTGCTGGATGTACAATGGAGTATAACACTACAGCTGAAATAAAAACCAGCATTGGCATAGCCAATAGGTCTAGCCTTTGGGGCCTTATAAGTCTTTAGGCAGCGCTATTGACTTTGCCAATGTGTTTAAGCTGTGCTGTAGCGAAGCGTGGGTGTTGTGCAGCATGCTGAAAAGTTGTAATAAAGTGCCAGAAGCATTTTTGTTACCTTGTATATGACCAAGAAGGCATTATGTCCAACAGAACGACCGTATTAAAACATGTATGTACAATAAAAAATGTCCTCATTTTTCTTTTGTTCTTGCAATGCTGGCAACATGTTTTTGCGATTAGCCCAAAAAAGAAATAAATAAACCGAAATTATGCCATGCTAATTATTTTGTAATTGAAATTGTACTTCTTATAAAGCATACAAAAGATTGCAGCGAACTAAAAAAACAGGTGCAGCGTTAGAAAGTCCCCTATATAATACATGCCAGAGGTAATTATCTCGGTATTTTTGTGCCAAAAATGCATTGTAATCACTGATATTCAATATAAATACATTACAGGCATGTTTAACGTAAGCAAACTAACTAGGCACACTTGCATTTTCCACA
The DNA here is from genome assembly GCF_964261635.1 of Lissotriton helveticus. Taxonomy (NCBI): domain Eukaryota; kingdom Metazoa; phylum Chordata; class Amphibia; order Caudata; family Salamandridae; genus Lissotriton; species Lissotriton helveticus. The sequence goes on from NC_136067.1 coordinate 1,015,920,143, forward strand.
TAAAATAAATGTTTATCAAAATGTTTGCGGCAAGAAACAAAAGAAAAGTAAATATAATTTATCGTAAACACTGGTGTTCTTAAAAACAGTACAGTCATTTTGTAACTTAAGCAAGCTAGCTGGGCATACATGCATTTTGTGCAAAATTGCCTTCCCAAAAATTACAAATGTGATTGGTAAATGTGTATTCCTTTAAAAAAAAAAAAAAAAAAAAAAATCACATTCTCATTTGTACCGCTTGTGTGCTTTGTGTTGAGCAAATTAAACAGAACACAAGTTGTGTAAGTTGCGGCCTCATAAGAGCCACAGCACCTTTTTTTAATATGGGGATAGAAATATTCAGTGTTACTTAAAAAACTGGACAATAAACATGTCTGCAAACACGGAAGTTGCAAGTTTGTGCGTTGAAATAACATAACACCCCAATTTGTATGGTTTCAGTGATGTATATTTTGCAGGGTGAACCGAAAAGATGTTCTGTGAAGCAATTGCCCGTGTAATGGTGTTTACTATATGAACCCAGCGCAATGCTAAATATAAGCCGGTAGTTTGGGGCGCTTACCAGTACCAAGTATTATAAATACCACTGATTATGCTGCAGCTAATAAATATTCTTTGAAGTGGATATAGGATGCTAAAGTTATTGGCTCGCAATTAAAAGTTATTGAGCAGAAAGCTACTACGTTGCAGTTCGAATTTAAACAAGATCTGCTTCTTATGTGTATAATGCACTCTTTGTTACGGTGATTTTTAAAACCATATACTGTATATAGCTGCAGCCTCATTAAAGACTTGGTTTAGCAAGAAAGAGTAAAATCTCTTTAAAATGTGGTTGCTGTACGAAACTGTAGCATTTAGGGGAGACGCGCTCTGGTGGGGGAAGGGCGAGCAAAACCGAGAGACGCGCCACGGTAAAGGTGAAAGGCTGGCGAGTAGTGTGCGAGGAAAGCCATATGGCTCCTCTGCTTGTCATTGTACGCGTAATCGCACCCTCTTTGCCAGCCAAAAGCGTGTGGTAGGACTTTTAAAAGCCCACACACTAAATGTCTAGCAGAGCATGCCCTGGCTCAGCGAGACCTAACGAGGTAAAATAAACCCAAACATACCTAACTATATACATCTATAATCTGTTGGATTGAAAAAGTCTCCTTTGACCATAGGGACTCTAGTACAAAACGACACCAGATTAAGTCTAATGCAAGGCTCTCTGCCCATGCATAGATGTCAGCCCTTGTACCTGCTTATTAAACCAGATGTTCATAAATTACATTAATATCCAACCTCAAAATATTTCCTTTTTTAATGTGGTACAATATACATGTTTGAGTGGACCGCTCAGACAGGAGTTCTACCATTGGATGCAAAAATGAAGTCTGGGGAAAGAAAAAACCCTAGGTAGTGAGTGGCACAAAAAGCATTCTATTGGATGCCATTTATCGGATTTTATGAGAATCAGAATACAAAGGCTTTTTTTGTTTTTTAACCTTGCATCTGGGAAGGGGCCTGAAATGTTGTGCAAAAGCTGATCTTTCCACCTGCATGGATGTGCTTGTAGTATTGTACCGTACCTATGCTGGATCACTGAGATAGGTGGAGCCAGAACATTGGGGCACATCTTTCTTTTGGAGAGTAGGTGGGTGCGTTTGTGCACGCAACATAACCCTTTAGTTTGGCCTCAAAATTTAAGATCGTGCGCCAGGCCTCTAACTGAATAGACTTGTGTTTGAGTTGATTCGTTATTGGCACTGCTGCCTGTTGCTTTCATTTTTAGTTGTTTCTACATTTTTTCACATCACAGCTGCTTGTCCGTCATGAACTCCTGACTTTCTTCTGTAGTATCTGATTTAAAGTTTATAACTAGTCATCTTGGTGTATGACGCAGTAGATTAAGTCCACATTAAAAGATCTGCTGGAGTATGACACTACCTCCGCTTCGCCTTATTTTACGATTTGACATAGGTGTTGCAACACTCGGATTGTCCATCTACATTTCATTAGGGCTACTGCCTTCTACCCATGATGTTTACCTGTTCGAAGGTAAGCCCTGAACCTCCAGATATTTAACGGAGTATCTAATCTTTAATGTCCTTTCGAGACCTGTTTCAGTGTCATTTCTTTAAGAATGTTGTTGATGAGGGGCGTGTGTACTTCATCGTAAGATACTGCCGCAGTGCATGAATGCTTGATTCTTTACCAGGTTCGGTTTTGGATTTGAGAGAATTTGCACTTAAGTCCAATATTTATGTAAGTTTTTGAATGACAATTTGTGTGTAATGCTTTATTAAACTTCATTTGTGCACTGTGTTTTTGCAGCTGTAGACTGCAGTTTTCCCTCTCCTCTCAGACTTACTAGTATGTGAAGAGTTTGCGGTTTTCGGCTCCTTTAGGACAGTATCTGTAAATTATGGGGTTCATGGTATCGTTAGTCCGTGTGCAGCAGAGGTTTAAACTTTTCTGAGTTTTGTAGTTAATTTGCAGTCATGTATATTTTAACCTATTGATCTACTGTCATAGTTGCAAGTTCAACTTAATTGGTTAAACACACTGGGCCCAATTTACTACGGTAAACTTATACGTTTGTGTACATTTACTGCTTTTCGATATTCATAAAGGTACACTTAAAACAAAAGTCTAACTTTACTAGTATAAACTTACCTTTGTGAATACTGAAAAGTAGTATACTTGTACAAGGCTTAAGTTTACCTTCGTAAATCAGGCCATTTGTTTCTGGTCTCTACAAAGTAGTTTTTCCCACTCTTTGCAGCAGCTGCAATTTGCTGTCTAGAGTGTTCTCTTGCTAGAGTAAAAAGCGCATTGGCTGGTTTCACTTTGTTTTACCAGATATGTGTCTTTATCCTTGAGCTTGCCAAATGCAAGAGTGGGAGATTGTTGAGGCTCTATCTAAAATCCACTATCGTCTGCTGTGTAGCATCCCTCTGGTTGTGGTTACACAAGGGACTGATGCTATTCCTACCCGTTAGATTTACTGCTGTCTGCAGCTTCTGCCAGGGTGTTGCCTGCCTTTTAGAGGTCTTCCTTCAAGGAAGGTTTCCTAGAAGGAATAATCCAACCACTACATGTAGGATAGCTAGGTTATGAAACAGTTAATCCTGGTTGCCTTTCCATTTCCCTGTCCCTTGATCAACTGCTTGATATTTGCTGTGGTCTCGATATCGATTGTCCTCCCACACCCCTCTGTGCCTGCCTGAGTGTGGGTTTTCTTGTGACCTCGAAAGAGGGTCTACAATAACTCATGTTCTGCTTTCAGATGGTACCTCTCCTGCCTTATCAGTTGCTTCTTTTTTTCCTTATTGGGGTCTGGTCTGTGACAAAGCAGGTGGTGTTGCATGTAAGATTTATTTATTTATTCAGATGGCTTGGCGCACGTCCACTGCCACACATTTGTTGGCTCCTCTGGTCTGATCATGCAGGTTTCACTTCATGTATTTGCTGTTCCCGGAGCATGGCCCAAGTACTGCTTCGGTCCCCTATGTATGTCTTTACACTGCTTGCGCTTTCTGAGGTACTAATTTCTTTTAGTTGCACTTTACCGCACTCTTCCCCCCCCCCCCCCCGACAACCCTCAACAATATAACATTAGATTGGTGATCAGTCGTACACGTCATAGACTGTTTTGAAGTAAACCTTTATTTTAGGCAGACTATGATTTTGTCCAAAAAAAACCCACAACTGTGATTTGTCAAGGCGCTATTCTTATATTTCAGTGTGATGTGACTAAAATCTAACCAAAAATACTGTAGCGCAACAACAGGCACTCCATTTTAAAAAAGTGCTGTGCTTCCTGCTGACTAGTTTCGGGTTTCTGTTGTCCTCCTTTTTTGCCCCTAACTAAGGGATTTAGAACGGTCAGCCTCCTGGTATGCACAAGCATGGAGTGCATTAAGCGCATGCCTTTTTGGTTCCAAATCTCCCTCACATGATAGTGCTTTGCCAAGTCATGCTGCATACTGAAGCTTTTCATTCCAAGCCGTGAACGTTTAACACATTCATTGAGGCCGCAATTTGACGTGCAAATGGTATAAAAGTTTGTCAGCATGGTTTGGAATAAAAGCAGTTGGCACTTCTATGCATAATGCATGGTATCGAAGCATTGATATCTTGCCCTGAAAAAAACTTCTGCAAATGGCATAAAAATACAATTTGTTAAAGCATGCGATTTGTCTGTTTTTAAAAATATATATATATATATATATATATATATATATGTATGTATGTATGTATGTATGTATATGTATATATATATGTATGTATATATATATGTATATATATATGTATATATGTATATATATGTATGTATATATATGTATATATATATATGTATGTATATGTATGTATATATGTATATATATATATGTATGTATATGTATGTGTATATATATATGTATATATATATATATATATGTATATATATATATGTATATATATGTAAAAAAACGATATAGATGTGTATATATCTCTTGTGGGTAATATTTCTTGAAACCGCAATCTCTATGTACTGCAAGCTGAAGCAACGAGGAATCATGACCGTTTTGTGAGCAACACAGATTTGTGGATGGGCTACTGGAAATATCTGGGTTCTAAGGGACAACAAATGAGTGAATCTTCAGTTGTCTGTAATGTCACTTAGAGCTTTGTAGTGAAAGCACTCCACTTTTCACACTTACTCAGCTGCAATTTGATGTTTATAATCCACCCAAATTCCCTGCCCCGTCGGATCAGCGCTCAGTAGTTGTCTTTGGGAGGTATGAATAACTTGCATCTGACGCTCCACCCCAATGTGTTAATGTTAGTGCGTTAAGAATTCCAGTATAAATATACATGTTGTCCTAGACCCCCCCCACCCATGCTGTTGTCACCCCCCACCCATGCTGTTGTCACCCCCCACCCATGCTGTTGTCAATCTCTTCTCATGAAAACGTGACATTTTCCTACCCTCCTGTACCACCCTCGACATTAATCTCCCCATAACGACTACTCAAACAATCATTGGCAAAGCCAGTAGCTCTTGCCTATGCAAGAGTTATTGGCTTTAATGTGTTTTAGCCATGTTGTACGGCAGCAGGGCTGCTCTGCAGGACTGCTAAGTTAAGAAGAAAAGCGGTGACACAGCTGCGTCATCGCTTTTTTTTCTGGGGGATGAAGGTGCAAGCAATATTAAGGCAAGTGGTCAGGGAGATGTACACATGACTGCCCACAAAATTCTTTGGCTCTTGGACTACATGTCTGGCTGCAAATGTCAATTTTGGAAGCTCCTTCTCTGTAGAGACCGTTTCACCTGAAGAATGAATTGTTGAAGCTCTCATTAGCAGAGCTGACAGTCCTCTGCAGTGACTGGTGAGTTGAGGCCCTTGTTCACAGTGGTCCATATCAATTAAAATGGTTCTAGGATATTCTTTCTCTTGCTGGCTGAAACACAAATCTTTGTTAGTGCTGCACAGTGCCGCTGTTGAACAGAGGAGTGCTAAAAAATTCAAATAACCTGGGATTTAATGATTTTGCATCTCTACACAAATGTTGCAAAACAGTGACTTTTTCTCATAGGGCACATGCCCCAGTACCTCTGATTTGACCAAGGCAAATGTTGGCAATCACCTTTAGAGAACAAAGAACATTTTATTAGTGGGGAAGTCTAGACCACTTATGGTGCATTTGCTTCTGCCTTTGTGTGGTCCTTAGTGCGTTTTGGGGTATTGGCGAGCACTATCAATGTAATTGCAGGAAAATTGCTCATCTGCTGTCCCACTCAGCCCTGGTCCAGGTGGTAATAGCACTGGTGCTCTCACGCCTAGATTTCACTAACTCTCTTTACACTGGTTTTCCCCGGGGTCTGCTCAACCGCCTTCAAATGATTCAGAATCCGGCGGCAAGACTTATTTACAAACAGCCGAGAGGGCAATCGGCTAGGCCCCTGCTGTCAAAACTTCATTGGCTGCCCATAGCGCAACATGCTGCTTTCAAGAAGGGCTGCCTTGTTTTCAAAGCGTTGCACTGTAACAGCCCTAAATTTCTTAATAACCTGATTGCACCTAGGGACGTGCTTAGTAATCTTTGATCAGCCCACCTTCATTTACTCACCATTCCCACCATCAAACTGAAAAGGCAGGGTGGATGCAGGTTCTCTTACCTGGCATCTAGGCTATGGAATTCCTTTCCACTCTCATCCAGGAGCTGTGACAACCTACTGGGCTTCAGAAGGGCCTTGAAAACATGGCTGTTTGGGCAATCATGCTAACCTGGCCTCCCGCAATAACATTATACGATTTTAGCGCCATGAAACCTTTGGTGACCAAGCTCCTATTCACATAACAATTTTAATTAAATTCACTCTCTGAATCGAAGTTCACTTGCCAACGTTATTTCGTTTCTGGAATCCTAATCAACTGATGTTTATCAAAACTTAATGAGATAAAGATCCATTGTGAGAAGGGGCCACTGCTTCAAAGGCCTTCAAAATAAATTTTCTGCATGTCTCTTAAAGACCAATGTCCAGATGTGGGAACAGTGCCTTTTATTAAGAAAGATTGGAGGCTAAATTTCAGAACTCCTCCAGAACTACTCCACTCCTAGTAATCCAGATTGCAAAACATCTTGTAACCTCTATTCTGGCATGGAGAATGATTCTAGCCTTCAACACAGTTTCAAGCTGCACTTACACAGGTTCCACCTGCCCTTCCCTCCCTCAGATTTAGCTCCTCCCTAATGGGATTTCAGCTGCCCCATTGCCTTAATTACCAGTTAGTAGCCTGAGAAAAGATTGTTCAGTGTCTGCTGTGATTTAAATCAATTCTCAAAATAGAAAAACAGCCGCAGTGTTCCGTGGAATGGGGCCGTACACTTCTGGAGACCCTGATGAGATTGTTCTACTATGCTAGAGCTACTTGCCTGAAACAGTAGAGAATAGAACATGATGCAACTAAAGTTTGATAACCTATCTCTTTGCATGTCTATGGGATTTCTTCCCTGCTTGTCACGTACTGCTAACCATGCTGGGGGGAGAAAGTTGAGAATGGGTTTCTGTTAAAATGTCAGGTTAAATCACCAGCCTTCATTAACTCGAGTGCGTTTCTCACTGTAGTGTTTTTTTAATATTTAATGAGCTGCGACCACATGCACAAATGCAAGCTTTAAAGATCTGCATATGCAAATTATGGCTTTTGTTCTTTTAAACGTTATTTTAGTCTTAGACGTTAGCATCTGTCATTTGCTTTCTTCTTTATCTTCTTTCTGCCCTCTTTTGCAACCTGCTGCAAATTTAGATTGTCTCATTGAGAGTCGCAGTCTTACTGGAAAAGCATGGAATGTGTTTGCATTTTTGAATGATGGTGGGGTTCACTGGGGTAATTCCGGACCTATTTTAGAAAAAAATCCTTGTATAGGTTTCCATCACAAAGTACTAACTTCATGTCAGCGACCGAGTCTACACGTTTGTGCAACATTTTTATTTCACGACTTCCAACAGTCGGTTTGTCGTACACCAGTCGGTTTACCCTCAATGTTCCTTAAACACTCGCCTCCTAGAAAAAAAATTAACGTTTATTCCAAAAATAATAGGTGCCATTGGGTGCATTGACGTTTGCACTGTAGCATAGGCAGTATAGTAGACTAACTTGTGATTGGTATGTGTGTGAGGATGACACCTGATGCTCCTGGCCGCCACGCAATAGTTAACTCGCACCTTTTTTGCATTTCTGATTTGAGCGCATAGCCAAGGGTGCATCAGTGGCAGTTCTCAGATGACTGCAGTTCCAGGTTCATAACATTATATTAATATGAATTGTACGTTGGCAGTAATGCCAAGTTGGCTTAGCAATGTCAATTGGGGGCTCGTGGGACGCGAGCAGCCGGTGGGTGTTTTGGTTCCGGTTTCGAGCAGTCAGTTCATGCAAGCCCCTGTGCCTGCAGTCCACGGTGAGAGTTTAACAGGCCTGCAGGCCGAGCGCACTAAAGAAAATGATTGAATTCGGAGATTGAGAGAGCTGACAAATCACTAAAAGTACTGTCCATTAATCACGCGCCTGACATTTTAATCATCCGAAGTACTGTTTTGAATTGGGCTGAGGAAGGAAGAAAGTCGGGAAGTAACCTGAAATTTTGTGGAGAAAGATGAGCTGTGACTTTTAACGCACAGGCCGTTTGAAATGCTCACTTGCTTGAATTTGTGTGCGAGATTTTTTGGGGGCGTCATCCTTAGCTCCAAACGTTGCTTCTCTGTACGTGCCCACCTCTCCGATGACATGCTTGTGGGCGCATCGTTCGATTTTTATTTTTTTTATTTTTTTATGATTTGACTTTCAATATAACTCTCGTGCTGATCTAGAATTGTCTAACTTTTGGGTTGGTAAGGGTGGCGGGTCGGGGGTTAGCTTTGATGGCCGGAAGGGGGTAACAGTTCTCTAGGTTATGAAACTCTGGAGTTGGCTGTGCAGTATGACCAAAAGTTTAGAAAAAAGAATGCAGGCAGGTCCTTTTTTTAATTTTTAAATATAATTAAACCGAAGAGAGATGGATCAGTTAAAGATAAAAAAAATCGGAAGTAAAGCCAAAGTGGCCTTTTTTTCTATAAAGGTATAGTGGCTGGGAGCAATGGGCTTCCTGTTATTCCAATCCCCAATTAAAAAAAATGAAAACATTTAGGTGGGGCGAGGGGCAACAGAATGGTCTGAGGGCTCTAACAGTAGAATGTGTGAGAGCATCCCTGGCAGGGGATAAGCACACAAGCGGAAATGCTAGAAAAGCAACACAGAGCACTGGGAGGCACCTGTATGGCAGGGGAGAATCATACAAGAGAAAGTTTGCAACACAAGAGTTTTCAATCCTGAGTGGAGAGCTGAAAAACGCATTAACTCTCATTCACTGCGTTAACAAACAAAAAAAGTAGATCCATATAAGTGACCAGAGCAAGAAAAGCAGGCCAACCAGAGAGATGGTAAAGAAGCAAAGCTCCAGTAAAGTGTTTACAAACACATGGTGGCTAGGCTGGGACAAGGAAAGCCATTCAATAAGAAGCAAGCAATGAAGTGAGAATAAAACCAAACAAGCAATGGCATAGGCAATAGGTCTCGCCATTGGGACCTTACAAGTGCTTACCCAGAGCTATAGGCTATGTGACCCAACCGGTGCCTAAGAAGAAAAGAGAGCGTTTGATGTACCCAACGATTGGAGATCTTGTAAGTGTGGATTAAAACTATACAAAAACCATAATATTTTAGTAAAATGTGTAGTGTTTTTAATATATCAACTTTAGAAGGCTGAGGGACTGAGATGGTGCAAATGGCAATGTACGCAACTTTTGGCTGCAGCAAAATACTGTTTTCATTGTGTAGTTTTCATGCAGGTGCATGCAGACCTGTCCAGTGTGCTGTTGCAATGCTCACTACATGAAGGTGTGTGCAGACACCGTTTAGTGGCGCCATATGCGCACACAGTCACACACGCATGCCTACACATATTGGTTGTGAGTGGCCCACGTATAAACCCCCCCCTCTTGCACCATGTACATGAAATCTTCCTGCACCTATTTTCTAGGGTGATAATGTACTATTCAGGCATGCGAACAGAACAGAGACCTTTTACTATTTTCCTTCCTTTCAAAATATTATTTATTTTTCTGGCCTGTTTGTAAAAGTGTAAAGTCAAGGTTATATAACTGTCTAGAAGTTCTCCCCCAAAATTGCGTAGTTTGTCAGCTGCAGTGCCCCATGATGTTCCCGGGCACGGTTAGTACAAAGCGGACCGGCTGAAGCGCGCGGCCATCGCACCCTCTTTGAAATGGTCACGTCCATTTAAAGGGGCCTTTCGCGTCTGCAGGATTTAGATGCAAGGCTCAATGTGGCCCAAATTAGTGCCATCAAGGGCTTTGACGCTGCTCCCTTTGTGTTCTAGTGTATTCGCGATACCAAACGCAGCTTCTCATTTAGTTTGCGAACTGTCATTTTCACTAATTTCAGTGGTCTTGCAGTAAATACACGCGACTATCTGCGAGCATTTTTAGGAAACCTGATACATGAGTGAAATGTATTCTAAGTGAAAAGTGCAGCTGCCTTCGTGTTTTCTTTTTCCCCTGTGTGGCTTCACCTAATCAGATTTTGGTTAATTAGTGCAGGCTGTGGTGGGGGAGGTTTGAAGCCCTGCTGTTAGCAGCGCAGCGTGGGTTCTGCAAACATTGGGCCCTATCTCGAGTGAAGCACTTGGGATCTTACGATGGAGGGAGGAAGGTCCTGCGTGCGCCGTCAACTGGGAGTTTTATAACAAGCAAGAAAGGGACCGCGCTGTGTTTAATTAGTAACCTGATCCACGACGAAGAATGCAGCTGCCACCCTGTGTGCCACTGCTTGCTCCCATGAGCAAAACGCTGTGGGAGTGACACATTGGAAAGGAGGTGGAACATGCACCCGCCTTGGCCATTTGCGTGCTTTCATTATTGAAAGAAACACGCAAAGGCCAATCCAATGTGTGGGAGGAGTCAGACCCATACATAGAAGTTTGGAGTGCTCACAAGAAGCCTCCCATAGAGCAGCGCTAGGCTCGACCTAAAAAAATGGGATGCAACGGGGCTGGCTTTAGGCCTTGTAAGTTCTTAGCCCACAAACAGTTTGCACTCAAACCAGTAGGAGTAAATGGGGTGTGCATGTTTAGTATGCCAATGAAGCAGTGGACAGTTTTGGTTTATATTTAGCTTGTATTGTAGCATTTGTGTAGTGCCTCCTACCTGGACGATGCACCAAAGAAAGTGATGTAGTAAGAGGGCAACTGCTTGCGTTGCAGATTGTGGGATTACGTAGTGGCTGTACAAGAAGAGTTTTGGTGTCAAGCTAGAGGTTCAGAGTGGTGTTCTAGAGTTGGCTGTGCTTAATCATTGAGTGGAGCGGAGAAGAGCTTGTCACTTTTGCGTACACAAACTCTTTGGATGGCTGGTTAGGATTCGATCTGGATGCTTGTTTTGTTAATAGTTTGTAGACTTTACCTTGAATATTGCAGCTCACCAAGATCAGGCTTTTGATTTTAAACAGTAAGTAATACCGTGTGTCAATCGCTCTCATCGTATTTCTCTCTGTTGCACAATAACTTTAATTCAGATTTTCAGGCTAACTATAGATTAAGTCATGTAGGTTTCATTGTATCTATCTTCACAATTGCTTTGCACTAAATGGTGACACTGCTGTGCGGGTTTAAGTACATTATGTTTAACTCCTCCCAGCACTAAGGGTTGGTTTGGTAAGCTTGAATAAAACCATGGTCCACTGCTTTTAGATCGAACTTTTTTCATTTCAGTCATCGCAGAGTGACCTGGTCCTTGAAACAGACTGCCTTAGAACTAAACATTACTAATAATGTTTCTCCGTAGTCAGTGCACAGAAGCTCACTTCAGTGACACATCATCAGTAGTCATTTATGCAATGAAAGCATTGAACGATCTAGTTCAGCTATATTGGGGACTGTGGTGCACAAAATGTTTTCTTGTGACTACGGGAATAGTTTTAAGGTATATAAGCAGTGATTGTAAAAGTATTCCATTACCCTGCCATCATGTATGACTACTTTACCAAACTTTAACATTGTTTCATCAAGAAATTCAAAGGACTTCCTCCTGATGATCAGCCATGAACAAGGCTCAAAGCTCATTTTCAGCTTCATTCCCACTGCAACAACAACTCCTACGTTTTTGTATGGAGTGTTAGAGCGTATTGGAGTCGGGTAGATAGATTATATAGTATTGCAACATTACTACCCCTATGTAGGGCTCTGAAGCGCTTGCCTGCACGGGTAGCATCCTACACCTTGTAGGATGTGTGACTTGAATCATGTCTGTGTTGATCCTATGTGTGAAGTGTTTTGATGAGGTTGGTGATGACCACTGAGGTAGATGTTTAGGCTATCGCTCTCTAGTGGGCTTTGCTTTGGGTATAATTTAGTTCGATACCATTTGGTGACTGAGCAGCAAAACTGTTAATTTATGAGGTGAAAAAGCAAAAGAGGACTTTGGCGCCTAAAAGACTGTATGTGAGCACAATAATCAAGTAGATCAAGAGCAGAATTAGAATTGTAAGTTATGCTTTGTTAGTCATACAACTCTTTCCATCCAGTGACAAGTGATTGCTGTGATCTGCATGGCTGTAAAAGTGAGGAATCAACTTGCCATACTTCGCTGAAGGTGACTCCGTGCTGGCAGTTTAAAGTCGAGTACCGCATTTCAGCAACCTCTTGTTTAAACTATTTTCCTCTGCCTCAGCCTTAATCTGTAGTAGTTTTGCTCAGCATAGGAAACATTTATAGCTCTGTACAATAAACTTGGACATTGCAGTTATTGAACTGGTGCTTAAACAGTAAATATAATTATGTCTTCAATGTTGGGCTGGGAGAGGCAAAAGTGTTGTCTGATCGGTAATTCGCTGAGACTTTAATTAAATGTTGCACTATTCGAGGGTTTGCCCTAGTGGTTTGCTTGAAAGGAATCATTTTTTAGGCTGTGAAGTATTCTGTAGTCTGGAACTTACTTAATGCCTCTTGTATAAAATATTATCTAAGTTGGAGGTTTTAATTATCTTTGCCACCTTATCAAAGTTATCTCATTGCTGCTTGTGGAATTAATGTTTAATTTAGTAGAAAAGGAGCACATCATTCTTGAGAGAATGCACACAGTATATTTTATTATCGGAAGGTCCTTTTTTTCATGTTAAAGTATATTTGACCATATGCAGTTTTATTGCATGGGCATCGTTCATGCTACCATCAGAAAATACTCCACTGTTCTGTGTTTTTTGGCTGTATCCCACTGTGTAACCTTCAACGTAAATTACAAGTACTTGACGTCTCTAAAGAAATGGTTAACTAAAATCAACATTTAGTTGTGAAAAAATATTGTGAGAATAAGATCATATTGTGAGTCTTTCTTGTAGAGCTACTGTGCCCTTTAGTATCAAAATTAATGGGGAGCTGCTGATAAAAACCTATTTTCCCGCCCACACAATGTTGTCAAGTTAGAAAGCCACAGTTCGCTCTGGTCACCAGGATCCACAGACTATTCTTGTTCAGCGAGATCACATCCCTGTGCCCAAGAGTATGATACAGTTGTATTGCCTTAGATTTAACAAAATCTACTTTGACTACCCCTACCATGCTCTTGTACCTTAGCATTGACCATTTTCTTGGTTTAATCAAATCGCCACTTTGCTTTCTTATTGACTTCTTGAGGATATTTCAGGAGGCTGAATGATTTGTCAGTCTCAACTCTAGTTGTTTGTTGCATTTATCACATTCTACCATAATCATTCCTTCTATCCTTCGAACCACTGGGGTTCTATCCTAGGTTGCGAATTAAAGTTTTACCATATAGACTATTATATGTATAATGAGCTAAAAATAAAGGGGAACTATGACTGCCGCACAGAATTCGCTGTGTATATTCTCACGTGCACCTGCGGCACGTGGGCAGCACCATAAAGCAGGTGCACGTGAGAATATTACAACATATTAGAGCAATCATCAACAGCGACCCCACCTACCCGGTAGCTAGACACTTTAAGGCGAAACATGACAAAAACATTAAGTGTCTATCTTACTATGTTATTGATGCAGTACCAACTCCGAAAAGAGGTGGGGATAGAGAGAATCTGTTGAGACAGTTGGAGACTAAATACATACTTAACCTTAACAGCAAGTCTCCCAATGGATTAAACACCACCGAGGACATGCATACGTTTTTGTAGTAGATCTCGAATAAAATAGGAATCATGACTTAACCTGAAATCGTTTTAAAAATATCGTGTAAAAAATGTCATTAATCAGCCTCTAATTTCTAATTTTAAAAAATTCACTTATTTTTTCATTTTGCACAGCACTATGCACTTTCTATTGACTCAATGATTTTTAATATCTTACTAGCTTTTAGGGGGGGTGGTTTTTGGATATCCAGGCTTGGATTTTTAATACCATGTAACCCAATTTCAGCTCATAGGGAATGATTACAGTTTACATGGAGAATACGGTTCTGATAAAAATTTGTTAGTTACTAATTTAATTAGCTGCAGCATTGCACAGAAACATGATTTGCACTAAAAAGCGTAATTTTGCACATATTGGTTTTATAGGCATTCATGCCGATATGTTTTAACTCCATATTGAATATTTTTATAAAGTTTTTAATATGAGATGTTTACATAACCTATGCGTCATATTGCACATACTAATTTTAGATGCTGTTACTATCATTTATATATAAAAATGTATAAAAATTTATAAACGTTTTAAAAAAAACTCTTGAAAATGCATTATTTTAGAGGGGTCATCAATAATGCGGTATGATAATTAGGACAAGAAGTGAACGCAATCACTTTTCCAAAGGAATACTGCGCATAAATGTAATGATGCAAAGATAATGAAAATGAGAATTAAGTCTCTATACATACATATATATATTTTTAGTTATTTATTGCGCAATGTTGCACATTAAAAAGTTATAATGCATTCATGCAGAAATATGTATACAACATCATAAACCAGAATCTATCCAATGTTTAAGCTGGTCGCTATTGATATATAAAGACTTAGCGTCAACAGAAGTATTTTTTCACTGTTTGTCATCACATGACTGAAATGTTTGAAAAAATGAGTATTTAGGAATGTAACAAACTTCAGTGTCGCTATGTGATCAAGGTTACTGGTTAACCGAAACGCGTCATGCCTGGAATACCATTTTTTAAGAGCAAATAAATCTTCCCACTGAGAACTTACCTGCTGCTTGGGGTCCTTCTTTCTGTTTGGTGTGGAATCGCCGAGGAAACAGGAATTGCTACGATATATATATCTATCTCCATTCTATTGGCAAACGCCAGTAAGTATAGTTAGGACCATGTTTCCATAAGAAAAGTGTTTGTTGACTTGCCTATTTCTTTGTGCCTTTTGACAAATCTTCACGAATTGTTCAGAAAAATGTGTGCTGGAGCTGGACTTTCTAGTTATGTATGGAAAGTTTCAGGGTGATCTGTCAAGTGGGGACCGAGAAAAGGTGTGTGGGTGGGGTGGGGTGGGGGGGGGGGGGGGTGGAGGTGTCAAAAAAGGGAGTTTCTCATGATAATTCCCATAGGGATTTTGCACATGACTGAAGCCTGAACTGCTGAACGAAGTTACATCAAATTTAGCAGAAAGATGACTTTTGGTCGAAAGCACACTTTTTGTTGTTTGGTGTAAATCTGTTCAGTAGTTTCAGAGAGTAATTAAAGGAAAACCAAATGTGTATATCTAGTGACATGGATTCTCAGGATTCTGAGATCTGATTGGCTGCCAACATTTCGAACAGGAAGTGTTGGCAGCCAACATCTGAGACTTTGCTTCAGCAGTCCACCCCATCATAAGGGGAATGGACCACTTGTACCTGCAATGCCAGGGTCAGGTGCTCTGACCAACGTAAAAAATCCTCATTCACGTTCAGGAGAGTAGTAGCGGTATAGCTTGGTTCTCCGCCTCTAGAGACCTGAAAGCATCATCGTTTTTTTTGGATGGAATGTTTTCCTCCACCTGGAGGTAAGTCAACTGTTTTTTACAGTAGTGACCAGAGATGTGGTAAACAAAGGTGAGGTGAAACAAAGTGAGAGTGAGTTAAAATTGCTTTGCTCTCCCTCTTAAACAGTCTTTGTTCAGAGGGGGCGGTGGCAAGGTTAAAAAATGTGATGGTGCTTCTATAGAAATGTTACTGTTCTATGGCACCATACAGTAATATCAAACAACAAAAGAAGAGAGGTCTAATCTGGTCAAGTACACGACTACCAGAAATGTGGAGCAAAAGGATAAGTGGATAGTATTGATCACAGTCACTCTAGTTGAGTGGGATCACAGTCACTCTATTTGAGTATGAAAGCCCTCACACACCGACCTAGTCAGTGTCATGCTTCATCATTGGGCCCCACCGAAGAGACCGAGTGTCTCTTCGGTGTGCTACGACGCCAGAAAGACTGCGGAGCTGGTTGTGTGGGGAGGAAGTGTTGTGAAGATTCTCAAATTAAAAGTGACTAACAGGGTATCAAAAAAACTTTAATGAGTGATCCCTAAGACACGTGTAAGTGGTATATGTGTCTGAATTTAAAAGCCAAGGTTATTAGGTTTTTGTTTAAATTCAGCTAAATACCACAAATTTATTAAAATCAGTCAACATGTTTCTGCCTTCAGTGTGGTATATATTCACCATGGCATTCTTCAGGACTATAACCCCGGCGGTATGGACACTCTAATAGTCCACCCTGACCTGGGGGCGTGAAAGTGAAAAGGAAAAGTGAAAAAAGTGCTTAAAAAATTGGGAGAGCAATTTGCTCAATCCAAAAAAAACCCAAATTATGGGTGTATCAGCACTTTAAAATTGGGCGCTACTTGCACCATGGGTCTCGGGAGGGGGGTTGGAGCGCGCTTGGCACATCGCCCTCAGCGCTCTCAGCCCGCTTGGCAACCTGTTAGAACCCTCTGAACCGGACCCCGACGATACAGTAATATTCAGGACCTGTGTAAAAAAACTGTGTTGCTAATATTATAAGCACCTTAATAAAGGTGGGTATCTAATCCACCCTTCTTGGTCACAGGTCTGTGGTACCTGTGACTGGAGCAAAAGAAACACAACACACACTTTGAGAAGCACATTGCGCCACAGATCGATTAAAAAGAGAAAGTGGTGTAGAACTAAGTACAGAGTCTTGCATGGTTAGTGTCCTTGACATGGT
This sequence comes from Lissotriton helveticus, assembly GCF_964261635.1. Taxonomy (NCBI): domain Eukaryota; kingdom Metazoa; phylum Chordata; class Amphibia; order Caudata; family Salamandridae; genus Lissotriton; species Lissotriton helveticus. The sequence continues at coordinate 1,015,936,867 of NC_136067.1, forward strand.
CTCTAAAATACATACAAGATGGCAGCGTGATAGCCTGCTGGTACAATCACAATATTCTGACAAGGTAAGTGCAGTTATATCGTAAAGCGGAGTTAGCTGTGCTGGTATGCTTATGGAATCCTGTGTAGTGCCTTATGGTTAGTTTTGACGCATGGAGAAAGGTTAAGTTGCGGCATGAATGGAGTTGTGTTTCAGTTACCAAGAGTGTCAGAGTTAGCGCTAGGCGTGGGTATTGTAGGTGGAACGCCCATCAATGCCAGCGTTGTTGCAGTACACAATAAGAGTTATAAGTGCGGTTGGTACTACACCACCTTGACTCTGCACTTGGTTCTACACCACTTTCTCCTTTTAATCGATCTATGGTGCAATATGATTCTCAAAGTGTGTGTTTGGTTTGTTTTGCTCCATTTTCAGGTACCACAGACCTGCCACCGAGAAGAAGGGTGAGTCAGATATGCACTTTATTAGGGTGCTTATAATAGCAACCCAGTTTTTCCACACCGCTCCTGAAGAAAGCCCACTGAACCCCCCCTCCAGTGAGAGCATAAGCGCATAGTCCTCGGTTCTCCCTTTTGAATACCCTGAGTATGGAAATGTCCAAAATGCATATCGTCACTCAAAGACCCACTCGCCAGCCAGAAATCCTCAGACCCACCAGCCAGTCGCACACCCTCTCACAAAGGCACTAACACATCCACAGATTCAGAGACCCACACAGCTTGTCGCACACCCAGGTACTAACACATTCACAGACCCACACAGCTAGTCGCACACCCAGGTACTAACACATTCACAGACCCACATAGCCAGTCTCACAACCACTCTCAAATGTGACCGGTTAGTTAGGATTAAAAAGTTTAAAGTAGAAATTCACTGAAAATCCAAATGCTTATTGTCTTATGGGCTTAGGTCAAAACTAGCATTCTGCCCACTGCTTCGTTTGTAGTGGTAATGTCTTGAAACATTTCTATCAGATAGCTGAATAGCTAAAGATAGCTGATAGGACGTTATTGCAAGCATTTACATTAAATGTCCTACGATGACATTTTGATTTCAAGGAGTTGTGCGGTAGGGGATGTTGTATCTCTGAGTTTTTCTAAGATTGATTAAGGCAACCCTTTTCTCTCATGTTCATCCACATATATTACCATGCACTCGTAATTCCTGGACATTTTAAAAGTTTACCTGGTCCTTTGCAAAAAAAGCTCTCTAGATAAATTTTAGGAGGGTTCTTTAAACGGTAGTTGCTCAAACCCTGCAATTGGTTCCAATATACTGCTTTGTGACCACATCTGTTCGTGGGCTATTTTTTATTGCGTATTATTTGAGGCAGAAATTCTACAACCTAGAAAGAAATTGTACAAAAGAACAGTTTATCCAAGATTGTTCTATAAAGCCATGAAATTGAAAGTATTGTGAATGAGCGAAAACAATGCACTTGATAATAAGTAAATTAGTGATCTAGATTATATTTTAGGTGTTCTACAGAAAGTGGCAGAATGTAAGATCGGGAGGGAGCAAAGGAAATAAAACACTGGCGAGGATAATATGGTTAAGTGTAATTGGTGCTCAACCTCGCGGCCAGGCTTATCACAGACTGCAAACGATTTGACCATATCTCTCCCGCCCTCAAAACCCTCAAATGGCTCCCCATTGAAGGCAGATCCACTTATAAAACTGACTGCATTACGCACAAAATCCTCCACCAAACACACCGACATACCTTGCTATCAAATTGACCAAAGCAGGCTGCACGCGATCCCTGAGAAGCTCTAACACCCTCCTACTTATCCCCCCCCCTTCAGAAAAAGAATTCCACTCAGTCACGCTCCTTTTCAGGCAATGCCCCTCTTATTTGGAATACCCTCCCAACAGACCTCCGTTGTAACCCGTCCTACCCCAGCTTCAAATAAGAACTCTAACTACTTCTCCTTAATAAATACGGGGGCTTCTAATACCTCTCGAGTGGCCTCACCTCAGCATCCCCCCCACCCAGCTACTCTGCCTACGGCTAGTGACCCCCCTCCTGCCCCCCTCTCCTTCCCTTCCCCTTCATTCTGACCACCTTCCCTCCCCTCCTTGCCTCTCCTTTACTTCCCGTTTCTTACTACACCTTATGACCATAAGTTTTATTTCACGTTTTTTGTCCTTCCTGCTCCTAGGTATACTTTATCGAACCTTCCCACCAAACTGCGACCTCTATATTGTATATCTTGTTTGTTTAGCAATTGTTTTTACTTTTTTCATGTAGTTTAACCTTTATCCTATGTGGACTGCTCATTTTTTAATCAACTTTCTGTACTTGTACACACTTTACCTGTATTTAAACACCTTTCTGTTACAATTGTAAAGCGCTCTGATACCTCTGGGTCCAGGCAGCGCTCTATATAAAACCTATAAAATAAAAAACAAAAAATAAAAAACAGATGTTTGGAAGGGAAGTCATTGCAGTTTTCTGAGTGCAGGACATGGAAATGCTTGCATGTGGTTTGATGAGGAGAAAAGTGGATAACTGGTGAAAGAAATCAAACACTTTGATGCCATGGGAATAGAGTGTAGACTTAGTTCAATGGTTATCTGGAGCCAGTCATGGAAAGCACAAGGACCTGTTAACTGCAGGACTCTGTTCAAAGGGGTGCACAGCTTCAATCGCTTACATACCAAGTGATGTATGTTTCAATCAGTCATGTGTAAAAGTTCATCTGGTGCAAAAGAGGATTTTTGTACTAGAAGCTGCAGATAGTTTTGAATGGGGGGATTTTCAAGTGGGTGGACCTTATGTTATGTTTGGGGGGAATATATATATATATATATATATATATATATATATATATATATATATATATATATATATATATATATATAATATTATAGACACTTTTTTAAATTCTAGATAATATAAAAGTTAAGCTTTTACCGCAGAGGGATTTAGAAATAAGATACCACGTCTTGAAGATGGTTTGTTGTTCCACTGGTAGCCAGTGTACCTTTCTCATCACAGGGTGGACGTGGCAATGTCAAGGCTGTTAAAAGATTAGCCTATCTTTAAGCCATTTGGAGTCTACGACTAAGGCCTTTTGGAAGGCCATGGTAGAGAATTTGCATAGTCTATCCTTAAGATGACTAAGGCGATGATGACCTGAAACAGGGACTGGGAAGGAAAGAAAATTTGCCAAT